>NC_142460.1:89874385-90499385 GCF_049115385.1 Moschus berezovskii
ATATCATAACCAAGTATTTACCAAAGAATTTATCTTAAGAATTCAAGGATGGCTCAACATTAAAAAATCATGAGCACAGATGATCAAAAATAGCATTTTATCTTGAAGTCTTGTATAACTCTGATAGAAAAACACAATTCAGAAGGATCTGAATACTTTGATTATGATAATACTGAAGAAATACAGTATGATTAAAACCACATTAAAACTTTGTCTAAAGTTGTATATATTAAAGGAAGTGTTTTTTTTTTCCCCAAGAATCTAGAAAGTGATGTAAATCTTATAGCCTACAGTAACATGAAATCAAGAAAATATGAGAATGTTATCACTTTTCATTATACAACTATTACCTTTTTTTTTCTCTTCAACTAGCTGAATTGGTTTCTGCTAATTTTGAAGATTCCTTCCTAATACACAAATCAAAGAAATAATTACCTAGAAAAAAGCATTGAAAATTGATTCTCAATTCTGGCTGACACTGTAAACACCTGGGGAGCTCTGTAAGAACGGAGATTCCCTGACCCCACCCAAGTCTAGGCTAGGGACTGGGAGGCATGGTTTGCTTTGCCAACAAGGCTCCTAAAGGAATTTTGTTATTAGTGGGTTCTGAAAGACTGCTTCAGCCATACGTGAACCGTGAACTTCCAGATGTTCAAGCTGGTTTTAGAAAAGGCAGAGGAACCAGAGATCAAATTGCCAATATCTGCTGGATCATTGAAAAAGCAAGAGAGTTCCAGAAAAACATCTATTTCTGCTTTATTGACTATGCCAAAGCCTTTGACTGTGTGGATCACAATAAACTGGAAAATTCTGAAAGAGATGGGAATACCAGATCACCTGACCTGCCTCTTGAGAAACCTGTATGCAGGTCAGGAAGCAACAGCTAGAACTGGACATGGAACAACAGACTGGTTCCAAACAGGAAAAGGAGTACGTCAAGGCTGTATATTGTTACCCTGCTTATTTAACTTATATGCAGAGTACATCATGAGAAACACTGGGCTGGAGGAAGCACAAGCTGGAATCAAGATTGCCGGGAGAAATATCAATAACCTCAGATATGCAGATGACACCACCCTTATGGCAGAAAGTGAAGAAGAACTAAAGAGCCTCTTGATGAAAATGAAAGAGGAGAGTGAAAAAGTTGGCTTAAAGCTCAACATTCAGAAAACTAAGATCATGGCATCTGGTCCCATCACTCCATGCCAAATAGATGGGGAAACAGTGGAAACAGTGGCTGATTTTATTTTTCTGGGCTCCAAAATCACTGCAGATGGTGATTGCACCCATGAAATTAAAAGACGCTTACTCCTTGGAAGGAAAGTTATGACCAACATAGACAGCACATTAAAAAGCAGAGACATTACTTTGCCAGCCAAGGTCCATCTAGTCAAGGCTATGATTTTTCCAGTGGTCATGTATGGACATGAGAGTTAGACTGTGAAGAAAGCTGATTGCCAAAGAATTGATGCTTTTGAACTGTGGTGTTGGAGAAGACTCTTGAGAGTCCCTTGGACTGCAAGGAGATCCAACCAGTCCATCCTAAAGGAAATCAGTCCTGGGTGTTCATTGGAAGGACTGCTGTTGAAGCTGAAACTCCAATGCTTTGGTCAACTCTCATAGGAAGAGCTGACTCATTTGAAAAGACCCTGATGCTGGGAAAGATTGAGGGCAGGGGGAAAAGAAGGCGACAAAGGATGAGATGGTTGGATGTCATCGCCGACTCGACAGACGTGGGTTTGGGTGGATTCCAGGAGTTGGTGATGGACAGGGAGGCCTGGTGTGCTGCGGTTCATGGGGTTGCAAAGTGTCAAACACAACTGAACGACTGAACTGAACTGAAAGACTGCTATTAGGAAATAAAAGCTTTAGGCATGTCTTCCCCTTGAAATTTTTTCAAGGTAGCAGCAGATATAAAAATTTTAGCATAAATTAAACTAAACATGTAAACTTTTCAAAATAATATATGACTTGTCACCATCAAAAGAATTTACAGGGACCAGTTCAAGGTCCCTACAGAAGTTCAAATGAGGAAGAGAACTTGAAGCTGAGATGAAGCTCAGGAGGTCAAAGGCAGTCTCCATTTTGGGACAGTGTCTGACATGTATTAAGAACTTAATCATTCCTTGAACAAATATTTAAGGATAGAAGAACTTGTCAATCAAAGAGGAAAGTGAAGAATATTCCAGGAGAGGATAAGCTCACATAGGCAGAGAGACAGGAAAGTGTAAACTGGGTTTAGTGACAATAAGTTAACAAGTTCCATTGCCTTGGAGGTCAGATTACAGAGGCCCTTGCATTTCAGGTTAAGGGTGTGTCCTGTGAGAAGCAGGGAGTCACAGAGGGTTTCTAAAGGTGGAGTGACACAGCCAGATTGGGCTTTAAGATTAACAAAGCAGTCAAGTGTAAAATGTATTTGTGCCACAGTTAATAGTCCAAGTGTGAGCTAGTGAAGG
This sequence comes from Moschus berezovskii, assembly GCF_049115385.1. Classification (NCBI taxonomy): domain Eukaryota; kingdom Metazoa; phylum Chordata; class Mammalia; order Artiodactyla; family Moschidae; genus Moschus; species Moschus berezovskii. The sequence goes on from NC_142460.1 coordinate 89,876,842, forward strand.
TCTGGTCACGAGCAATAGCAATATGAAAGTAAAACCCAGGGATTCTCTCTGCCTGGGATAACCAGTAGAGGGGTGAACCACAGGAGGATGGGCTGAGCAGCTGTGGTCTTCTGCAACCAGCTTGTGCCCGAGGTGGCTGCCCAGTCACAACAAAAATTCTGAACTCCCTAAAATGCTTCAGTTGAAATGCTGTGGGGTAAAATCAATAGTATCTACATTAACTGTCTAATGCCCAGCATGAGGCCCTACTGTGAATGTGAAGACAAGCTTCCGTGGTGCTAAGAGGCAAGTTACAGGTTCACTGAAGCAGCCTGCTGTCTTCCCCTGAACAAGTCCACTTCCACAACTTCACCAACCAAGTGACTAGGGAAATGCTCTGTTGAAATGAAAACAAAATTGTGGAATGAGAACTTAACCTGAATAAGGGGGAACAGTAGGAACAGGTCCATTTTAGGCATGTTCTCTGAATGGGCTGAATACTCGACAGGAAACATGCACGGAGTTCAGGAGAAAAATAGAACAGTTATGCCTAACCAGAAAGAAGACATTTTGGAGAAGTGAGGCAAATGGGGGGAAAGTACCTTCTCCTAGAACAGCAGAGGGATATGCGTGAGGATCTTTCTTGAACACTCCAACTCACCCACCAGCCAGGCCTTAAGCACAGACGACCAGGCACCGCGGCGTGTCAGATACTAAGACTCCTTACTGGAGTAAGAGCTAGGACGTGGAGATAAACCACGGCCTCTGTCCTCAGGAGCTCGTGGCCTAGTGTGACACCACACCTCATGACTCCATAGCAAGTAAAGGTTACCAAGCACTTGTTCATCTGCCCACAGGTTCCTCGGGCACGCAGAGTAAAGGTCCCCTCTCTAGTAAAATATGTGCTTGCAGAGACCTGGACAGCACTGGCACTGTGCCAAACAACTCCAAACCACGGCTTCTTCCTGGTTTTTCACATAGCCTCCACCTAGTCCATCCCAGGCAAAGGAGAAGAGTCTCTCCTTCCCGGGTCAGTGGAGACTGGCAAGAGCTTCCATGTTCGGTTAATGGGGTGAAAATTCCTGCGAAGGATGGTGCATTCTAGAGTCAAGGCAGGTCCAGAATACAGTGTCAGCCCCAGGTGTCGACTCTGGGTATTGGGTGTGATGGGGGCTGGGATTTCAGGAGTAAGGGAGAGCTGCGTGGGCAGACACAAGGTACTCTGGGGCCCTGGCAGCAGACATATGGCAGTGATAACAGCCAGGCCAGATAAGGAAGGAACCTGCTTCCCAGGGCACTCTCAGACTAAAGGAGACAGCCTTCAAAGACTCTGGGGGAACCAGAAAGGACAGATGAGAGAACCAGTTTGCATCCATTTCTCTGCCTGCAATGTAGAAGAGCCAGGTTTGATTCCTGGGTTGGGAAGGTCCTCTGGAGAAGGGAATTGCTACCCACTCCAGTGTTTTGGCCTGAAGAAGTCCATGGACAGAGGAGCTTGGCAGGCTACAGTCCATGAAGTCACAAAGTCAGGGAAGACTGAGCAACTAACACTTTCACTTTCACTCTGGTCAAAGTCAGGCCTTCCCACCCCATCACCGTACTCCATCAGAGTGAAGAGATAAGAACTCTGGCTGTTTCCAGTTCTGCACCCAATGTCTTGGCCTCCTAGACTAGGGTTTCCACCTCACTATGATGCAGCTGGCAAGGGGGCTGACAGAAATGAAGCATGAGGAAAGAACCCCGAGCCCTGGGAGCCCAAAAGTCTTTGTGGGATGGGCTTTCACTCTGGCTGTAGATTTGCTTCATATAATTTTTGACCCAGGATAAAGTGAAAACAAAATTGTTCCAGGAACATTCTGGGCAGCAGAGGGAAAACTCCCCCCAAATAAATCTCAGGACAAGCTGTTCTGCATGGTTGAGAGCTCACCACAGGGCCAAAGGTTCTTCACTAGGTTCTAACAAAGGAGGAGAGGAGAGCTTCAGGAGACAGGAAACAAGTATTCCCACCTTCCTCTCTCCAGGCCAGTAACCACCCTCTCTTCTGCTCCCTGAGGAAAAGCTTTGAGGCCTTTCCTCATCACGTCAGCCTCTGAGTTTCTTGCTACCCAAAATTCTTCTAATTGAGTCGGAACCACAGAACTAACCCCTCTTTTCTAATTACATACTGCATTCATGTTCGCTACTTCCCCATAAAACCCAAAGTCCCTTGGGCATAGTACCTTCCTTGTATAATCCTCCACAGGGCTAGATGGAGAGGAGGTCTGTCATTCACGCTTGTTGGCCGAGGTATAGGTCATACCATAGACCTAGGGAACACTATTCAAGATACAGAATAATAGCTATGCCTTCTTTTATACCTCTTTATATTCACACATTCACTTCATTTATATAAACACCCTCACTGACAAGGAAACTGCACTCAGCCCACAGATATTAAATACCATACCCAAGAACAGCCAGCCAGTGAGTGAACAGGATGTCTCTGAACCCAAGCTTAACTCCAAAGAGTGTACTCTACCCTCATGCTACTCTCTCTCTGAAAGAGAACTGCTCTGCAGCAGAAATATCAATCTCTGAAAACAAAACAGAGAAATAGAATCCTCAATGATGAAAGCTCAACTGTGAGGCATTTTGGTTCCTGAAAGATTATGAGAACTGACTCAGAGTCCTGCATTCACAAATTAGCATCCATCCAATCTGGGGGCCCAGAGTCAGGGGAAGCAGGTAGAAATTAAGCAGCAGATCTGAAAGAAAAGGAGATCCTTTCCTCACCCCTTTTCTTTTGTTCTCCAGAGGGCTCTGTACTCAGGACCCAAAAGAAGAGGGGAGAGGAGAAAGGGGGACAAAAGCACCAGGGGACAACATTGGGATATTCGAAAAGCCAGATCTATATGGAAATTCCCACAGTTCCCTTGCAGGGTGTCCCTCACAAGCATTCACCCTCAGATACAAGGGAGAGTGAGCAGGAGGACAGTGTGAGCCTCTGGAAGTCCAGCCTTAGCCCCACGAACAGCAAACAGGAAGGAATTCCTCCAGGCTCTCCTCCTGCCCCAGCCCGGTTTCACAAGGGCCAGGGCCCTGACAAGCAGGAGCATCTGACACGGCAGGAGGGCTACATCTGCAGCCGTAGTGACAGTCACCGAGGTCCACCCACCTTCAGGCTGTAAGAACTACCAGGTGCTCAACCTGCTGGCTTAAAACAAATGGAGAAGTATGAAGCCAGAACTCAACAAACAGACAAGGGAATTCATCTGCGGAAGGGCACAGGTGGGTGAGGTGAGTGGCTCACACAGCAGACCCTGGCCCCGCACAATCACCTTTCTGTGCTTGTGGAGCAGGAGGCTAGGGGAGCAGAAGGAAGGGGGCACAGGAGCCCGTTCCAGTGACATCTGGGCTGCTCTCTGGATTCCCAGCCCCAGGCCACCACTTGTATGCTTTCCATGCAAATGGTCCTACCTCGGGCCCTCTGGGTACACTCTCTGGGGTTCAGAGGAGAAGGACACAATAGTCAGGTTGGGAGAGGATAACATCTTGTGTTGGGAAAGTTTACTTTCTAAGGGTTTTTCTCTAAAATTCTCCACAATTACAGAAAGGATAGGACAGGAAGCTTATAAGAATGAACAATTTCCCAATCAGAGTGTGTTGGCTTGAATTGAGGGAAGGGCAGTTAGGCTGCCAAGGGGCCCTGGTGTGTATTTCCAGAACACCAAGCAGTGTTTTCAGAAAGATACTAAGTAAGAGTCCACATGTTCCAGAAGCACCTACCCTTCCCCCTGTGCTTAGTCACTCAGTCGTGTCTGATTCTCTGTGACCCCATGGACGGTAGCCCACCAGGCTCCTCTGTCTATGGGGATTCTCCAGGAAAGAATACTGGAGTGGGTTGTCATGCCCTCCTCCAGGGGATCTTCCTAAGACAACAAATGCTTGAAAAACTCTCCCCACCAGCCATCTTCACATCTGTAACGCCACTCCTAGAAGTTCAGCCCTTTGGGTCTTTAGGAGTGTAAGCAGCCACAAGTTCCATGGAGGAGTTCTGCCTTAACCGCTGACAGCTAACACCTGGGAATTAGTTTAGCCTAAACTTTCCAACCGCAATGATCTGAGAACAAGAGTCTTTCGACCATAAAACTGGTTGAAGACAAGCAGGCAGAGCAGCAGGCAAGGGGCTTGAATGAGGAGCAGGGAAGGAAAGACTGCAACGCCTGGCGCCCCAGTTTTGTCTGGGACCCCGGAGCTGCACCCGTTGCCCTATATTCTAGGGCGGCATTTAGACAGAGAGGACTTTCACGTGGCACCCCCGCCCCGCAGCTGTCGTTCCCCAGTCATCCTGCAAGGCGCTGGGGAGCTGGGAGAAGAGCCCACCTTGCAGGCTAGCGGCGATTTGCACCACTCATCAAAGGTATCCCTTTCGGATGACGCCTAAAGAGACAACGGCGTCATTGTCCCCAGGCACCTCACCTTCCAAAAGAAAACCGAGGCTGCTTGGAAGGGCTGGGTCGCCCCCTTATGGGTCCTCCCCCCAACTCCTCGCCGCACGCAGAAACCCCTCTCCAACAGTGGAGCATGGAGCAAGCTCCCGACACAGGGTCCCGACCCCGCGACCCCCGCCTTCGGGGAGTGACTCCCAGGGGCCGCCCCGGGACAAAGCGTGGGGCGGGCTCACTCACCCGCGCAGCGAAGGCAGCCCGGGAGCCGAGGCACAGCGCTCGGCAGGGTCGTCCCGCGGGCGCGCAGCGCGGGCTCAGCGCTCAAAGCGCTGCTGGCTGCCAACCCGGCGGCACTGGGAGCAGGAGAGGCGCGTCCGGGCCCGGGCAGGGGTGAGCCGCCCGGCGAGTGCGCGAGCAAGTGGGAGAGACCCTCAGAGCCCAGCGCTCCGAGTCCCGATCCAAACTGCGGACTCGGACTCACACGCGCTGGTTTGCATGTCATTTGCATAGCGCACTGGGAATGGACCTGCGGCCCTTCCGCCACGCCCACCTGCCCTCCTCCCGGGGTCGCGAGCCGAGAATCCGGAGCGGAACCGGGCGCGGGACGCCGGTCCACTTAGCCCTTCCCTCGCCCGCCCCAACTCCTTCTCGGACACCGGACTGGTGGCCTTCAGTGTGTTTTCTCATGTTTTCCCCTGGAAGACCAGTCGATACACAAAAGAAGACCACACACTGGAAAAACTCTGTTGACTTTAAAATTAATCGTCTTTTTCTTTGATGTGGCTACCAAAAACAACAACGAATCTAGTAGATTCCCCAAATGAATGCAATTTTGGTTTTCGGACAAAGTATCGCGAAAAACGTGCTCATTTTCAGAATTGGGCACAACGTGCAATTTTGTTCAGGCTGGATAACGTAGTCCTTAAAAAGGCGGGTTCTGGAGTTGAGAACTCCACCCCTTATTTTCTAGCTGCAAAATTTGGAGCAAGTTATTTATCTCTGTTACTCTGTTTTCTTGTCTCTGAAATGGGGACAAAAAAATCTGCCTCAGGAATGTAAGGCTTCAGTGAGATAAGCCTGGTAAAGCGCTTAGGATAGCACCTAACAGAGTTACTTTTAAACGTGCAAGTATGATGCTTCCCTGGTGGCTCAAGAGGTTAAAGCGTCTGCCCCCAATGTGGGAGACCCGAGTTCGATCCCTGGGTTGGGAAGATCCCCTGGAGAAGGAAACGGTAACCCATTCCAGTATTCTTGCCTGGAGAATCCCATGGACGGAGAAGCCTACAGTCCACAGGGTCGCATAGAGTCGGACACGACTGAGCGACGGAACGGAACGGAACGGATGATCTATATCTAGGGCCTCCCTGGATAGTTCAGTGGGTAAAAAATCTGCCTGCAATGTGGAAGACACAGAAGACGTGGGTTCGGGTTTTCATCCCTGGCCTGGGTCAGGAAGATCTTCTGGAGGAAAAAAATGGTAAACCACTCCAGTATTCTTGCCTGAAAAAGCCCATGGAATGAGGAGCCTGGCAGGCTACGTACAGTACATGGGGTTGCAAAGAGTGTACACGACTAAGCACAGCACAGACATAATCTATGTCTACTTAGAAAGTGAAGTCACTCAGTCGTGTCCGACTCTCTGCGACCCCGTGGACTGTAGCCTGCAAGGTTCCTCCGTCCATGGGATTCTCTAGGCAAGAATACTGGAGTGAGTTGCCATTTCCTTTTCCAAGGAATCTTCCTTCCGACACAGGCATCGAACCCCGGTCTCCCGCATTGGAGGCAGATGCTTTAACCTCTGAGCCACCAGGGAAGCCTGTCTCCTTACGGGGGAGGAACTAGATCGTGGTGAGGCAAGTGGCGAGGAGAGGAGGGGAAGAAGCTATCAAAGGCAGAGGGAGAAGGCCCTAAGATTAGAGACAATCTGGAAGGTTCACACCAGGATTCCCCACCCAACTCTGCTGTGAGGCTAACCAGACCCAGCTCTGTGAAAGCATTTCTGTATCTTCTTTCCCCACAGACGATCCAAGTTTGAAGACATTTTGAAATGGTATCATGGGATGTTCTGGAGAAATCTTAAAAATGTTCAATTCAGCTACTTCTTTAAAAAAAAATTTAAATAGAAAGGAAGTGTGCTGTGGTGGACAGTCCCAGATTGTGAGACCTGAGTGTTAGACCTGGGTCTGGTGCTAGATTTGTGGAGCTTGCAGAGTCACTCACTGGCTCTGGGCCTCAGTTTTCTAATCTGTAAAATCAGGATGCTCCTTGGGATGCTTTTTGGTTTGGGTTTTTTTTTTCCAGGCATCTTCCTACTCTGAAACATTAGCTCCAGGGTTCCTCAGATATATTCCTTTGTTGTGAGTCAAGAATCTCTCATTGATTTAGAGGATACCTTTAAAAAATTTTTCCCTCTTGCCTAATATTTACTTTGCATCTGCTATGAAATATGGAGAAGGCAATGGCAAGCCACTCCAGCACTCTTGCCTAGAAAATCCCATGGACGGAGGAGCCTGGTAGGCTGCAGTTCGTGGGGTCGCTAAGGGTCGGACACGACTGAGGGACTTCACTTTCACTTTCACACATTGGAGAAGGAAATGGCAACCCACTCCAGTGTTCTTGCCTGGAGAATCCCAGGGACGGGGGAGCCTGGTGGGCTGCCGTCTGTGGGGTCACACAGAGTCGGACACGACTGAAGTGATTTAGCAGCAGCAGCAGCAGCTATGAAATATTGTGTCGTGCTTCCTGGTCTCTTCATTTGCACTTTCCTTTTGTTGCATCTATTATCCATTTTATTATCAGTCAGTTCAGTCTCTCAGTCGTGTCCAACTCTTTGTGACCCCATGAACCACAGCACACCAGGCCTCCCTGTTCATCACCAACTCCCGGAATCTACCCAAACTCATGTCCATTGAGTCGGTGATGCCATCCAACCATCTCATCCTCTGTCATCCCCTTCTCCTCCTGCCTTCAATCTTTCCTAACATCAGGGTCTTTTCCAATGAGTCAGCTCTTCGCATCAGGTGGCCAAAATATTGGAGTTTCAGCTTCAACATCAGTCCTTCCAATGAACACCCAGGACTGGTTTCCTTTAGGATGGACTGGTTGGATCTCCTTGCAGTCCAAGGGACTCTCAAGAGTCTTCTCCAACACCACAGTTCAAAAGCATCAATTCTTTGGTGCTCAGCTTTCTTCACAGTCCAACTCTCACATCCATACATGACCACTGGGAAAACCATAGCCTTGACTAGATGGACCTTGGTTGGCAAAGTAATGTCTCTGCTTTTTAATGTGCTGTCTAGGTTGGTCATAACTTTCCTTCCAAGGAGTAAGCATCTTTTAATTTCATGGCTGCATTTTATTATAGTTCTGCTCTAATAGTTGTCAGCTCCTAGTCTTGCATACTATTGGTTTGGCCAAAAAGTTTGTTCTGGTTTTTCCTTAATAGCTTATGGAACAAATTTTTGGGCAACCCAATATAATTTTCCTTATTTAATCTTAGGTCTATAGGTAAATATATATTTAATGTTCATCATTGATTCCTTATGTCTTTCTAATCTTGCCATTTTGGTATGCAAGTGTCTATTTTTGGATTGTCTGTTCTATTCCATTGGTCTATATGTCTGTTTTTATGCCATCCTACTTTGTTTTGCTTATTGGAGCTTTGTATTATGTTTTAGAATCATGAAGTGTGAGACAACTGAAAGGTTGTTCCTGAACCATGAGACACTGGAATTCTTGGCCTCTGGAGGAGAAGAATTCAATCCGGGGCCAGAGACAAGGCTTGATCACTCAGAGCTTTTGTGTAATAAAGTTTTATTAAAGTATAAAAGAGATAGAGAAAGCTTCTGACATAGACATCAGAAGGGGGACAGAGAGTGCCCCCTCACTAATGTTAGCAATGAAGTTATATACTTTTAATTAGTTATTACAGTGAATCAAAAGAATGTCTGGAGGTTGTAAAGACCTTACTAGACCCACTCCCATAATTTACATTTTAAGATAACAGGATTAGCCAGAAGGTTTTTTCCAGAAACTGTCCTCAAGCAGGATACATTATTGTTATATAATCCTAAGGAATGTAGAGGGAAAAAGTTTGTCCTTTCCTCCTCCTTGAGAATTCTAGACCCTTCTTTCCTTGGGGTCCCCCGGACTTCTTATCAACCTGCCTAGGAATTGACTCTCTCACTACCAACTTTGATCATCTTTTCTGAGATCATTGTGGTTATTTAGGAGTCTCCAAATGAATTTTAGGGAGTTCTCATATGTATTTTAGGACTTCTTGTTCCCTATTTTGGCAAAAAATCATCATTGACATTTTGAGAGAGATTGTATTGAATCTGTAGATTGCTTTGGTTAGTACAGATTTCTTAACAATATTAAGTCTTCTAGTCCACAAACACAAGATGCTTTCTCATTTCTTTTCTTTCTTTTCTCTTTCATTTCTTTTAACAATGTTTTGTAGTTTTTTGCTGTAAAAATCATTCACCTTCTTGGTTAAATTTGTTTCTACATTTTTTTTTGATGCTATTGAAAATGGAACTATTTTTTAAATTTCCTTTTATGATTGTTCATTGCTAGTATGTAGAAATGCAACTGGTTTTTGTTTATTGATTTTTGTATCCTGCCCTATTATGTCAATTTTATCCCACTTCCAAAAATTTATTCTTAGTATGAAGTCCTGTCGTGAAAGGGAATCCTGGCTGGCCAGTTTTTAAGAATTAATGGGAGCTGGGCTGTACCAGTCCCTATAAACATGGCTAATGACTAGAGATCAAGAGGGTTTGCATGAAATTACAGGAAATATATCACTGAACCTGAAAAACGCCATGGTCCAAACACACAAACGTAGTGCATGAAGGCTGGTTTGTTAAGATTAAATAAATCAGCTTCAGAGAGAAATGTCTATTTGTTCCCTTAGATGTCCTAAAATAATGCAAGTTAACCCCATTGCCCAAAAGCAAAATACAAGTTGCAGAAAATATCCTTCTGCTTGGTGGGGAGGGGGTGCCTGTTTATTTTTACTGCCTTTCTAAGAAGTTTAATCTGCAAGTCCTCGCCTCCATCTGTCTGTGCGTGTCCTCTGCACTTCCTTCCTGTCTCCAGATCCCTTCTCTGGCCTGGTCCCCTTCATTGCTGGGCCCTTGTTAGGAAAACCAAAGAAGAAGGAAAGGGAAAAAAGAGAAGGTAAAATATCATAATTTATTAATCCCTGACAAGTGTCAAATAATAAATAGCTCATCTTAGTTTATGAATTCATTAAATCCACCTAGATCACTTTTGGTGGATTAAGGTTCTCAAGTCTGACCAGAGGTGGGACTCACCTGTGAAGCTTTTTAAAAATACTTATGCCTGGGTGCACTCACAGAAATTGATTTGGTTGATCTGGGGGCTTGGGGGATGGTTTTTTTAAAAATTCCCCAGTAATTCTGATGTGACATCAGAGCTGAGAACTGCTTATAGCTAAGATAAAATCCACAGCAGAAAGATTACTTTAGAAATTAACCAACAGTGCTTTTGTTTGGCTAATGATTTCTTTAAAGACAAGTGCCTTGTCCAGAGTCATTGCCATATGAAAATACAGACACACTGAACTCCAGAATGTTTGTTCCTGTAAATATTTACTATAAATTGCCTTTCTGTACTTTAAAACCTATTTTGTCATGCATTGTCATTTTATCATTGAAAAATCTTATATTTGGGGGAAAACATTTGACTACAAAGCCATCAGTGAAGATATAATTTCAAATTCAAGAAAAAATTTTTAAATCAAAATTTTAATCATTAAAGTCACATATTATAATAACTAAAAAAAGAAGAAGAAGAAGAAAAGAACCCTACAGAAGGTAGAAAATAAAAAGTACTTGTCATCTCCCCCACAGTTGTACCCTGCAATCCCACAAGTATCCTCTATTGAGAATTTTTTGGGCATCTTTTAGGAAAGGGCTATTTTATCATATCACTTATTATAATAATAATTCTAAAATTTAGTTCAAAATGTAATTTTAAAGTTCTTATAGTTATTATAATGTTAGAATCAATTTTAAGATATAAACCAATGATTTCAAGCTGCAGAACCTTCAGATTCCAAGGAGGTTGACAGGGGAACGCAGAGGGGACTGGGGTCAGGTTCCAGTTTTATATAATCTGAAAGAATTGCAACAACTCTTTTAATGAATAGACAAATAAGAACTCAAGTGATCCCATTCTGTTATTTCACATTCTATCATTCTTCCTCATATACTACTACTAATATTCTATAGGGTCTCTATTTGCTCCCCCTCCTCCACAAACACACTGTAGAAGTTATCTTAGAAACCATAGAGGGAAACACTATAAAAAGCCAGTATAGCAAAGACTACCTTTAAGGAGAAAATGAACACATGGAAATCACAGCTGAGAAAACTATATACTGTAAAGCAAATTTTGAGGCAACCCACTCCAGTATTCTTGCCTGGAAAAACCTATGGGCAGAGGAGCCTGGTAAGCTGCAGTCCATGGGGTCGCTAAGAGTCGGACATGACTGAGCGACTTCACTTTCACTTTTCACTTTCCTGCATTGGAGAAAGAAATGGCAACCCACTCCAGTGTTCTTGCCTGGAGAATCCCAGGGACAGGGGAGCCTGGTGGGCTGCCATCTATGGGGTCGCACAGAGTTAGACACGACTGAAGCAACTTAGCAGCAGCAGCATATGTAAAATCCTTGATTTACAAATTCAGTGAACTCAATTTTCTGCATAATAAGAATCTACAACCAGATACCATCTATTAAAAATCCTTTGTTTTGTAGAAGTAGAAATGGAGGTTCTAAGTCATACATTTCTACCTCAAATTCTTCTGTGAAAGGACAGTACTATAATGATAAGATCTTCTGAGTCAGCCACTTGGTTTGCATGGAAGCTATGTCATTAACTAGCTGTGTGACCTTGGACAAGTAACACATTCTTCTGGGCCTTAAGTTCCTAGTTGTTAAAAACGAGATACAAACGAAATAAACTCAGTCTACTTCATGGTGATGTTTTGAAAGTTGAATGAGAAGATGTACTGTAAAGCATATTAACTCTGGACTCCAGCCGGCTAAAATTCTTTCTATTATTTTTGTATACACAAAGTAAATGAATGAGTACATTTATTGTAATTGTTTACCTGGGGAAATAAGCAACAACAAAAAGGTATTCATCGCAAAAACAAAACAAACTATATCATAACAGCAAAATGGAATTTTGAAAAAAAAAACAGAAGAAAAACTTTTTTGGGAAATTTTTAGATTATCTTAAATTTAGAATTAAATTAGTCTAGATTATCCCAGCATGTTGTATAATGGTCTTCTACATGTCCATGTATCCACTGGAAAAACTGGTTAAGTCAAGAGCCCTCACATGAGGGCTCATATTCAGTTAGTTCAGTTCAGTTCAGTCACTCAGTCGTGTCCGACTCTTTGCGACCCCATGAATCACAGCACGCCATGCCTCCCTGTCTATCACCAACAGGAGGCTGGCTTAAACAGCAACATTATAGATTCCTCTTCTTTGTAGGTCTTCCAGGGCTCATCTGGTCCCTGCCCCAACCTCTCAGCAAGACCTTACCTAAATAGTCTTAGAGAGATGTATATCCACCTTTCCTTCCTGATAATATAAGGAGGAGCTTTCACTTCAATTACAAGTTCCAATGACTGAACAGTCTGTCTAAAAATTTCTTTCTTATGCCTATAAAATCTTCATGTTGCTAATAAAAATCCAGTCAAATCACGTTAGTGACAAAAATGCTAAATACTTATAAATAAATTTAACAAGGCAGACTTAGGATTTATATTGAAACAAACTAAGGGGAAAAAATATTAAAAGACAAAAATAGGATTTTAATAAATTGAAATCCTAAAAGGAAAGACAATAAAAAACTGTTAATTCTAGGAATTTTAATATATAAATTCAATGCAGTTCTGATTAGAATTCCAATAAGGTTTTACTTGGAATTAGATAAGATGATTCTAAAATTCAGTAGCAAAAGAATGCCAAAGAATAACTAATACAACTATAAAATATAAGAAAATGAAGAGTGGATATATACAGAACTTACTAAGATATCAGCTGTACTATAAAGTTTATGTATTCAAATCAATATGCCATTAGTAAGGGTATATAAAAATGCATTTGTGGAATAGAATAAATAATTGATCATTATTACAGTGGCTAATAGAAATGTTTATGTGCCAAAATGGTAGTTCAGTGGGAAAAAGATGAACCCTCTTTAAAAAAAAAAAAAAGTGCAGGCATAACTGGTTACCCATATGAAAGAAAATAAAAATGGACCCTTGGAAGGAAAGTTATGACCAACCTTGATAGTATATTAAAAAGCAGAGACATTACTCTGCCAACAAAGGTCCGTCTAGTCAAGGCTATGGTTTTTCCAGTGGTCATGTATGGATGTGAGAGTTGGACTGTGAAGAAAGCTGATCGCTGAAGAATGGATGCTTTTAAACTGTGGTGTTGGAGAAGACTCTTGAGAGTCCCTTATACTGCAAGGAGATCCAACCAGTCCATTCTAAAGGAGATCAATCCTGGATGTTCATTGGAAGGACTGATGCTAAAGCTGAAACTCCAATACTTTGGCCACTTCATGCGAAGAGTTGACTCACTGGAAAAGACTCTGATGCTGGGAAAGGTTGGGGGCGGGAGGAGAAGGGGACGACAGAGAATGAGATGGCTGGATGGCATCACCGACTCTGTGGACATGAGTTTGAGTGAACTCCGGGAGTTGGTGATGGACAGGGAGGCCTGGCGTGCTGTGATTCATGGGGTCGCGGAGAGTCGGACACGACTGAGCAACTGAACTGAACTATCTTACACTAAAATCAAAAGTAAATTGCAAACAAATTAACTATTTCAGTATAAAAGAAAAATAATTTTTAAACTTGAAGAAAACTGTCTGTGAGATTATATATGCAATCAATGATTTGGGAAGACTTTCCTTACCAAGAACTAAGAAACTATAAAATAAAGCCAAGCATATTTGACCACATACAAATAATTCCATTTTTGTTATTTGGCAAAAGGTACTAAGACAAAGTTAATAGCAATGAATATGTCTGGGAAATGTTTGTGCTACTATATTCTTCATTATCACTTCATCACTTCACTAAGACAAAGTTAATAGCAATCAATATGTATGGGAAAATGTCTGTGCTACTATATTCTCACCAAGGATTACTTTCTATACAAAGCACCCTTAAAAACTGATAAGACAAAACCAACAATGGGAATAGAAAATTGTGCAAAGGATACAAATAAATAATTCTCTAGTGAGTAAAGCCAAAAGGCCCAACAAACATAAGAATATGGTCAAATTCACTAGATATCAGGGAAATAAAAGTGAAAGTAACGTAAAATTGCTTGACACCAATCACAGTGGCAAGAACAAACACAACCATAGCAAAGCTTCCACTGATCAAAGGTGGAACAGTTTAAAAGTATCTGTAAGAGTCACAGCTACAGTGGATTGAAACACATCAAGTAAACTTAATCCATGAATTCAGTGTCGCTAAAAAACAAGTAACCACTGAAGGATGCTAGGGAACCAATTCATTATTTTGAAAACTGGTAAAAAACTGGAAAGAATCAAGCATTTTTCTTATGTAAATAAACTCAGGTAATCAAATAGCAGAGTGGAGGGCATTTTTCTTTATAGATGTATTCTATGTCACAGATGAAAAAGGATAGCTAGTGTTTAATTCTAGTGGATCTGGACACTGACCACGAGTGATTTGCTAACATCACAAGGGAGAGATAACCAGATATTACGTGAGTCCCAGTGGAGAAACAGACACCATCTGAATTATTCTTGTCATAAAAGTCAAACTCGAGTCTGACCAAGCCTCTACCAATTCACAGGAAATAACTAGGACAACATCCCACTACAACAGAGGGATGCAATCTGAAAAATTCAGACTGGAAGAAACTTCATGGCATCGTTAACCTGGTTCTTTTAACAAATAAATTGTGGGGAATAAAAAAATGGAGGGAGAGGCTGTAAGTTAAAAGACACAAAACACTTTAATTTGTTGCAATCTGTGGGCCTTGTCTGAATCTTGCATGCGTGCTAAGTCGCTTCAATTGTGTCCAACTCTGTGTGACCGTATAGACTGTAGCCCACAAGGCTCCTCTGTCCATGGGATTCTCCTGGCAAGAATACTGGAGTGGGTTGCCACTGCCAACTCTAGGGGATCTTCCCAACCCAGGGATCAAACCCGCGTCTAAGTCTCCTGCATTGGCAGGTGGGTTCTTTACCACTAGCACTACCTGGGAAGCCCATTTGAATCCTTACTCAAACAAAATGTAAGCACTGGCTGACTATTTCATGAATAATTATTGTTAATATTTTAGATATTGTAATAATATTGTGTGCTTTTATCTTTTAGACATACACTTATCTTTAGAAATGAAATAATATGGTATCTGAAATTTGTTCTAAAATAATATAAAACATGGGAAGCAGATGTGACAGAGTCAGCCATGCATGGATGGTGGTTGAGGCTTCCAGAGAGGAACATGACAATTCATTACACACTCTGCCTACTTTTGTGCATGTTTGAAATTCTCCACAGTAAGCAAACACACAGACACACACACCAAACACACCAAACCATCATTCCTATTGCTGATTGTGTGGTATGAATGAAGGTAATTCTCACACACTGCCAGCAGAAATGTAAAGTGTTACAATTTTTTCAGAAGGCAATTTGGCAAGGTCTATTTTTTAAAATACATATATACTTTGTTCCAGAAATTCTATTCCTGGGACCCTATTCCTTAGGAATATAAGTAGGAACCCATGAGGCCACATTACAGATATGTTTACTGTGAAACTGTTTGTAAACCTGGAACCCAATCTACAGCAATCTACAGTATACAGCAGATTGGGTAGACTGGTCCACTCTCCCTCTAGTTAACCTTTTTCTTGTGTGTCTACTTGCAGAGTCTGAAAAACTAAAGACATAATTCCCAGACTCCCTTGAAGCTAGTGTTCTAGACTGTGACTTAATTTCACCAGTCAGATGTACAAGTGTAGCTCTGACAGACATGATATGGGTCTTGAGTCAACAGTTCTGATAGTAGCTTCCTGACTCCCCAGGTTGTCACTGGGGTGGCATGACTCTGGAACCAGCAGCTGGGACATCAACTTCCTGACTGTGATGGACGTTGCATTTCTCTTGGCTGGCAGTTTCCGTGGGACCGTTGTGGGAGTTATCACTGGAGGCCCAGCCTAGAGTCTGGTATTTGGGTCCCTCTAAGGATTTGGGCTTCCACAGTGGCTCAGACAGTAAAGAATCCATCAGCAATGCAGGAGACCCGAGTTCAGTCCCTGGGTCGGGAAGATCCCCTGGAGAATGGAATGGCTACCCGTTCTAGTATTCTTGCCTGGAGAATCAGATGGACAGAGAAGCCTGGAGCACTGCAGTCCTTAGAGTCATAAAGAGATGGACATGACTGAGCAACTAACTCTTTCACAAGGATTTGTTTAAGTCCCAAATTACCTGTATTAAATCACTTTCTATTTGAAGTAATTAGTTCCTGCTAGATACAACTGATCCAAATTATTGAATAAATTATAGTATTACATATCTGGATCATGGAATATTAAAAGAATAAATTAGATCCATATAAACGATTTAGTAGAATCTAGATTAGTAGCATATAGATTTTCATAGGTACTTCTAAGTGTGAGAAAATGAAAGTACAAATGAGTATTATATAACCCATTTTTTTCAAAACAATGATCAATACCCTGAAATTTCTATAAATATTAATACAAGGATCTATGTAGGATTTCACAAGCATGGAGAAAATATTGGTTATGAATATAGGTAACAGGTGTGTGGCTAGGGAATAAGAAAGGGAAGACCTACAAGACCTTTTAGAACTAACACCCAAAAAAGATGTCCTTTTCATTCTAGGGGACTGGAATGCAAAAGTAGGAAGTCAAGAAACACCTGGAGTAACAGGCAAATTTGGCCTTGGAGCACGGAATGAAGCAGGGCAAAGGCTAATAGAGTTTTGTCAAGAGAACGCACTGGTCATAGCAAGCACCCTCTTCCAACAACACAAGAGAAGACTCTACACATGGACATCACTAGTTGGTCATCACCGAAATCAGATTGATTATATTCTTTGCAGCCAAAGATGGAGAAGCTGTATACAGTTAGCGAAAACAAGACCAGGAGCTGACTGTGGCTCAGATCATGAACTCCTTATTGCCAAATTCAGACTTAAATTGAAGAAAGTAGGGAAAACCACTACACCATTCAGATATGACCTCAATCAAATCCCTTATGATTATACAGTGGAAGTGAGAAATAGATTTAAGGGACTAGATCTGATTGATAGAGTGCCTGATGAACTCTGGACGGAGGTTCGTCACATTGTACAGGAGACAGGGTCCAAGACCATCCCCATGGAAAAGAAATGCAAAAGAGCGAAATGGCTGTCTGAGGAGGCCTTACAAATAGCTGTGAAAAGAAGAGAGGCGAAAAGCAAAGGAGAAAAGGAAAGATATAAGCATCTGAATGCAGAGTTCCAAAGAATAGCAAGGAGAGATAAGAAAGACTTCCTCAGTGATCAATGCAAAGAATTAGAGGAAAACAACAGAATAGGAAAAACAAGAGACCTCTTCAAGAAAATTAGAGATTCCAAGGGAACATTTCATGCAAAGATGGGCTCGATAAAGGACAGAAATGGTATGGACCTAACAGAAGCAGAAGATATTAAGAAGAGGTGGCAGGAATACACAGAAGAACTGTACAAAAAAGATCTTCATGACCAAGATAGTCACGATAACATGATCACTGACCTAGAGCCAGACATCTTGGAATGTGAAGTCAAGTGGGCCTTAGAAAGCATCACTACGAACAAAGCTAGTGGAGGTGATGGAATTCCAGTTGAGCTATTTCAAGTCTTGAAAGATGATGCTGTGAAAGTGCTGCACTCAATATGCCAGCAGATTTGGAAAACTCAGCAGTGGCCACAGGACTGGAAGAGGTCAGTCTTCATTCCAATCCCAAAGAAAGGCGCCAAAGAATGCTCAAACTACCGCACAATTGCACTCATCTCACACTCTAGTAAAGTCATGCTCAAAATTCTCCAAGCCAGGCTTCAGCAGTATGTAAACCGTGAACTCCCAGATGTTCAAGCAGGTTTTAGAAAAGGCAGAGGCACCAGAGATCAAATCGCCAACATCCGCTGGATCATGGAGAAAGCAAGAGAGTTTCAGAAAAACATCTATTTCTGCTTCATTGACTATGCCAAAGCCTTTGACTGTGTGGATCACAATAAACTATGGAACATTCTGAAAGAGATGGGAATCCCAGACCACCTGACCTGCCTCTTGAGAAACCTGTATGCAGGTCAGGAAGCAACAGTTAGAACTGGACATGGAACAACAGACTGGTTCCAAATAGGAAAAGGTGTACATCAAGGTTGTATATTGTCACCTTGCTTATTTAACTTATATGCAGAGTACATCATGAGGAACGCTGGGCTGGAAGAAGCACAAGCTGGAATCAAGATTGCCGGGAGAAATATCAATAACCTCAGATATGCAGATGACACTACCCTTATGGCAGAAAGTGAAGAGGGACTCAAAAGCCTCTTGATGAAAGTGAAAGAGGAGAGTGAAAAGGTTGGCTTGAAGCTCAACATTCAGAAAACAAAGATCATGGCATCTGGTCCCATCACTTCATGGGAAATAGATGAAAAAACAGTGGAACCAGTGTCAGACTTTATTTTTCTGGGCTCCAAAATCACTGCAGATGCTGATTGCAGCCATTAAATTAAAAGACGCTTGCTCCTTGGAAGGAAAGTTATGACCAACCTGGATGGTATGTTGAAAAGCAGAGACATTACTTTGCCAACCAAGGTCCGTCTAGTCAAGGCAATGATTTTTCCCATGGTCATGTATGGATGTGAGAGTTGGACTGTGAAGAAGGCTGATCGCCGAAGAATCGATGCTTTTGAACTGTGGTGTTGGAGAAGACTCTTGAGAGTCCCTTATACTGCAAGGAGATCCAACCAGTCCATTCTAAGGGAGATCAATCCTGGATGTTCATTGGAGGGATTGATGCTAAAGCTGAAACTGCAATACTTTGGCCACCTCATGCGACGAGTTGACTCACTGGAAAAGACTCTGATGCTGGGAAAGGTTGGGGGCGGGAGGAGAAGGGGACGACGGAGAATGAGATGGCTGGATGGCATCACCGACTCTGTGGACATGGGTTTGAGTGTACTCCGGGAGTTGGTGATGGACAGGGAGGCCTGGCGTGCTGTGATTCATGGGGTCGCGGAGAGTCGGACACGACTGAGCGACTGAACTGAACTGAACTAATATGGGGAGAGGAGGTAGAGAATAAACATTCAAAAAAGCAAGAATGACAGGATCCTATGTATGTAAATTTATTGGGGTATGTATATTGCATGCATAAAGAATGCTTGAAAGGATAATCAACAATGTAACCTCAGAATGATGGGTGGGATTTACTTTCTTCTTTACATAGTAATCAAATGTTTCCAATGACCACTTTCTCTATGATTAGAAAAAAAAAAGTATTTTCACTGTAGAAAAAAGCAAAAGAAAAAGTGACTTACAATAGTAACAAAAGCTATAAGGCACCCAGGACTTAATCCCACAAAAGTTTAACAAGATCTTTAGGGAGAAAATAAATGGAGCTTTACACAATACTAATGTATTAGAGATCTCAATATAATAACAATGGTAATTCTCTAAATCAACCTATAAATTCAAAACAGTTCACCTAAAACTCAAGAGGATTTTTCATAGAACTTGATAAACTGATCCCTGAGTTCACATAGATGAGTAAAAGGCTTGGAATAGCCAAGACAATTTACAAAATGAATAATAAGAAAGGATCACCACATCAGATATCAAGACGTTATGGTAAATCAACTATATTCCAATAACATTTTTTAAAAGATGCTATGAATTTGCAATAATTAAAACAGTGCGGTATTGCACAGAGACAGATAAGACATAAATGAAACAGACTAGAGACAGTAGCAATACACCCACATATATTGTGGAACTTGGTGAGTGACAGAGGTGACATTATAGATTAGTGGGGAGGACAAGATAGCAACCAAACAGGAGTTTCTTTCCTCCTTTCAGAATCCACCCTAGAACTGCTACAGAAATCACTGGTAGGTCAATGAATAACAGAATATAATATAGAAACAAGAAACGTTCAGGAAGATAGGAAGAGGCTGTGTTTCAAATGCATATGGGAAATGGTAGACTAGAATAGAAGATGGCAGGTGGAGGATGGGATGTAGAAATATAGTCTCATTATACATTCTTCCCTCCTCCATACTGTTCCGGGCAAGTCACTGCTCACCTCATCACTTCTGTGGGGCAGAGGAAGAGTAATGCCAGCACAGTGCCATTGGATATACATACAGCATATGGCACAGCTGGAATCTGGCTGGTGGGGAGCAGCTAACAACAGGTGCAGATCAGTGTCTTAATTCTGAGCAGCCTTAATTCTTATTCTAATCCCAAGGAGGAAGCTTTTGTAAAAGAGCAGAGCTGAGAGAGGAAATACAGAACAAGTCAACTAACATGGGTAGGTAAGTAGGGAGTGATCAAGTCCAGACTGAAACAACAGAAGTCATCAGTGCAGGGAATATTTCCTACTGCTGTACCACTCCATGACACCAGACACCATCTATGAACTAATGAGGGTCTAAGGCAGGATTTCAGTCTCCTCAGCCAGGTATACATGACCTGTCTAGGTAGCTAATATTCCCAAGGTAATATGGGCTTACAGGGGGAAAGAATGATACAAACAAGGTACACATGCTTAACAGTCCATGCTAAAGGAAATAACCGATGGACCAGACAGACAAGAATATAAAATACACACAATAAATATGATTAACAAGATAAGAGTTTGGGAAATATGAAGCAGAAATAAACAATTATATAGAAGAACTATGTTACTAATGTTAACAGTTCAAGTTAAGAATCTAATAAATTTATCAGCGTGCATGTGTGCTCAGTCACTTCAGTTGTGTCCATCTTTTTGCGACCCTATGGACTAAAGCTCACCAGGCTCCTCTGTCCATGGGATTCTCTAGGCAAGAACACTGGAGTAGGTTGCCATGCCCTCCTCCAGAGGATCTTCCCAACCCAGGGACTGAACCTATGTCTCCTGTCTCCTGCATTGGCAGGCAGATTCTTTAAAGCTGAGCCACCAGGGAAGTACAGTTTATCAGCAGAAGGGGATAACTGAAAAGCAAATTGTAATATCAGGTCAAGAAACCTTCCCTGGGAGAGTTAAGAGTAGGCAGAAATGTTCAAAGTAAGAAAAAAGTTAAGTGACAGGTAGTTTTGGAGTAAAAGCTTAATATGAATCAAAGTAGAGAGAAAAACAAATTACAAGGAAACCTTTGAAGAAATAATGACTGATAATTTTCCAGAATTAGAAAAAAGATGTAAGATCACTGATTTAAAGAGCTCATAGAGCATTAACAGGAGACATTAAGAACAGAAACAAAACGCTGTAATATTCATTAGAGTGAAATTTAAGATCAAAGCCAGAGAAAATTCTAAAGGCTTCCAGAGAGAAAACTGTTATCCCCTTGAAAGTAACAAGGATCTGCTCCATGATAGTCTTCTTCATAGCCTCTGGGAGCCAGAAGGCAATGGCGTACTGTGCAAAGCACTGAAGGAAAGCAAGTTCAAATCTAGGATTTTATATCAAAACTGCTCTTTTAAATTTGATTTTCCCTCAAAAATTATTTTATTTAAAAAAAATTGATTTTCCCTTACTTTCAATTTTGCCTTCATTTCTGAAGTGGCCTAATTTTTTCCTTCCATCTCTTGCCTAAACTCTGCCAGCTCCTGCTTCATTTCCTTCTGCTGCCTCATCACCTTGTCCCTGAGTATTTGCTTTCCTGTTCAATGTTATTGATTTGAATACATAGTTGTTAAAATCAGTTTTAAAAGTTCATGGTCAAATATTTAGTCAAAACTTCTGTCTCCTCGTTTTCCCCACAAATGGCATTTGTACTCCTTTTGTCAGTTTTGATTTCTACAAACAGGGAAAAGATAACCTTACAGTTCCATCCTCACATTGAAATCCAATGGAAACTATTGTTTAAATGTGAGGGTGAAATTAAAAGTCAAGTCCTCAGAGAGTCACAACACAAAAATTCTCTCTGAAAGTGTTCTCATCTAGAAGAAAGTATATACAGAGGGTACTAAGAGATGAGTATCAGAGGCAAAGAGAAAGAACAGTAATCCCACACTAACATTCTATGGGACCCCACATGGTGTGAATGTCCATCAGGGCTGTGTGTCTAGCTCTCTTGGCGTTGCAAACCTCCTCCTTGGAAGCTGTGGCATTTTGAGTTGGATAGAGTCTCTGAGATCATATCTCCTCATTTGGCAGGTCCTGGGGCTCTAGGTCTTCAGAGGCACACTTTATCTTGTCTTTAAATGCTCAGTGTGGCACACACCAGACAGCTAATATATTACTTTCTGAAGGTCACACAGACCATGAAGACAGACTCACTTGGTCACCTGACTCCCAATCCAGGGTTCATTCTCTTCTAATGCACCGTCATTAAAATGAACTATCCCATAGACCATTGAACATATCCCATAGAATGTTGCCAGTTCCAGTGTCTTATATTCATCAATGAGATATCATGACCTTTTCTCAAACTTTAGCCAAGAATACAAAACTCTAAATTCTCAGGCTCTTTCTGGGTAAGTTATGGGACAAGAGGAGATGCTTTACGTGTTAGTCTTCCATTAATACAGAAATCTGACCACATGGGCTTTTAGACCAGTTGGGAAAGGAGTGGAGGCAAGGGGAGGGGGTGGGGAGAGGTGATGACAAGTGCTCTAAGCCTCCAGTGAAAAAAGTGATCATTAGCTTTGTGGCAGGGGAAGGGTGAAGAGGTGGCATATAGGTCACTGTTCTGAATGGTGAGGATCTACTTACTCAAATATTTATTGGCTTGTTCTACTTTGTGTCTCATCTTCCATCAATCTATCTCCCTATTCTAAAATAACAAGTCTGATAGTACTGACCTAAAAAAGAAAAAAAAAAAAGATTTTCTCTCCATCCATTGAGGCTCTGGATTTAAATTTTATTTTTCATTTACTCCTTTCTTCTTGCCAAACCACAAACTACTACCCTCCAAAAGGGTCTGTTCTGCTAGTTTTGGAGCTGCCGACTTTTAAAATACTTGATTCTGATCTCCAACCCCATTCTGGGCCTGGAGCTCAGCTCACAGCCAAGTAAAGAATAATCTGGAAAGGATGGTGGGATGAAAATATGTACCTTGGCTGTGTGCTCCCTAGTGAGCAGTGGACAACATTTCTATTTTAGATTCGAACAATTGTGTAAGTCTCTGGCTCAAAAGGGGACCATGTTTTCCTCCTTGATAGCTTGTGATACTTCTACATGTCTCCTTGAGATCTCCATGGAAAATGAGCTCTCTTTCTCTCCAGCTGAAAGAAGATAGTGCTGGGGTCCTGATAATGTCCAAACTCCCTGTGAATGCCAGTGCTGTTGAGAGAAAACCTAATGAAACTTCTAACATCTACTTTAAAAAACAAGTTTAAATAATGACTTTTGATGGAAATGACCAAGTGATAGGTGGGAAAATTGTCTTACTATCATTACGCTGCATGTTAAACAGACTTTAAGAACACTGTATCTTTCATAAAGCAAAAATGAACCTTAAATGTTTAGTATACTATACACACATATATACATGTATACCGACTACATATAATGTGATCATTACCAACTATTATAGTGTCAAAAATTGCAAAGCATTTTCACTTATCTTATTCAGTCCTAATGATAAATTACAGATGGAATTCCTTATTTTTGGACCATGCCAGTAGAGACAGAATGGCATACAGAGTCAAACATGACTTAGTGACTGAGCATGAATGCAATATTCCATTGTGTATATATACCACATCTTAAGTCAATCATCTGTTGAAGGGCACTTGGGTTGTTTCCATATTTCAGCTCTTCAGTGCTGCTATGAACATTAGGGTACAATCTTTTTAAATTAGTTTTCATCTTTTGCAGATATCTTTGCAGAAGTTGGATTGCTGGATCATATGGTAATGCTCTTTTTAGTTTTAAGGAATCTCCATACTGTTTTCCATTGCTACACCAATTTATATTCCCACCAACAGTATAGGAAGGGTCCCTTTTTTCCACTCGGTGAGAGCTCTTTAAACTTCATAAGTCACAGATGGTGTACACCATCCTCCAGTATTCAAAGTGCAACTACCTTTATTCCTCCTGCAAATCAGTGAAGTAGGCTGGTAGGATAGATTACCCTTGTACTGGTGACAGAGAACACACCAGAGAGGCTGAAATGTAAACTGCTATATGCATCAACAGAGGAATACACAAGGTACAGTAGTGGTACTGTGGGTTTGAAGAATGAGTACAAATTTGTCAGGAGCTGGGCAAAAGGGTGGTCTAGACAAAAGGTGCACCTGGTATTTTCCCAGTAGTAGGTATCACTATGAAAAATATTAGGGCATGAGAGTGAGATAGAAGACTTTCATAGATAGAAGCCTTTTCAAAAACTAATTTTAAGCCCTTCAGAAGTCCCTTAGATCTTACGATATCTGGTAATTCTCTGGAAGGTTCTACTCAGGCCAACTGCTTTACATAAAACAGACCAGTTCTCTACACACAATCAACCAAAACGTCAAAATATAAGTGATACATAGAACCTTTTTTTTTATTTAATTGGAGGCTAATTACTTTACATTATTGTATTGGTTTTGCCATACATTGACATGAATCTGCCCCGGGTGTACATATGTTTCCCATCCTGAACCCCCCTCCCACCTCCTTCCTCTCCCATCCCTCTGGTTCATAGAACCTTTTTAAAACAGCAACTCTGAGCAGAAAGAAATCAAGAATTAACAGATTTGAAAAATGGTTAAGGGAGTGTTAGCCTGCAAATAATTCAACTAGTGGTATGCTTAAATTTTAGCCTCCTTAAAATAATTTTTGAGAAACGGCCTCTAATAATTAAAACTTTGGCCAATTCTGTCATTTTTATGCCCTTACATCGTGTTTTTTCTTCACAGCACTTATACTTTGTGTCAACATAAACTCCTTGGAAATGGAGAATACCTGTCTTGCTCACTGTTTTCTCAGAGCCCAGAATAGTACCAGACATATATTAGAGCTCCATTTAATTTATTCATTAAATGAGTGACTCTCTAGCTGATGGGACTGCCCCGCAGTATAAGCAGTAGATATATACTTCATTGAGAAGGCAATGGCAAGCCACTCCAGTACTCTTGCCTAGAAAATCCCACGGATGGAGGAGTCTGGTAGGCTGCAGTCCATGGGGTCGCTAAGAGTCAGACATGACTGAGCGACTTCACTTTCACTATTCACTTTCACACATTGGAGAAGGAAATGGCAGCCCACTCCGGTGTTCTTGCCTGGAGAATCCCAGGGATGGTGGAGCCTGGTCAGCTGCCGTCTATGGGGTCGCACAGAGTCGGACACGACTGAAGCGACTTAGCAGCAGCAGCAGCAGCAGCAGCATATACTTCATTATGATTTGGTTACATATGCTTTCTATATAACTAGAATTTGCAATTCTACCCTACTTTCTATGTAGTTGAAGCAGGCCTTTGTAACTTTTAAGACACTTGACATAAATGCCTCCATTAGTAAAAAGGAAAGATTTCTGGATAATTCACTAAACTCCAAGGGTGGCAAGAGAAGAACATGCACCAAGTACTTTGGCATCTTTAGCCCTGATCCTCCAATCCCTACAGTTGGTCAAATAGAATCAGATTCTAACTTGCATCTTCAAAGCTATTTACAAATACCGAATCCATTATAACAGTTTGTACATTACCTCCACAGGTCCAAGAAAGGACCATAGGAATAGTGACAAGATAGTTCCTTCCTACTCAAGAACCAGTATCTATCAGGAGACACTGAATTCATCCTTCCAGAAATTAGGAGACACGCCATGTGCTTTTCACATTTCCTGGGTTATCAGAAAAGGTTTTGTGAAAGCGCTGGGACTTGGAACTAGAATAAGATGGTGAGAAGGCAGTTATAATTCCCAGTGTAAGGATCAGAACTACTGAAAATGGGCTCTCCCACTCTTTTTAGCCCACTCTCCGATCAGTACCATTTAGCAACTTACATTAGAATTTGTTAACTTTGAACTTAACCAAGAAATTGATTTTTCATTTTAGACAGTGCTTGGTGTGACCTGAACTGACCAAATTAAAAACTTTGGTGTCATCTTTGATTTCTCCTTCATTTTCAATTAAGTCATCAAGCCTACTGAAAAATTTTCAATTTTTCTCTCCTTTTTCATTCTTACTGCTAAAGACTTATCAACTTATGTCTGGACTACTACAGCAGCTTACTAAATGGCCCCTAGCCTCTCTCTCCTCTAATCCTTATTTACCATTACTCTATGCGGTTTTAAGAACAATTTCATCTGGTGATCCTCAATTTAAAAACAAAATTAAAAAACACCCCCAAGATAACCCTTACACCCAATGATTTCATAATGTGTAATGGTCATTCCTTAGTCTAGAGCTCAGGAAATTCTACAATGTGACCCCAGCTCTTCTAAGTTGTGTTACCATCATCTAGTACTACCATTATCATTTAGCAACTTCAGCTCCTCTATTTTAACCAGATTGGTGTACGTAACAACCTCTTAATATACCACTCAACCCCCACATTTTGGTAATACTGACTTTACCTGGGAATAACATTTTGAGGATATTTATAGAATTATCCAAATCCTATGCATTATTTAAGATCCAAAGGAATCTTCTTCTCTTCTAGGTCTTTCTCTACCATTTTGGCTTTGGGCTTCCCCAGTGGCTCAGGAGCAGTAGGGGTGCTTGGCTGGAGCAGCTGTGAAGAGATACCCCACATTCAAGGTAAGAGAAACCCAAGAATGACGGTAGGCACTGAGAGAGGGTATCAGAGGGCAGCAGACTGAAACCACAGT
This sequence comes from Moschus berezovskii, assembly GCF_049115385.1. Classification (NCBI taxonomy): domain Eukaryota; kingdom Metazoa; phylum Chordata; class Mammalia; order Artiodactyla; family Moschidae; genus Moschus; species Moschus berezovskii. Next base: position 89,903,303 of record NC_142460.1, read on the forward strand.
CACAGAAAACTAGCCAATCTGATCACACAGACCACAGCCCTGTCTAACTCAATGAAACTAAGCCGTGCTGTGTGGGGTCACCCAAGATGGATGGGTCATGGTGGAAAGGTCCGACAGAATGTGGTCCACTGGAGAATGGAATGGCAAACCACTTCAGCATTCTTGCCTTGAGAACCCCATGAACAGTATGAAAAGGCAAAAAGATAGCACACTGAAAGATGAACTCCTCAGGTCGGTAGGTGACCCATATGCTACTGGAGATTAGTGGAGAAATAACTCCAGAAAGAATGAAGGGATGGAGCCAAAGCAAAAACAACACCCAGTTGTGGATATGACTGGTGATAGAAGCAAGGTCCGACGCTGTAAAGAGCAATATTGCATAGGAACCTGGAATGTTAGTTCCATGAATCAAGGCAAGTTGGTAGTGGTCAAACAGGAGATGACAAGAATGAACGTCAACATTCTAGGAATCAGTGAACTAAAATGGACTGGAATGGGTGAATTTAACTCATGACCATTATTTCTACTACTGTGGGCAGGAATCCCTTAGAAGAAATGGAGTAGCCATCACAGTCAACAAAGGAGTCCGAAATGCAGTACTTGGAAACAATCTCAAAAATGACAGAATGATCTCTGTTTGTTTCCAAGGCAAACCATTCAATATCATGGTAATCCAAGTCTATGCCCCGACCAGTAACGCTGAAGAAGCTGAACGGTTCTATGAAGACCTACAAGACCTTTTATAACTAACACCCAAAAAATATATCCTTTTCATTAAAGGGGACTGGAATGCAAAAGTAGGAAGTCAAGAAACACCTAAAGTAACAGGCAAATTTGGCCTTGGAGTACAGAATGAAGCAGGGCAAAGGCTAATAGAGTCTTGCCAAGAGAATGCACTGATCATAGCAAACATTCTTTTCCAACAACACAAGAGAAGACTCTACTAGATGGCCAACATCACTAATGGCCAACACTGAAATCAGACTGATTATATTCTTTGTAGCCAAAGATGGAGAAGCTCTATACAGTCAGCAAAAACAAGACCAGGAGCTGACTGTGGCTCAGATCATGAACTCCTTATTGCCAAATTCAGACTGAAATTGAAGAAAGTGAGGAAAACCACTAGACCATTCAGGTATAAATCAAATCCCTTATGATTATACAGTGGAAGTGAGAAATAGATTCAAGGGATTAGTTCTGATAGACAGAGTGCCTGATGAACTAAGGATGGAGGTTCATGACGTTGTACAGGAGACAGGGACCATGACCATCCCCAAGAAAAAGAAATGCAAAAAAGCAAAATGGCTATCTGAGAAGGCCTTACAAATAGCTGTGAAAAGAAGTGAAAAGCAAGGGAGAAAAGGAAAGATATACCCATTTGAATGAAGAGGTCCAAAGAATAGCAAGGCGAGATAAGAAAGTCTTCCTCAGCAATCAGTGCAAAGAAATAGAGGAAAACAATAGAACGGGAAAGACTAGAGATCTCTTCAAGAAAATTAGAGATTCCAAGGGAAGATTTCATGCAAAGATGGGCTCAATAAAGGACAGAAATGATATGGACCTAACAGAAGCAGAAGAGATTAAGAAGAGGTGGCAAGAATACACAGAAGAAATGTACAAGAGATCTTCACGACCCAGATAATCACAATGGTGTGATCACTCACCTAGAGCCAGACATCCTGGAATGTGAAGTCAAGTGGGCCTTAGAGCATCACTATCAACAAAGCTAGTGGAGGTGATGGAATTCCAGTTGAGCTATTTCAAGGCCTAAAAGATGATGCTGTGAAAGTGATGCACTCAATATGCCAGTAAATTTGGAAAACTCAGCAGTGGCCACAGGACTGGAAAAGGTCAGTTTTCATTCCAATCTCAAAGAAAGGCAATGCCAAAGAGTGCTCAAACTACCTCACAACTGCACTCATCTCACATGCTAGTAAAGTAATGCTCAAAATTCTCCAAGTCAGGCTTCAGCAATACGTGAACCGTGAACTTCCAGATATTCAAGCTGGCTTTAGAAAAGGCAGAGGAACCAGAGATCAAATTGCCAACATGCTGGATCATCGAAAAAGTAAGAGAGTTCCAGAACATCTATTTCTGCTTTATTGACTATGTCAAAGCCTTTGACTGTGTGGATCACAACAAACTGTGGAAAATTCAGACCACCTGACCTGCCTGTTGAGAAACCTGTATGCAGATCAGGAAGCAACAGTTAGAACCAGACATGGAACAACAGACTGGCTCCAACTAGAAAAGGAGTACGTCAAGGCTATATATTGTCACCCTGCTTATTTAACTTATATGCAGAGTACATCATGAGGAATGCTGGGCTGGAAGAAGCACAAGCTGGAATCAAGGTTGCTGGGAGAAATATCAATAACCTCAGATATGCAGATGACACCACCCTATGGCAGAAAAGAACTAAAGGAGCCTCTTGATGAAAGTGAAAGAGGAGAGTGAAAAAGTTGGCTTAAAGCTCAACATTCAGAAAACTAAGATCATGGCATCTGGTCCCATCACTTCATGGCTAATAGATGGGAAAACAGTGGAAACAGTGGCTGACTTTATTTTGGGGGGCTCCAAAATCACTGCAGGTGGTGATTACAGCCACGAAATTAAAAGATGCTTACTCCTTGGAAGGAAAGTTATGACCAACCTAGATAGCATATTGAAAAGCAGAGACATTACTTTCCCAACAAAGGTCCATCTAGTCAAGGCTATGGTTTTTCCAGTGGTCATGTATGGTGGACTATAAAGAAAGCTGATCACCGAAGAATTGATGCTTTTGAACTGTGGTGTTGGAGAAGACTCTTGAGAGTCCCTTGGACTGCAAGGAGATCCAACCAGTCCATCCTAAAGGAGATCAGTCCTGGGTATTCACTGGAAGGACTGATGTTGAAGCTGAAAAGAAACTCCAATACTTTGGCCACCTGATGTGAAGAACTGACTCATTGGAAAGACCCTGATGCTACGAAAGATTGAAGGAGGAGAAGGGGACAATAGAGGATGAGATGGTTGGATGGCACCACCGACTCAATGAACGTTGAGTTTGGGTAAACTCCAGGAGTCAGTGATGGACAGGGAGGCCTAGCATGCTGCGGTTCGTGGGGTTGCAGAGTTGGACACGACTGAGTGACTGAACTGAACTGAGTGGTTCAGTGGTAGAATCCACCTACAACGCAGATGTGGGTTTGATCCCTGTGTCAGGATCAAGACACAGGATACCTGTGTCTTGGAGGTAGAGATGGAAACCCACTCCTATATGCTTCCTGGGAAAATCCCATAGACAGAGGAGCCTGGCAGGCTATAGTCCATGGGGTTGCAAAGAATTAGACATGACTGAGCACAGTTCATACTTGCTTGCTACCATATTGGGGCTTCTTTCTACTTTAAATTTCTATGGAACTTATTGTCTATTCCATCAACTTTGCTAGGATCATATTCCATCTTAAAATCTAACCAAATTCTCTCACGCTTTTTTGGTATGTATGTGTCTTTTACCAAATAAACAGTAAGCTCCTGGTAAAGGTCCCTTGGCGACTTCCCAGTCTGTGTTATTCAACCAAATTATTAATCCTAGTTAACTGAACCCTTAAAGTTTTCTTTGCATGTAAAGATACCCATCTTATATGAAGGGTAAAAGAGGATGATCTTATTGAAAATTCCATGATAATTTTAAGAATTTACTTTTGCATATGCATAACAACTGAATATGATGGCAACCCACTCCAGTGTTCTTGCCTGGAGAATCCCAGGGACGGGGGAGCCTGGTGGGCTTCCGTCTATGGGGTCACACAGAGTCGGACACGACTGACGTGACTTAGCAGCAGTAGCAGACAGGTGACACAATTTCCTTCCTTGCTTTACTATTTTGTATTTCTGAACTTACTTCTCAACTTATGTGTTCAAGACTTGTGACCTACTACCTCCACATAAACTAAGGAATTAACTTATGAATACTAGAAGAAATTATAAACAATAAATAATTCTGTGAAAACAGCTTAAAATTCATTTAATATTTAAGCCTAAGAAATCTCTTTCTATAAAATCTGAACATGTTAAAAGAGACTCTATCTGGGTCTGTAGACGTTGTAGCCCCAACACTTAAAAACAGCAGGAGGTGGTTCTGGGATCAGCAGAACACTCTAATGCTACAGCCTGCCCAAGCACTAAATAAAATGACACCAGGCAGGTGACTTGTATGAAGTATCAGTCATAGCACAATATGCAGCTTTCTAAGGGTTAAAATGTGCTATTTACATGGAAGGAGATAACACCAAGTAGTTAGGCAGTGCTAGTTTAGAGAAGCAGAGACCAACATAATCCATATTATTTACAGAATAGAGAATGCTCTCAGCTAAAGTGTGGGGGAAAAAAAAACTGGTCCAGAAAGGCAGAATTACAATCAGTACAAGATTTATAAAATCCATCATGTTTAAATACAGTGAAAAAAACAAACATTTATTTAAAAAAAAAAACAAATTTACAAAACCAAAACTTAGCATTTTTAAAATTAGTCTGACTTTACTTTTTAAAGGTCTTCAGTGTATCTGTGACAAAAATAAATAAAAGTGCTAAAGTGTTAATAAATGATATGCTAACTTAGGATGTTATCTGTATTTTTTAAGACCAATCAATGTTCAATTATTTTTTTATGGAGATACTCGTGCTTTTTCTCTTAAATGTTTATATGTCTCACCAACACCACCAGCCTGTAGCACAGAACATAACACATTAAAACACAATGCCATTAAAAAACAAACAGGAATCCTGAAAGAGAAAAGAAACTCCAGAGACTCCCTTCCCATTATCCTTTAGAACAACCAGAAATTCCTTCCAACCTGCATTCTTAGGCCAGAAGAGTAAGAATAAACTCTAATAAATAAACACTAAATTTTATTTATAATACAGTATTTTTCTAGTAACACACAACATTCTTCTCTTAACAATTAGAGAAGTCATCTTGTTTTTATAAGCTCTAGTGTCAATATCGGAGAAGGCAATGGCAAGCCACTCCAGTACTCTTGCCTGGAAAATCCCATGGATGGAGGAGCCTGGTGGGCTGCAGTCCATGGGGTCGCTAGGGGTCAGACACGACTGAGCGACTTCACTTTCACACATTGGAGAAGGCAATGGCAACCCACTCCAGTGTTCTTGCCTGGAGAATTCCAGGGACAGAGGAGCCTGGTGGGCTTCCATCTATGGGGTCACACAGAGTCGGACACGACTGAAGTGACTTAGCAGCAGTGTCAATATAGTCCAATGATAAATTTATTATTCACATAATTTATTTCACACATAATATAAAACTTTTCTCTAAAGAAATTTAAAATTTACATTCAATGTAGCCAAGTTCTATTCTTAAAAACAACTTCTCCTTTCTTCTGAGTTTACTTCTCCAGAAGGCCAGTCCTTAAGGACTTCTGGAGTCTAGCAATGTTGGCATCCAGTGCCGCAAGGCCATTTCGGAAGTCTTGCTCATCCCGAGACGTGAATGTGGAAAAAGAAGAGATGCTCCAGTCAGAAGTTAAGTCAGAATTTAAAAAGCTACCATCAGAGACTGCACTGCTTTTCACTTGAACTTTGCTGTTCTGACAAGGGGAGGGGCCGTGACAGGCCACCAAGTCCTCTTCAATGGCAGGAGGGATTTTGCAAATGGCTTCCTTTATTTTCTTGAGGAGTTGCTTGTCCTCCATTTCAGCTGTTCTGGAAAGTTTCTCAGGTGCATCTTCTTCCTTTTTGCAAGAGGAACAAACTCCAGGTGCACACAGTTTATTTTCTTTTTCAGCAACAAGTCCACTGACTGGTTGCGGTGGAGCTACACTGATCTGGGCCTGGGGGGATAATCTCTTAGACAGTGGTGCTTTCTTTTTAGGAGTGCTTCTAGCAAATGGAATGTAAATTGTTTTATCCAAATTATGCTCATCTTCTACTAAGGTTGTAATTTCACTTTCCTCCTCAGAATCCCGTTTTGAAAGGGCAGGAACAATTCCAGGGGCTGATACCTCCTCCACGCTCCTAGTATTACTATGCTGAGGGCCTCTGGAGGGCAGAACATTTTCATAAGGTCTATCTGGAACCATGTTTTCCTCATTGTCAATTGTAGAACGAGGCTCTGAATGTGTAATAAGAGTGTGATCTGGTTCTAACTTACTTAGGTAGCTCATTATGGAAGTGTGAGCAGGGATCGGGTCATGTAGATGTTGCTTTTCATAAATGTTCAGAAGTGATTTGGTAAGATTATTCCCAGGCTTGCAGCGAGCAGTGTCCATACTAAGATCTGAGAGAAGCTTTGCCATACTGCTCTGTAAAGTTCTGTTAAGAAGAATTTAGTACACTAATTATTTCTTTTTACCCATTTCTTTCATTTACTTACATATTCCTCTCATCTTTAAAAGAAAGTATCTGAGGCAAGCACCTGGTTCTTAATATGGAAAAAAGCAACTAAAAGCACAAAATCACAGAATATGCTCTGGAAAGAGTAAATTAAAGTAACAAATGATAAAAGATCTTAGTCTGCATAAAATCTAATACTATTATATCTAAAAATGGAGGCTCAGAAAAAAATTTTATATTAAGGTAGAGAGCTTAATTCTTGAGCAACACTGCAAAATGGTAAATATACTACCCATTTGTTAGTGGATTGTGTTAGTAACTATTACTCTACATTCAAAACATATATGGAAAGGATATTGAAACAATACTGGTGAAAAAAAGGATACTTGGACATAATTATTATTTTTTTTAATATTTCAATAGACATAATTAAATTATCTAGTATAATTAGGTATAACTGACAGCTGGACTCTGGGAAAGTGTGATGCAAGGAAAACCACACAGGGTTTGAAGTCAGGCAGAAATTGATTCATATCCTAGCTATTGCTAGCTGTGATCTTGAGCAAGCTCCTCAACTGTAAAAATGAAGATAACTACGTCACATTTAGAATGAACATTAAATAAGATAAAATAATAAAAAGTAAGGGTAAAGTGCTTAGCACAGATTCCATCTGGTGACAGCTTTTATTAGTAGTCCTCTTAAAACCATTTTATACCAAGACCTTAGTTTATTTGAATGGAATCATATATATTCTTAAATATAGATAAGAAAAAGGAACACACCAATTTAAAAAGAAGATACAAAGAACATTAACAGGTACTTTTAAAAGATTACAATGAGTCAATAAGTATGTTTTAAAGTTTGACTTTTGTCAGAGAAATTCAAATTTTTAAAATACGATTTTTTTTGGCCTATCAAGCTAACATAGGAAAATAAGAATATCCATTGTTAAAAAGGCTTGGAGAGGCAAAGTGGGAGTGTACACTCTCCTAGCAAAATAGCATTATATCAGAAATCTTAAAGATTTTTATATCCCACACCTTTAGACCACCAAGTTGCACTTCTAGGAATTTAACCTACTGATATTCACCAATAGGCTGCACCCAAAGATATATTTACAAAGATGTAATTTATAACAGAAAATTGATTAACTTATATCTTTATCTTCAAATACTGTGGACTGATTCAGGTAAATTACAGTCTTACTACATCATGGCCATTTTTTATAGTCATTTGTAAAGAATATTTATTGATAGGAAAATGTTCATTATACAAGGTTAAATTTAAAAGAGTAGGCCATAAGCAACACAGTAACAATACTATTTTTGTAAAAACAGTTATACACGTCCAAATAAAATACTAAAAGGAAATCTCTGTATGAAACAGTTAGCAGTGATTATATTAATATATTTGGATATAGAATGAGTGATTCTTTTCCTACAAAAGGAAAAAAAAGTTCTTTCCTAACCTGGCATATACTGTCATCTTAAATATGCTATGTCTTGAGTTCTGATTGCACTTCAAATGGCAATGGCTGAAGCCACTTTTTTCCACACCTCTTTCAAGAAGCTAATGAGCTACTATTAAAAGATAAAAAGTATGCTATAGAAACCATCTTTAAAGAAGTGCTGTAATGAATAATGACCACTAGTTAATTCAACCAGACAGCATACTGACATTTTTATTTTCATTTATTTTTAGAAAAGAAATCCTTATGTTGAAGTTCCTTTTCAGGCTTAAATAAAAATATTATCTTTGCTCTGTACAAAATTCACAATACAGAAAGGGACATGTAATAAGAGTTTAATCTCTGGAAATTAAATGCAATCATTAAGTTTCTCATGTGTAAACAAATGTGACTTACCACTGTCTTTGAAATTAAAAGAAAAATCTCTGTAAATAAAGAAATAAAACTATGCCAAAATTTTAAAGGAAGCAATACAAGCACCTAAATAGCTACAAAATAGATATATCTGTGTTTCTAGTACATGAGACTCAGCTAAACATAATGATTTTTAAAGCTTGGGAAACTGGTGCATTTATAAAACTGTAAAGTCCTTTCTTGGCTATTTATAAAACTATACTAATTTAAATAAATATCAGCACCTGTAAGAGTGCTCTTAGAAACTATCCGAAGAATATTTACTACTTATTTACTGAAAAATATATTAATTTTCCTCACATTTTAATGGTACTACAACATGCATTCTAGTAAAATCTAAAAAAAGTAATAAAGACGTATTTTAAAAAATATGGAAAGTTGGAGAAGAAATGGTTTAGGAAATTTAACACGTGTATGTGAAACTTCTAGCTCCATTATCCCTTCCCAGTAGTCTGAGAAAGGCATTTAAAATTTTCGTCAAGTCTCTTGAGACTATTTAACACATGCAAAAAAAAAAAAATACACACACACACACAGACACACAGACACATACATATCTGACTGAGGTTACCTGGCTATAGGAAAAAGAGATGGGGCAGGCGAACATGAAGATTTATCTGTAATGTCAAGTGTTGTTGACTTATGCTCTAATGTTAGAAATAAAATGTAAATTGTCACAGCAGCAGCAGCAGCAGCAGTACTGGGGATAGTCCTAATTAACTGAATCGCCTATAGTAACACCAAACACATTACAAGTCACCAATGTGGGTGAATTCTGACAACCAAGCTCAAACAGTATTTTTTGTCTGTTTTGCTCTTAAAAGGCAATCTGGTCTAAATAAATCCTAGCATTTTTCTGGACATTTCTTAGAAATAAAATCATTAAAAAAAAAAAAGAAAGAAAATCATAAAATACGTGGTTTTTGTGATTAACTTCTTTTACCATAAATACTTCAAGATAACAAAGTTTTTACCCTAAATTACTCCTCAGAAAAGAGAAGATGTTTTTCTTTAGAGACCTTATAAAGATTTTCATAAGAAGGGCATCCTCATAATTAACTTGGAAAAAAGAGTGGTATAACCCAATATTCCAGAAACTCTGACTAGAGCCTAATTAACACTACACGGATACAAGAAGTACATTTTGCTTTTCTCACTGTTCAATAAACGTTTGAGTGAAATTATTCTATGAAAGATGAATGTGGGGGGAAGCAATATTTCTATATTAACACAGCTTATATAAAGTCATTTCAAATGTGTTTACAAAACTAATAAATATTCTTTATATATATAAAGTATACAAAATTATATATAAATAAAATATATATATATATAATTATATAAAGTGTATATGTGTATATATATATATATATATATATATATATGTACAGGCTTCCCTGAAAGCTCAGCAGTAAAAGAATCCATCTGTAATGCAGGAGATGTGGGTTTCATCTCTGGGTCAGGGAGATCCCCTGGAGAAGGACCTAGCTACCCATTCCAGTATTCTTGCCTGGGAAATCCCAAGGATAGAGGAGCCTGGCAGGCTACAGTCCTGCTAGGACTGCAAGAGTCAGATACAACTTAGTGACCAAACCACCACCATATATCTATATATCATTTATTTTCTAAAAGTTTATAACTCAAAGTGGGGAAAAAAGTGTATAATTCAAAATGGGTCTTTTCATTTGAAATATAAAGATTGTTTTACACTCAGGATTGCTTTATATTTAGAACTATGACTTTCCAGGATCATTCAAAAGCATGGTCAGATCTGATGACATATAATTTAGGCCTAAAATAACTGACTTCTCTAGGATTTAAAAAATCAGTTGAAAATCCAATTTCTGTCAACCACCTCAAGAGAAAACTGAACTTTATAAAAGAATATCATATAAAAATTGAGTGAGGTGTTTTTATTTATTTAAGACATGTTAAGGAACAAAGGAATCTTAGAAAGTACTGTCAAATCCCTCATTTTACTAATGCAATGAATAAGGTTCAAAGAGGCTAAATAAACTACCCAAGATCCTATGAATGAGGGTTTATTGTGCTAAGTGCTTTTCATGGATGATTTCTTAGCCCTCTTATCAACCCTAACCATGCCCCCACTTTACAACTAAGGTTTAGAAAGGTTAACTATCTTGCTCAAAGTCAAACAGGTAATAAATGATAGAGCTGGAATTCCACTCAGGTGTCTCTGGCTTCAGAGAGTTTTTAACCATTTGCTAAACAAATCTTCAGCTCCTCATCCGAGTCCTTTGCCTGGAATCACATGGTTTAAAAAGGAATTTAGCCACGTTTGAAATTTAACTGGAACAGAAGAAAACTATCCTTAGAAATTAGCAAAAACACTGAGAAAAGGATAAGGTTAAGAAGGCAAGTCTGAAATTATTTTGAAGTTTATAAATATATCTAACAAAAGGCATAAGTTATTCAAATAATGTCAACATCACCTGGTTAATTCTCTCAGTCGAGTCACCTCAGCATCACGTTGGCGTAATGTTATTCCCAATATCTGATTTTCCTTTTCAGCAGCTTCTAGCTTAAACCGGGAGCTTTTCACACTGACTAAGGCTTCCTCCAATTCTAAAACAATAAAAAGTTTCAGTTTCAGTATTACTTTTTAAAAAGTGACTGTGACTATAGTTCAAACACATACCAATTTTCATTCTTGTTGTCTCAATGTCAAATTGCTGTTTATTTTCAAGTAAAGTTCGATCTTTCTCTTTAAATATACCAGCAAATTTTTTGTTTTCATCTTTCTGATTTTCTATCACTTTTAAGAGCTCTTCATTTTTACTCTGCAGTAATTCCTGGCTCTTTAATGACTCCTGTAATTGATTTTGCAGTGACTTGTTCAATGATTGAAGAGAAAACACTGTAAGGCAAAATAGAGCAAATAATTATTACCTCAATTAAAAAGTAAAAACCTGGGGGCAAGGTGTCCTGTCGGGTGAGGAAGCTTCTGCTGGAAGATGCAACTCAAAATTTAAACTGAACTATCGTGTGCAGCTCTGCTTCCTCACCCAGGAGCAGTTCTTCACCATGGGGCTGTTCTCGCTCCCCAATCCAAAGTTTCTGTGGCTGGAGGTGCACCCCGTGGGGGAGGAGGCAGATGCGATAGTGATCGATGAGATCAACCCCTGAGCCTTTGGAGTGGGAGCACTGACTCCAAGACCGTAGACTACCAGAGAACTAACCCTAAGGGGCATCAAACAGTGAGAACTCACACAAAGGAAACCACTTGAATACAAGACCCAGCATCACCCAAACACCAGTAGCACCCTGTGCAGGACATCTCGAAACAACAAACGAACAACAACAACAAAAAAAAAACCCAATCATCAGCAAACAGGATTACCACCTCACTCACCCTTGCCCATGAGAGGAAAAACAAACAAATAAAAACTCAGCACAAATCTCACCCTATACAAAGCTTACACAAACCACTGGACCAATTTTAGGAGGGCAGAAACTAAAAGGAAGAAAGAATTCTACCTTAAAGCCTGAGAAAAGGAGATCTCAAACACAATAAGTTTAAAAAAAAAAAGAAAAGGCAGAGAAATACTACATAAACGAAGGAACAAACTAGAAACACAGAAATCCAAATAAATGAAGAGGAAATAGGCAAACTACCTGAAAAAGAGTTCAGAATAATGATAGTAAAGATGATAAAAAAAAAAACCTTGAAAACAAAATGGAGAAAATGCAAGAATCAATTAACAAAGACCTAGAAGAATAAACATACAGAGACAAACAACACAATTACTGAAATTAAAAATATTCTAGAAGGAATCAATAGCAGAATATCTGAAGCAGAAGAATGAATCAGTGGAAGATTATTATTTATTAGCTGGAAGATAAAATGGTGGAAATAACTTCTGAAGAGCAGAATAAAGCAAAAAGAATGAAAAGAACGGAGGACAGTCTCAGAGACCTCTGGGACCATATCAAACGCACCAATGTTCAAATTATAGGGGTCCCAGAAGAAGAGAAAAAGAAAGCATATGAGAAAAATTTTGAAGAGATTGTAGTTGAAAATTTCCCCAACATGGTAAAGGAAATAGTCAATCAAGTCCAAGAGGCACAAAAGGTCCTGTATAGGATAAACCCAAGGAGAAACACACCTAGACACACACTAATCAAACTAACAAAGACTAAACACAAAGAAAGAATATTAAAAGCAGCAAGGGAGAAGCAACAAGTAACATACAAGGGAAACCCCATAGGCTTAACAGCTGATCTTTCAGCAGAAACTGCAGGTGAGAAGGGAAAGGCAGGATATAGTTTAAGTACTGAAAGGAAAAAATCTACAACCAATTTACTGTACCCAGCAAGGATCTCATTCAAAATTGATGGAGAAATAAAAAGTTTTACAGATAACCAAAAGTAAGAACTCAGTACCACCAAACCAGCTTTACAACAAATGTTAAACTGACTTATATAGTCAAGAAATACAAGAGAAGAAAAAGATCTACAAAATCAACCCCAAACAATTAAGAAAATGGCAATAGGAACATACATATCAATAATTACTTTAAATGTAAATGGATTAAATGCTGCAACCAAAAGACACAGACTGGCTGAATGGATACAAAAACAAGATCCATATATACGCTGTCTTCAAGAAATCCACTTCAGACCTAAAGACACATATAGACTGAAAGTAAGAGGAGGGAAAAATACATTCCATGCAAACGGGAAGCAAAAGAAAGCTGGAGTAGCAATCCTCTTATCAGACAGAATAGACCTTAAAATAAAGATTACAAGAGATAATGATTACATGATACAAGAGTACATAATGATAAGGGATCAATCCAAGAGGAAGACATAACAATTGTAAATATCTATGCACCCAATATAGGAGCACCTCAATACATAAGACAAACACTATCAGACATAAAAGGAGAAATTAACAGTAACACAGTAACAGTAGGATACTTTAACACCCCACTCACACCAATGGACAGATCATCAAAACAGAAAATGAATAAGGAAATACAAGTCTTAAATGATACATTAATGAGATGGATCTCACTGATATCTTCAGGACATTCCATCCAAATGCAGAATACACCCTCTTCTCAAGTGCACATGGAACATTCTCCCGGGTAGACCACATCTTGGGTCACAAATCAAACCTCCGCAAATTTAAGAAAATTGAAATCATATCAAGCATCTTTTCCAACCACAATGCTATGAGAGTAGACATCAATTACAAGAAAAAAAAAACTGTAAGAAACACAAACACATGGAGATTAAACAACACGTTTCTAAATAACCAACAGGTTACTTAAGAAAGCAAAAGGGAAATCAAAAAAACTTTCTAGAAACAAATGACAGTGAAAACAACAACTCAAAACCTATGGGATGCAGCAAAAGTAGTCCTAAGAAGGAAGATTATAGCAATACAATCCTACCTCAAGAAACAAGAAAAACATCAAATAGACAACCTAACTTTACACCTAAAACAACTGGGAAAGAAGAACAAAAAAAACCCAAAAATTAGTAGAAGGAAAGAAATCGTAAAGATCTGAGCAGAAATAAATGAAAAAGAAATGAAAGAAACAATAGTTAGGATTAATAAAACTGAAAGCTGGTTCTCTGAGAAGATAAACAAAATTGACAAATCTTTAGCCACACTCATCAAGAAAAAAAGAGAGAAGAATCAAATCAACAAAATGAGAAATGAAAACGGAGAGATTACATCAGACAATGCAGAAATACAAAGGATTATAAGAGACTATTATGAACAACTATATGGCAATAAAATGGGTAACCTGGAAGAAATGGACAGATTCTTAGAAAAGTTCAATTCTTCCAAGACTGAACCAGGAAGATATAGAAATTATGAACAAACCCAAATACAAGCAGTGAAATTGAAGCTGTGATAAAAAATCTCCCAAAAAACAAAAGCAACACATCAAGAAGCTCACACACCATCATCAAGTTGGGTTTATTCCAGGGATGCAAGAATTCTTCAATATATGCAAATCAATTAATGTGATACACCATATTAACAAACTGAAAGATAAAAATCACATGATAATTTCAATAGACGCAGAAAAAGCATCTATTTTTGCTTTTGACAAAATTTGACTAAATTTGATCAAATTCAGCACCTATTTACGATTAAAACTCTTCAAAAAATGGGCACAGAAGGAACCTACCTCAACATAGGAAAGGCCATATATGATAACCTACAGCAAACATTATTCTCAGTGGTGAAAACTGAAAGCATTCCCCCTAAGATCAGGAACAAGACAAAAGTGTCCACTTTCACCACTATTATTCAACATAGTTCTGGAATTCCTAGCTACAGCAATCAGAGAAGAAAAAGAAATAAAAGGAATCCAGATCAGAAAAGAAGTAGCAAAGCTCTCACTGTTTGCAGATGACATGATACGGTACATAGAAAACCCCAAAGGCAGTATCAGAAAATTACTGGAGCTAATTGGTGAATTTAGCAAAGTTGCAGGATACAAAATCAATACACAGAAATCACTTGTATTTCAATATACTAACAATGAAAATTCAGAAATAGAAATTAAGAAATCAATCCCATTCACCACTGCAACAAAAATAATTAAATATCTAGGAATAAACTTAGCTAAGGAGACAAAAGAACTGTATACAGAAAATTATAAGACTGATGAAAGAAATCAAAGATGGTATAAACAGATGGAGAGATTACCCATGTTCCTGGGCAGGAAGAATCAATACTGTTAAAATGACTATACTACCAAATGCAGTCTACAGATTCAATGTGATCCCTAACAAACTACCCAGAGAAGGCAATGGCAACCCACTCCAGTACTCTTGCCTGGAAAATTCCAGAGACAGGGAAGCCTGGTGGGCTGCCGTCTATGGGGTTGCACAGAGTCAGACACCACTGAGGTGACTTAGCAGCAGCAGCAACAAATTACAGATGGCATTTTTCATGAAACTGTTCAAAATTTCACAATTCATATGGAACACAAAAGACCCTGAATGGCCAAAGCAGTGTTGAGAAAGAAGAATGGAGCTGGAGGAAATCAACCTTCCTGACTTCAAAATTAAACTACAAAGCTACAGTCATCAAGACAGTATGGTACCGGCACAAAAACAGAAATATAGACCAATGGAAGAAGACAGAAAGCCCAGAAATAAATCCATGCACCTATGGGTACCTTATTTTTGACAAAGGAGGCAAGAATATACAATGGGGCAAAGACAGCCTCTTCAATAAATGGTGCTGGGAAAACTGGACAGCTACATGTAGAAGAATGAAATTAGAACACTTCCTAACACTATACACAAAGACAACGACAAACTCAAAATGCATTAAAGACCTAAATTAAGACCAAAACTATAAAATTATTAGAGGAAAGCACAAGCAGAACATATGATGACATAAATCAAAGCAAGATCCTCTATGACCCACCTCCTAGAGTAATGGAAATAAAAACAAAAGTAAACAAGTGCGATTAAGATTAAACTTAAAAGCTTTTGCACAGCAAAAGGAAAGCTTTGACAGCAAAGGAAACTATAAGCAAGGGGAAAACACAATCCTCAGAATGGGAGAAAATAATAGCAAATGAAACAACTGACAGATTAATTTCCAAAATATACAAGCAGCTCGTACAACTCAGTGCCAGAAAAAAACAACACAATCAAAAAGTGGGAAAAAGACTTAAACAGACATTTCTCCAAAGAAGATATACAGATGGCTAACAAACACATGAAAAGATGCTCAATATCGCTCATTATTAGGGAAATGCAAATCAAAACTACAATGAGATATCGCCTCACACCAGTCAGAATGGCCATCATCAAAAAAATTACAAACAATAAATGCTGGGGAGGGTGTGGAGAAAAGGAAACGCTCTTGCACTGTTGGTGGAAATGTAAACTGACACAGCCACTATGGCAGATAATATGGAGATTCCTTAAAAAACTAGGAATAAAACCACAAGACCCAGCAATCCCACTCCTAGGCATATAACCTGAGGAAACCAAAATTGAAAGAGACACATTATCCCATGGTTGAGTGCAGCACAATGGATAGAACATGGAAACAACCTAGATATCTATAGACAGATGAATGGATAAAGAAGTTGTGGTACATAGAAACAATGGAATATTACTCAGCCACAAAAAGGAACACATTTGAGTCAGATCTGACGAGGTGGATGAACCTAGAACCTATTATACAGAGTGAAGTGAGTCAGAAAGAGAAAGATAAATATAGTATTCTAACACATGTATGTCCAACTCTTTGCGATCCCTGAACTATACAGTCCATGGAATTCTCCAGGCCAGCATACCAGAGTGGGTAGCCTTTCTCTTTTCCAGGGGATCTTCCCAACACAGGGATCAAACCCAGGTCTCCCACACTGCAGGCAGATTCTTTACCAGCTCAGCCACCAGGGAAGCCCTTTGACTATGTGGATCACAACAAACTGTGGAAAATTCTGAAAGAGATGGGAATACCAGACCACCTGACCTGCCTCTTGAGAAACCTGTATGCAGGTCAGGAAGCAACAGTTAGAACTGGACATGGAACAACAGACTGGTTCCAAATAGGAAAAGGAGTACGTCAAGGCTGTATATTGTCACCCTGCTTATTTAACTTATATGCAGAGTACATCATGAGGAACGCTGGGCTGGAAGAAGCACAAGCTGGAATCAAGATTGCCGGGAGAAATATCAATAACCTCAGATATGCAGATGACACCACCCTTATAAAAAGTGAAGAGGAACTAAAACGCCTCTTGATGAAAGTGAAAGAGGAGAGTGAAAAAGTTGGCTTGAAGCTCAACATTCAGAAAACTAAGATCATGGCATCTGGCCCCATCACATCATGGGAAATAGATGGGGAAACAGTGTCAGACTTTATTTTTTTGGGCTTCAAAAATCACTGCAGATGCTGATTGCAGCCATGAAATTAAAAGACGCTTACTCCTTGGAAGGAAAGTTATGACCAACCTAGACAGCATATTAGAAAGCAGAGACATTACTTTGTCAACAAAGGTCCATCTAGTCAAGGCTATGGTTTTTCCAGTGGTCATGTATGGATGTGAGAGTTGGACTGTGAAGAAAGCTGAGTGCAGAAGAATTGATGCTTTTGAACTGTGGTGTTGGAGAAGACTCTTGAGAGTCCCTTGAACTGCAAGGAGATCCAACCAGTCCATTCTAAAGGAGATCAATCCTGGGTGTTCATTGGAAGGACTGATGCTAAAGCTGAAGCTCCAGTATTTTGGCCACCTCATGCGAAGAATTGATCACTGGAAAAGACTCTGATGCTGGGAGGGATTGGGGGCAGGAGGAAAAGGGGACGACAGAAAATGAGATGGCTGGATGGCATCACCGACTTGATGGACATGAGTTTGAGTGAACTGCGGGGGTTGGTGTTGGACAGGGAGGCCTAGCGTGCTGTAATTCATGGGGTCACAAAGAGTCGGACATGACTGAGTGACTGAACTGAACTGAACACATATAAACGGAATCTAGAAAAATGGTACTGAAGGACTTATTTACAGGGCAGCAATGGAAAAACATAAAGAATAGACTTATAGACATGGGAAGAGGGGAGGAGAGGATGAGATGTATGGAAAAAGTAACATGGAAACTTGTATTACCATATGTAAAATAGATAGCCAACAGAAATTTGCTGTATGGCTCAGGAAACTCAAACAGGGGCTCTGTATCAACCTAGAGGGGTGAGATGGGAAGGGAGATGGGAGGGAGGTTCAGGAGGGAGCAGATATATGTGTACCTATGGCTGATTCATGTTGAGGTTTGACAGAAAACAACAAAACTCTGTAAAGCAATTATCCTTCAATAAAAAAATAAATTAAAAAAAAGTACAAACCTGGAAAAGGTATGTTTTTAAAAGAAAAGGCTTGGATTTTATTGATTTTGCTTAACAATTATATGCTTGATTAGTTCTATGTGAATACTAAATGTATTTTTTAGAAACTGATCAGCAAAAGCCATATCTTTCTTTTCCAACGGATATTTCAGGCTTAAAAATTTTTTTTTTTACCTTTTTAACTAAAGAAAACAAAAGACTAATATACATACAAAGTAAAAAAAATTCAACCACAAAATACCAATGACACCAAAAGATAATGAAAAGTCTCCCTTTGCACCCTATCTCCACTCTCCCCTCAGAAGCAAGCACTATTCATTCTGATATCTTTCTGGAAAATACTTTTGCATATCATATATATTTAAACATAAATGAATCATACTATGCCCAGGGTTTCTGACCTTGCCTCCCCCTGCCATAAAACTGTTATGTATCAGCACATAGATCTATCATATTCCTTTTAATGGCTATAAAAGTATATGGTACCAGTCATTTAATAACTGCAGCCTTGAGTGAAGTAGAATCTTGGCATACAGAAGTGAACAACAGAGAAATGGTTTCTGTTCTCACGGAGCTGACAGTAAACAAGTAATTATGAATAGTAAATACATGCTCTCAAGGCAACAAGAAGGGAAATGGCAGAGAATAAAAAGAGATATAAGCTACTTAAAATAGCGACCACTAGTCTCCTCTCTCCCACCCATCCCCACCTTTTATTCACAATGGAACCAGAGTGATCTTTTCCAAAATTACTCTGGTGAAGTTGAACGTGTTAATGAAGTGTATGTTCTGCTAAATGTTTGTATTTTTCTATCCCTTTGTAAGAGATGTTTCCATATATTAGGAACATCAAGCTTTATCATATCATATATTACAAAAAGTTCCCCATTTTGTTGATTTTTTTAAAAATGTATTATAAATAATAATAATAATAAAATGTATTTATTATTCTGCTGTACATGAAATGAAAAAGATTTCTGGGACATGCTTTATCAGTCTTTCCTTTGTAGCATGTGAGTTTTTGTTGGGCTAAGGAAAGGTTCTCAAGAATACAAAAAGAAATTCTTATCTTTTCCTCTAGTTACTATCCATTTTTTTTTTCTTTTCTATTACTTTAAGCTCTGGCAACATCAGTCAAAACTGAAACAGTAATACTCTGACTCAGCAATTCTATGGCCATAATCTACAAAAACAGTCACACATGGGCACAAAGACACATACAAGGATTTTTGTTGCAGGATTATCTGTACTAGGAAAACAGGCAAAGTATCTTTCTATCTATCAGCAGAGGACTTTAAATATATTACGACAGAACTACATAAACAGAATATATACTTAGTTTTAATAAGAAAAAATAATATTTATGTATTTTGATAGAGAAAAATATTCACTACATAATAAGTGAATAAATGCAAGCTGCAGGAGTATATACTGTATAATCTCATTTTTACAAAAGAAAAATACATATATAGTTCTACTAGGACTCATCTGTTAATAGTAGATATTCAGTAAACATTTATGAAATAAATCAGTTATAAATGAACAGGAGATATGGGAAAGGAAATACAGACTAATAGAATTGAATTATCGGGAAGTGGCAGCACAGATCTTTTATTTTTGTGTTTCTACACTATTTTAAATTTTAATGAGTATTATTCCTACTTTTTTAACAAAAAGTCCACTTAAGACAAAGTAATTAAGAAAGTTCAATTCTTTATCAACATTTCCAAAGAATTCACGATCAGTTCTTACAGTTCGTTTACCTACATTCAAGGTTGCATTCCAGAGAACCAGATGCCTTTTGAGTTTTTTCTCGTTCTCTAAGTTGCTGGTTCAAAATTCTCAATTGCCTAAATGAAATAATGAAGAAACATGAATGCAAGAATCCCAAGCTCATTTTAGAGTGTGCATCTGACAGCCTATCAAAATAGAGAACATAAACAGTGGCACCTACTAGGAGAGCATAAGTCCATCTTGTCCCCAAACATAAGACAAAAACCAAATAAACAAAACCACACTACTGCTATTATTATAAGACCTGAGATAATTTTTAAAAGATTGCCCAGGATGGCATAAAACCCCCCTTCAACAGAAAAAGGTTAACTTATTTTTCCTCTTCCCTTTTTTGTTCTCTTATCTCTTCAGTGATTTCCTTGTTTTTCTATTTCTTTCATTTCTATCTCCTCTTGCTATTTTCTTCTGCCTTCCTTCTCAGGAAGTATTTTCACTACTGTAGTAATTATCTACTTTTGAAAGATCTGTCGTAATTATGAACCAGAATTCCTACAAGGATCAGCTGCTGTCAGACAACTATCTGCTTGGTTTGTCGTGCAGGGTAAAAACTGGGAAACACAAACTTATGCTGCTACTAATTTCTTTATTAGATCTAAAGGTTAATGGCTTTAAGTAAAGAGAATGCCAATAAGCAGCAACTCTGCCTCACAATGAACTTCATAATATATAGCTGCTTCGCAAACAGGAACATACAAAAGGAACTGCAAGTACTTACTTCTAAGAAGTTAACACTTAAAAAAATCTCTAATATTTTTTGAGAATTATTATCTGGAAATACTCTGCACTAAAGTATCACTGTTATGAAATCTAAAGCAATAGATCCTACGTCACATCATTTGTATATATTCATTCAGGTTGGATTAAAGAGCTAAATGTAAACTATAACAACAAACAAACAAAACTTAACTATGCAAGTTCTAGGTGGCAATCTACATAATCTTAATGGCAATCTACATAATCTCAAGTGGGAAAGGCATTCCTAAGCAATACACAAAATATAGCAACCATCAAGGAAAAAAGTAAAGGATTTAACTACATCAAAACTGAAACTTGTTCTAGAATTAGTAGTCTGGAAGAAAATATCTGCTACACATATAACAGACAAAGGGGCTGTAACACTGAAGAGCTCCTACAAATCATTAAGTAGGGAAAGAAAACATGACCAACGATAAGGATGGGCAATTCACAAAAGAAACAGAAGAGGCCAATAAGCATATGAAAAATTCTCAGCCACATTAGTATGAAGAAATGCAAATGTAAAAAAGGAGATATTTTATGACCATAGGATTCACAAAAATAAAAGGAAATAACACTTTAAAATACATATATATATATATATATATTTATTTGGCTGCACCGGGTCTTAGTTGCAGGATCTTTGTGTGTGTGTGTGTGTCTCTCTCTCTGACTCTTTTGTGACCCCCATGGACAGTAGCCTGCCAAGCTTCTTGTCTATGGGATTTCCCAGGCAAGAATACTGGGGTAGGTTGCTATTTCATTCTCAAAGGAAATAACACTTTTTGTCGGTGACAGGATAAGGAAATGAAATATCTCATTTGGTAGGAGTCCCTACTTGCTCCTTCTCAGCTTTCTTTCACAGCCTTCTTCTTTTGTATTCTCTGCTTAAGAAGCTGTTACTCTCCAGTAATACACCCCCTTGGTTGTGTTCACACTCTATACCTTCTTAGTGAATTCAAAACTTACACACTGATAGCAAACCACTTGCTTTTAATCATTATTATCTCCAGTACCTACACAGGGTACTGTATAAAAATGTGGTCAGTGAATAACTCCCAAGTTTATGTTTCTATCCTGAATCTTGTTTGTGGGTTCCACTCATACCATACCTGTCTCCAGATGGTCTAAATCTTAACTCACTGGTTCTCCCACTACATTTGCTAACTAAAATATAATAAATAAACAATCTATTCTTCCTCTAGTAACTTCCATCTGGAAGAATTAAGTTATCATATGTCAAATTATCAGGGCAAAGACTGAATGCCACACCCCAGTTCCTCCCTTTCAGTTCCATTTCATTTCTTTGTTCTTCATGGGTACATAACAGTCTTGTATTTGAGTCTAAAATCAGGAAATGGTCATGAGTTCTAACTTGCCCTTTAAATATTAAGGCACTCACTAGCTTAACTGGAATCCCCTACAACCTTCATCCAGGAAATTTTGGAATGTGCCACAAGGTCACAATGAATGGGTTACTACAGATATTTTACGGGTAGGGACCAAGAAGGCTAACAGTTGAGTACTGTGTCAGGAGTCTCACATAAAAACTGTCCAGACCCAAATGCCAAACAAACAATGCAGCTAGCTATTTTTTTTAATGCCAGAAGATGGCAATAAGCACCAAGAAAGTCCTGAAAGATCAGTTTTCTGGCTTAAACGGAACAGGAAGTTTCAAAATGTCCAAACAAGGAAAAAAAAAAAACACCTGTTTTTGATGAAAATGCTGAAAAATACTTTTGAATGAGCCTATGCATTCCAATTCTCATTTATAACAGAGATTATGGATGATTCCTTCCAAATAAAGATTAACAAAGAGACACAAAAATTCCTACTTCTGCTGGAAATCTCATTTGGCTAAAAAAAAAAAAAGCACATCTGACAAATTCTTCATTTTTCAATAATTTCATTTTTAGAAGGTCAGGTAAACGGTGGCAATAGCATGATGTATAATCTTTGTCCTCTAAGGACACAGCCAAGAAACGTTGGTGCCAAGTCTGAAGAATTAGGTTAGACATCAAACTAATACCTTTTTAAAAAATTAAAAACAAGCAGTGACCAATAAAGTAAGTTTTATTTTAAGTGGCTTATAAATTAGCTCCTAAAGCAATTTTAAAATGTTCTGCGACTTCCCCAGTGTCACAGTGTATAAGAATTCGCCTGCCAGTGCAGGGGACACAGGTTCAGTCCCTGGTTTGGGAAGATTTCACATGCCACTGAGAAACTAAGCCCATGCACCACAACTGCTGAGCCTGCAGGCCGCAGCTACTGCAGCCCGAGCACCTCGAGCCTGAGCTCTGCCATAAGAGAAGCCGCCGCAGTGAGAAGTCCACACTCCACAACAAAGAGTAGCCCCTGCTTGCTGCAACTACAGAAAGTCCATGCAAAGAAACAAACACCCAGTGCAGACAAAAATAAAAATCAATCAATTAATCAAAGACAAATGTTCTAAGAAACAGAAATAAATAACAACTATTGATATTTCCTATGGTCACAATATCAAGACAAATAATATGCAGAGACTAAGTTCTGGGCTTCCCCAGTGGCTCAGCAGTGAAGAATTCCCTTGCAATGTAGGAGACCCAGAATCGATCCCCAGCGTCAGGAAGATGCCCTGGAGAAGAAAATGGCAACCCACTCCAGTATTCTCGCCTGGGAAATCCCGTGGACAGAGGAGCCTGGCAGGCTACAGTCCATGGGGCTGCAGAATCGAACATGACTGAAGCAACTGAGCACAAGCCTTGCATAGCCTAAAAATGAAAGTCGCTCAGTCGTGTCCGACTCTTTGTGACCCCATGGATGATACAGTCCTTGGACTGCATAGCCTAGACTAGCCTAATAAATACCTGGACGTAGTTCACTTTCCTCTCTATTTGTTACCAACCAAGTGACAACAGATGTGAAAAAGTTGTGAAAAAATACATACTGGTGGGCAGAAATAATCTAAGAGCTAGAGACTGCTGTCAGTATTTGGGAAACAGGGGATTAAGAGTATAAACACAGTGAGACTATGTCTATTTTCCTTACAAAGCCCTAGGTATCTCATTAGGTATTTTTGTTCTGGCCATGGGACATCTTTGCATGGAGACAAAAAAATTCAAAGAGCAATTCTTACCTGCGTAAATGAGCATTTTCACTTCTTAGTGGCTGCATGGCCAGTGCTATCTCAACCTGAATATTTGTGTTTGCACTTACGGCTGGAAGCAGAGATATACACATCTCCAGTTCTGTAATCAACCTCTGAATTTCTGAATCTTCTATGAAAAACAGAAGAAATGAGTAAACACAGTATTATAAATTGCTGTTTTGATAAGATTTTTCATATGTACTACTAAAAAAGAAAACATTTCACATATATACATATGTACTATAAACAAACTCAACTCAGTTATTTATGAATTTATTATACAAATCTTATTTTCCTTTTTCCTGTAGTCTGCATTTCCTTATTGAGAAGAATTCTAAAGGCCTTAAGTTCAGTAAACTATAAAGATTTATGTTAAGCCACAGAATTATTATATCAGCGATTTTTTTTCAGTTCAAGTGTCTAGTAGGAAGATGGTTTACATATATCTCCTAGTCCACATGTTCCTATAATTACTAAAGGGTTTCTTATAATTGATTATAGTATTAACAACACAACCTCTGATCCTGGCATAAGCAAATAATTCCTTCCGGTGATTCAATTCGGAAATATATTGAGGGAGGGTCTACTAAGATACGGTTTTATTATTTAATTTTCTAAAGTAAATTTAACACAACCAGCTACACTTCATTTGATGCAGCATCAAAAGCAGTATCATTTGTGTCACTAACTGTGGGGAGTGGATGATTTGGGACGTGGCAAAAAGATACAGATAGAAGGTAGATTTTAGATCTCTTGTCCTTTTATTTTTGTTCATTTTTATTCATATTTTCTGTGAACTGCTAGAAAAATGGTACAGATGAATTTATTTGCAAAGCAGAAATAGAGTCACAAATGTAGCAAAAAAGCTTATGGCCAGCAAGGAGGGAGAAGGTGGGATGAACTGGGAGATCAGGGTTGATATACGTACAGTACTATGTAAAAAACAGATCACTAATGAGAGCCTATGGTATAGCACAGGGAACCTTACTTGATCTGTGGTGACCTAGACAGGAAGAAAATTTTAAAAAGAGTGGATATATGTATACATACAACTGATGCACTTGGCTGTACAGGAGAAACTAATACAACATTGTAAAGCAACTATTCTTCAATTAAACAAAAATTTCTGTGAAATGAAAACATTTAATAAATATAATATTAACTATCTGATATCCAAAAGAGATAAAGTATTCAGCTGCAAAAAGTTAATCAATTCCACAAGTATTTTAACACCTTAATGGAAAGTTTACATGCATACAGTAAACAATTGTGCCCAATTACAGAGCAGAATGCTCTGTCGAGGGGTTTTGCATGAAAGCATTGGAGGCAGAGACCTGGGCTCCACCATTTTCCTGTAATGTACCTTAGTCAAATTACTTAATTCTTGAACCCTAGGTTTCTTCATGGTTAAATGGATAACAACAGTACCTCATGGGGTTGCTGAGAGGATTTTAATGAAATACTGTTCTCCAAGCCTCAGTTTCCTCACCTGTAAAATGGGGACAATCATAGTACCTCACAGGGTTGCTGTGAGGATTAAATGAGATAATGCATGTAAAACACTTAGCACAGTGCTGGGCACATGGTAAGTGCTCAATAAGTGACAGCTAATATTACAATTGTTACCAATGATTAAGTATTCAGTTAAGAGAATAATAATGAATTAACAGTCTGAAAATACAGGAGATTTTAATATACTGAACCACGGGATTAACAGTGCTACAATCCTAATAATACAGATAAATTTTAAGATTTGGTAATTTTTTTTGTCAGACTGCAAATATTAGGTACTCAATTAGAACTTCCATAATCAATTACTGTGTTTTCTAGATGACAAATGTGTAACTAACTCCAAGTGAAAGTCATTATTCAGAATATACATACATAAAGAAAATGAATACAACCTGGCTCAAATATCTCATAACTCCACCCAAGATATTTTTCTTGATTAATTAAAATATCCCAAGAGTGAATTGAAAAGGGTATCAGAAGATTTAGGTTCCTTCTCAAAGTGAGAATTGTTAAACATTGTAATAGTTAGTTATTAAATAAATGATGAGAGGAAAACTTCTATATCTTTTTAAAGTAGGAAAAATGATCACTCTGTTCTAGGGAGTTAATCATGTCCTCCAACCCCTTAAAATTTATCTCTTATAAATTTTCTTTGGTTGAATCTTTTCAAGCTCCCTTTGAATCAAGTAGAATGAACACACACTTACAAGAATGATATTCCCTAGCACATTTCAAACCCACAGGAAACAACGGGGAGCAAAAACCCACAAAATAAGAATAAAACAGACAAAATTCATTTCCTCATTAGCCTAAGACATACTTCTATGGAAAATACCACAAACTTCATGCTGATTATTCTGAATTTAAATGATGACATGCCACAGAAAATTATAAAGAAAGTACTTATCTACCTTGTTCTGCTACCAGGGCCTTGAGCTCTCCCAACAAATACTTGATAGTTCTAACTTTTTCAGCACTCTGGTTCACGTTTTTTGTCTTCTGGACATCCTTTATTCTTGAATCTCGCAGAGGTATGTTTAAATCCTTTCCTTCACTTCTGACCTCACCAATGTGTTCATTAGTGCATTTTTCTTCATTAGTAGCCAAGAAAGCTGGCTGTAATAGGGTGGGACTGTGGCGAGTGGGACTGTCAGGATGAGAATGCAACAGTTTCATGTATGTTTGGAAACACTTCAGTAAATCCGGTTCCTCAGGAAGTCTTTTTGGCAGAACCCCATTAGCAAGACCCAGTTGCTGAAATGTTGGAATAGCTGGTTTGCCAGTTTGGGGCAGGTTACATGAAACTCCAAGACAGCTATTGAAGGAATTCCTTACAACATCATCAGTACAGTTCACAGAAACTGTTCTTCCTTGTGATGCAAACTGACTGTCACCATCAGTCTGAGCTTCCTACAGAAAGGAAAAAACAAGCTAAGACTTCAAAAATAATGAGCACTGACTTGTGGGCATTAACTACAATAAACTCAAACGAAAAATGTTAGAAGATGACATTTGTAGGATGGAGTTACAGATTACCAGTGAATAAGCCAATTTCTTCTTAGCTCATTATTCTGGATTTTTAAAGCTTAATTAGTTCACTCAGTAATATGGGAACATGATAAAGCCATGACTAAAATAGATTGTTTGCAAATATCATAAATGGTTTAAAGGTATCGAAAATTAGTCTACTTTGGGACTAAAATAAACTTCCACTTTGGGAAATCACAGTGTAGAAAATAAGCTGAAAAGGCTTCTGCATAAACATATTTAGAGAAATGTCACAGTAGTAAAAAATTTATTTAAATGTCTACAATCCCCAGAGCTCAGGTCAAGTAAAAAGGATGAATCGGACCCTAAAAGAAACATTGGCAAAATTGGCAATAGAGACTGGCGGGGACTGGGTGACTCTCCTTCCTTATGCCCTTTTATTGCTTATGGGGTCCCTCCGCCGACCCCCTATAGAATTGGTCCAACTGTTTTTATAAACTAGTAAATTTTATATTGTAATGTCTAATTCATGACTAAAGACTCGCACTGTGTCTGTCTTAATATGTCTTGGTATGTCTTTGTCTCTGAGTAATATTTTTGAAGTTAATTTGTAAATGAGCTCTATTTAATTGGCTTTAAAAAGGGTTAGCGCTTACAAATCAAATAATTCTAAATTAAATAATAAATTCCAGGTTCATGTAAATTGGAAAATATTCAGTACCTGATATTAATGTTTGTTGATCTATCTAATATAGACATGTCTTAGAGTAATTAACATTAAGTAGAATATTTTCATTGCACCTAGGTTCAATATTGGAGAAGGAAATGGCAACCCACTCCAGTGTTCTTGCCTGGAGAATGCCAGGGACAGCGGAGCCTGCTGGGCTGCCGTCTATGGGGTCGCACAGAGTCGGACACGACTGAAGCGACTTAGCAGCAGCAGCAGCAACCATAGGTGAGGAGTTACACAGACCATGGTATATCCACTAAATAGAGTAGTAAGAACTTAGTAAAAATTTACAAAAGGTAAATCACAATTAAATGTTAAGTGAAAAAAAGCCGCATGTAAAACCATATAAAATTTAATTATGATGATATTTTTAAAAGAAAGTTTACTTAACAAATTAAAACCAGAAAACAAAACCTACACAAGGAATTAAATGACTGAAACATGCTCTATCAATGTGTTAACAGCAATTGTGCTTGGGTGGTAGGTATGGGTGATTTTTTTTTTTCTAATAATCTTTTTCCTTCCTCCTGCCCACCACTGTCCTTAATTAATAGGCAAACTTTTCTAATAAAAAATAACTCAAAAAATAATTGGTCTTTACATCCTAGGGCATTAAGACATAATCAGCAAATTAAACTTTCTCTCAAGATGACAGTTTCTAAAAACAAATTATTACTTTTTTTTTTTTAATTATTACTTATATAGTATATAAACTGCACTCACAGAATGAACCATTGGAGGGCAGGGTGGCTGCCGAGGTAACCGGACTGGGATAGAGGTGGGTAAACCATAACTAGAAGGTGAAGACGTCTGAAATTCTAAAAGGTAAAAGAGAAAAAGTCATTCACATCTCAGACTGCTTACACAATTACCAGGCAACTTAATTACAGCTTATATTCATGCTTTTTAAAACACCATTCATACTAACCAGAACCAGACACAGTGTGGCAAGGTGCAGCAGGAATTCCATTAGGGTTGTGCTTTGAAGCCAAGTTATTCATCAGTGACATTTGAGTCTGCACATGTTCGCAAAGGGCCTGGTATATTAAGGGTGAGTACATTCCACAGTGGTCTTGTAGTGACCAATTTTGCAGTGTATCTGATGAGTCTCTTTCACTTTCAACAGAAGCATCATTAGGTATCTGTTTCTTATTATCTGAAGATATTAATATGGAAAAAGGGAAAAAATTTTTTTTGAAATATGGTTCTTTTCAAAAACCCTTATCAAAGGTATCAGAGGAAAAAAGGGCTCTCAGAAGTAACTCGATTCATCATGTACTTTACAGAGTGTGATCACCCCTAAGGAAAATTACCTCAAATTCTTTTTTATGGGGTCACAAAGAGTCGGACACGACTGAGCGACTGAACTGAACTGAACTGAATGAATCAGGTTCTCCTCAAAATTAACTTATACTATGTCTTTAAAATCTCTATTAAATGCTACTCATAATGCACATGAGTTGAGAAAGGAGTCGTTGGAAGGACTGATGCTGAAGCTGAAACTCCAATACTTTGGCCACCTGGTAAGAACTGACTCATTGGAAAAGACCCTGATGCTGGGAAAGTTGAAGGCAGGAGGAGAAGGGGACGACAGAGGATGAGATGGTTGGATGGCATCACTGACTCGATGCACATGAGTTTGAGGAAAGCTCTGGGAGTTGGTGATGGACAGGGAAGCCTGGCGTGCTGCAGTCCATGGGTTCGCAAAGAGTCAGACATGACTGAGTGACTGAACTGAACTGAATGCTCTTGAGAGGGAGAATGAAACAGAAAGACAGAATACCTTGTACAGTTATGATGCTTTAATGATAATAATAACAATAATAAATAAATCAGAGCTTTTAGAGTGAGAAAGTGAATTTAATCTATACACTGAGCTCTCAAATAAGACCTTAACCTGACGTTTAGTCTCAAAAGCCTAACCACAACATAACTTTCCAACTATCTTTCCATCACCCTCCACTAAGAAATCTTTCAATCCAGTCAGACCAATTTAGACACCTACAAGCTTTTCTCACTTTCCTATATTACTCATGATGAACCATACCTTTCAATTCAATTCTACCTAACTCACCAAAGCTCATCTGAAGCCTTCTCTTTCCTATGATGCTTTTTCCAGTCATTTCAGTCTAGTGACTGCTCTTCACCAAGCTAGAGTACATACCGTCTATGCAAATCATGTATCACTTGGATACTGTATTATATTGCTTATCTTTCACTCTCTTGTCTGCCTGACTAAACTACAAGCTTCTTTAGTTCAGTTCAGTCGCTCAGTCATGTCCGACTCTTTGCGACCCCATGAATCACAGCACGCCAGGCCTCCCTGTCCATCACCAACTCCCGGAGTTCACTCAAACTCATGTCCATCGAGTCGGTGATGCCATCCAGCCATCTCATTCTCTGTCGTCCCCTTCTCCTCCCACCCCCAATCCCTCCCAGCATCAGAGTCTTTTCCAGTGAGTCAACTCTTCGCATGAGGTGGCCAAAGTATTGGAGTTTCAGCTTTAGCATCAGTCCTTCCAATGAACACCCAGGATTGATCTCCTTTAGAATGGACTGGTTGGATCTCCTTGCAGTCCAAGGGACTCTCAAGAGTCTTCTCCAGCACCACAGTTCAAAAGCATCAATTCTTCGGCGATCAGCTTTCTTCACAGTCCAACTCTCACATCCATACATGACCACGGGAAAAACCATAGCCTTGACTACACAGACCTTGGTTGGCAAAGTAATGTCTCTGCTTTTTAATATGCTATCTAGGTTGATCATAACTTTCCTTCCAAGCAGTAAGCATCTTTTAATTTCATGGCTGCAATCGTAATCTGCAGTGATTTTGGAGCCCCCCTCCCCAAAAAACTCTGACACTTAAATGGTATGGAATTCCCTAAATACATACACAATTTCTTGAAAATAAAAACACTGCTAAAAGCATAAAACTTACAAGTAAAAGCAAAACATTAAAGGCAAATGAAATATTATAACCAATAAACATAGAAAACTACTACTAAATTAATATTTGAGTATGAAAATGGTTGGAGATATTGGATGCATCTATTTTGACTTGCATTATTCTTTCCTTTGTGATAACCTATTGCTGTGAACATACTTCCCTGGCCTGCATATGAGCTCTAACAATTACTAGCTGAATAACTTTTGGCAAATTATTTAACCTCTCTTGGACTCTTCTTCCTCATCAGAAAAATGATAATAAGAGCATTACCTGCTTTATAACACTGTTGTGAAAATTAAATAGCACATGTAAAGTATCAGTGTCTAGCCCATAGTAAGAACTCAATAAATGTTACAGTCATTACAAATGGCTCCGAAGTCTTAATAGGGACCCATAAATATTTTATATTCATAGATCTTCCCAGCTGCTATCAATATTAAATTTCTAACCATTTCCCCTCTAAGGTGACATGCAATAAGTTATTCTTCACTCTCTGAATATATGACCTAAAACAAACTGGTTAATAAACATTTCTGTAAAAAAAAAAAAAAGAGAGTGGAAATGTTGAGTCACTAAGTTGTGTCCAACTATTTGCAGCCTCCTGGATTGCAGCACACCGCGCTCCTCTGTTCTCCACTGTCTCCCAGAGTTTGCTCAAATTCATATCCATGGAGTTGTCTAGCCATCTCATCCTCTGCTGACTCCTTCTCCTTTCCCCTTCAATCTTTTCCAGCATCAGCTGATTCTTCTAATCAGTCAGCTCTTCATATCAGATGTCCAAATTACTGGAGCTTCAGCGTCAGTCCTTTCAATGAATATTCAGGGTTGATTTCCTTTAGGATGGACTGGCTGGATCTCCTTGCAGTCCAAAGGACTCTCAAGAGTCCCCTCCAGCACCACAATACAAAAGCATCAATTCTTCAGCACTCAGCATTCTTTATGGTCCAACTCTCACATCTGTACATGACTACTGGAAAGGCCTAGCTTTGACTATACAGATCTTTGTCAGCAAAGTGATATCTCTGCTTTTTAATATGCTGTCTAAGTTTGTCACAGCTTTCCTTCCAAGAAGCAAGTGTCTTTTAATTTCATGGCTGCAGTCATTGTCTGCAGTGATTTTGGAGCTCAAGAAAATAAAATCTGTTACTATTTCCACATTTCCCCCTTCTACTTGCCATGAAATGATGAGACCAGATACCATGACCTTAGTTTTTTTAATGTTGAGTTTCAAGCCAGCTTTTTCACTCTCATCTTTCACTCTCATCAAGAGGCACTTTAGCCCCTCTTTACTTTCTGCCATTAGAAAGTGAGAGCTTTTCAGTTGTGGCATGTGGGATCTAGTTCCCTGACCTGTGAGTGTAGAGTATTAGCCACTGGACCACCAAGGAAATCCTTAGTGGAAATACAATTTATAATAAATAAAAAGGAAAAGTATCCTCCTAAAATAGTTTTAACTTTGAAATCTAAAATTATGAAAGCTGAGATCACATGCAGCCCACGGCCATCTAGAACATTGTTCTTCCTTTCCTCCTAATTCCTAGGTCTCTCTTCTGCTCTTGGATTTCCTTTGGTTCCATAGTATTTGTCTGGTTTGAGGAGTTCTCAGATTTTATACTCATAGGTCCCAAGCATTGGCACTCATTCACTTTCTTTTCAAGAGATGGCTTTCACAATCTCTGATTAAGTTAAGCTATAATATTTTGCATTTGCCAGCAGATGCCATCACCCAATGTAAGTTAATAAACTTCAAATACTTCTTAAAATTCAAAGCTTTAGAATTAACATGTCTTACTTAACTCCTCCATTAGCTCAATCTATGTGAAACTCTACTGATAATGTTGTACATCTGTATCTAAGACACAAAAATCTTAAAGCAATTTATCCAAGACAAGTTAAAAACTGTAAGTGGATGTACAATTTTTAGATAATTCTTGCCACCCAAATATGGAATAAACACCTACTGCAGATAGGCACTGCTGGATGCCTATTATAATTTGAAATACAGAGAACACTCAAAATATCCTGCCTGTAGTGGTTTATTTCTCCAAGATGAGGGCAGAAATATATATATGATACTGAAGGTAAAAGCATGTGCCCACAGCATTCAATACAGTTATCAAAATGTAAGTAGCTGCTTATTAAAAAATGTTTTTTAATGTCAGGTGCACTCTTGGGTAAGCTCTCGGTGCATTTTTGGAACTGCCTTTCTGCCTCCTTCCTTTGAGTAAGCAACAGGGTGGGTGTGCGTGACTCCATAGACACCCAAAGATCTGGCAGGTCCCAGACAGAAAATACATAAGGAGCCCAAGCCCTAGAAGACATTAACGCAAAATAGTAAGATAATGCATGTTAAAGTTAAAATGATATCCAGATACTAGTTAACATGCTATAATAAATTCCTAAAGTTCTAATTATGACTATCTCACTTGTGGAGAGATGAAAAAGGAAGGAAATGCAGTTTTGCCTATTTTTTTAAATGTTAAATTGGTGAGTTGTCAGAAATTGTGCTTTTTAGATAAAAGGCATTTTTATTTATTTTATTTAAAAAAAAAATCTTTCTGGCACTATCCAGTGGCATGTGGGATCTTAGTTCTCCGACCAGGCATCGAACTGTGCCCTCTGCATTGGATGTGTAGAGTCTTAAACACTGGACCACCAGAGAAGTCCCAGCTTTTGTGTATTTTAGGCACTATGATTAACAGAGCAAAAACCTTGTACTGCCTAACAGCTGTTAATCACAAAAAACGAAAAAGAAAAAAGATCCTTTCTAGACAGTGTTACAGTAATAAATCAAAGAAAGATGAAGCAATTTAACCAAAGGGAAAGAGGTTTCTGCTTTTGAAAACTAAACCTTAGTCAATAAGAACCATTTCTTATACTGCAACCCTAAAGGAGATTGTCCTGTGGGAAGTAGGTCCTTACTTCTGAAGATGATAGTGTAGGGGAAAGGACAATAACAATATTATACACTGATAACAGGCCAGAATTGCTGATCTGACTCTAATCCAAGTAAGAATTTAATGCTAGGGACTAAGAATGCCAGATCTCTCTCATTTGCTTCACCAAACCCACCTTCTACCCATCTCCACTCTGCTCTGCTCTCTCTGGGATGCTACTCTGTAAGGATTACATTATTAAGAGACATTTCTTTATGGGTCTCTTCTGCTCCTACATGTCTTGCTGGGTTTACCAAACAAAAAGTAAGGCTTTGACCTAAGCTCTGTATCTGGGACATTTCCCAGGGCTGTGTTTATAGTGAGCAACGTTGAGAGATAAGGTGATGTTTTTCCCTCGGTCAAGAATAGGCTTTCTAACCACCAAAGCAATGAATTCCCCAAGCTCAGTATTCTTCAGCTGAAACTTAAACCTTCAGCATGTGCAGTTTCCCCCTGGGTCCATCGTATCAGCTCACTGGCAGCTGGCAGTGAGGCAGAACCAACACAAATATGCTAATGTGCATGCTGCTAGCTGTGCCATGAGCACAGCACCTTTGTCTCTGACCCAAGAGTCTTGTGTCTCCTGACAACATGCACGACATAGTAAGGATAATTCATTAGCTTGTAAGAATGAAAATCAGATCCCTGACTAGATATACATCAACAGGGTTCTAGTTGGGTCCAATCCAATGGGGATTTTGGCATTATCAAAGAGAGGAAAAAGCATGCATTCAAGGTATTCCAAACTCCCTCTCTATGCGGCCACCTTGGGCTGGCTTTGTCCCTCAAAGCTCACTGCTCCTCTCAAGGTAGCCTACTC
The DNA here is from genome assembly GCF_049115385.1 of Moschus berezovskii. Taxonomy (NCBI): domain Eukaryota; kingdom Metazoa; phylum Chordata; class Mammalia; order Artiodactyla; family Moschidae; genus Moschus; species Moschus berezovskii. The sequence continues at coordinate 89,937,461 of NC_142460.1, forward strand.
TACAGAACAATATATCTAGCTGAATCCCGGTAACCTCTTCCTCACCTCATCCCTTAAGACCTAGAGATATTAACAGTTCTGTTCATGCTGCTAGCACTGGGCTAGCAGAATCCCTTGTGGTTTCCTTATACCCTAATGAGTTTGTAATGAGTTTCTTCATAAATAAAACCCCTATCTTAATTTGGGTGTTGCCATTTATTCTTTCCTGCCAGTCAATTCTAAAGGAAATCAACCCTGAATTTTCACTGGAGGGGCTGATGTTGAAGCTCCAATACTTTGGCCACCTAAGGCAAAGAGCCAACTTACTGGAAAAGACACTGATGCTGGGAAAGATTGAGGGCAGAAGGAGAAGAGGGTGACAGAGGATGAGATGGTTGAATAGCATCAGTGACTCAATGGACATAAGTTTGAGTAAACTCTGGGAGATAGCGAAGGAAGGACAAGGAAGTCTGGAAGTCCGTGGGGTTGCAGAGTCGGACATGATTTATCAACTGAACAACAACAGATCTAAACTCTGTGGGAACTCTGAACAAATAGTTAAGTTAGGATCCAACAAGCTGCTACCACGGCACCATCGTTGACCATGTACTAACACTCCTTTCTTTGTCCATCGGTCCTCCAAAATAGGTCTCTACTTTAAGAGTTAGACCAGGGGTAAGAACACTTTTTCTTAAAAGGCCAGAGAATAAACATATTATGCTTTAAACAGGCCAGACTGTCTCTTTCACAACTACTCAACTCTGCTCTTATAACACGAAAGTAACCATAGAAAATACATAAATGAAAATGAATTAGCATGACTGTGCTCTGATAAAGCTTCATTTACAAAATAACTAAACATTACAATAAAACAAAACCGGCTGTAGTATGCTCACCCTGGATTAGACCAATATTGTCCCAAGGAAATATAATGTAAATCATATAAGCAATTTTAAATTTTCCAAGAACTACATTAAAAAAATTAAAATAGGTAACGTTAATTACTATAATGTTTTATTCAAATCAATATAGCCAAAATATTAACATTACAATATGTGATTAACATTAATCACTGAGATATTTTATTTTTTTGCATTAAATATTCTAAACATACTGTGTATTTTTACTATAAAGCACATCTCAATCTGGACGGTAAATTTTCATCAGAAATCCTTGATCTGTATTTAGATTTAATAAAATTTACAGTTGAAAAAAGTAGATTAATTTACCAAGTTATTTCAAACATACTCTAAAAGTTTTCTAATAACTAGGTCAAGTACCAGCTTTCAAATTTAAATTAATTAAAATTAAATAACATTTACAATTGAGTTCCTTAGTTGTACTAGCCACACTTGGAATGCTCCGCAGTCACATGTGGCTTGAGGCTGCCATCTTAAGTGGCACAGGTCAAGACAAAACAAGGCTAAACGCAACTGGCCTCCAAGACAGGTTAGGAAGTTGTTTTCTTGGCCTTGGTTCTGACTCAAGACCATCTGAATTTCAACCTCTCTGCCTGAATCCTGATCTCTAATACCCAGAACTAGTGCTGAACATGATTCAAACCCCTTCCCTAAGCTAAATCTTCCTGTACTCTGCTGTACTAACATTTTTGGCCCACCTGAACTGTGAACTAGCTGGTTCCATTCTTGATGCTCTGAAATCCCATTATGGACTTTTTCATCTCTATTTTGGGCTACCATGTTCCATAGGCCTCTGTGGAACAACATAATCAAAACTTGCTTATTCTAAACTGCTTACTGAATTATTTCACTTAAGTCAGCAAGTTAAGTGTGACAGTGTAAAACATTCTTGGCTACAGTCACTGTCAATCAGTGGAAGACTTTTTTCCCTTCCATAACTACCCAACTTGGAATTTTACCTTCCTATTACCATATCTTCTAACTGTGCAGCTGAAAAATTGAGCTATGGATCCTACTTAGAATATACGAATACACATATAGTATTTTTTAAAAAATAAATATACACATGAAACCCAACCAATCTGTGAATATCATTCTGAGTTTGAACCTATTCTCCTACGAAACCTAAGCATTTTTTTTTCTACTTTTCTTCTTGGCAAAGTACTCAGCAATTAGAAGCTGAATAGGGAAAAAAAAATCACAAACACACACACACTTGTATAACGAATATTATTAAAATGTTTAAGTCCAACTGCATAACCCCAGTAATCTATCAAAACTTCCATTATTAAGTATCATATTTAAATAAATAAGAGAAAAAAATACTTACAAATTTCCTTCCGGACTACAGAAGGCACAGTATGTTTTTCATGTCCTTTCTTTTTGGATCCGTATCTTTTGGTTTCTACAGGTCTGGGGTTACATCTGTTTTCTGAATATGTTATTTCTGAACCTATTAATGATTAAAACAAAAATTCATTAGCATTAATAGAACTACTTAATTGAGAAAAGGTGATCAGCAAAGAAGCATTTTAAAAAAAAACCTGAATCTTCATTTCTCAAAATGTCCCGGAGCAAAGATGCACAGCCATCAAGCCCCTGTACAGTTTCAGTCTGTAAGGAGAAAGTCACATAGAAATTTGTACATAAAATATTAATGCAGGAAAAAAAATTCTGTAATTTTAAAATTTCCTTATTTAGAAGCAATTTATTATTGGTAGAAGACATGTTTTAAAGCAAAAAATCTTCATTCTTTGTCAGGACAATTAATACTTCACCTTTGAATTTTTATTTCCACTTCTTAGCTTTTACCTGAAAACTAATTAAACTGTATACACTGTATCTATTCAGTTTCCTCTTACCTGACTTTCTGAATCAGAGTGAGTGGGATAGCCAGAATCTGCATTAAAACGGGGTATCTTTCTCAAATTGGTCCTAGAAAACAAGTTTGTTAATACATTTACATATAATACGAATATAATTACAAATAATAAAATATTTTCCCAAAATACATTCTAAAAAGACCCTTTCTTTCCAGCAAAGGTTAGATAAGAAAGCTTGTCCACCATGTAAAAGATGGATTTATGCAGGACTTTATGAAGGTTGTAAAGACTAAAATGACCAACATGGGTAGAGATATGAAAGGTTTCTCCCCAGAGTTCTGTGAAAGTAGAGACCCTCACTTAGTTCTCTGGGGTAGGAAAAATTTAGACCAGCCCATAGACTTGAAAATCTCTTGAGAATTCCTGAAGTTGGACACTTTCTTAAGTACTTACCCTTTCTTTCCATTTGTTAATTTAGCAGGTCCAGTGTGCTTTCCTGAAGGTATTACCTATGACATAATGCATTATATTATGGGAGATATACAAATATTTTTTCTATCATATTCTCAATATACTGTTTTGACAAAACGTAAAATGTTATTCATTGTTTCCTTTTGTTTCACTTGGTAAAACATACATAACATAAACCATTTTAAAGTATACAGCTCTGTGGCATTAAACACATTGACAGTTGCGCAACCATCACTACAGCCCATCTCCAGAACTTTGTCATCTTCCCAAATTGAAATTCTGTACCCATTAATCATTAATCTCTAAGCCTCTCCTAAGTACCTGGTGTAACCACCCTTCTACTTTCGGTCTCACTGTTTGAGGAATCTCATATAAATGGAACCAGATAGTGTTTGTCCTTTTGTGACTGGCTTACTTAGCACAGTATCTTCATAATATCCATGTTGCAGCATGTGCAAAATTTCCTTCCTGTTAAGGTTGAATAATACTCCATTTTATATATGTACCATGTTATTAATTTTAATAAAATCCACTATTACAACTGAATGCATAAATTTTTTTTCTATATAAAATGTCAAGCAAGCAACACACATATTTGTTCCTTAAGTCTATATAAGTTGAAGACTGAAGTTGAAATTTTACTTTAACCAGAAGTATCTACTATAGTAAGTTTGGACTATACTCAATCCCTCAAAATATTTTACTTCCCCTAGGTCTTCAAAATACATGTTAACTCAAGATATAGGGCAGAGTTCATAACTCTGATTCTATTTTTCCACATTCTTTGGAATGCCTGACAAGACCAGCACGCGAAAACTCTACTCATTTGCTTCTACATGCATCCAATACGCTGGGAGTTATACAAGAAACAAGTTAACTGTGCTTGCCTCTGGGGAGGGAAACTGAGAATCTGGGGGACAGAACAAGGGAGACTTTCCATGGTATACCTTCTTGTATCTTAATAACTTTACATTATTTAAATATAATATCTATTCAAAATATAATTTTTAAAAGACATGGTTAAATTTCCTACTCACTCCCTCATTTTACCCGTTAGGTGTAGTCACTGTTGGCAGTTACACTTAGGATTTTTCTTGACATGTTTACATATTTCATCTCAAGATACCTTTGAGCAAATACTATTAAAGTTTTTGGAATTATAAAGTTTCACTTCTCCTTAAGATAACTTAGAATATGAGGGAGTCATAAAGCAGCAGTGAGAACCAACATTGGCAGAAGTAAGATGCCATGTAACACAACTCTACTAGACCCTGCATGACCCCTTAAGGGGCTTTCCTTTCACAGTATCTATGTTGGTGTCCTGTTCAGGACCATAATAAAAAGCCAAACCATCATGCTTAGTCTAAAAACAACTACCACAATAATTATCTTTCAGAATTAAAAAAGTATACTGTCTAGATAAATGTATGGCCTAACAGCATAATTGAAAGATTATATATAGCATTTCACCGAAACACACACACACACACACACATCAGGTCATATTACAAAATCAGGTAAAGAAAATTAACCAGAATAAAGCACCCTGCAACAGTGTGATACTTGCAGAGTCCCTTCAAATTTATTTTTATTCTTTATTTTGAAATAATAGTACAAAGAACGGTACAATGCTACCAAGATTCCACAACTGCTGACATTTTACTGCATCTGCCATGTTCTCCCTTTCAAAAATGTACAGTATTACTGTTTGTCTGAACCATTTCAGATCATGTTGCAGACATGATACTCCTTTATATTTAAATATTTACTCCTAAATATTTCCTAAGGACAGGGCCACTCTCTCATAAAACCAAAGTATAATTATCAAAATCAGGAAATTAACAGTGAAACCATACTATAATCTAATCTACAGATCTTATTCACATTTTGCCAATTCTCAAAATACTGTCCTTTACATAAAAAAAAAATTATGGCCCTTATCCCATAAATCCAGGATCATACAAAGCATTTTAAGTTGTCATATCTCTTTAATCGCCTTTACTCTGGAACAGTTCCTAGAGGTGTCATTCACTATCTTTTACAGCCTTGACATATTCAAAGAATATGAGCTGTTACTTTGGTAGAATGTCCCTCTGGTAAACATTTAGACTTGTCTGCTTCCCCTTGATTAGTTTCGGGTTGTGCTTCTTCGGCAGAAATACCATAAAAGGGATATTGTATTTATCTCAATACCGTATGAGCAGGCATATGTTAGTATGGCCCATTACTAGGGATGTAAAGTTTGATTATTTAAGGTGGTGCCTGCCAGATTTTTCACCAGGTTACTATTTTTACCTTTGTAAATATTAAGCATTTTGTGGGGAGATACTTGAAGATTATGCAGACATCCTACTCATCAAACTTTCATCCAATAGCATTCATTGAGGATTCTTGCCTTAATCATTTGTCAAATAGTGATTTTTCTAACTTACATCATTCATTCTAGATTTATTAGTTGGCATTCAACCTAAGTACTTCGTTGAAGAAATTCTTTGCTAGTATGGACTCATTGATACCTAATTTATTTAATGGGTTATGATGATTATCATTATTTATATTAATGCTCAAACTGTCTCAGATTCTGCCAATAGGAGTCTTTTCAAACCAGTCCCTGTATCATTTTAACACATCACCATTATTTTTGAGCCATTCCTTACAATAAAGATCTTCAGGTCCCCTCTCCCTTTTTTTCTCTCCATTGTGGTAACATGAAATCTACCCTCAACAAATTTTAAGTGTACATCAATCGTTAACTAGAGTGTGATGTTTATGGGATTCCCTGGTGGCTCAGAGGGTAAAGAGTCTGCCTTCAGTGTGGGAGACCTGGGTTCCATCCCTGGGTTGAGAAGATCGCCAGCAGAAGGAAATGGGAACCCACTCCAGTATTCTTGCCTGGAAAATCCCCTGGATGGAGGAGCCTGGCAGGTTATATAATGGGGTTGAAGAGTCAGACATGACTGAGTGACTTCACTTTCACATGTTTACAGCAGATCTCTTAGATCTATCTCATAAATCTAACAGAGCTTATTCATTGTACGTAACTAAAACGTTATGCCCACTGAATAGCATCTCTCCATTTCTCTCCCTCCAGCCCCTGGCAACAACCACCCTACTTACTGTTTCTATGAGTCTAGCTATTTTAGATACCTCACATAAAGGGAATGATGCAGATGACACCACCCTATGGCACAAAGTGAAGAAGAACTAAAGAGCCTCTTGATGAAAGTGAAAGAGGAGAGTGAAAAAGTTGGCTTAAAGCTCAACATTCAGAAAACTAAGATCATGGCATCTGGTCCCATCACTTCATGGGAAATAGATGGGGAAACAGTGGAAACAGTGTCAGACTTTATTTTTTTGGGCTCCAAAATCACTGCGGATGCTGATTGCAGCCATGAAATTAAAAGACGCTTACTCCTTGGAAGGAAAGTTATGACCAACCTAGACAGCATACTAAAAAGCAGAGACATTGTCAACCAAGGTCCGTCTAGTCAAGGCTATGGTTTTTCCCGTGGTCATGTATGGATGTGAGAGTTGGACTGTGAAGAAAGCTGATCACCGAAGAATTGATGCTTTTGAACCGTGGTGTTGGAGAAGACTCTTGAGAGTCCCCTGGACTGCAAGGAGATCCAACCAATCCATCCTAAAGATCAGTCCTGGGTGTTCACTGGAAGGATTGATGTTGAAGCTGAAACTCCAGGACTTTGGCCACCTGATGCAAAGAGCTGACTCATTTGAAAAGACCCTGATGCTAATGCCTATTCAAGTCCCTTGCCTATGTATGCTACTGAATTGTAGGAGTTCCTTGTATATTACAATTATGAACCTTTTATCGGATATGCAGTTTTAAATATTTTTCCTCTAAGTTGACTTTTCAGTGTTAATCGTGAAAAGCTGTGCAGCTTCTTACTTTGATATATCCAGGCCCCAACCCTAGAGTTGACCATTTCCCCAAAAAGTAGTGATTCCTTTCTGTGGACAACAGTATTTATTAATAGAAACCAAGATCTAGGCACTAGCTGTGCTCTTTGCTACTGAGGCTTCATATGGATTATTCAGTCATCATGACTAGACAGTTGCAATTTTGAGTCTTGTGTTTTTACTTTCAAATCTTTTTCCACATTAACAAAGTTCAAATTTTTTAACAGTTGTATACTATTTCTAAGTGGAAGTAATATAATATACCCTTGGTGTGCTTCATATTTTTCAGTTAAAATACAAATCTGAAATAAATCTTTTCATATACTGGAAATACCTTTTCATATTCAGGATTGAAAGGTTAATTATTTCATAAAAAGTTATTCACTGTCTAATGCCTTTAGTGCCCCTAGATACAAACTGTAAAACCACTTTTCAAAACAAGTGACCCAAATGGCAATACATAAGAGAATGTTTGTTTTACCCCACATTTACTTCCATTCAGTTCAGTTCAGTTCAGTCGCTCAGTCGTGTCCGACTCTCCGCGACCCCATGAATCACAGCACACCAGGCCTCCCTGTCCATCACCAACTCCCGGAGTTCACTCAAACTCATGTCCACAGAGTCGGTGATGCCATCCAGCCATCTCATTCTCCGTCGTCCCCTTCTCCTCCCGCCCCCAACCTTTCCCAGCATCAGAGTCTTTTCCAGTGAGTCAACTCGTCGCATGAGGTGGCCAAAGTATTGCAGTTTCAGTATTAGCAATAAACTTTTTACTTTATTTATTAGAGAAAAACATAAGGACCTCTTAGGAGCTGTATCTCCTACCAACAAGTGCAAGATAAAATTCTATTTGTGGAATAATTTAGTGTACAAAGCCTTTCATTTCCACTTAATCCACACCCCGTTAGTTATTATTTCTGTGAGGTAGGAACCTCAATTTCAGAAAGGTGGCTTGTTCAGAGTCATACACCTAAGAGCAGATGTCTAAATGGACTCTGGCACCAACGATGTGGGTCTAAAGCCTGTCTCCACTGCTAACCAGCTGCCTAACTGTAGAGAATTTACCTGAACTCTGCATCCCTCAACTTCCTCATCTGTAAAATGAGGATTATTATCTACTTCCTAAGCCTACTCTGAAGATTAAATGAGAATTATATGTAAAAGCACAGAGAATAGTACCTGTCACATAAGTGAAGTCACTCAGTCGTGTCCCACTCTTTGCGACCCCGTGGACTGTAGCCTACCAGGCTCCTCCGTCCATGGGATTTTCCAGGCAAGAGTACCGGAGTGGGTTGCCATTTCCCTCTCCAGGAGATCTTCCCGACCCAGGGATTGAACCCAGGTATCCCGCATTGTAGGCAGACGCTTTACCCTCTCAGCCACCAGGAAAGTCACATAAGTGCCACCCAAATGTTAGCTGTGATTGTTATCATTGACAGTAATAAACTGTTTTTTAGGGGACTACATTGTGTTGCACAATTTATGCCAAGTGTGAAACAGATGTTTTACCAGGTTCTCTCAATTTAATCTCCCCAATTCTTTAAGGCAGGATATTACACCTACTTTGTAGATAAGAAAAACAAATCTCAGAGAAGTAAAAAGCACTTTGCTTACTATCACTTGACAGTAGTGGCAGAACTGGAATCTGAACTGGTAGGTGACTATGACTACAAAAACCACGTTTTCCCCGTTGCTGACTGCACCAAGTCTGAGTTCATTCAACCTAAAAGAAAGGACTAAAAGGGTGGGACTGTTCTGAAAGCATTCATGAAGAAAGTCTTGAGCCAAGCCTTGGGGAAAAGTGTAAGATTCACATTAACAGGGGAGACAGCATTAAAAGTGAGCTGATAAATAAAGCAAGAGCAAAAATGAAAGGGGAAAGAAGGGTGGTATGGTTACACTTAAGGAGGGGTAAGATCACTCCAAGTAAAGGGTCTGTGTAAGGCTTGACTGATTCCTGTTGGTTGACTGATTGATTACCTGAAAAGACAGAGATAAACTGCTTAGTAGCAGAGGAAGATGAGCAATGTCTCTAGCCTGGATTTTAGTAAGGGCACAAAACGGGAGCTGCGGGCACCCAAACAATGTAAACGTTGACAGTGCCAGACAAGGCTTCTAGAAGCGGTACTTGAGCTGAAGCGACATGAGATGAAAAGCGGAGATTTCAGGGAGAGAAGGGCATTCTAGGCAGAACAAAATGCAAAGGCACAGAAGTCTGAAAGAACACGAGCACTCGGGGCACTGGAAGACAGAGCCGAAGAGCGTTGGATATTCCTGGGATGGAGGTGGGGGCTGGTAGGGAATGCACTGGCCACGTCGAAAAACCGCTGTGTTGACAAGTCAAAGAACTGAGATTTCTATCTTGGGAGAAAGAAAAAAAAGTTCCAGAGATGGATTTTTAGCAGAGAATTGATGAGGGGTGTGCATTTGAGAAGGATAAGGCTAAATGAAGGGACACTAACTGGGAGACTTTTTAAAAAAACTAGTAGTAAAATACCAGCAACTGTGACCGAAAACCAGCTAATAGCAGCACTTGTTGGGAAGCTGGGAACCTGGAGTTGATGCAACAACGTCGTGAGGCTCCGAGAGGTTAAGTCACGTACCAGCGGCTGAGGCTGGACTCGAACCCGGGGACCACACCAAAGCCAGCGCTCAGTTGGACCACAACGATTAAAACAGAATCTACATCTACAGACAGAACAACTGTGTTAGGGCGTTAAGATTAGGTACGCACGCCCACCCTCCGCCTCGTCTCCTGTCGCAGCACTTTTTAACGCGGCAGCACTGTTTTTATTTTCTTCAAAGGGGGCTTTCCACTTCTCCACGCCCGAGGACTACCTCCGTCCCTCTCCGCCCCCACGGTGGACGCCTCAGGTCCGCAGACCTCACCTGGCCCGGTCGAGATCCAGACCTGACCATCTCTCGCAGCTTCAGGAAAGTCCAAACCGAGTGAAGCAAAGCCGCAAGATAAAAGGAACTAACCGCCGCCGACTCCCGGCCGCCCTCGGCCCGCCCCTCGAGCTTCCGCTTCCGGGAAGGAGCCCGCCGAATGCTGCGCCTCATAGTCCCGGGCGCGCAACCAGAACCTGTCTCCGACCCCCCGCACGGCGCCTTGGGTTTGCGCAATAGACCCCTGCCGGCCCCGGCTCGTCACACTCGGCTGCAGGGTGAGGGAAGCCCACAGAACGCCCGCGAACGCGGCGGGGCTGGGGCGGGGCGGGGCCGAGAGGGGCGGGGCCGAGGGGCGGGAGCACCGGGCCGACCAGAATCCACGATCACCTAGGAGACCTGAGTTTGCTGCAGCGAGGGCTTCCACTGGAGGGAAAGCCGTTGTCCTGCATCTGCTAGGGGAAGTGGCAACGGGCACCCGCCAAGACCAGAGGAAGGGACTACGGTAGAAGGCGAATAGGTTTCAGAAGGAACTGCACTGTCTCTGGATTTTGACCCTGTATTTTTAGTTGGTGTTTTGTATACCATTTTGAATGTTTTTGTTCTTGGTGATCAATAAACATCAATCCTACGCCCTGTTTTCTTTATGTGATTGTGATAGCAATTTAAGATTTTTTATTCTGTGGCCTAATAATAGTGCTCATTAGCTGCGATTTTAATTTTACTTCCAGGCATAGTTGTTTCTTCAGTTGAGGTAATCACTGTTAACAAAGAATAGCACCATATTCTTACCATTGGCGTGCTGCACGAATTTTAATGGAAATGTCTTCGTTTTTAAGGTATTGAGTTTGGGGTTAATGTTTTAAATCGAGCTGAACAGAAATTAACCCAACTTATTCCATTTTAAAGTAAGAAAGAAAAAGATCTACATCTTGCAAGTCCTAATTACAATTCAAATAATCCAAAAACTGAAATCTATGTACCAATATATTGCACACTTGTACTGAGTGATTTGGCGAAACTAGATATTTGATAAATTTAGCTTTAAATTAGATTAAACTGAGGCGAACTCTCTCTTCCCTCTTCATCTATCCTATAAAATGTTTAACATTCGACTGTTTTAAGTTTTTTCTTAGTTGATTTTTGGAAACTTATACTGATTTTTCCTAATTAATACAGGCTTATTTTAGGAAACAGATAAATAAAACTCATGATCCCACTGCTAAGTCACTTCAGTCGTGTCCGACTCTGTGCAACCCCATAGACGGAAGCCCACCAGGCTCCCCCATCCCTGGGATTCTCCAGGCAAGAACACTGGAGTGGGTTGCCATTTCCTTCTCCAATGTGTGAAAGTGAAAAGTGAAAGTGAAGTCGCTCAGTCGTGTCCAACCCTTAGCGACCCCACGGACTGCAGTCTACCAGGCTCCTCCATCCATGGGATTTTCTAGGCAATAGTACTGGAGTGGCTTGCCATTGCACTAGATTGGTACGTTCCCTTCTAGACCTTTTCCAACTACATCAGACATTCCCCATATATGATGGTCCAGCTAAGGGCTTTTCAGCTTTATGATGGTGTGAAAGCAATATGTATTCAGTAGAAACTGTACTTTTAATTTTGGATTTTTATCTTTTCCCAGCCTAGTTATATGAGGTAAGATACTCTCTCATGATGCTAAGCATCTTGGGGAGCCTCAGTTCCCAGCCAGCCACAAAGTGAGGACAGTGCACTGTGTTTGAGCATGTTTAATGTAGGCTAGGCTAAGCTATGGGCTTCCCCGTTTGCTCAGCAGTAAAGAATCTGCCTGCAATGCAGGAGAAATCCAGTTTAATCCCTGGGTGAGGAAGATCCCCTGGAGGAGGAAATGGCAACCCACTCAGGTATTCTTGCCTGGGAAATCCCATGGACAGAGGAGGCTTAAAGTGCATGAGGTCTCAAAGATGTCAGACAGGAGTTACCAATTAAACAACCAACAACAATAATCCCATGGTAACCAAGGAGCAAGTGAATAACACACAAATATATTACAGTTACAATACAATAGGATACGTATTACTGAAACATGAATGTTTTAATATCTCATCAATGTTGTTTATTAACCTACAATTACAAAATGGCTGCCTGATAGTCATTTCCCTAATCTTTGGAATTTTATGCTTCTCCCGTCCATTTTGTTTGTTTGTTTGTTTCATTGGGGTTTGTACCTCTTTATAAGTTTTTAAGATAATAGTTCCTGACGCTTTTTTTTAATTAAAATTTTTATTGTGGAAAAATAGACAAATCATAAAATTTGCCATATGAACCAATATTAAGTATACAATTGAGTAGTTGTAAATACATTGCAATATTGTGCACCCATCACCACTATATATCTCCAGAACTCTTCATCTTGTAAAACTAAAATACTGTAGCCATCAAACAATGAATCCCCATTCACCCATCCTCCAGTCCTTGACAACCACTGTTCTACTTTCTATGTTTTTTACTGCTCTTAAGTACCTCATATAAGCGGGATCACATGGTAATTGCCCTTTTGTGACTGGCGTACTTTACTTGTCTTCAAGGTTTATCAGTGTTGTAGCATGTATCAAAATTTCCTTTCTCTTTGAAGCTAAATAATATTCCATTGTATGTATATGCCACATGTGTCTATCCATCTATCGTTTGATGGACTCTTGGGTTGCTTCAAAATTTTAGCTATTGTGATGAATATTGTTGCTATAAACATGGGTGTACTAGTATCTTTTCCAGACTCTGCTTTCAACTCTTTTGGGTATAACCTAGAACTCCTGGATCATATGATAGTTCTATTATTAAATTTTTTGACAAACCACAATACTCCTTTCCACAATGGCTACGGCATTTTACATTCCCATCAACAGTGCACAAGGGTTCCAATTTCTCCACATTCTCCCCAACACTTGTTATTTTCTTTTTTTTTTTTTTTGATGGTGGTGGTGGTGGTTTAGTTGTTAAGTTGTGTCTGACTCTAGCGACCCCATGGACTGTAGCCTGCCAGGCTCCTCTGTCCATGGGATTCTCCAGGCAAGAATACTGGAGTGGGTTGCCATTTCCTTCTCCAAGGAATCTTCCTGACCCAGGGATCGAACCCGGGTATCCTGCATTGCAGGCAGATTCTTTACCAACTGAGCTACGAGGGCATGCTAATTGGTGGGAGGTGGGTATTTCACTGTAATTTTGATTTGAATTTCCCTAATGATTAATGGAGGAGGCTTTATAAGTAGCTGAGAAAAGAAAAGTTAAAGGCAAGGAGAAAAGGAAAGACATACTGTTTGAATGCAAGGTTCCAAAGAATATCAAGGAGAGATAAGAAAGCCTTCCTCAGTGAACAATGCAAAGAAATAGAGGAAAACAATAGAATGGGAAAGACTAGAAATCGGTTCAAGAAAATTAGAGATACCAAGGAAATTTTCATGCAAAGATGGGTACAATAAAGGACAGAAATGGTATGGACCGTAACAGAAGCTGAAGATATTAAGAAGAGGTAACAAGAATACACAGAAGAACTATACAAAAAAGATCTTCATGATCTTCTATCATGACCCAGATAATCATGCTGGTGATGTCTGACTCACCTAGAGCCAGACATCCTGGAATAGGAAGTCAAGTGGGCCTTAGGAAGCATCACTACGAACAAAGTTAGTGGAGGTGGTGGAATTCCAGTTGAGCTATTTCAAATCCTAAAAGATGATGCTGTGAAAGTGCTGCACTCAAGATGCCAGCAAATTTGGAAAACTCAGCAGTGACCACAAGACTGGAAAAGCTCAGTTTTCATTCCCATCCCAAAGAAAGGCAATACCAAAGAATGTTCAAGTTACTGCACAACTGCGCTCACCTCACACTAGCAAAGTAATGCTCAAAATTCTCCAAGCCAGGCTTCAACTGTATGTGAACCGTGAACTTCCAGATGTTCAAGCTGGATTTAGAAAGGCAGAGGCACCAGAGATCAAATTGCCAACATCCGCTGGATCATGGAGAAAGCAAGAGAGTTCCAGAAAAACATCTATTTCTGCTTTATTGACTATGCCAAAGCCTTTGACTGTGTGGATCACAACAAACTGTGGAAAATTCTTCAAGAGAGGGAATACCAGACCAGCTTACCTGCCTTCTGAGAAATCTGCATGCAAGTCAAGAAGCAACAGTTAGAACCGGATATGGAACAATAGACTGGTTCCAAATTGGGAAAGGAGTATGTCAAGGCTATATATTGTCACCCTGCTTATTTAACTTCTATGCAGAGTACATCATGTGAAATGCTGGGCTGGATGAAGCACAGCTGGAATCAAGATTGCAGGGAGAAATATCAAGAAACCTCACATACGCAGATGACAGCACCCTTATGGCAGAAAGTGAAGAACTAAAGAGCCTCTTGATGAAGGTGAAAGAGGAGAGTAAAAAAGTTGGCTTAAAACTCAGCATTTAAAAAGCTAAGATCATGGCATCTGGTCCCATCACTTCATGTCAAATAGATGGGGAAACAATGAAAACAGTGATAGACTTTATTTTTGGGGGGGCTCCAAAAGAGGCCTGGCGTGCTGTGATTCATGGGGTCGCGGAGAGTCGGACACGACTGAGCGACTGAACTGAACTGAGCTGAAAATCACTGCAGATGGTGACTGCAGCCATTAAATTAAAAGACACTTGCTCCTTGGAAGAAAAGCTATGACCAACCTAGACAGTATGTTAAAAAGCAGAGACATCACTTTACCAATAAAGGTCTGTCTATTCAAAGCTGTTTTTCCAATTGTCATGTATGGATGTGAGAGTTGGACTATAATGAAAGTTGATTGCCGAAGAATTGATGCTTTTGAACTGTGGTGTTGGAGAAGACTCCTAAGAGTCCTTTGGACTGCAAGTCGATCAAACCAGTCCATCCTAAAGGAAATCAGTTCTGAATATTCATTGGAAGGACTGATGCTGAAGTTGACGTTCTAATACTTTGGCCACCTGATGCAAAAAACTGACTCATTGGAAAAGACCCTGATGCTGGGAAAGATTGAAGGTGGAAGGAGAGAGGGACGACAGAGGATGAGATGGTTGGATGGCATTACCAACTCAATGGACATGAGTTTGAGCAGGCTCCAGGGGTTGGCAGTGGACAGGGAAGCCTGGCATGCTGCAGTCTATGGGGTCAGAAAGATTCAGACACTACTGAGCAACTGAACTGAATGATTAATATTTTTGAGCATTTTTTCATATGCTTATTGGCCATCCACATATTTTCTTTGGAGAAATGTCTGTTCAAGGCCTTTGCCTTTTTAAAAGTTGAGTTGTTGTATTTTTGTTGTTGATTTTTAGGAGTTCTGTGTATATTTTGGTTTTGTTTTTCACTTTTTTTTTATTGGAGGCTAATTACTTTATATTAATATATTGGTTGTTTTTGCCATACATTGACACGAATCTGCCCCGGGTGTACATGTGTTCTCCTTCTTGAACCCCCCTCCCACCTAGGAGTTCTGTGTATATTTTGTATAGTAATCTCTTGTCATATATATAATTTGCAAATATTTTCTCTCATTCTGTGATTTTCCTTTTTACTCTGTTGATACCGTCTCTTGATATACAAAATTTTTTATTTTCATGAAATTTCCAATTTTTCCCTTTTTTTCTTTCCTTAGCTATGTTTTTGCTATCACATCCAGGAAATCATTGGTATAACCATGTCATGAAGATTTGCCCTGTGATTTCTCCTAACATTTCTATATTTTAAGTCTTACATTTATCTAGGTCTCTGATCCATTTTTTTTAATTCTTATATATGATACTAGATAAGGTCCAAATGCATCCTTTTGAATGTGGATATCCAATTTTCCTAGTATTATTTTTTGAAAGGACTGTCCTTTTCCCATTGAATGGTCCTGGCACCCCAAAAATATTTGACTGTGTATGTAAGGGTTTATTTCTGGGCTCTCTACCTATTCCATTGTTGTATTTATCTGCCTTTATGCCAACACTGAACTGTTTTTATGATGGAAGCTTTGTAGTAAGTTTGAAATCAGAAGGTGTGACTCTTTCAACTTTGCTTCTCTCTTTCGAGGTTCTTTGGCTATTCAGGATACTTTGAGGTTCCATTGAATTTCAGGATGCGGTTTTCCATCTCTGGCAGAATGTAAGGTCTTCTCAGTGCTTTTCGAAGCCTGCATGTTTCCCTGGCATGTATGGTCACGTTCTAATTTTCCCTATGTATACTGTTGCTTTTGAATATCCCAGTATTTACTGTCTGACTCTCAAAATAGGAAAAAGAGAAAAATGAAAGGAGGAAGAAAGGATTCCAGTCCTTTATATCCAGTGAGTCACTTCACCCAGAGGGGGTGGGGCTTCCAACAATGGAGGGAAGTACAACAACAAAGGCTACCCACCTCTTAGCCTGAACCTCTGTGATCAGAAGCAGCAATCAGTGATCAGAGCACAGATACCCAACATTTGTAGGATGGGGAGATTTTTGCCCATCCTGGCTCCCACAAGCTATGTGCAAGCTGCTCCTGGAACCTATGTATGGCTGCCTGGAATTGGGCTGGGAGTGAAGCATGGGTTGCTGCTACTGTACTAAGAGCTAAAATTGAAATTAGTTGCAATTTACCATACTAGCCATTCCCCTAAAAATTTCAACATTTCAGTTGACTCCAGAGTTCCAAAATAATTACATCAGACAGATTCTCCAAGTGTAGCTGTCATATAGGTGGGGAGATAGATTCCTGGTGATTCCTATTCCATAGTATTTCCAGAATTCTCCCTCTTCCCTGCTCTGCTATTTCAAGTGCTGCTACAATGTGTTGCGATCTGAAGAATAAACTAGATAGAGAGGAGAGAGAAAGATATTCTAAACTTGTGGAGACAGTATGATGATGAGTGAGAGAGACTTGTGGCTCAAGTGCTGACAGCAGGCAGAAACATATGCATAGGGGTCAGACTATGCAGCGCTCATAGGCCACACTAAGGATTTGGATTGTGCTAAGACTCTGTGCGACCCCATAGGCGGCAGCCCACCAGGCTCCCCGGTCCCTGGGATTCTCCAGGCAAGAACTCTGGAGTGGGTTGCCATTTCCTTCTCCAATGTATGAAAGTAAAAGTGAAAGTGAAGTCACTCAGTCATGTCTGACTCTTAGCGACCCCATGGACTGTAGCCTACCAGGCTCCTCCGTTCATGGGATTCTCCAGGCAAAAGTACTGGAGTGGGGCAATAGGAATGTGTAAAATGGAGTGAAATGAATGGTGTTTAACAAATATTATTGACTGCAGCATAGAGCAAGAATCCACAATCCATAGCCCCTGGCCACATCCAATCTGCCACCTTTGTACAGTTGTCAGCAGTTTTTACATTTTAAATTGTTTTCTTAAAAATCAAAAGAATAATATTTCGTGACATGTGAAATTACAGGAAAATTATACTTCAGTGTCATAAATAAAATGTTGTTGGGACACTGTCACACTCATTGTTTATGTATTATTTATGGTTGCTTCTATCTTACAGCTACAGAACTGAGTAATTGCAATATAGACTCTATAGCCTGCAAAGCCTAAAATATTCACAACCTTATCCTTTACAGAAAGAATGCCAGCCCCTAGTATAAAGGATGTTTTTAGAAAAGGAAATCATCAGTATAGATAGATCTCCCCATTTTCTGCCAATCCATTCTCTGCCCTTCTCCATGCCCTGGGGACTCACTCTTCAGGATAGCATCACTCAGAATTGGGTTTCCACTTTCAGTTCAGTTCAGTTCAGTTCAGTCCAGTCGCTCAGTCATGTCCAACTCTTTGCGACCCCATGAATCACAGCACGCCAGGCCTCCCTGTCCATCACCAACTCCCAGAGTTCACTCAAACTCATGTCCATCAAGGCGGTGATGCCATCCAGCCATCTCATTCTCTGTCATCCCTGTCTCCTCCCACCCCCAATCCTTCCCAGCATCAGAGTCTTTTCCAATGAGTCAACTCATCACATGAGGTGGCCAAAGTATTGCAGTTTCAGCTTTAGCTCAGTCCTTCCAATGAACACCCAGGATTGATCTCCTTTAGAATGGACTGGTTGGATCTCCTTGCAGTCCAAGGGACTCTCAAGAGTCTTCTCCAGCACCACAGTTCAAAAGCATCAATTCTTCAGCGATCAGCTTTCTTCACAGTCCAACTCTCACATCCATACATGACCACTGGAAAAACCATAGCCTTGACTAGATGGACCCTTGTCGGCAAAGTAATGTCTCTGCTTTTTAATATACTATCTAGGTTGGTCATAACTTTCCTTCCAAGGAGTAAGCGTCTTTTAATTTCCTGGCTGCAATCAGCATCTGCAGTGATTTTGGAGCCCCCCAAAATAAAGTCTGACACTGTTTCCACTGTTTTCCCATCTATTTCCCATGAAGTGATGGGCCCAGATGCCATGATCTTTGTTTTCTGAATGTTGAGCTTCAAGCCAACCTTTTCACTCTCCTCTTTCACTTTTACTTTAGGTTTTGTTTAATCAATAGGCATCACCTGGCAGAAGATAGGAGGGAAAGAGGAGAGAGACTGGAATATTCCTCCCCTCCTAGCACAATCCAGCTGATGCTTTGGCTCTCTGAGACTACACCTCAGAGGAGCAACTAGGCTCCAATTCTCTCCAGGCTCCCATAAGACATTTCCCTCTCTTTGCTAGTGGTTGGGAGTGTCTGGGCGTCTCAACACGCCTTGTTGGTTTCCTCATTCACAACTCTGTAAAACTTTTTAATTATCACTAAAATCTTAGTTCAGAGTGTTTTATGTTTCCTACCATGATCAGACTTATAGAAAGCCACCGTAGTGTTCAGAGGAAATACGTTTGTAGCCGGAACAGAGGGAGGTGTGACAGGAGATGAAGACGACAGATGCGAGACAAGCATAGGAAGTAAATAAACAGGACTCAGAAGGCAATGGCACCCCACTCCAGTACTCTTGCCCGGAGAATCCCAGGGACAGGGAGCCTGGTGGGCTGCAGTCCCTGGGGTCGCTAAGAGTTGGACACGACTGAGCGACTTCACTTTCACTTTTCACTTTCACGCATTGGAGAAGGAAATGGCAACCCACTCCAGTACTCTTGCCTGGAGAATCCCAGGGACAGGGAGCCTGGTGGGCTGCCGTCTATGGGGTCGCACAGAATCGGGCACGACTGAAGCGATTCAGCAGCAGCAGCAGCAGCAGTGATAAATTTGGGAAGTAAGATAAAGGGGAGGTTTATTACATTGACCTTGGTTTCTAGGTTTTGTATCTGGATGAGTGGTGGGAAAGATCCATATTTAGGAGCTAAGTTTATGAACTCATTTCCCCCTAACATTTTATTATGAAAAAATACAAACTAGGAACTCATTTGGGGGCATGTAGATTGGGAGTTCACTGGAATCATACAAAAAATAATATCAAGTAGGCTACTGGATATTTGAATCTGGAGCTTGTCAGGGAGGTATAGGCTACAGAAACCGTTTCTCAATCATTTGTGGTAATTGAAACCACGGTCTTCTGAGTTCTCTCTCCGGTTAGTTTCTCAAGAAAGTCTTTCCTTCTGCCCCACTCAGTTCAGTTCAGTTCAGTCGCTCAGTCGTGTCCGACTCTCTGCGAACGCACGAATCACAGCATGTCAGGCCTCCCTGTCCATCACCAACTCCCGGAGTTCACTCAAACTCATGTCCACAGAGTCGGTGATGCCATCCAGCCATCTCATTCTCCGTCGTCCCCTTCTCCTCCCGCCCCCAACCTTTCCCAGCATCAGAGTCTTTTCCAGTGAGTCAACTCGTCACATGAGGTGGCCAAAGTATTGCAGTTTCAGCTTTAGCTCAGTCCTTCCAATGAATACCCAGGATTGATCTCCTTTAGAATGGACTGGTTGGATCTCCTTGCAGTCTAAGGAACTCTCAAGAGTCTTCTCCAGCACCACAGTTCAAAAGCATCGATTCTTCAGCGATCAGCTTTCTTCACAGTCCAACTCTCACATCCATACATGACCACGGGAAAAACCATAGCCTTGACTAGACGGACCTTTGTTGGCAAAGTAATATCTCTGCTTTTTAATATACTATCAAGGTTGGTCATAACTTTCCTTCCAAGGAGTAAGCGTCTTTTAATTTCATGGCTGCAATCAGCATCTGCAGTGATTTTGGAGCCCCCAAAAATAAAGTCTGACACTGTTTCCACTGTTTCCCCATCTATTTCCCATGAAGTGATGGGCCCAGATGCCATGATCTTTGTTTTCTGAATGTTGAGCTTCAAGCCAACCTTTTCACTCTCCTCTTTCACTTTCATCAAGAGGCTTTTGAGTTCCTCTTCACTTTCTGCCATAAGGGTAGTGTCATCTGCATATCTGAGGTTATTGATATTTCTCCCGGCAATCTTGATTCCAGCCTGTGCTTCTTCCAGCCCAGCGTTCCTCATGATATACTCTGCATATAAGTTAAATAAGCAAGGTGACAATATACATCCTTGACTCCTAATTAGTGTGCCCCCATAATTTGCTGCTATAGCACCACTTTTCACCTGAAAGTGAAAGTCACTCAGTCGTGTCTGACTCTGTGACCCCATGGTAGTTCATGGAATTCTCCAGGCCAGAATACTGGAGTGGGTAGCCTTTCCCTTCTACAGGGGACCTTCCCAACCCAGGGATTGAACCCGGGTCTCCTGCATTGCAGGCAGATTCTTTACCAACTGAGCTATTTTACATAATTAGTTACTTGATGTCTTCCCAAGTAGAATTTCATTTCTACGAAGGCAAGAAACTTGTCTTATTCAGTGTAGTATCCCTAATACCTAGCACACGTCTTGTGCAGAGTGGGAATTTTATTAATTTACGGCTGCACTGGGTCTGTGCTGTGCTCAGGCTGTCTCTAGTTGTGATGTACAGGCTCTAGGGCACACAGGCTTTAGTAGTTGTGGTGCATAAGCTTAGTTGCCCATGGCATGTGGAATCTGAGATCAGGGATTGAACCCAAGTCCCCTGTACTGGCAGGCAGATTCTTAGCCACTGGACCACCAGGGGAGTCCATAGTAGGAATTTTTTAATGGTTGAGTAAACAAATGAACCAACCAGTGTTTGGACTTCTTTGTTGCATTGAGGCTGACAGCTATTTGCATGTTCTGAAACTCAGGATTATTATTTTTTTCATTTATTTTTATGTTTGACTGTGCTGGGTCTTCATTGCTGCACGTGGGCTTTCTGTAGAAACAGCGAGCAGGGGCTACTCTCGAGTTGCAGTGCACAGGCTCCTCATTGTGGTGGCTTCTCTTGTGGAGCCCAGGCTTTAGGTAGACGAGTTTTTGTAGTTGTAACCCAGGACTGACTTACTCCGAAGCATGTGGAATCTTCCCAGTGAAAGTGAAAGTTGCTCAGTCATGTCCGACTCTTAGTGACTCCATGGACTATACAGTTCATGGAATTCTCCAGGCCAGAATACTGGAGTGGGTAGCCTTTTCCTTCTCCAGGAGATCTTCCCAACCCAGGGACTGAACCCAGGTCTCCCGCATTGCTGGAGGATTCTTTACCAGCTGAGCCACAAGAGAAGCCCAGAATCTTCCCAGATCAGGGACCAAATTGATGTCTCTGCACTGCAAGGCAGAGTCTTAACCACTGGACCACCAGGGAAGCCCAAGACTCAAAATTATTCAGGACTCAGTCCTTTGAGCCTAATAGGGAAGTTTAGGTCCCTGTAGTATCATGGTTAATGACTCAGCTTGGTCTAGGCCAAGCGGTATTTTGTAATTTAGTACCTTGGACCAATGACTTTTTCCAGTTGGCTCACCTCTGAAGTGTGAAAGTATTTGTTCATGTTTAACCATGTTTCAGTTTATAGGAAACCATCAAAGTTTCAAAGTATATGAAAATCTAAACTAAAAATCACAGTTAAGATTTGTAGCCAGGAAACAAGAATCGGCTGTGAACTGAATAATAAATTAAAGCTTAGAAACATGAGCTCAGTTCTACTTGGAAAGATCTGAGACTGCTCTATTGCTTTTCCTCAAGTCATTTGATGACTTCTGTAATTATTTCTAACACAAGGGTTCTTAACTTTTTGAGATCCTGTACAATTTTGAGAATTTGCTGGAAGCTTTTAAATTTTTCCTCAGAAAAATGCAAATGTTCACATTTATGAAACATTCTTATACAACATTATCAGAGGCATTCAGGAGCCTCTCCAAAAATTTCAGGTTAAGAATCC
Source organism: Moschus berezovskii (assembly GCF_049115385.1). Lineage (NCBI taxonomy): Eukaryota > Metazoa > Chordata > Mammalia > Artiodactyla > Moschidae > Moschus > Moschus berezovskii. The sequence goes on from NC_142460.1 coordinate 89,959,635, forward strand.
CATTCTTACATGACTCAAACTCAGCTTTCCACACTTCAGTGTCCAGCACCTTCTGTTTCGGGGCCCTGGGGATGTTGGAAGTTTTTGGTTAACTGGGGCTAGAGAGGTGCCTGGTTGAACAGCATCCAGGAGAGAGAGGGCATGGAGTGCAGAGAAAGTGGAATTGGGCCATAATCTTTGCATTTCCTACTGAAGCTTTAAATATATCTGCAGTCTTCACTTTAATCAAAATAGCTTAATTTAGGAAAGAAAGAGCCCACATTTTTTTGTTCCAAAAAATCCCGGTTTTATTGCTTCCTGAATGTTGTTCTTTTTAAAGGAAACATACAAACCATATGTTACAAGGGTCTCAGACGGCTTAATTGAGGTCATACTAGGATTCAGATATTTCTGGTCATGATAGGAAGGGCAGTGGGATAGGTCTGAAAAGAGTCTATTGGCAGCAAGGACCAAGTGGACCCCTCTGGAATGGTCTCAACTAGGGGATTTACACAAAGTAGTTGGTCTGGGACAGTGTGTCAGTTTGAAGGTCAAGGTTGTGATTTTACAACAGCACAGTGTCAGTCACTCATTGCCCTGCAGCCCCTACGACTTGGCCCTCACCCTAGGAGAGAATCAATAGTGATCAAAATGCTGAAAATCATTAAAGTCTCTGTAAGGCATTGTGCAGAGGCTGGTGGCACCTCATCCGTAGGCTTTCAAAGGTTGCTTATTGTGTACATCTGTAACTTCCTACATAAGAGCTTTTTATTTTTCTGGAGTAAAAGGAGCAAGCTCAGGCCATGAGCTGGTCAAGCTGATGCCAGAAAGTAAATGCCTCTTAGCTGATGATGGATGGAGAGTTTGCTTAGCCCTCAGGTTGGGTAACCAGGAGGCGGGATCTCCACTGCCTCCAGAGTCCTCCAGGGATGACTGGCTTGATAACCTATCTCTGTTGGCTTTCTTCCTCTCACCATCTTACTCTATTGACCCCGCTGCCACTATTCCTGGGATTGCCTCCCAAACAAACTACATACATTTAAATTCTTGTCTCAGAGGCTGTTTCTGGGGGAAAACTCCATACTAAGATAGGCACTGTGCATGCAGGATAGCACAAGTGTGGAACCAAACAGACCTGAACTCAAATTCCTTCTTACCAGTGACAATGAATAACTTAATTTCCCTAAGACCGTTTTTTCATCTATAAAATGGGGATAACAGTACTGACTTTGTAAGGTCAGGTCATAAAGAAAAAATTGAGAATGTCGTAAAGTGTTGTGCACAGTGACTTGCACATAGGACGTGCTTAATAAATGTTGGCTCTTATCATTAATGTATTATTCATGATATTGTTAACACACTATTGCACAGGTAGACGGAAAGGCTGTTTTTCACCATCGGGTGACTGTGGCAGCAGGTTAAGTTGGGAGACGTGCTGTAGGTGAGGTGTGCTGTGTCCCTGATGAACATCTCTGGTTTAGTAATATCAATGTCTTGGAGGAAGCATCAGCGCTGGGAGCAGGAGAGGAGGGAACTGGCAGACACTCAGTGGCGGCCTGGAAGGCAAGCAATGGACTGTGCCCACTGGAACTGCCAGTTGTGCTTGGTCTCAACTACAGTACTACTACTTAGGCTACAGTACTACTGACGAGTTCATGTCTGTGTTCAGGATTCACCTTGATGGCTGAGGTCTCATTTGCCTCACTCTTCAGGGATTATGCTCAGGACGACTGAGGTTTAGTTTCTAATTTCAATCTCTTTTCTCAAACGTACAAAAGATCTTTTAACTTTTATTATTCTATGAACTTTTTGTCTTAGGGTCTTTCAAACTGGGGCTGTTCCCTCAGCTCCCCTTCACTCCTCACTGCCAGGCAAGATCATATTTAAAATTCTTTGGTAACAGTGAAGGAGAAATAGCGAGACTGAGGCAGATTAAAAGATGTCAGTCACTCTCTAACCCTGATTAATTACAGTGCAGGGTTTCACCGGCAGTGCTTCAGCCTTTCAAACCACCGAAGGCTCCAGAGTGGATATAACTGATGGGTCACTCTGGCTGACGGCAAACAGCAGGGAGAATTAGTTGTTCCCTACCTGCTGCAGGTGTGGTCAGATGACCACAGGGGCAGCATTCGTTTCAGCCCTTTTTATTGTTTCACTCTAGGGCCTGCAGTGACATCCCATCATAATCTTCTTTTACTTATTTAGATACTAATGGACAAAAATCTCCCCAATTCAGTAGAGAGGAGAGGTGCATGTATTATGAAAAATGCAACAAGGTTTTTATACAAAAACAACTTTCAAGAGGGGATAGTATTATAGATAGAAAGGCAACCTGGGCACACCTGGCCTTAAGAACAATAACCACACAGCCTGTTAAATTTGTGGCTTCCTGGGAGAAAGCAAAATCTGGTAACCTTGTCAGAAGGTCTTAAGCTCATGCAGGGAGATTTTCCTAAGAGGGTCTCATTATGTCTGGATATGGTGTCAGCACCTTAATGTGGAAACTTCAATAATCATCTCTGAAATGCTTTTTAATGCCTCTTCTTGCCTAGAAAATCGCATGGACAGAGGAGCCTGGTGGGCTGCAGTCCATGGGGTCGCTACTAGTCAGACATGACTGAGCGACTTCACTTTCACTTTTCACTTGCACACATTGGAGAAGGAAATGGCAACCCATTCCAGTGTTCTTGCCTGGAGAATCCCAGGGACGGCAGAGCCTGGTCGGCTGCAGTGCACAGGGTCGCTAAGAGTCGGCCACGACTGAGCGACTTCATTTTCACTTTTCACTTTCATGCATTGGAGAAGGAAATGGTAACCCACTCCAGCGTTCTTGACTGGAGAATCCCAGGGATGGGGGAGCTTGATGGGCTGTCGACCCGGGTCATACAGAGTCAGACATGACTGAAGTGACGCAGCAGCAGTAGCAGCAGCAGTAGCAGCAGCAGGGCGCTTACAGTAAAGTGGTTTTAAGTTCATGTTTTATTTTCACATTAGACTGTGAGCTCCTTGAAGGCAGAATTCACATATGATTTATTTGTATATGCCCAGAAGCCAGCATAGTTTCTGGCTAGGGTTGCCAGGTATAGCAAAAGAATAAAACAGAAATTACTTAAAAAAAAAAAAAGTATTGTTTGTCCAACTGAGTGCTCTATATTTTACCTGGCAGTCTTATCCCTGGCACACAGCTAGCCTCAATAAACACTGGTAAGTGAATGAATGAACGCATGGACTAGCATCAAAACAGCAAATGGGGAAGTAAACTGGTGGAAATGTGGATGGGTCAATGGCAAGCCACTCCAGTACTCTTGCCTAGAAAATCCCATGGACAGAGGAGCCTGGTGGGCTGCAGTCCATGGGGTCGCTACTAGTCAGACACGACTGAGCTCCTTCACTTTCACTTTTCACTTTCACACATTGGAGAAGGAAATGGCAACCCACTCCAGTGTTCTTGCCTGCAGAATCCCAGGGACGGGAGAGCCTGGTGGGCTGCCATCTATGGGGTCACACAGAGTCGGACACGACTGAAGTGACTTAGCAGCAGCAGCAGCAGCAGCATGTAAAAGATGCTCGTGTAAATTATGCCTAACAGTCGCAAAACATCAAAGCTGTGTCTGGATAACATTCCAGCTCTGAAAATCCGACAGCCTGGCCTTCACTCGGGATGTATTTCCTATCCATGCTTCATCAGTCACTTTACACAGTGTCCATGCGGGAAGAATACTAATCTTCTGTTAATCAAGGTATTATGTCTCAACAACTTTACATCTTAATTCCACACATTTCTGATTTCATTTGTTTGCCTAATTGTTTATTAGTGTGTACCAGTTACACAAGAAAATTGACTTTGGATGGTATATGGGGTTCAGTCATTCTGAAGCACAATCATCTCTGTATCTTCCTTTAAAATTGTCAAAAGTGTGCTTTTATTCCAGCCGAACCCTGGGGTTTTGGGTAAAGTCATTCACCTTGATTAAACCATCAGGACCAATACTGTTTGGGGAAAAAAATATGTAGGTGTTAGTTTATTTAACATGTAACCTTAAGAAAGACAATATATGAACAACTCTCTCCCTCCAACTTAATTCTTCTGTGGCTCCTGCCCTCATCACCCTCTCTTTCTCTGACCTCTTTTCTGTCTGCCCCTCCTCCACCCCGCCTCCACCACTGGTCAAACCTGAATGTGAGCCAGAGTCACTAGGAGGGCTTGCTGAAGCACGGGTGCCTGGTCTCAACCCCAGAGTTTCTGATTTGATGGGCTTAGGGTAGAGCCTGAAAAATTGCATTTCTAACACATTCCCAGGTGTTGCGGTGTTGCTGCTGGTGGTCTGGTTGGCACTCTAAGAGTCACTGTCCTATACCATTCTCTCTCTTCCATTTCCCCTTCCCTTTCTGATCCCTATTTACTGTTCTACACAACATTCCTCTGTTCCCAGAGCTGCATAATTCAGTAACATCACTATGCCTTGGTCTGCTGGATTTGTTTTCCATATACTCTTTCCCCTCCAGTTGCTAAATGTTTGCTTACATTTCCTGTTCAATGTAGTTCAGCATTCGACTGACGTGTGACGCTGAGATCTCCCCATCCACTTCAGCAATATATGTGTAGAGAAACTGGAAGGTGCTGAAAGGGATCCGGGGAGGGCCGCTGCCATGGTCCGATGATAACACTTCACACACTATCTTGAGAGTTTTGGCAATGGTCTATAAAACCAGAAGGTTAAGTGAGGAGAAGCTCACTACTCCACACTGAATTCCTAAGATCAGTTTAGATATAACAAAGAAAACAGAAACCTTGCTCTCATAAAATTAAGTGGGGATGATGCAATATTCTGGAAGCTTGAATTTTTTATGCCAAATGTCACTGCATTCAATCTCAAAATATTGAGTATCTACTGGGTGCCTTTCTTTTGTTGTTGTTGTGGCAACCCTGCTGCTGCTGCTGCTGCTAGATCGCTTCAGTCTTGTCCGACTCTGTGTGACCCCATAGACAGCAGCCCACTAGGCTCCTCTGTCCCTAGGATTCTCCAGGCAAGAACACTGGAGTGGGTTGCCGTTTCCTTCTCCAATGCATGAGAGTGAAAAGAGAAAGTGAAGTCACTTAGTCATGTCCGACTCTTAGTGACCCCACAGACTGCAGCCTACCAGGCTCCTCCGTCCATGGGATTTTTCAGACAAGAGTACTGGAGTGGGTTGCCATTGCCTTCTCCGTGTGGCAACCCTATCTAGTCACAAAATAAGTACTTTAAAGAAACCACAACTGCCATCTCTATGGAAGATAATGATTAGAATATATAAACAGCAAACCCTCTTATCAGAAAGGTAAAATCAAACTGAGGTCAAATGAATACACTTATATCAATAATAAAGATTAGTTACCTGAATGTCCAAACAAATGGTATGAATCACTGAAGTCCTCCAAGAGTAAACGTTAGAAGTAAATGGAGACTCTTTGGACTGTGTTACTATTTTATTTCCTTTGTTACCTTTCTTCTCCCCATATGATTTTCTTAAATCACTATACTCGCCTCTCTCTCTACTGGGTATCTTTATATAATATTTCCTTTCCTTTCTTGGTGGGAGGGATACTTTCAAGGAATTAAGTTTATAAACTGTTGAATGCTTTAAGACATTTATTACCTTCATGAGAATAACCTCACTTAAGGAGGGGAATTTGATTTTGCATCCTACAAAATTAGAATAATTTCTTCTTACTTCTCTCTGGTCTTAGTTCTAAAGGGCTGCAGTGATTAGGAGAGCTTATCTACTCCAGAGAGACACTTGGAGCCATGCCACAGGAGGGGAGCAGGCCACTTCCGTTTACTCTCTCTCTCCTGCCCTTGGGAGTTCTCTCCTGAGGCTGTTGTGAAGTGCTGTGTGAGCAGTGTGCCAGGCGCTTCCACAGAGGAGGGTGGGGGGATGGGCACACAGGAGGCTGGGAAGAGTTGTCAAAGAGGATGGGAGGGCATGTGCGTGACTTGAGGTCAGCGTGACAGTGGCTTTGGGTAGATTTACGAGCCTGTGTGCACAAACTTCATAGTTTCCATCTATAGCTCATCCTCTCTCTGTGTGTGTGTTTTTTAAAACCCTACTGTCCTATTGCCTTTATTCTGTAGTCCTCTTCCTACAGCCTTGTCCAAATTGGGGTGCTGTTATGGGCTGAGTTATGTCTGCCCAAAATTCATATGTTGAAGCCCTAACCCTTAGGACCTCAGAATGCGATTGTATTTGGAGATAGAGCCTTTAAAGAGCTAATTAAGTTAAAAGGAAGTCATTAGAGTGGACTCTAATCCAATAGGTCTGGTGTCCTTATAAGAAGAGATTACGATGCAGAGAGAGAGGGAGACAGAAAGAGAGACCAGACTCATGAATGCAGAGAGGGACAACCACATGAAGAAAAGGGAGACAACTTCCATTCACAAGCCTAGGTGGTTCCATTTACAACCACCTTGACCTCAGACTTCCAGCTTCCAAAAAATATTGCTTTTATTTAAGCCACCGAGTCTGTGGTACACTGTTATGGCAGCCCTTGCTTTCTGCCCCAAACATCTTTTATTGATTATTCAAACAATAAACCTTCGAATTCGATTGCCCTCATAAGATTTTAAAATATTTAACAAATAGATGAATGGATAAGAACTGTCTGGACTGGAGCTTTTTGGTAAACTTAAATAAACCTAAAGTAAACAGAGATCTGGGCTTCCCAGATGGCTCAGTGGTAAAAAAAAAAAAAATCTCCCTGCCAATGCAGGAGACAAAGGTTTGACCCCTGGGTTAGGATCCCCTGGAGAAGGAAATGATAACCCATTCTAGTATTCTTGCCTGAGAAATTGCATAGAAAGAGGATCCTGGCAGGCTACAGTCTCTGGGGTAACAAAGAGTCGGACATGACTTAGCTATTAAACAACAATAAAAACAGAGGTCTGCCTTCTGTTGCACAAGATTTTTTGGTCAGATGGGGGTCCAGTCCATAAAGATAACCTTTAAGCATCTAACAAGCCTCTTTTTAAAACTCAGAGGTGAAAGCCTCAGAAAGTGAATTATTTGCTGACAAAACATGCACTTCCTTCTAGTGAACACATCACACAACCTCTTCTTGTATATAATTGGTCTCAGTGGAACAGGAGGTTGAGAGGTATTCTAGAAGAAGGAATGCTCAAAGGGAAGAGGAAGACATGCTCAAAGGGAAGTGTATCTGTGGCACTTTGAATCACGTGTAGATTCAGGGAGCTCAAGACTGGAGTAAATATACCTGCTTCCTAAAATTCCTGCCATTAGACTCTCTGTAAGGAGGAGACTTGATTTCCTAAATGGCACGGATATCATGGCTGACTGTGAGTTGGCAAAGCAAAGCAGGAATTTCTAAGCTTGCCTCGCAGGATGTATAGATTAACAAGAATGCAACCATCCTCCAGATGGTGACACTCTGATCTCTCCCACATTTAAGTTCCCACCAACAGTCCAACATGAAACAAATGGGTAAAACGGGATCGGCTCCTGGATTCACAGGGCACCCTTTATTTATGGACTAGACCTGCAGGCTGACTTCAGCACTAGGCACTCCTGACATAAGGATATAGGACACAAAGTCAGACACCGCATCACCTCTCAGAATTGGTGGGTCCACTGGTATCCTAAGCCAGGCTTGAGGGTGTCTCAGTGGAAGCCGAGAAGGTAGAACAGAATCACAGGATGATAGAGGTCAAAGAACCTCATGGAACATTTAATCATTTAATCAGTTAATTCCCTCCTTTTAGCAAGGAAGTAGAAACAATTCATGTTCCCCGCCCCCGCCCCAGTGTGGGTGGCAGGCATATCAAAGTAAACCTAGCAGCTGCAGAGGGAGGGTTGGAATTTGGTTTTCCAAAGTCACTCTAGGTTACTGAGGCATGTGGATGAGAGGACTCAGACACCTCCAAGGTGGTGGGGGGCTGTGACGTGGAGCAGAGGAAGGCAATCTGGAAGAGACTTAAGGAGGCCCTGAACACTAGGGAGAATGGAGGTGTGCTGGTTGGGGGACTATTGTGCTGTGAGAGAGAAAAGACCAAAGACTTCAGCTGCACAGCTAGCACCACACAGGTGAGTATTTCCATGGAGATCAGAGATGCTGGAGGGACCAAGGGAGGTGGGGACCCTCCTATGTGTGCTCTGAGACCCCAGCATCACCCCTTTCCTTGAACACTCAACTGCCACACCTTGCAGAGAGGAACTGTGAGGAAAAATCTGAGAAACTGAGTAATTACTGAGAATTACTCAGAAAACTGAATAATTCACCTGAAAGCTGCTTTTAGTTACTGCAGCAGATGAAAAATTCCTGGGTTGGGTTGAATCTATTCTTTTCTTAATCCACTCTTCACGGGGTAGGGTAGGGGAAAGCAGGATTGACTACAGAGAAAGTACATTTCCCCACTCCATGAGCATCTCTGAATGTGGTGTAAGTAAGCTTGTGACCTTACAAGAGTTTAATAAAATGTGTCAATTTTTCATTTTTCCTGTGTGATTTTCCCCCAATCCATGCGGCTGTTTCCACAGAAGTGCGGCAGTGCTCATTGGCAACTCATTTGCCTCTGTTGCTGGGAATAGTTTATTCATTGCATAAGAGTGCTAGCAAAGGCCATGAAAAAGGAAAAAACCCAAGAATGACCTCTTCTCTCTTCCTCTCTAAAGAAATAATTATGCTGAAAGTTGAGCAGAATCACAGGAAAAGTTGGACTACAGTATTTCTGATAATTTTTCTCACAAGTGAAAGTGTCAAGTACACATACTCAGGATATTTGAGAAGGAAGAACAAGGTTGTATTTAGATATACTGAATGATTCAAACTACCTTTTTTTTACCATTTGGTTTTGGCAGAAGCAATAATTTTCTCATTAAGATTTAAATTTGTATGTGTTTCAGGGATTTGTAAAAAATCATTTTTCTGACTCATTTTCATTTGCTATTATAATAGTGTTTAACAAGAGTGAGTCCACATATAATATTATACCTAAAGCTTTTAAGTATGTATATGAACTGGTTTCTTTGAAATGGGGAAATGGCTTTTCCAATTATAAATCAAGTCAAATTTGGAAAAGGCATGAATTTGTATGAACATCCTGCATCCATGGTGATGTCATGACTATGAATCTGGAAACAGCCTCATATCTTCTTTCCTGCTCTCTTATCTCTGGTTTTTGTATCCAATTATGCTTATCATACAGTAGTTTTCTATAAGGCTGCATTTCTTTTTTAAAATCTCTACTGGTATATCTTCTAGGTGTCTGAAACCAAACTATAAGCCAATCTTCGTCTACAGCTGGCTTTTGCTTATCTTTAGGAACATGAATGGAGGGAGTGGAGTGGTAATAAACCGAAGTGAAATTAATAAATAATCCAAAAACTGCATTTTAGTCAACTTCTCCCCAGAGCCTGATGACAGCTCTCCCTGCTCTCCTCCCCATCCCTGCTTCTGGCTAACAAGCAGAGAAATAACCTTAATTCAGAGAGGAGAGGGAGTAGACAGAAGGGGTGGGCTCCTCGTTAACCCTGGATAGTTGACTGTGTGTACTACACCCCCCACACCCTTGGCCCACCCCCCCAACACTGCCCATCCCTGTTCAGGCCCCCAAGAGATTTTCCCTTAAGGAACAAAAAACATCAAAGCTAACTTACAACTCCCAGAGAGCTACAAGCAAGGGCTAGAAACTTCAGCCACTCAATTTCCTCTGTGAAGTGGCCCACATTCATCACACTGTTAAACAGGTCAGTTGGGAGATTCAGCACCTTCCACATCTGGGCCAGTTCGTCTGCATGGACAATCAGTCTACCACCAACCTGTGGGGCGAGGGATTGACATGAGACAAGGAATGAGGGGTAGGAGGAGAGAAGGCCCTGAGGACAGCTGCCAGGGCAAGGGCCCTATTCTCCCAGCATACAGCAAGGGGTGGGAGAACGTGTCAGGGGTCAGTGGGGACTCTGGCCGTTCTCTTTGCAAGGTAGAGAAATGTTCAGCCTAGTGAAGAAAGTTCTGAGATACAATTTAATCATTTGAACTTCAGAGTTATAGGGAAAACATACATGTATATTACACTTTAATTTTTTTCTAGGTCTTTCATTATTATCTGCTGTTTCATCCCTAAGTTGTCCCTATAAGGCAGAGACGGCAGCCTGAAAATGAAACCAAGGAGTAGAGAACTTGTCTGAAAACACTACCTAGTGGTGAAACTAGAACTAACTAGAACTAGATGTTAAATCTCTCGCTTCTAGACTCCACTGAGTTCTTTGCACTAGACTCTAAATGCATTGCTTTACTATGGGGTCTATGGTCTGGATGCGTGATGTTGCCTGTTCCCAGGTACCTCGGCTCTCTGCCACGCCCACTGCACAAAGTGCTTGGCAGTCAAGAGGAGAAGGGCACAAGTGGCTAGTTGTTGGTCAGCAATACAATAAGGGTGCCGATGCCCCAGTGAAGTGCTACTATGCCTTCCCTGGTCCTCTGATTCCAGTGAAATGCTAAGCCTCTGGGACGAAAGCATTTGGCTAAGTCAATCCTGAATTACCTCAAACCTGTATCCTAAAACGAGGTAGTTCAGTTCAGTCGCTCAGTCGTGTCCGACTCTTCACGACCCCATGAATCACAGCACGCCAGGCCTCCCTGTCCATCACCAACTCCCAGAGTTCACTCAAACTCATGTCCATCGAGTCGGTGATGCCATCCAGCCATCTCATTCTCTGTTGTCCCTGTCTCCTCCCACCCCCAAGTATGGTAGTGCTAAATCATATTTCTTGGGAGTTGGCCAAGCTGCAAGTTTTCTTAGGACAGAACCTTCTCAACCATTCACAGGACAGCTCCCAGGATGATATGGCTGTGCAGAGAGCCTAAAAGCAAGGCTATGTTGGCACCTGAGATAACTGGGGAACTATAATATACCCCTCCCCAAATTCTGATTAGCATCATATCTGGACTTGATCAGTACGGAAGAGACTGTCAGGGGATGTGGACCTGCGTTTTCTAGAGAAGGAATTCAAGTTGCATTGAGCCACTGACTGTTCTGGCAGCTTCAGGACAATGCGGAATGACCCAAGTGACAAGTCAGCTTACAGCCTATTTCAGCATTGTTCCTATCTCCACAAGGGAGGATTTACTCTCAGTGCATGCTTGAGTGAGTTTTCAGACAGTTCTGCGTGGCCAGCTGATGACAAGGGGATTTTGTCTGCACCCACCCAAACTCAGTGTCACGCCCACATCCCTTATCTGCACTGCCCGTTGGCGCTTACCCGGGAGTGCAGGACCTTCAACAGCTCCGGTGTCAGCTCAGTCCAGCTAGACAAAGCCACTCGCTCAGACCACTCTCTCACTGGAGGAATCTCTCCACGGGACATAGTCCCAAAGTAACTACAAGAGAAAAAGGGGTGGGGGGCAGCCTGTACTTCAGTGGCCTCCGGCTGCTTTGGGAATCCCTTCTCCCCTTTTTTTGAGGGTAAGGGTGGAGGAAAGAACATTTATTAAGTGGCTTCTGTATGCTAGATGGACTTCCCAGGTGGCTCAGTGGTAAAAAAATCTGCCTGCCAAGCAAGAGATGCAGGTTTGATCCCTGGGTTAGGAAGATCCCCCGGAGAAGGAACTGGCAACCCACTCCAGTATTCTTGCCTGGAAAATCCCACGGACAGATGAGCCTGGCGGACTACAGTCCGTGGGGTTGCAACTAAACAATAATGACAAATATGCCAGATGTTGTTTTTAGTTCATTTATGTACAGGAAAAGCCTGAATGTGTTACTTCACACTTAAGGTATAGAGATGGCTTAGGGAATAAGTAGATTTGTTTTTCTCTAAGGATGTGGAATAACCAACAAAAGTTTGGTATGAAATTCCCTGAAGCATATTGGGTCTGGGTATTTTTTTGGTCATTCCCTTCTAAATGTTTTACATTTATGTATGTACATGCACAAAAAGAGACATACACACATACACAGGCATATGTGTGTTGAGATATAATTATATATATATATATAGTATATGTACATACACATGTATACATACATGTAAGCATAAAAAAGGAGAGAAAATCATTGTTGCTTTAAATCCCCTACTCTTTTTTATGAAGGAAGAATCCTAGCTCCTGAAGAACCTTTTTTTCAAACATAAAAATCTTTATGCTTGGTATGATGGCTATCTGCATACTTAAAGTTGGTGTTAGGCAGTGCTGCTACATGCTCTGTGCTAAATCATTTCGTCATGTTCAACTCCTTGTGATCCTATGAACCATAGCCTGCTAGGCTCCTCTGTCCTCAGGATTCTCCAGGCAAGAATACTGGAGTGGGTCGCCATGCCTTTCTCCAGAGGATCTTCCCGACCCAGGAACTGAACCTGCATCTCTTATGTCTCCAACATTGGCAGGTGGGTTCTTTACCACTAGCTCCGCCTGGGAAGTCCCATTAACTAGTGGGAGTCTCCTGCACTGGCAGGCAGTTTCTTTACCACTGAGCCACCTGGGAAGCCCTAAAATCTTCCTTTATCTTCCCTCAAAATTTTCAGTAACATCTGCCTGAACATCAGTGCTTTGTGGAAATCACTTTGTTTTGGTGCAGTGGGAAAAACACCGAGTTCTGTTTTGGGATTGACCTATGAAGGAAACTGGCTGCCTGCCGCAGAGAACAGACATGAGCAGCTGATCCACAGGGGCAGAGAACAGACATGAGCAGCTGATGCACAGGGCACTGATGCCACGCGGAAAGGCCTGTCTCCATTAGCAGCCTTGTTATTGATGACCCATGGATCACAGCCTCTGCCCCTCTCTTACTTTTTATTAATTTCTCCAGCTCCAGGTAATATACAAATAATTCATATGAAATTTTATAAAAGCCCATTTTAGGGTGAAGTGATACAATGATGAGATAGTTGGATAGCATCACTGATTCAATGCACATGAACCTGGGTAAACGCCAGGAGATAGTGAGGGACAGGGAGGCCTGGCGTGCTGCAGTCCATGGTGTCATAAAGAGTTGGACACAACTGAGAGATTGAACATACAGTGATGGGGTAAACCACGGTCTGTCTCTAAGCCATCACACGATGCAGAGCAACAGCTTCCAGGACCAAAACATCTTCCAGGCACCCCTTGGAGGTCATCCACAGGGAGGACAGAAGAAATGCTTTCCGGTCACCCTACTAATGTACATGAGTGGTCTCTGCAGACCAGGTCAGTGTGGGGGTGGGTGTGACTCAGCGGCATCTTTGGACCTTGTAGTGGAATTGGTTAGAGAGTGTGTAGTCATGGATGTAATCCTCTGTGGGTAATCTGGCTTCATTTGTAGTGAGCATTTCCATGGTTCTTCACATTTGTGTGGTCACACATACCCAACACAAGACAAATGAGTTTGTGTCCTGCTGACGTCTGGGAGGTGGTTTGCTCATAGATAGTACGTATGCAGGGAAACTTTGGCTCGTGGTAAATAGACATTTTGTCTTGAAAATACTTTATGGAGTTTCATCTCTAAAAAGGTGCAGGTTTCTAAGCCACATAAAACCATCTGACAAGTGCTTTCTGTGTCTGAATAGATGGAAAGTGCTCTTAGGTCATGTTCTCCTTTTTCACTGTAGTTAAACCACAAACTGATTCTTCACAGATATCTAAAACATTTATAGCACACGATACGATATGGAAGCAAGCAGACTACAACAGTGGAATGTTTTCTCCCATAAATGTCAGGGACAGTATCAAGAAATGTCATTTTTCTTGCTGTCAAGCAGCAATGCAAGAACAATAAAAAGAGGTTTTAAACTATCGTATAGTATAAAAGTCTGTCTGAGTGTGCCAAAAGAAATTAGTCTTCTGATGCTTAAAGTTCAGCCTTAGAGGTTATATATAAAATTGAGGATGGAAAACTAAACAGGGTTCATTACCAGGCAAAGCAACCCCATTTGTGTCTTGTTTTCATGAGCGCTACTGGCTTATTTTCCTTCCATTTGTAGAAACTTCATACTAGCCCAGCCCAGGAGCAGGAGCACACTGGCCAGGGAGACTCTGTGAGGTTCCTCTTAGAATACATCTTGAGCCTTCTCAAAGGGGTCAGTGCCTCCTCCTCACCACCTGCTCAATGGACCTCCTCAACCTCAGGAGGAAGGTGCTCTCCCCTCCCCCAACCTGCCAGCTCAGGTCTGCAGCCTCTGACCCCTCACCCCCTCTCCCAGGGAAGCCCTACTAAGGAGGCCATCACCAAACAGTAAAAATAGCCTGAAAGTGGTCCCTGGGAGGATTGGTCCACTCCTAACTCTGCCCCAAGCCTCAATTCCCCCGTTTCAAGCAGGCACTTTTGTCTAAGGAGCAGTTTCGCAGCTGGAAGGCTTTCTGTGTGAAGGTGTTTCCATCCCGGCTAGCAGTTGCTGTGTGAGCTCCTCCCACTAAGCAGCCTCAGGAGGTGTCTCCTGAAAGAGGACACCTGTGTTTGAGGCACACTGAAGCCAGGCCGCTGCTCCACCGGCCCCCATCACTAGTGCAGTGTGGAATCCTTATGCTGAAGGAACACATCAGTTCAAAGAAGTCAAGAAAATAGCAATTTCCCCAAAGACGAGATACAAGTGCCTGTGGCTAGGCTCAAGAATGAGCTTTAACGGTAGTAGAGTAGGGGATCACATTACAGTTAACTCAGGAGAGAACCCACTTGGACTGATCCCACACAGTCCACCCCGCGGGCTCGTCGCACAGCTCCCCCACAGGTGCACTGCTGCCATCTGGTGGTGAAACCTGAGAATGAGGCTCTGGTTTACATAGGGAAAGGCAGGCTAAAGCTCCGAGGAACTCTGGGCCTTTCTTCCCACTGGGACAGGGAGTGGGGCAGGGGCGGGGTGGGAGCAGGGACCCAGTGAAGTGTGCTTGTGTGATGCGATGTGGTAATCTAACTCTTGCTGACTGCCCTAGGACACTTTGACTATAGCCCTGGCGTCCTATCGCTCAGTCTGCTACACTTGGCGAAGGGCCTCCATCCTCGCAGTTTGTGGGATTTCTGTATGGATTTAAAGTACCAAAGCAACGTGACAGCTGAACATCACAAACATTATGCTAATCAGTCCCGACTCCCAGGCTGCAGCCATGACAACCTCCTCTCAGTTTTGCAAACCTTCCCTCCTCCACCCGCCACCTCCACCTCCAAGGGGAGCCAAGGGCTGCAGGTGAGAAAGGAGTACGTACTCTGCAGCCCACTGGATGAGATCCTGCGGCTGGGACCGAATGGCGGCTTTGGTGAATTGCTTCAGCAATTCCGGCAGCTCCGGGGGGATGCATACTTGCTTATCTGTCTGAGGCATTGATTGACCTATTGTCAGAGGAAAAAGAAATTAAAATGAGAATCTTTGAATCATAAGATGACAGAAATCTTCGACAGGAGGTCACCCAGCCTCTATGAGACACTCTCAATATTGGGGGTTTCAGTTCAGTTCAGTTGCTCAGTCGTGTCCGACTCTCCGCGACCCCATGAATCACAGCACGCCAGGCCTCCCTGTCCATCACCAACTCCCGGAGTTCACTCAAACTCATGTCCATCGAGTCCGTGATGCCATCCAGCCATCTCATTCTCTGTCGTCCCCTTCTCCTCCCGCCCCCAATCCCTCCCAGCATCAGAGTCTTTTCCAGTGAGTCAACTCGTCACATGAGGTGGCCAAAGTATTGGAGTTTCAGCTTTAGCATCAGTCCTTCCAAAGAACACCCAGGATTGATCTCCTCTAGAATGGACTGGTTGGATCTCCTTGCAGTCCAAGGGACTCTCAAGAGTCTTCTCCAACACCACAGTTCAAAAGCATCCATTCTTCGGCGATCAGCTTTCTTCACAGTCCAACTCTCACATCCATACATGACCACGGGAAAAACCATAGCCTACCCCACAAAACAGACCTATTGTTACACGACTCCGAAGTTAGAAGGCCTTCACTAATCCCCGCTTTCTGTTGTTGTAATTAATTCTTTCATTTACTTAAAAAAAACACAGTATTATTTGTTCATTAAAAAAGTAGAGGTTAGCCGTGCGCAGTGGCGGTATCCTGGCCAATGAGGTTTATCTGAGGTAGGATTATTGTTAATTAAAAAAAAAAAGGTAGAGATCAATAAGAAGTAAACAAAAAGACCTCTAATGATAGCACCCCAAAATATTGAATCTCTCCATTCAGAATTTTTTCCAATGTAAATATATATTTGTATAAATAAAAATGGGTTCATGCAAAATAATTTGCTCAACATCAGATTACTACCATCTTCCACATCACACAACTCTTATTGGCCCCATAAGAGTTGTAGCAAAATTTACTCTGTGAATCCTCCATTACTTGACATTGTATTACATATTTTGAAATAAAAATAATCATTAAAGAGCCATTTGATGAACAGTTCTCTATATCTTTGCAGGTATACTCATCTACTTTAATTGTAAAGAGAAACTTTTAAGTTTCAGGGTAAATTGAAACAAAACATGAAAACCCATTGATAGTATACAATACAATACTATCAATATACAATACAGATGAACAACAGGTGAAAAGACTTTGTTTGCTTTAAAATAGAGTATAAATGTTCTGAAAAGCCCTGGCTCTTCGAAACACCTCGATATGAGACAAATCCCAGCAAACACACCTTTCAAATTGCTTTGCTGAGCTTGCAAGAAAGTGAGGGGAATCCTCACGTGCCACATTAAGTAAGGCAGAAATGAGAGTGGAAGGCAAATGAAGAGGTTAGGGCTGGCTTGGGGCAAATGTAGATGCCAGGAACTGAGGCTTTGAGATAAAAGGCCAGGCAAGGAGTGAAAAGTAAACAGCTGAGAGGAAGACTCTCTTACTCCCCCCTAAACCTGAAACCCTTCAGGGTTCACACACTTAGTGTGAAAGGGTGGGACTGAAAATGCCTGCCCACGGGCAAGGGGCAAGTGGCAGAGAAATCTTTCTCCCTGGCTGCTGCTTCTGTTGTTGGTTAGTAGCTAAGTTGTGTTCAACTCCTGGCGACCCCTATGGACTGTAAGTCCATAGGATTTCCCAGGCAAAAACACTGGAGTGGGTTGCCATTTCCTGCTCCAGGGTTGCTGCTTCTTATTGGGGGAGAAATAGTCTCCCACAAATATGCAGCCACAAGCTAGGTCTAAGTTTTAGATTTATACTACCAGCCTGGTTGGGAAATCTCAAGACAAGAAATTGAAGTGGTATTGGGTTGTTGGTACTCCATTATCTTCCATTTTGTATACTATTTTTCAGAGGAAGAAGGGTCTAAAGACATCAATTTCAGACTTTGTAAAAAGTCAGATATGCCTACAAAAAATTCAAGGGTCATTACCATAAAAGTAATATAACCACCAATCAGAAGAAAGAAGAAAAGGAATTAAGAGTAATAACAACACAACTTGATTGATCCAAAAGAAGGCAAGAAAAGAGGGGCTGGGGGAAGCATAGGAAAAGTGGATAAATGACATGACAGAAGAGAAGTCACATATATCAGTAACCAGTAAAAAGGAAAGGTCTTAAATGTGCCAATTAAAATACAGAAATTGTCAGACTGGATTTTTAAAATATGTAGTTGCAGGCACACCTGAAAAGACTCAAGTACACAGAAAGGCTAAAGGTAAAAGGATGTATGGATAAATAGGCAAATAATAACCAAAGGAAAGTTGATGTAGATGAGTCAAAACCAGAAGAAAGAGACTTTTAAGGCACAAAACATGTAGGAATAAAGAGGGTCACTACATAATATAAAAGCTTCAATTCATTGGGAAGATAGCACAGTCCTCAGCAAGTATCACCAGGGTGAATCTCATGATGCTGGGTGGAAAACGCCGTATATTAGTTAGGGTCACATATATAATTAGAATAGCATTATAAGAAATTAAATTATAAATTATTGTGCTTATAATATTATAAGAAAGAGCAAAGGATGATAAACATAAATTCAGAATGGTATTATCCTTGGTGGGGGAGGGAAAGAGATGCTATCAGGGAGGGAGATGCAACAGGAGTCCCAACACTATTAGGAATGTTCTATGTTTTAAGCTTACATGTGTGCTTCATCATTTTTATGCCTAAATTTAGCTACGTATTTTATTTGTATGTATGAAATAGTTCATCATTTAAAAAGAGTTATTGTTACAAGTTGATTGTTTCTGATAACTTTTCAATTCATTTTATCTAGCAAAGAGCAGTAACTTAGTTTGCTTATATTATCTGCTCATAACCATATATATATATATGGTTAAAGTGGTCAACTGCATTTATCAAACAAGTGAATCCTAAAGGAAATCAACCATGAATACTCATTGGAAGGATTCACGCTGAAGCTCCAATACTTTGGCCGCCTATGCGAAGAGCTGACTCACTGGGAAAGACCCTGATCCTGGGAACGATTGCGGGCAGGAGAAGAATGGGTGACAGAGGATAAGATGGTTGGATGGCATCACCAACTCAAAGGACATGAGTCTGAGCAAACTCCACGAGATAGTGAAGGACAGGGAAGCCTGGCCTGCTGCACTCCGTGGGGTCACTAAGAGTTGGACCTGACTCTTAGTTAACAGGTACAGTTTCAGTTTAGAAAGATGAGGAAGTTGTGAAGATGGATGGGGGTGATGGCATCACAAAAATGTGAAGGTGTGGAATGCCACTGAACTGTATACTTAAAAACGGTTAACGTGGTCAGTTTTATGTATATTTTACCACTAAATATATATACATGTAAAATGTATTTATATATACATAAATACACATATATAATATATATAACAAATATTTGTGCTGTTGTTCAGACACTCATTCTCCATCTCCCAAGTCCCCTCTCTAGATTTGTTTCTGAACACAATGCCACCGTTCCTCAGTCATTCGGCCTCCAGGCCCCGGAGCCTCTATTCTCTTCAGTCTGTTGAATCTGTCACTAAATCTCATTGATGTTTCGTGTGACATGTGTCTCCTACTCATCCCTTCTTCTTTATTTTCGCCTCATTTACTCTGGGTCAGTCCTTCACCTCCTAATGGGCTACCCTATCTCGGGTTACTCTCTGGTCTCTCCTGACTGGTATGTCCTGATCTGTCTTCTAATGCTGCTGTTAATAGGTCAGAAAGTCCAGCTGACAAAATGATAATCCAATCCTGACTTTCAAGGCTCTCCATTATTTGTATATAGAATTTTACAGTATAAATTTTTACTAGTATTTACCAACATAAATTTCTAACACATAGTTTACTCTGGCCACTTTCCAAAAAATTATAAATTCAAAGCTTAACACTTTCCCACTGTTGGTAATACCATCCAGCTTTTCTCTTTCCCTCAGTACGTTGCTAATTCAGGCTGGCTTAGTTGAGTCCTCCCTCTTTCTTTTCATCTGTTAAAACCCTGCACACCCTTGCCAAGGTTCATCTTGAGTCTGTGCTACGCCATGAACCTTCCCACAAAACTTGAGTATCATCACATATTCTTTGTAGTACACATTTTACCATTTCATCCTATTCCGCCTTTATAGATCTCTAAAGTGGAGCTTCCCACAAGTGGTCATTCAGAATGGGTTACAGGTGTGCAGTGAGAGACTGATGATTGTACACTTCTCATAGTGATCAAAATTTACAACCATTTTACAACTATACACAAATTTATAACAGTTGAAATTATATTTGGATATTGTTTTGCTCAGTCAGTAAACATCCAGATTTCTGTAATTACTGTTTTGATGCTTAAGGTTTTAGGCAGAGCACGTGCCAGCAGAGCTGCTTATATAGAATTTCCCCCTTTAACCACCTTGTTAAAACCACATCTGTAAGTTTGATTACTGTTTTAACTGCAATGTATTTACTGTCAGTGCCAAGTTTTGTGCATATATGTTTCCAGTACTTAGGTCTTCCTTTGATTTAATTTTCTCTTATTTTTAAAATTTACTCCCACGAAAGAAGGTATATGTTTTAAAATCATCATCAGTTCTCTCTAATAAAACATAATTGATTTTGTTAATTTTTAAAAATCGTGTCTTGATTTATAAATTTACTTATCCTTCGTTTGTGATGTAAAATATCCAAAATCTGATTCAGTATGAAATTCTATAATGATGTTATTTGTTTGTAGAAATTAAAAAATTAAGCTCGCTTCTAAAAGCAAATAATAGTGTAAAATAATTTAATTAATTCAGTAAGAGACTGTGGGCCTTTATTACCTTATAAAAATATTTCTCAAAATACTTTAACTATACTTGAGTATTGTGGACAGTTTAGCATTTTAACTGCTAAATTAAATGGTAGCATTTCTTAAAATTCCCCTTTTCAAAAGTGTTATGAAACTACTCTAAAGAAAATGAACAATTTTCTTCTATCTGAAAACTGATTTGTTACAGTAAAAAAGGCCTATAGTCTCCTTAAGTATTTTGAATATATGATTTATTTTCCTACTGTAAAGTATAATTTTGAACTAATATGTAATTATAATTTAACACTTGTGAGATTCACAGAAATTATACATGTAGTCCAAAATATAAATTTAAATCCCTTATTAGGCAACATAGTGAGGATTATTCCAAATTTGGATTTGTTTGCTCTGATAATTTTTTTCTTTACCCAGATATCTGCCTAAATATCTCATTTTCATGGAAAAGTTATCAAATGAAAAAAATGGTGCCGGGTAAATTATGCCAGGGCTGTAACAGAAAATATCTATATTATACAGATAGTCTTTTAAGAGATTAATTCTCAAAGTCTTTGATCTCAGCACCCCTTACATTCTGAAAAGTTATTGAGGATCCAAAAGGTCTTTTGTTAATATGGGTTATAGCATGCAATGTTTGTCATTTTAGGAATTTTAAAATATTTAAAATAAAAATAGCTCCTCCATATCTTATAAAAAAATAACTACAGTTTCTAGAAAACAAACCAACAAAAATTCTTAGTGAGAAGTGTGGCATTATATTTTCTGAAAGTCTTCTAATGTCTGGTTTAATAGAACCAGCTAGATTATCATATCTGCTTTTTGCATTCAATCCATTTGACTGAATTCAACCACACTTCATGTAGCTTCTTGGAAACCCCAATGTACACTCTTAAGAAGAAGCATGAGAAAGACCTATAATGTCTTGATATTATTACAAAAATAGTTTTACCTTCATGGATTCCTACCCCCTAGAGTCTCAAGGATCCTCAGAAGTCCCTGAAACCACACTTTGAAAACCACTGCTTTATGAAACGTTTTACAAAGGTGTTTACAACTACATGGTAGTTTATTTCAGGTTGGGTTCAGGAAGCTAATTAAAAGGTCACATAATTAAGAAGTAAGGCCAAAATGTCTCCCACGATTACAGAATCATTTTACCCACCTGCCTGAGATATGACCACATTCGGAACCAAATGAAGCAAAGGAAACATAAAAACGGAACATTACTATTAGAAGATGCATAGATGACAGTGTCCCCAAGACCAAATCAAACTGTTTCCCTGCAGGGCGATGAATCCACAGATGTCAGTAAGAGTGTTCAGTTAACAGCACTAGTTCGCATCCCTCAAGGGGAAGGCTTGGAAGAATATTGATTTGCCAGAAAGTACAAAACAAAGTACTCAGGATGAGTAGTAACTAAATACTTTAAAACAAATAAGACTTTCTTGATTATGTAAGAGCAACAGTGTCTGTACTAGTGGGAAAGCTGTGATGACAGGAAGGTGCAAGGGCTTTACATCATATCTGTTCTCCATGTTCTGATCACTTGAGATGCAAGTAAGACATGCTTTGTTTACAGAGAGCTCTAGTCTGTATATTTGCCTGTAGAAGTGAATTCCATATTAAAGGATGTTACTAATAAATCCAGGCTGCTATGATTTTGTCTGCTTTCAGCTCTACGTGAAGAAACAGTCTGCTGTTTGCTACTAAATTACCTATCAAAGGAAAATTTTTTCTTTTTTTTTTTTCCCTGGAGGCTAGGAACTAAAAGAGGAATTGAAAAATGTCAATGATTCTTATTGCAGAATTGTTGGGAAGAGATTTTTTTTTTTCCAGAAAATTGGCTTATTTGACATTTTCAAGCACCAGAATGAATTTAATAAAAATCACAATGAATGTGTGAAAATATAATAAAGTATACCAACAGTGCTCATAGATTCAAGGGAAACATGATGTCAGAAGTAGTTCAGTGGGGAGTTTAACTAATATTTCTAGCTTTAACCCTAAAGAAGACTAGTAGCAAAACATCTGTTAGGTATCATGTTACTTGTAGATACTTGATATAAAAACATTAAGTGAATTAGAAATCAATTCACATTATCCTAAGAATTTCAACCAAAGACAGAAGAAATCAAAGTATTCAAATTTTGGTTAATAGATAGAAAGGAGTTTCTGTCAATTGGAGAAAAATCAATAATTACCTTTTTAACATTTGCTAAGTAACAACCATCTGTGGGGCAAACTTCCTCACTGATGGTGACTATAAGAATTTGAAGAGAAATACACAATGGAATATTACTAAGTTATTAAAAAGAACATGTTTGAGTCAGTTCTGATTAGGTGAATGAAACTTACTTCACCCTATTATACAGAGTGAAGTAAGTCAGAAAGAAAAACACCAATACAGTATATTAATGCTTATGTATGGAATTTAGAAAGATGGTAACGACGACCCTATATGCAAGACAGCAAAAGAGACACAGATGTAAAGAACAGACTTTTGGACTCTGTGGGAGAAGGCGAGGGAGGGATGATCTGAGAGAATAGCATTGAAACACGTATATTACCATATGTGAAATAGATGACCAGTCCAAGTTTGATGCATGAAACAGGGCACTCAAAGCCGGTGCACTGGGTCAAACCAGAGGGATGGGATGGGGAGGGGAGTGGGAGGGGGTTTGGGATGGAGGACACATGTACACCCGTGGCTGATTCATGTCAGTGTATGGCAAAAACCACCACAATATTGTCAAGTAATTAGCCTCCAATTAAATAAATTAATTTAAAAAAGAATTTGAAGAGAAAATTAAAAAGTTTCTGCATGTAGTTATTTCAACACAAAATTTGGTATAAAGCAAAATCATGATTAGAAAGTGAGCTTTGTTTCTCTTTAAAAAGTTTAAAAACCTTTTTTATTTAAAGTTTTATTCAGAGTAAACATTCAATGTCTTCACTCTCACTGTGTAACTTGCTATTGCAATTATATGATAAAACTATATTGGATTTTTCATAAGCTCCATATAGACCTGCCAAAACCCTACAGTGTGCCCCAGTGTGCTTGACGAAGATTTCTGTATGCCATGGTGTTGAAAAAGGTTGGGAAGCTCTGATGTAAAACCTGGTTGCAAGTACTTTGGTTAAAAAACTTTTGTTAAAAAACCTTTTGTTTCAATGTTTTAAGATTATGTGTTATGGAAGAGATGCTGATGATTATTAAAATCAATTTCTGGTAAAAGCTGAGATTTATACTACATATACGTAGGTGTGTGTGTTTGTCACTCAGTCATGTCTAACTCTGCAACCCCAGACACTGTAGCCCACCAGCCTCCTCTGTCCATGGCATTCTCCATGCAAAAACACTGGAATGGGCTGCCATTTCCTCCTTCAGGGGATCTTTCTGACCCAGGGATCAAACCCAGGTCTCCTGGATTGCAGGCAGATTCTTTATCAATTGTGCTAACTAGGGAAGCCCCATATATATAGAGAGAGAGAAAGTGAAAGTGTTAGTTGCTCAGTTTACCATCTAAGCCACCAGGTAAGCCAATGTATACATATACAAAATTTATATACATAACTTATACAATTTTAAAAGAATGTAGTTAGAAAGGGAACTATAAAAATACTGGTTGTTAAGGGAACAATTCGCTTCTAAGTTAAATTACTCAGCTGACGTACTGATTAGTAGCCATCAAGAAAGTTTGAGATAAATTAGCAAAAGAGATAAACTTCTTTTGATCGCAGAGAAATAGTGTCCTCAGAGTGTCACAAAGGCTGAGAACATCTAGTACTAATGCTCAAAATTCTCCAAGCCAGGCTTCAGCAACACGTGAACCATGAAATTCCAGATGTTCAAGCTGGTTTTAGAAAAGGCAGAGGAGCAAGAGATCAAATTGCCAATATCTGCTGGATCATTGAAAAAGCAAGAGAGTTCCAGCAAAACATGTATTTCTGCTTTATTGACTATGCCAAAGCCTTTGACTGTGTGGATCACAACAAACTGTGGAAAATTCTGAAAGAGATGGGAATACCAGACCACCTGACCTGCCTCTTGAGAAACCTATATGCAGGTCAGGAAGCAACAGTTAGAACTGGACATGGAACAACAGACTGGTTCCAAATAGGAAAAGGAGCACGTCAAGGCTATATATTGTCACCCTGCTTATTTAACTTCTATGCAGAGTACATCATGAGAAATGCTGGGCTGGAGGAAACACAAGCTGGAATCAAGATTGCCAGGAGAAATATCAATAACCTCAGATGTACAGATGACACCACCCTTATAGCAGAAAGTGAAGAAGAACTAAAGAGCTTCTTGATGAAAGTGAAGAGGAGAGTAAAAAAGTTGGCTTAAAGCTCAACATTCAGAAAACTAGGATCATGGCATCTGATCCCATTGCTTCAT
The DNA here is from genome assembly GCF_049115385.1 of Moschus berezovskii. Taxonomy (NCBI): domain Eukaryota; kingdom Metazoa; phylum Chordata; class Mammalia; order Artiodactyla; family Moschidae; genus Moschus; species Moschus berezovskii. Next base: position 89,984,138 of record NC_142460.1, read on the forward strand.
AGCAAATAGATCGGGAAACAGTGGAAACAGTGGCTGACTTTATTTTTCTGGGCTCCAAAATCACTGCAGATGGTGATTGCAGTCATGAAATTAAAAGATGCTTACTCCTTGGAAGGAAAGTTATGGCCATACTAGACAGCATATTAAAAAGCAGAGACATTACTATTAAAAAGCAGAGACATTCCTTTGTCAACAAAGGTCTGTCTAGTCAAGGCTATGGTTTTTCCAGTAGTCATGTATGGGTGTGAGAGTTGTGAAGAAAGTTGAGTGCCAAAAAATTGATGCTTTTGAACTGTGGTGTTGAAGAAGACTCTTGAGAGTCCCTTGGACTGCAAGGAGATCCAACCAGTCCATCCTAAAGGAAACCAGTCCTGGGTGTTCATTGGTAGGACTGATGTTGAAGCTGAAACTCCAATACTTCGACCACCCGAAGCAAAGAGCTGACTCATTTGAAAAGACCCTGATGCTGGGAAAGATTGAGGGCAGGAGGAGAAGGGGATGACAGAGGATGAGATGGCTGGATGGCATCACCGACTCAATGGACATGGGTTTGGGTGGACTCCGGGAGTTGGTGATGGACAGGGAGGCCTGGCGTGCTGTGGTTCATGGGGTCACAAAGAGTCGGACATGACTGAGCGACTGAACTGAGAGTAAGTAAGAGCCAAGGGAAAGAAAGAGCAGCATCTAACACTGGCAGCAACTCCTTTCCTGAGGAGGCAGGATAAGGCAGGGTAACTCTGCATTAGCTTATGAACAGGAGCTGGGATGCCCTCAGGAGAATTGAAGTTGTTTTCTGAAGCTAGAAGAGGGAGGGGATCTTTAAGATTTCTGTAAAGAATATGCCTGTGATGCAGGAGACCCGGCTTCAATCCCTGGGTTGGGAAGATCCCCTGGAGGAGGGAGTGGCAACCCATTGCAGTATTCTTGCTTGGAAAATTCCATGGACAGAGGAGCCAGGCAAGCTACAGTCCATGGGTCACAACTAGTTGGACATGACTGAATGACTAACCCTTTCATAAAACACCAAAGCATGAACATATATTTGAAGATGGTCACGTGATTCTAAGATTTAGGTAAACTGAGTGAGTTTGGAAGAACCAGAGAAGTAGGCTCATATCACGTGAGGCTTAATCTCACAGGCAATCACATTTGGACCTAGGCTGATCTTTAAGCCTCACTCTGTTTTTATTTTCATAAAACAACAGCATCACAAAAGAGATCTTTCAGTTGCAAGATCATCGGGGCAGCACACTCCATTCTTGCACCACCTCCACTCTCTAGGTCCTTCGCGCCTGCTTCTCTATTGATCTTTGCCATGCCCCCAAGAACACGCTTCTGTTTCTTATTTAATCTCCAGGTAATGACTTTCCCCTCAAGCCTGAATCCCACTCAACTGTTTTCCTCACTCCCAGTAGATGAAGCAGTTTCCTACCCGAGTGAGATCAAGGATGTCAGAAAGAAGTCACACTGCCATTCTCTGCCAACTCAGCCTATCTCTTTGACCTCATAGTCTTTCCTCTGCTGCTTGAGCTCTTAGTTCTTGCCTTGTCCAAGACCTGAGGAACCGGCATTTGACCCTCTCCATTCTCTAGAAAAGTTTCATCTTTCCCCTTACCTGGCATGTTTTCTTCCATCAGTAAGCAAGTCTTCTGCTCTCCAGGATGATGATAAATCCACTTAATAAATTCTTTATTTCAAATATTGCATTTTGATTTCCAGAATATCTGTTATTTTTATACATACAATTTCTGTGTTGAAATTCTCCATTTCCATCCATTTATACATCTTTTCCTTCATTTTCCTGAACGTATTATTTAGAGTTATTTTAGAGTCAACAAGTTCTGATAACTCCAGTGGCTGAATCTCCCTATGGATATCCTCTTTGATGTCTATTTTTCTTCTTGATTACTAGACACATTTTCATGCTTTTTTGTATTTTTTTAATTTTATGTCAGACCTTATGTAAAAATGAAAGTGTTTGGGGTGACTCAAATTTCTAATCTGTCATGCCAGAGCTGTTTGACTGCCAAGGCTTGCCGCAGTCCTGAGTCCACATCCAAAGTTGGCAAAGGTCCACTGGGAAGAAAATGACTTACCATGAGTTCACTTTGGAAGGGTTTGGCACCCTCCTGGAATTTGAATTAATCTAGTATGCATTGCTTCTAAAGCTCTCTGATGTATTTACAATATTTTTAAAAATAATTTTTCAGATTTTTAAATTTGTTGCAGTGGGTGGCTTGAGCTGCTGCAATCTACTATATTCTAACTGGAAGTAGATACCTTTTCTGTGCTGATGACTGCCAAATCCCCAGTTGTAAACCCTCAACCATGCTACAGTCATATCCACCAGCTTCCTACTGTAGAGTTCCTCTTTCCCATAAAAGCATCCAAAATGAACTTCTTTTACTTCCTCAACTGTATTAGTCGGATACATCATGGCCAGTTTTTATTTATCCTTCTCTTTCATTCCCCACTTTAGTCCTGGTGAACTTAAAAAAAAATCTGTCTAGAAAATAAAAAGGAACATCTTTTCCAAAAAAGGAAGGGACTTAATTTGACTTATAATATAGTCCAATATGGGTCTTCCCAGGTGGCACGGTGGTAAAGAATCCGCCTGCCTGGCAATGCAGGAGACATAAGAGATGTGGGTTTGATTCCTGGGTCGGGAAGATCCCTTGGAGGAGGAAATGGCAATCCACTCCATTATTCTTGCCTGGATAATCCGATGGACAGAGGAGCAGCAGGCTCCACTGCCCATGGGGTCACAAAGAGTTGGACACGACTTAGCACTAATTGATGCACAAAGAGGTAAAGTGATTGGCACAAGCTTGCAGTTTCTGTTGGAGCTGAATCAAAAATTCAGATCTCCTTCATTGCTTTTCCCACACTACACCACATTGCCTCTCTCAGAATAAGGCCATTTACATATCATGGATTTTCTCTAGGACAATCCTAGTTTCAAAAATTATGTTTGACTCTTTCCATAAATCACTGAAATATCATGGATATTCCCATTTGCATCATGAAAAGTACATTTTCAGTGGAACAAAACTTTTACTTGTCAGAGTATGTCCTAATTTTTTGTCCTGAAAATATGATTATTGTCTCATTAGCAATATTCCCAGAGAAGGCAATGGCACCCCACTCCAGTATTCTTGCCTGGAAAATCCCATGGACGGAGGAGCCTGGAAGGCTGCAGTTCATGGGGTTGCAAAGAGTCGGATACGACTGAGCGACTTCACTTTCACTTTTCACTTTCATGATTTGGAGAAGGAAATGGCAGCCCACTCCAGTGTTCTTGCCTGGAGAATCCCAGGGACGGGGGAGCCTGGTGGGCTGCCGTCTATGGGGTTGCACGGAGTCGGACACGACTGAAGTGACTTAGCAGCAACAGCAGCAGCCACACAGTTGCAAATAATGGAAGGGTGCCCATCATTAAGAGGGGCTTGAAAGTCAATGTTTTCAATGGGCTTCCCTTTGAAAGCCCTTTGGCTTTCCGTTGATGGCTCAGATGGCAAAGAATCCACCTGCAATCCAGGATACCTGAGTTTGATCCCTGGGTAGGGAAGATCCCCTGGAGAAGGGAATGGCTACTCAATCCAATATTCTTGCCTGGAGAACTCCATGGACAAAGGAACCTGGTGGGTTACAGTCCATGGGGTCGAAAAGAGTCGGACACAAGTGAGTGATCCACATTTTCACTTTCTTTAAAGTCAATGAAGTTTCCTTATCTCATTTAATCCTTATAGCCATCTATGAGTAGATAGGTTCTAATATTATAATTATTTTCCAATGCCAGGAAATTAAGGTTTAGTTTTTCCAGATAAAATGCATTAACCGTTCATTTATCACATCACTCTCTAAAACCTTTATTGGATCTTCATTTCTTTTCTCAACAAAATGATGCCCTGTCTGACTTTCAGGCTCTGCATGATTTGTCTTATTCTTATTAGCTTGCCTCTCCAACTTTATTTCACAGAAGTCTGGATCTTTTTCTACCCTGGGCCAACCCCTGGATCAAGTCAACCCAGGATTTGGATGCCAGCAGCAATATTGCTAACAGCAGTCCTATTTGACCTTGTCCCTTTTTTTTGAATAGTGGTTCTTGGCTCTGTTATTAGCAGATTTCTCCAAATTGCTTATGTATCATGCTAGTACCACATTTTGAAAGTTAAAAGCTCCACATGAAATGAAGTGAAAGTCGCTCAGTCGTGTCCAACTCTTTTCGACCCCATGGACTATACAGTGCATGGAATTCTCCATGCCAGAATACTGAAGTAGGTAGCCTTTCTCTTCTCCAGGGTGTTTTCCCAACCCAGGTTTCCCGCATTGCAGGTGGATTATTTTACCAGCTGAGCCACAATTATTTAATAAGTGAATAATTACCTCTTTTGATGCGTCTTAACTTAGCCATGCTCATATTTCAAAGAATCTTTCCATTTTCATATCATGGTCCACAAGCCCAGGGATACCATTTACAGACTTCTGTGTTAACTGTGATCCCTAATCGCACTTATGGAGCTTATGAAACTCACAAGAGAAGTCCCTTCCTCCTCTAGGAACACACACCCCTCCACCCTGATCTGGGGACTTGTCAGACAAACCTGGGGCCACTTTAACCTTGTCTTTCTTAAGTGTATGAAAGTCTCCTTTTCCTTAGAGTGAAGACTGTTCCCCACATCCACATCATTTCCATCTTTTTACTTGTTCTCCCTACTTCTGATTTCATCATAGCATCCCTCCAATACAGGGACTCAAAGTAAGCAAGGGCTATGAGGGGTGAATGCACCATAGTTTTCAACAAAAGATCAGGGCTACATTTCTCTCCTCTTTCCACTACCATTCCTGATGATATTTAACATTGTATTTGGCTTTTCCCACACAAAATACAGGGCTACTGTCCTTCAGAGACCCCACAGGGCAGATCAAACTCTAATGAAGAGCCCTCCTTACCATGAAACAGGAGACCAGGACTCTGGTCCTGGGCCTATCTTTGACTAATTATGTGATCCTGGGCAAACAATTAATCCAATAACAGCTTATGTGTCAGGAGTAGCACTAAATAAATACTGCCATACAGAAATAAATGAGTCACACACCCTGCCCTCAGAGCACTCATAGGCCAAAGGAAGAGACTAACAGGAAAATCAGTGATTAAAATAGAGTACAATAAGTGTCAAGATATAGATATAAAAGAACAGAAACTCCTTGATGAGGCATCTTACTAATCTGAAGGCTAGAGAAGGTGGTCAGAAAATACTTCCAAAATAAGGATGATATTTGAACAGAGACTTGGATAAGCCTGGTTTGTTTACTGCCGTCATTCCCAGTCCCAGAACAGTGCCACGTAGAGAATAGGTTCCTGATGAGAGCAAGGAGAGAATTCTCTGTGGCTAGGACTAGACAAAAGTATAGAGGTGTCAAAAAACAGAGAGAGTTCAGGGAAATGTAATTATGGAGGGCTAGCCGAGAGGCAAAAGGGGGAATGGTTGGGCCTAAGGCTGAAAACACAGCCCAACACTAGAATATAAGAGGCCTGGTTTGCCATGGCAAGGCTTTCAAACTTTATCTTAAGGGGAGTAGGGAGCTACTAGAAGATTTAAGCACTGGAGTCACTCAAACAGATTTTGGTGTTCACATTATGCTCCAGTTATCAATTGATTGCCTCTCTCCTCCAAATTCACCCACACTGCCTCCTCATCAAAAACTTGTCCTTTAGATTGGTCTCCTTCGCTGCCTGGCATAATGTTAAACTTTATCAGTAGAGGGCGCTGGAGGGATACTCGAGGAGGAAGGGACTTCTCTCCTGGGTTCTGCAAGTTCTTCCCACTAGGCTCCAGGAATGAGCAGTTTCCCCAGTGCAGGGATCCCGCAGTGCACAGCTTCTCCAGCATCTGCAGTATACAATCTCTTAAATGCCCAATGGCTGTAGTGCACAGCAGTCAGCAGCGCCCAGTGGCTGGCTGCTTCCCCTGGCACCTCTCTTGGGAGGTTTGCAGCAGAGTACAGCCAGTGTACTTTCACCTTTTCATGGCTTCTTTGGCATCCCAGACAGTGGATTTCTGGCTGCCTGGCACCTCAACTTCTCTGCCATCAAATGAGCTGTGGCCACACCCTCTGTGACACACTCTTAGGAGGTCATCTCTTTCTTGGGTGATCCATCTCAAGGGCGGTGACTGCTTCTTAAATCTGTGATTCCTGTACTCTTTGGATCTTTATGTCTTGCTAATTAATCTTCCATTATCCCAGTTCATTATAGTTAAAAATTTGTTACACTGAACTTCCTTTGTTAAATCGTTGTAGGATTTCTTTCTCTTTACTGGACTCTGAAACACACATTGGCTGAAAGCTGCAGAGATGTACTGAAGAGAGTGGAGTGAAGCCTGACGCAAGGAGCCTGCTTAGGAGACTACGGCAGCACTTTGGGGAAGACTCTGGAGAGCATCCATGCCTTGAAAAACAATTGCAACTAGGAGGGACAGGAGAGACAGGAGAGACAGGACTTGGTAACCACTGGGAGAGATGGATGAGGAGAGAGAAAAGTTTAGGGTGACTCCCTTTAAAGTTTGATGACTGGGTAGATGGTGACACCACAGTAGAAATGGTGAACATTGAAGGAGGGACAGGTCAAAGTCCTCTCCCACGTCCCCATCGGACTCTCAGAGACTTAGAATCACAGCTCCTTAGGGTGGAAAGGAGTCTGAAGACCAACGTTTTCTTTTGGGCACTGTGGATCATCTATTCACATCTGATACAAAATAATGGGGAATGATCCATTCTATCTTAACATTCCATTATTCCAGTGCTTTGTGAAGTTCCTTTCCATTCTTTAAGCTCTCAGTATGCAAGCCCTTCCTAAATTATCCATCCATCCCAGCCCCGCCTCCTCAAATCTTAAAATTCAACAGATAACCTCTTATTCCTCCCAATGTGAAATGGCAGGCCAACACATACATGCTAAAGAACATAGGTCTTACTGAATATGAAATATACATTTGTTTTTGCAATTTCCCATTTGGTTTTATTGGTGTGGGCTAAACAGGGCCTCAACAATTTAAACAAAAGCCTGCAGTTACCTGAATGAAAGGCTTCAGACACCAGAATCTCAGGAGGCGTGTCTATGAACTACTCTTAGAACCAAGGACCAGGGACTGTATGTATTTGTTTGGGTTTGGAATAGGAGATGATGGGTTTTGGACACATGGTTATGTGTTGTCTAAGGGTCATGGTTGTGACCCTTGCCTAGACACACTCCTCATCGTTTCATGGGTTCTTCAGGTCTCAGTTCAGTTTTCCCTGACCTCTCTCTGTTACCTATACCCTCTCAGAGCACCCCTTACTCAGCTTTCTTTGGCAACACTTGATTCCAATTTTACATTATTTGTGTGATTTTTTTGATGAACAACTGCTATTCCCAATAGACTGTAAACTTGAGGGCAGGGATAGTCACTTTCTGCTCACAGTAGATCCTGATGCCTCACCTGGGCCTGGTGCCTGGAATACAGTCATTACTCAACATATATGAGGAGAATGAACGAATGATAGCAGTTTATATAAAGTATGAGTCATGTCCTTTGGTCCTCATGGCAACCCCCTCATTTTTGTTGTTCAGTTCCTAAGTCATATCTGACTCTTTGCGTCCCCATAGACCACCGCACTCCAGGCTTGCCTCTCCTCCATTATCTCCCAGAGTTTGCTCAAATCTGTGTCCATTGAGTTGGTGATGCTATCTAACCACCTCATCCTCTGTTGCCCTCTTCTCCTTCTGCCCTCAATCTTTCCAGCATCAGAGTCTTTTTCAGTAAACTCTTTGCATCAGGTGGCCAAAGAATTGGGAGCTTCAGCTCCAGCAACAGTCCTTCCAATGAATATTCAGGATTGATTTCCTTTAGGATTAACTGGTTTGATATCCTTGCAGACCAAGGGACTCTCAAGAGTCTTCTCCAGCACCACAATTCAAAGGCATCAGTTCTTTGACCTTCAGCCTTCTTTATGGTCCAAGTCTCACATCTGTACATAACTACTGAAACAACCATAGCTTTGACTATACAGACCTGTTTTGGACACAGTTTTACTCCCTCCATAGGTATTGTTATATCCATGTTAGAGAAGAAAAAGCAGGGGTTTGGCTAGTCAATGGGGATTTGATCCCAGATTTTTTTTTTCCCCAAATCACTGCCCCCATGTAAGAAATCATAAAATGGCAGTTATAGGTACAAAGTATACATATAGTTTGGGTAGAGAGCCATAATCACCCATGGTTGCTGCTGCTGCTGCTGCTAAGTCGCTTCAGTCGTGTCTGACTCTGTGCGACCCCATAGACGGCAGCCCACCAAGCTCCGCCATCCCTGGGATTCTCCAGGCAAGAACACTGCAGTGGGTTGCCATTTCCTTCTCTAATGTGTGAAAGTGAAGTCGCTCAGTCTTGTCCGACTAGTAGCGACCCCATGGACTGTAGCCGACCAGGCTCCTCTGTCCATGGGATTTTCTAGGCAACAGTACTGGAGTGGCTTGCCAGTGCCTTCTCCGCACCCATGGTTACCTTCTCCTAAAGATCGCGGTCCCCTCTTTCGGCTCTGTGAATAGGAGTCGGCTCTGTGAATAGGAGGGGTTCAGAATCCAGGTGGGCCCATCGGGCAGGACTCTGCCCTCAGACCCCAGCCACCGTCGGGCTGTTCAGAGTGCTCCCCTCCCTCCACTTCCCCTCGGGGTGGCTACCTGAGGCTCGCCCCAAGCGGGCTATCCGGCACCGGACGACACCGCGCGCCTGGCTTCACTGGAGAGGCGCGCTGGGACCTGGCTTTGTTAGCGCTGCGCCCTCGCCCGGCGACGCCGACGCCCGCCGCGCTGCCTGGCAACCGCGGGGCCGGCGCCCGCACCGCCTCACAGAGCCTCCCCGCCCCTGCCGCCCCGTGGCCGCGCCCCGCCCCTCTGCCTCTGCCCCGCGAGGAGCCTGGGTGCCCAAGCTCCGCCGGGGCCAGCCTGGGGGGCCTAGATCTGCTTCGGAGAGGCAGGCGGAAGGAACAGACGGCCTAACGGTTTAGGGATGAGGCTGGGGAGTTTGAGAAACCTTGGGGAATGTGTAGCAATGTACAGGCTTTTCTTATGTTCGCGGAAGTGGAGGAGCTTCCAGTGCTGCTTTGGCTTGTGGAAAGTGATCAGGCGAGGAGAAGCCCTGGGGAACGATCGTCAGAAATGCTTCTTGCAGTGACCACCCCCGCCCCCCCCCGCCCCCCCCCCCGCCCCGCCTTTTTCAAACGTCTTAACTTGCTCAATCCTGACAGTAACTCCATGAGGCAAATACCCTTATGATCTTCATTTTACAGAGAAAACAGCACAGAGCAGTCAAGTAACTCGCCCAAGATCACAGCAAGTGAGAATAACGGTTAGGGTTTGTACTTACATTCAGTGTTCCAGATTTCTCCCTTTTAACCTCTGTAATGATCAGAGAGGGGGATGGAGCTGGTGTGGATAGGAACAGAGCTCGAGGTGCTGAAGGTAACAGGGCAAGAAGGAAAATATTCAGGCTTAGAATGGCCTCAAAGTCTCACAGTGACTCTGGAAGTAAGTATTCACCTTCATTTTAGGAATAAGCAACAGACTTAAAACGTTGAGTTACTAACCTATGGTTAGAAAACTGGCAGTGAGACCAAATTTGACTCCAGGTCTTGTGATTTTAAGATTTTTCTTTTTTAGGTGCCCAAGGAAGCAAGAAAAGCCCTTTTGCTCTCTACTATAACCCTTGTCCGTCATTTCATACCCATTTTTCAGGTGCCCATTGTGTCATCTAATCTTTCAGACCAGAGTACTGGTCTAAATCAATGAGTTAGTTCATTCAGGGCCTTCAAAGTTTTCTGCAATTGTGAGTGAAAACTGTTTTCTCTCCTTAAAGCAATTTCAAGCATCGATGAGCTAGTGGGGGAGCTGGGGCCTCTGAAAGCAGAGGGCTTTCAGAGCCTGCTGTCATCTGTTTGTGAAGGGTGCAGTCTGTTGGCATTTGTCAGGGTCTTACAGGTCTTTGCACACCTGGAGAATTCTAGATGACTTGAGGATGGTCACTTGTCCACAGGCAAGATTAGGTGATAAAGGATACAGAATCACTGGCCATCACCCGCTTTCCTGCTCCCTCTGTAGAGGGACCACCAGATTCTGGTGAGGGCATCTGCTGAGCAGTGTGTGCCTTGGGATTGGACAGGGAGGCTGGGGATTTGAGGGCTGTAGGTGCATCTTTCCGGAGAAAAAAATGCTGTAGTCACTGGGGTCCATTCTGTGTGTGCACAAGAGAAAGTGTGATGTGTCTTTCCAGCTTTCATGCAGGGTAAATGATACAGAAAAGAATGAATAATAATGATCTTCGTGCAGGAGAATGGGTGGTTCAAGCAAAGCTAGAGCTGGAAGATGAAATTTCAGTGTGGGAGGTTAAATGTAAGAATGTAATTTCATATTGCTGTCTGACCGAAGTGGTCTGACAGCCTGCAGGACGCCAGGTTGAAGATCACTCAGTTAATAAGTACAACAGAATGAGTGTAAGAATTGTACAATAAATACAATAGAATATGACTTTACAAGGAAATGATGATCATAAAATTGAGGAAAGTTGCTTTCTTCTAAGAGAAGCAGGATGCAAGAGAGAAGAGCACATGGACATATGTGATTGGTGGTGGTCTAGCTCTTGGTGTGGGTAGTGGTTTTGGGGGTGTTTATGATGTTTCACAACTTACATATACTTTACAAAATATGTTTCAGATATTGGTCCACAAGATCTTTTAAAGTAAACTCATCAAATAGGTCACACTGTTTCTGATTTCTTGTGTAGTTGAGAGTAGACCATACATGTTTTCACCATTTCATTTCCCCTCATTCCCATCAACATTCTGTAATTTCTCCCATTGTATTCTCCCCCAGCTTTGCCCCATTTCTGTGCTCCCCTTATTGCAGAGTTCTTTGAAAGAGTTGTCTGTACTCGCTTCCTCTAGTTTCTATCCTCTCAGCTTCTCTTGAATCTCCTTGATTTCAGGCTTTCATCCTTATCTCTCCACTGAAGCTTCTCTTGTCCAGCTATCAAATAACATGATGTTAAAAGTTGTCTCTTAGCCTCAATTCAACCTATCAGCAGCATGTGACCCTTATTGATCCCTCTTTTATCCTTGAAACCCATTCCTTGGTTTTAGGACATCAGACTCTCTTGGTTTTTCTCCTTCCTCGTTAGCTCTTTCTTCTCAGTCTTTTTTACTGGTTGCTGTAGAATGAATGTTGTGTCTTCCTAAATCTATAAGATAAAGTCCTAAACCCCAATGTGATGATATGTGGAGGTAGGCCTTTAGGAGGTAATTAGGTGAACTCATGAAGGTGGAGCCCCATGACTGGATTAGTGCCCTTTTTAGAAGAGGGAGGGACTGGAGCTCAGACTCTTTGCCGTGTGAGGGCAAACAAGAAGGTTGCAGTGTATAAGCCTTGATTTGGGCTCTCACAGGGACCGAATCAGCCAGACCTTTGATCTTAGACTTCCCAGCCTCCAGAACTGGGAGTGTTAGGTAGTTAGAATAGGAAAAAGGAGTTCAAACTGGCAGTGGCTAACAAACAGACAAAGGGGGAAAGCCAATGAAAAAGAAAGGAAGGAAAAGTCCGCAGACCAGAGTGAGGACCTCAGGTGGAACAAACAGTGCCCTTCCCATCAGTGAGCCTGTCCTCAAGCCTTGAGGGCGTGCTGTCCCTCGTTTGTTGTTGTTCAGTCACTCGCGACCCCATGGACTGCAGCACGCCAGGCTTCCCTGTCCTTCACCATCTCCCGGAACTTGCTCACTCATTTCTATGGAGGCAGTGATGCTATTCCACCATCTTCTGTTTACTGAATAAAACTCTAAGCTGAAACCAAGGTGTAACACTTGCCCATTGTTTCAAATCTTTGTTGCAGTGAGACTGAACTGAGGAAATTACACTCTCTCCCCACAGGACAAATTTCTGTGTTTTTGGCCACCCAGTCTATGGTATATTGTTATGGTAGCCTATCATTCTGCATCCAGTTCCAATGTGTGCAGTTTTTCCCTCCACACCACCAAGCAGTTCTCTGACACCATCTACATCTGCAGGGTGTCCTACAGTTTCACTCAATTCTGACGCTGTCTACCCAGAGATAGCATCAGGTTGCACAGGTAAGGGCTTAATCCCACAAGACTACCCTCCAAATCAGATGTTTGTCTCAAATTCAGGTTGTCACCTGTGCTTCTGACCAACTATCTATAAATCACAGGACCCACAACCCTCCCCTTGGGTTCAATTAATTTGCTAGAAGCAGCTCACAGAACTCAAGAAACCAGTTTACTCACTTGATCAGGATCATTACAAAGGATATTAAAGGATATAGAGCAACCGTCAGATGAGAGATACATAGAGTGAGGCCAGAAGAAAGGGGCTTCTGTCCCTGTGCAGTCTGGTGCCCAGCTCCATAGCATGTGGATGCATTTTGGTTCATCAGCCTGGAAGCTCGCTGAACTCTCTCCTTTGGTGATTTTATGAAGGGTTCATTACAGAGGCATGTTTGATAAAATTATTACCCACCACAGCCCCTCCTCAGGGGTCTGGGGAGTGGGACTGAAATTTCCAGTTCTCTAATGACATGTCTAGTTCTTCTGGTAAACAACCTCCATCCTTAGGTGACTTTCAAAAGTCACTTCATTAACATAACAAAAGTCACCTTGGTCATTCTTATCACCTGGGAAATTCTACTTCTTTACAGATTTGAGTGATTAAAAGAAAAAATAAAAGAGGACCATTAACCACTGGGGAGGTGAGGCCAACAAGGTTCTTCCCTTCTTGACACTCGTGACTTCAGTGGGAGCTTTGAGTCTCCTCAGTACCACCCCAGCCTATATGGCATCTCTGTACATTAGAAAAAGGTGGTCGCTCGTGTCAGGCAGAGTCCTCAGGACACAGGAACTGACAAGTGGGGCAGGAGCTGGACTTCAGCCCATTTTCCACCTCAGAAAACTGCCTGGTTTTCTTGTCTGTGGAGCCTTCTGTTTCTATCCCACGTTTTTCTTCTAAATAGGCACACCATGCCTTCCCACCCCATCCCCCATCCCCCGAAAAAAAGAAAAGAGAAAACCTTAGTCCTTGGTTTTCTCTGCTCTTCCTTCTCTCCATAGGAGAGGAGAAGTCTGTCTCTGTGTGGATGACTCAAATTTATGCCTCTTGTCCTAGTCTCCATTCTCAACTCAGTGCCTTATCTAAATGACCTGGTTGCTTTCAAGTAAGTTCACAGAAGACACATCATGTTCCGTAAGATGATCCTCAGGCCTTCCCCATTCTGTCAGTGGAGACGTCATCCTACCTGTTGTCCAATCTGCACACCTGGAATTTACCCACGACCACCCACCCCTGTCCTCACACAGCCTACCTGCTCCTCTTTTTCAGGGTCTGTGTCATTTGTCCTTCTCTTGTCTGTCTTACTGTTCTGTATTGATCTAAGCCTTTAGAGTCTCCTGTCTGCCCCATGTTTCAACAGATTTCTGGTTATAGTCTCTTTCCTTTCTGTTCCCAGTGGTTCTCAATTGGGGGAAAATTTGCTTAGAGGACGTTTGGGTTTCCCCAGTGGCTCAGCAATAAGGAATCTGCTGCCAGTGCAGGAGCCACAGGAAATGCGGGTTTGATCCCCGGGTCAGGAAGATTCCCTGGAGGAGGGCATGGCTACCCACTCCAGTATTCTTGCCTAGAGAATCCCATGCAAAGAGGAGCCTGGTGGGCTACAGTCCATAGGGTCACAAAGAGTCTGACATGACTGAAGGGACTTAGCATGGATGCAGAGGACATTTGGCAATGTCTGAAGACTTCTGGTATCTCAACTCAGAGTGAAATGCTACTGAGGCCAAGGATGCTGCTAAACATCCTATAAGGCACAAAGAATTATCCACCTCAGACGTCATAGTGCCGAGATCGAGTTCTGTGTATCTGTTCCTCCAAGCTTCCTGAATGTTGCAGCCTGCCTATTCTCAAGAAAAGGCACTTTGCACACATTTCTTGGCTGAAAGATAAATTGTTTCCCATTTCCTATATGGGCGTGTCTTCCTCTGCCCAAGATGCCTTTCCCCTTCCATTACTATGCCAAGACCTCTCTCTCTCTTAAAGCCCATAGTAAGGTGTCCAGCCTGTGCACTGGGATAGTCTCCACTCGTCACCACGTCCATTCTCCACTCTTCTCTCTCCCAATCTGTGCTCCATGACTGCATCTCCTAGCTCCCTTGTCCTCCAGTTTCTGGTTGAGCCTATGGATGGCACCAGCAGGTGACCAGAGGTTGGGGATTTACTCTCCAGGCCTCACCCTGAGCTTCTGTCCTCAGCTCCTGTGGAGGCTCCCATTTTCCAGGCACCAGCACTTGCTCAGTGGGGCTCCACAACCTTGCTCCTTGCTTTTCCCCTACAGGCCAAGAGTGGTACCAGCATTCCCTGCTGCTGGCCCTGTTTGCCACTGTGATTAGTTGGCTTAACTCTGCCCACACTCCAATCATTATTTTCTTAAACTTTCAGTGAAATCCTTTGAGCGTGCCATCTGCTTTCCACTGGATCCTCAATGACACATCAGTCACTTGAGGATTCGCCTTTCTCTTGGCTCCCGCACAGAACTTAGAGGCAGGGCCGTTCCGGTGTCATTCAGCAGGTATCCCCCATACTGCTGTGATCCATTTACATCTAGTATTTCTTGTATTTCCCAAACACATTACAGTCCCCTGGGGGCTGACTTATTGAAGTCGTATACACCCTCTTGGCATAGTGCTGAGCTCTATAAATGTTTACCAGTGAAAATTACAACAAAATTACAAAATGAAATTTTCAACAAGATGTATTGAAAAGTCATCTCATTTTTAAACAAGGTGTTTGGAATTAAATTTTTTTTTTTTGGTATCACAGGTATTTGGGGTGATTTGAGTTCAGTAACTTTTAAAAAATTTTATTTTATTTGACTGCATAGGGTCTTAGTTGCAGCATGTGGGATCTAGTTCCCTGACCAAGGATCAAACCTGGGCCTCATACATTGAGAGCATGGAGTCTTAGCCAACGGACCACCAGGGAAGTTTCAAGCACAGGAGCTTTTCCTTGATGTTTTAAAAATGGCTTGGGCTTTGTGACTTGATGTTGCCTGCTCAACTGCCCTGTTTTGCTTGCTTCCTGGTTCCTGCTGGTGGTCCGTGTATTTGTGGCTGCTGAATAAGAGATGCCAAGTAAAACTGGGAGTTTCTGCCCTGACTTCCTCCCTTGAAGCCAGTATTCTCTCCTTTCAATTCTTTGCTGCATTACTCTGTTGCTGCCCTGCAGGGACCAAATGTTCCACTGGCTCCCTAAGTCTAAAACTCAACCTGCACTGCGCCCAAACATGTGCTTCGTAAATGCCTTTTTGTCCCACAATTCAATTCGAATTTTTATTTAAATATTAATAATGCAAAAATTGGTGTAAGTGCCTCCTTAGGGAATCTTGGGAAAGTACAGAGACGTAATCAAATGGTTTGCAAACTGTGCTTATTTATTTATAACTCTAATTTGAAAAGAAGAACCAGAGTTATTAAAGGGTATCTTCACATTTTGCAAAAACCTTATCCTAAGGAATAAGGGATAATCATTCTTAAAAAAAAGGGAAAATGCCAAGTCATTTCCTAGAGTTATGGCTTCTTGTCCTTTCTGTGTTGTAATGGTTGTTTGTGTGGGCAATTAAAAGCCCTATTTCTTCTGCTCTCTGCTAAATATGTCTCCATCTGCCTAATTCTGCTGTGGGGGTCTCGGTCTAACCTCATTGTTCTAGTTACTTGTTATGTGAAATAGCCACACCCAAGTTCTGTTTCCTTTGTATCAGAAAGATAAAGAAGATGAATAGAGAGGAATGGTTAGCAATCTGATCCACAATCCACCTTGATAATTTTGTAGTAGGGCTCAGAAAAAATGAAGCTGATATAGGCTGAGCAGGATCCCATTATGACTTTCGTGAATCTCAGGTACATTTGCTTTTGTGGGCCCCCTTCCACCATTAAAAAAAAAAAAAAGTATGTTTTACAACTCTATCGGCATATGAAAGATACAGTAACATATTAAAATATTTTTGTGGACCCCTAAATATTTTTTGGTCCCTAGGTTCTTGTCTCCTGGGCCTAAAGAACTAGTCAGCTCTGTGAGTGAGCAGTGGGACAAGAAAGGAGCTTGATTCCTTATTTCAGGGTCTAAAGATATCGAGTTCCAGTCTGTTCTCAGTGATGCCTACATTGGGAGGTTATGAGCCTAAGTAAGGTGAATGAATGTTCTTCTGAGAGGCTTGTTGGTGAACGGGTGTGAAGGCTTGGGCAGCTGTGGACCACAAGCCTCGGCCACCTCCCAGATCGAGGCTGCTAATCTCTTTACCTTGTCCTGTATACATTTTCTGTATGAGAGTAATGGTGTTACAGTCTCTACTGTGAGAGGGCCGTAGATAAAGAGCCTAAGGCATGGTGAGATGAGCCTGGGTGGCTTGCTCTTCTGTAGCTGATTCAGATTCTAATGCCTTGCTGCTTTCTTGGCAACACAAAGAAGAAACACTCAAAATAATTTTTTCTGACTATAAAAATAATACAGGTTTATTATGAAATTTGGGGGAAAAAATAAGTTAAGAGCAGATTAAAACAAAACAAAACTCCTTTAATTCCAACTCCTAGAGCCAACCACTGCCCACTGCCTCATGAAGTTGTGCAAACGACTGAACCCTTCCACTGGTGGGACAGGACTAGTCCAGCTCCCAGGACTTGAACCGCAGTGCTGGTTGTTGTTGCTGTTTCTGCCTGCTATCACTGCCAACTATAAAATGGCTGGATTTTACCAAACTTTCCCACCCTCCAAGGCTTATTAACTACAATATTAAATGAAAAAAGCAGATTGCAAACTGTATGTACAGTATGATCTCAATTGCATAGCAACATGCATAAAATTGAGGAAGGCAATAGATAATTATGTCAACAGTGATATTAGGCCACAGAAGCTCCAGTGTGGATGAGAGACCGCTTTTTGGGAGGATGGTAGCTTTTCAGCACACATAAACCCTCCTCCACAGGCAATTTCCTATGCATAGGATGTTTCCTCTGCGATATCCAGGCAGTTTCCTATGAATAACATTCTGCTGTTTGTACTCCTAGTAGAGGTAGAGGGGGACAGTGACCCTTTCATGCATAAACCCCAAATCTTCAGGGATAGCTGTCCTCCCTCTTCTCCTTTCTCCCATGCCCACCCACGAAGCAGCAATTTCTGCAGGCTCCTATTTGTATTTGTCTGGCAGTGGATTTTCCCAGCTATCCTCTTGGGAACATGATTCTATTCTCTACATAAAAGCAAGGATACAATTAAAGCTACGCATCAGAGAGCAATCAAGGGAACTGACAATGCCATATTGCTGCGAAAAGGATGCCATTGAATGAGGGCAGTTTCAGCGGAGGACTCTTCCTACTGTTGCCACAGTTGCACAAAAGCAACTTCTGGTGCCTCTGTAGACCCTCAGAAATAGAGCCTTCCCAACAGGCAGGAATCTGACTCGTCCCAGAGAGATGGGGTTCTGCAGACAAAATATTTTGTCTTCTTCATGGTCTGGTCCAGTGTCTTTCAGTGTTTCCTTTAGTTCTAATCTGAATCCTGCCTGCTAAGTTTTCATCCCATACCATTTTCCTTTATGAAGACAGAAAACATTGGCTTGTGCGTCCCCATCTGATAACCCTCCAGAGCTTGATGCTGAGTTTCTTCTAAGGTGTCTATGTCAAGCCCAGAAAATTAGAATGATACCAGGTTAAGAAACTGAGTCTAAATGGTACATCCAATAATGTAATTCAACAGATATTTGTTTGAGCACCTACTATGTACCAAGCATGAGAGAAATAGATAAGGGGACACGGGCTGAACCAGAAGGTGTTAGCACGTGCTACCTCAGATATTGTGTTCAAAGACCCCAAGTCCTCTCTCAGTTTTTAAAGTGAGTTTTGAAGGCAGTCAGACTTGGGTTGAATCCACTTCAGTTCAGTTCAGTTCAGTTCAGTCGCTCAGTCGTGTCCGACTCTTTGCGACCCAATGAATCACAGCACGCCAGGCCTCCCTGTCCATCACCAACTCCCGGAGTTCACTCAAACTCATGTCCATCGAGTTGGTGATGCCATCCGGCCAGCTCATTCTCTGTCGTCCCCTTCTCCTCCCACCCCCAATCCCTCCCAGCATCAGACTCTTTTCCAGCGAGTCAACTTGTCGCATGAGGTTACTCTTTCTGTTATCAATACCAAGTTGCTCACCTACTTGAGTCTTGGTTTTATTACCCCCAAATGGGGATAATAGTACCTATTTCAGAAGTTGTAGAATAAATGAAATCATTTAAGCAAGGTACAGGTCCTCATAGTGGAAGTTGCTCTGTAAATGTTGCTCCTTCATTCAGGTTTATAATGATTTGGAGACATCAGCAATATTGGTTGTAATATGAAATTGGTTTTTATTTTTAAAATGTGAATTCTAATATGTATTGTTCACCTTGTGTATCAGCTATAATTCCAAATTGACTTCCTATAAACTCAGTGATGATCTGTTATTAATGTGCCAGCATTCATTCACCCAACAAGTATTTCTTAAGTATCTTTTATAGTGTAGTCAGTGTATGCTAGGGGAATAAAAACATCTTTAATGTAAGCTTGGTGCTTACATGATCAGGAAGGGAAATCTGCTAGGAAGAAAATCCTGTATGGAAGGAGTTTCCAGGACAGCAAAAGATGGGCTCTGAGATGCACAGATGCCAGTTAGAGACACTTCTCCAGTGCTGGCAGCAACAGTCCTAGCAAATGCCTGCCTACAGAGGATTCTGGGAGGCTGGACTTGCCGCTCATTCTTGAATTGCATTTATTCTGGGAACCAAGCAGAGTGCTGTGTCAATCTGCTAAGAAGGAGGCAGAGTTAAAAATAGGATATGTGCTGAAAATAGGAAATAAGAAAGATGAAAGATGGCATTTGGGGTTTTCACGGTGCGCTCCCACCCCTTGAGCAGAGGTAGGGAAGTCATCTATTTTGGTGGGGGCAAGAAATTCAGGGGCCATTATTTCAAGAGAAAATGGAAGGGAGAGAGGGAATGGGAAGTAGAAAGTGGTGAAAAGTGGAGAGCTGGGAAGAAATGAGTGAGAGGTGAACAGAACAGTGGGAAGGTAAGCTGCTCCCTCCACCCCTCCTCCTCCAGGCAGATGAGATGAAATTGAAGAGAAAAACCTATGTGAAGACTTACCCAGCTGGAGAGAAACTTGAAATAGCAAGATAGTAATCACACATGGCCAGAAAGGGGGATTGGGTAGGAAAAGAATCAAAAAGCTTAAGCCATAAAAGTGGATTTAGGTGGGAAGGCTGGTATGAGATAAAAGAACAGATTTGGTCACTAGCATTCCCTGGTAGCACAATTTACCCTTTCTCCCAAAGCCCACCTTGACACTCAGCCCTCAAGGTGAATATCTTCAAAAGCATTAGTGAATCAATAATGGGGTGTCCTCCCATCAGGAATGGGCAAGGGTGTTCTAGCTGTGTTGAAGGATTTTGTAGTGGAAAAAATTCTTGGAGTTGGTGTTGAGTTCTCATTCCAGCGTTGTCATCAACTGGCCATATAACCTCAAACAGGTCACCAGACCTCTGTGACTAGGTTTGAATACAGACTTTGTCATGAACTGCCTCTCCAGTCTTGATCTATTTATTTCCCTTCTGCAGACTTCCTTTTCTTTATCCATACAGTGATGGATATTATACTGTGTCTTAGAAGCTGCTGCCAGGGGTAAAATTCTGCATTTTAATACTTGGACGAATGCTGAGGGTGGATCACAAGAGAGTCTTTAGCAATTACCCACCCAGAATAAGGTGAGAAAGGGGCCTAGAGAGAAGAGACAATGGAGGTTCCTCAAGGAGGCCTTGGAGAAACAACATAACATCACTCTGCCAAGAGGATGAGATGGACCCAGCTATCTTGCAAAGGAAAGGAATGAACTGCAGGTATAGATCTGCTTCTTTTCCCCAAAGTGATCTCTTTCTGTGGTCCAAAAAAAAAAAAAGATTTGGGAAAATTGTAGGTCAGAGGACATCCAAGTGCATCAATGTTGAGAAGTGTCCCCTGAAGTCCTATTGCCGAGCTCAGAAATCAGGAGTAGCCATGTGGTATATATAGGAACATGCTGTATTCTTTCACCTAACAAATTACACCAGTTCTCTTGATGCCATCATATGTCCTCTCACTGGTCCCTGAACTGTTTCACTGTCACTGATCAGAGGTCCCTATCAAGATGATCCAAGTTATCTGTAGAGATTGTGTTGCTTCCTGCTCATCTCTCCCCACGGCCCCAAAGGAGCTAATATGCAAAAGTTCAGTCCTATTCAATGGATAACTTTGAATCTTAATCAGCCTTTATTCCCTTGTCTAGGGAATCTTAGATGGACTTCCCTGGTAGCTCAGACGGTAAAGCATCTGCCTACAATGTGGAAGACCTGGGTTCAATCCCTGGGTCAGGAAGATCCTCTGGAGAAGGAAATGGCAACCCACTCCAGTACTCTTGCTTGGAAAATCCCATGGACGGAGGAGCGTTGTAGGCTACAGTCCATGGGGTTGCAAAGAGTTGGACACGACTGAGCGACATCACTCACTCACTCAAGGGAATCTTTAAATAGCTCAAATCTTTTAAAATTCTGACACTAGGTATG
Source organism: Moschus berezovskii (assembly GCF_049115385.1). Classification (NCBI taxonomy): domain Eukaryota; kingdom Metazoa; phylum Chordata; class Mammalia; order Artiodactyla; family Moschidae; genus Moschus; species Moschus berezovskii. The sequence goes on from NC_142460.1 coordinate 90,004,838, forward strand.
AATTCAGGTACTGGGTCACTAGGTCACTGTCTGGAGTGGAGGGTGACATGTCAACCTTGGATATTGGAAGTTCTGGTCTAGGAGACAAGCAATTCACTCTTATATCAAGAATTGTAAATAGTATGTTCCATATTTGGGGATAAATGTGAGTCTTGGTCAGAAACCTTGGTGGGAAACCAAGGCTATTACCAAAAGGCAGAGTGTCCCCTCTGCTATAGGTGTTTTGTCATTGACAAAGTGTGATGTTTTAGCAAATTGAATGGCTACCATAACCTCTTGTCTTATGGCAAACCCTGCATAAGGATAGACTGGTGGCAAAGTCAACCTGAGCTTTATCTGAGTTAGGGCTATACTCCTTCAACTGCCAACCTGGACAGGCAGCATCAGCACTGCCTGGGAGGTAGCTTGTCAAAAAGCAGAGTCTCAGGCCTCATGCGAGACCTACTGGATCATAACTGCGTTTGACAAGATTCCCATGTGATCTGCATGCTCATTAGAGGTTAAGAAGCTCTGGGTTAGGGTTCTCCTTTAAAAAAGAATACAAACGTCTCTTCTGGCAGGTTACCATAGGCCAATCATACAATGTAATGAAAATGGTTTAAGCAGGTTACTTCTTATTTATCTCCTTGCTAAAATAAGCAAGATGGGAATTTTGTTTGAAAGGGAGGAAGAAATTATCAAATTTCCAATCCTTGATCCCTATTCCAGCCTCAGCTCTTCCCACAGGGATCTGGCATATAGTAGGACTCAACACACTTTGGTTTTGCTTTTGTTTTGTTGTTTAGCTGAGTTAACTGACTTACAGTAACAAAGGATATATAGTTTTATGGGTATCATGATTTGCTGTATGCTCAGGTGTGGTAGGCAGAATAATGGATCCCAAAATGTCCACATGGAGCCCGTGAATCCCTAAAACCTGTGACTGTGTTAACTTATGTGGCATTGAGGGATTAGTCACACAACTTTAAGATAGGCAGATATTTCTGGAGTATCCAGGTGGACTCTGTGTAATCACAACGATTCTGAAAAGTGAAAGAGGCTGGCAGAAGAGCAGGTCAGGGTTGGAGAAGGACATGTAAGAAAAACTAGGCCTGCCCTTACTGGAGGTGGAGGAAGAGGGCCGTGAGTCAAGGAATGGGGGTGACTCCTGCACACTGGAAAAGCCAAGTGAACGAGTTTCCCTTAGAGCCTCCAGAAAGGAATGCGGCCCTGCCAACACTGATTTTTTCCCAGTGAGACCTGTGGTTGACTTCTTACTTACAGAGCTGTGCAACAATAATTCATGTTGTTTTAAGCCACTAAAATCGTGCAACTTACAGTATCAATAGGAAACTAATACACCACACCAGGGACCAGTTAGTTCATTCATCTTTAGTGTGAATGACAAAATCTACCCATCTATCTATCTACCTACCTGTCTATTATCCACCTACCTATTATCTATCTATCTCTATTTTTTTCTTTCTTATATCCTTTGAGGTTCAAGTGTACATGATTGAGTTGATCCCATCCTCAGTTCATGGAATATCATCATCTATCCATGGAATGGCCCTCTTTCTTTTCAAGAAAAAAATCAATTTTGATGTGTTTTCCCTTCACCCACCATTCCCAATCTCCCTGCCCTCCTCCCATAGGCATCTACTCTAATATATTTAATATAGTCCTTCCAATATATCTGACACATGTTTATTTAGATATATGAGCAACTTTAACAAAAATACACAAGGCTGTTTTATGTGGGTGTGTAATACATAAATGAATTGGGCTATAAATCTTATTTTTATTTTATTTTTCTCTCAACTCTGTTCTTGAGATCAATCCAGGTTTCTGTATATCTGGTTTATTATGTTTCTGTATGCATACACCACATTTTACTTGTCCGTGTGTTAGAGATGGACATCTAGGTGGTCGCCAACACTGAGGCAATGAACTTCCTTAGGCACATCTCCTTGTATTCCCTAGGAGGAATTTCCCTCCAGGTATACATAGTAGTGGGCTTGGTAGATTTTAAGGTACTCAATTCTCCTTCAGAATGGCTGTACCATTCTGAATGAGGGTCTGATTTCCCCACCTCCTTGCCAATGCTTAGTAATATCTGACTCAGAAAGTATATACAGCTATGGGCAACAGCTAACTGTGAAAGGAAATAGAGATGATTTAGTGGAAATCACGCTATGAATGAAGAATGTTTGGGGATAAATAGAAAATAATTCTTGGAGGAAGAGAGTCTTAGAAGAAGAGATAAGCATGGCTGGAAAGAGGAAAGCCTTCCAGGCAGGAAAGATGTGTGCAGGGCTCACAAGGGTTCGGACTGATCTCTCTTCCTCTGACTATAGTTATCTGGCACTCAGTCCATCCCCCTCAGGAAAAAGATCTCTGAATTTCCCTGGGGATATGAGGGACTCTCGGCTTCCAACTCCCCTCTCTTCCTTAACCTCTCTCTTTGCCACTTTGAAAATTTATACAGTTTAATGAATTTTGACAGATGCATACCCTTGGGAAACCATGATCACAATCAAACTATAGGACATGTCCGTGCTTGCATGTGTGCATGCTAAGTCGCTTCAGTCCTGTCTGACTCTTTTTGGGACCCCATGGACTGTAGCCCACCAGGCTCCTCTGTCCATGGGATTTCCCAAGTAAGAATACTGGAGTGGGTTGCTATGCCTTCCTCCAGTGGATCTTCCTGATCCAGGAGTCAAACCCATGTCTCTTATGTCTCCTGCACTGGCAGGTGGGTTCTTTACCACTAGCACCACCTGGGAAGCCCAGGACATGTCCAGACTCCCCTAAAAGTTTCTTTAGACATATTTGCAGAACATCCTTCCCTCTGTCCCTAGCCCCATGGAACCACTGATTTCTTTTCTGTCACTGTAGGGAAGTTTACATTTTCAAAAATTCCGTATAAATAGAGTTTTATAATATATACTCTTTTGTGTCTGGCTTTTTAAATTATGATTATCTATTTTGAGATTCATCCATCTTATTGGCATATCAAAATTTTTACTTTTTAAATTGCTGAATAGTATTCCATTGTGTGAGTACATGACATTTTATCTGTTTCCTTGTTGAGAGACATTTAAGTTGCTTTCTCTTTGGGGCTATTATGATTAAAGCTGCTATGAATATTCATGTACAAACTTCTATGTTTGTTTTAATTCTCTCGGATAAATAAGAGTTCAATGATTTGACCAAATGACAGGTGTATGTTTAACATTTTAAAAAATTGCTACATTCTTTTTCAAAGTGACTGTACCATTTTACATCCCCAGTAGTATTATAGAAGAGTTCCAGTTAATCCACATCCTTGTCAATGGTTGATACGGTCAGTCTTTTAAAATTTTTTCCTATTCTAATGGGTGTGTAATGGTATACCATGATGATTTTAATTACCAACAATTAATGATGTGGAGCATTTTTATGTGGTTATTGGCCATTCATAACCTCCTTTCATGAAATGCTGCTTCAGTTTTTGACCATTTTAAAATTTCACTCTTCGTATTTTTATTATTGATTTGTGCATGTTCTTTATATATTCTGAGTCTGAATCCTTTGTTATATATGTGTGCTACAAGTATTTCTCCCATTCTGTGGCATAACTTTTTGTTTTTAAAAACAGTATCAGTTTAAAGACAGTTTAAAGACAGCTTAAAGAGCAGTATATAAAATTTTTAATTAACTCCAATCTATTAACTTTTTGTTTTATCTTTAGTGTATACAAAGAAATCTTTTCATACCATGAGATTGCAAAGTTTTTCTCCTGTGTTTTCTTTTAGAAATTGTATGGTTTAGGATTTTACATCTTTGTGCATTATCTTCCTCCTCTGATCTCTCAGATCCTTGGGTCCATGGGTCTTTCCTGGAAGGGTCAGTAGCATCTCTTTGTATCTATAAGGGGAATAAACCTTAAGACCTAGCTGGCATCCTTTATATATAATGTATTCTTGCCCAAAGTGAATCTAATATATAATGAAAAGGACCTAACTGGAGTCCATTATATATGATGCTGTGTACTTCATAATGTATCTCAGCAGGAGATATATAATATCAGATTATTTGACTAGTGGTGATGCTAAATTTGATCATGTGGTTAAAATGGTAAATTTCAGATATATGTTTTTCCTTTGCAGCTCCAAATAATTTGTGAGATGATACTATTTACCAGTATACTTTTTCTTTTCCCTTTTTTTGTTTTGGTTGCTTCATGCAGCATGTGGGATCTTAGCTCCCCAACCAGGGATCCAACCCATAGCTCTGCAATGGGAGTGTGGAATCTTAACCACTGGGCCACCAGGGAAGTCACCAGAATACTTGTAAAATTATCATTAAACCTTCTTAGCCCTCTTAGAGAAACCAACATCTACAGATAAACAGTAAGGATAATCATCAAAGAGTCACATCTTGAATCCATAACTCTCCTAGGGAGGGCAGTTCAGCTAACTCTTGGCCATTTTAGCCCTTGACCTCTTCATGTCTGCAACAGGAAGAAAGCACTCCATGCTTTACCTTCCCTGTCCTCCTTCCTCATGGCTGTTTAAGTAACCTGTAGCACTCAGATGAGCCAGTCGCTCCCATTGTAACTGTCCCTAAAGCTTACCCAGCTCTCCTTTCCCATCTTGTTGCTGGCAATAACCCTTTACTCCAGTGTTTTGGAGACTTCCCAGGGGAGTCTCTCATGCACTCGAGAACCTCTCTCTAGTTTTTCATCTCTGTCGCCACTTCTTTTTTTCTGACTACACTGGTCTATGCCAATGTCTCAGGGCTCCCAGACCTACAAACTTCCATGGTGCCAAAGATGCCCCATGCTTCCAGTCTTCCCAGGTTAAAGTCCTACTGGTGAGGACTGCTATGTGAGGTGGAGGAGACCACGTGGGTAGGGCATTTTTCCCTGGATGCCAAGGTAGCACCTCTGTTTGTGTTTCTCTGCCTCACTGCATTGATTGTGAAATCACATCCTTCAGTTTCTGCTTCAGTCTCTAGAACTAAGATTGTCATAAATATCCAGGATAGACACCTTGCTTTCTTCTGATCTCCTTGTTTCTCCAGGTGCCTGAGAAAAAACACCTTCCCTCTTCCTTTAGCCAAATCAGCTCCTGGCACTCCTGCCCACTTTTCTTCAGAGGAATGTGAAATTCATTTAGGCTCTAGATGGGACAGCTAGTCATATTATACATTACAGTAGCTAAGTAGGAGAGAACCACTCAGTGAAATTTCTAAATTTTCTTCTGTATGCTTGTGTGGCCATAAGCCCATATAGCTGATGATATAATCAAGAATATATAATGTATTCTTGTCGAAAGTGAATCTAATCAAACTTTCAGGTGAGCACTATTCAACAGAAGTATAGAATGAGTCACATGTAGTTTTAACTTTTCTAGTATCCATCAATGGGCAACAAAATAAAAAAAAATAAATTGGACTATAGCCTAATTAAAAACTTGTATGTATCAAAGGATACAACCAACAGAATGAAAAGGATTGGAGAAAATATTTGCAAATCATATATCTGATAGGAGATTGATATACAGAATATATAAAGAACTACAACTCAATAACAACAAAAATACAACTAGATTAAATGTGGACAAAGAACTTGAAAATATATTTTTCAAAGAAGATACACAACTGATTGATAATCACTGATGGATACATCACTAATCATTAGGGAAATGCATATCAAAACTTCAATGACCCCAGTACAAAATGTTTTTGGGGTTTAAAAAAAAACAAACTTCAGTGAGATCATACTGATTACAATGACTATTATTTTAAAAAATGGGAAATAAAAAGTGTTGGTAAGGCTGTGTAGAAGTTGAAACTATTGAAATTGAAACTATTGCTGATGAGAATGTAAATGGTACAACCTCTGTAAAAAACAGTATGGTAAATCTACAAAAAATAAACAGAATTACCATAGGATCCAGCACTCTCACATCTGGATATATACCCAAAAGAATTGAAAGCAGGGACTTGAACACTTATTTGTGTATTCAGTATTCATAACAGCAGTAGTTAATATACTATGTCAAAGGTAAAAGAAACTCAAGTGGACATCAATGGATGAATGAATAAACAAAATGTGATAGATATGGTAAATGGAATACTCAGCTTTAAAAAGGAACGAAATTCTTGCATGTGCTACATTGTGGATGAACCTCGAAGACATTATGGTAAGTGAAATAAGCCAGACACAAAAGGACAAATACTGTATGATTCCACCTACATACGGTACCTGGAATAGTCAAAGAGTGTAGAGACAGAGCAGAATGATGGTTGCCAGGAGCTGGGGAGAGGAGGAATGAAGGGTTGTTGCCCAAAGGGAACAGTTCTGCTTTGGGAAGATGGATGGTGTTGATAGTTGCACAAAAATGTGAAGGTACTTAATGCCACTGAAAGGTTCAGTTAACAGTATTAAAATGGTAACTGTGATGGATGTTTCACCACAATAAAAATACAACAGATGACATTCTTGCAACAATTGGGGCTATTTGATATTATGGAATTATTATTAATTTTCTTAGGTGTACTGATGGTTATATAGGACAGTGTCCATATTCTTAGGAGATGAATTCTGACATATGTGGAGGATAAAGTTTCATGATACCTGTGACTTATTTTCAAATGGTTCAAAACAAGAAAAAAAAATCCCAAATATATACACATGCATATACCGTACATATAGATAAAGCAAATGTGGCAAAACTTTAACAGTTGGTGAGTTAGGAGAATATATATAGGCCCAGTACTCATTGTTTTATTCTGATAATTTTTCCTGTACATTTGAAAACATTCCAGGTAAACATGGAGGTGGGAGGGAGAAGGTGGCCAGGAAACCTCAGGAAATGACCAAATCCTGTTCCCAAAACAAGGCATGTAGTCTTCTTTCTCTTCTCCATGAAGTTCTTAAGGACAATATGTTCACTGGTAGCAATGACAAGGGAGCTTGTGTTTGAAAGCTAAATTCTCCTCTCTCTGTTAGGAGGCCCAGAGCACAAGACAGGCCTGACCTATGCCGCTCCTTCTCCTAAGCACAAACCCTAGTCTGGGGACCCTCTTCATGGGACAAAACCCCAAATAGATGAATATACTGCAGCGGTGCAGCGGGTGTGGGAGAACACAACTGCAAGCCAGATGAACTTTTCAGCGATGCAAAGGGAAGAGGAAGACAGGAGAGCGGCAGAGAGCGGCCGCCATCTTCTACTCGGCCACGCCCACTCCGCGTGCTGCGATTTCTCCGATTTCTCCGTCACGCTGGCATGATCTCTTCTTGAGGTACAGAGGTGAGGGGCGCGGGAGAAGTAGAAATAGCTTGAGTTCCTTCTCTTCTCAGGGGTAAAGGATAGATGGATGGAAGTTCTTGGTCTGTATCTGAAACCCACTCTTCTTCCGTCCTGTATCACGAATGGTGTACAGGCCACTGTTTTCAGAGAAGTTGTGAAAAGAAGTTCCAGCTTGGAGAGGTCAGAATAAGGCAAGGCAGTATTTTCATTGCTTCCCCTGAAAGCTGTATCCAGCAACAAAGACTTCAGCCAGGAGAGGAGGCACGTAGTGTTAAAATGCTTAAGAACTTGAGTGAAAATTACAGGCACCAATGATTACTTTTATTAAGGGTCAAAGAATCATATGATGTAATGTTAATAAAAGAAGTACAACTTTTGTGGAACAATCTCTACCTTGCCCTTCCTAAAATGCTACCTTTACTTCTCTTTAATGTATGTTCCATAACCTGACAAAATAGAGGTTCAAACCATAGATATAGTCAGGTTTTATAATTTGGAATACTGTGAAGACTAACTGAGTTCTCTTTGGTACAAATTACTGACATTGCTCCCAATTTAGCCACATATGTAAATGTTTTTAATAGGGATGAACTGAGGGAAGGAATAAGGTTGGCAGGTAAGATTTAGGGAAAAGGGAACAGAGAGTAGTAATCCCTTGAAACAGAACAGGGAACCTCTGACTTTCAACTTAACTGGATGTTGAATGATGGTCTTGAGGTGAACCATCATAAGCTGAGTCACAGACAACTTTGCTTGCAGGTTCTCCTAAACTGGCCTTTCTCCCACTTCCTGAGACACTCAAACATCCTTGGCTCACAGTGCAAACTTCTTCCTCTGCTGCCTCACCAAAACTTCTCTTAAATGTTAGAAAAACACGAAGGCTTTAGCTGAAATAGTTGCTGGTTTCAGAGGCACATTGGTTGGCTTCATTGGATCAGGCATTAGCTCATCCTGTGTTCTATCACCACTACACAGAGATCTAGCATTGGGTGTGAGAGTGAGGCAGTTGCAAACAGATACTTTAACAGACTCTGTCCCCCTGCTTTCCCACACACAAATCTAGGGGAATGTGGCTTCTCCTTACCTTCAGCTGTTGAGAATCACTGCTTGTGATGAGAACTGTTACTGATGTGGAGCCAGAAAGAAGTCGAATAGCCACTGTCTCAGGGAGAAGAGGAGAGCTGGTCACCTGCTTCTTTGTCTCCGTTATCTTCTTGGCCTCTGGCTATACGCTTAAGGTCATGTTCAGCCCATCTCGCACCTCAAAAATACCTGAAACAGCTGTTCAGAAAGTAGGGGTACATTTAACTTTCTTCCAACTTGGTTTTCCCATCTGAAAATACAAAGCAAGTATGAGACATGGTGAGGCATACCCATATCTCTCAGGTTTTATCATTTTCAGTGGGCTCCACACATCTTCCAACTGCCAGTATCTACAAGCTGGTGCTTGAAGACTTTATCTGAAGCTCTGGAAGCTCACTAGGTCCAAGATAACATGGCAGCTCAGCAGTTCTAGAAATCAAACTGCCCTGTTCCCCAGTCCCGAGCTTGCTTCAACCAATGAATGATGGAAGATTATGTGTAAATATCCCAGTAGCCTCATGCCTTGCGTGGGATAATTCTGAAGTGTGTGTTTTACACTGTTTCCCTGTAGGCTTAAGCTGTAGCTGTCCACTGTGTAGTTGGCTTAATAATTCACTTTTTATTGGCTGTCTTCCCCTTCCTGACTCACTTCCTCACTCTCTTGCTGGTATTTCCTTGGATCAATTCCCAAATAAACTACTTGCTCTCAAATACTTATTTCAAGGTTGGTTTCTGAGGGACCCCAAACAAAGAGGATTTTCCAGTGTAAGTTAGCATCATTAAACATACATTACTGAAAAGCCACTAAATGAGAGAGACACCCCTCCTCTTATTCCTCCGATTTTATCTGAGGCATTGGGGCTTGAACCCAGAGATTTGTGTGGTATACTGTATGGAGCCTCCCCTATGAGAAGCCTGGTATTATAACAACATGTTCAGAGACGTTGGGGTTCTCCTCACCGTGTGTGAGTGTTTGATGAAGGAACATGGGTCACAGTGGAGAGAGAGTGGTCAGATGTCAAGCTGATGGTGAGTGAGAGAAGCTATGGTTTTCAAGAGTGGTACCCCCTACACTGTGTTCCCTGGTGTTCTCGGAGATGTTTAATAAATGGAAACCCCAAAATAAAGTTCCTCTGGTCAAATGCTCGGAAACTGCTGGATCAAGCAGAGGCTGTGTTATGGTAGGACTTCTCAGGACCTTTAAGACAAAGTACATTGTGATTTCCTGAGGGAAGTGTTATGTATATGGTGTTTTCCAAATCTCTCTGGCCATAGACTTTTTGAGGAACCAAACTATTTTCCCAAACTGTCTTCAATGTCATTACTCCATTGAAGATAGTTGGGGAAGTGATGATAGAGAGGTATGTATTTTCCCTCTCTCACGCCTTTCAATCATGAGTGCTTTGAATTGAATTCTGGCCTCCATCTGAGTGACTGAAATGTCTGTTTTCTCTTGTTTGTGAAGCTAGGGGTTGAAGAGGGGCTGTTCCTCCGTATTATATTTAAGGTGCCATAATCATTATAAGACGCAGCAATTAATTGGTCTTTGCTGTCTCCAGACTGCTTTCCCACACATTAATCCTCATAACAACCCCAAAGGTGGGTCATATGCATCCTTATTTAATAGGTGAGGAAACTAAAGTTGAGCGGTTTCCCCAGGACTGCTTGGTGGTACATTTTGCAGGAAAACTGCACTTTGAAGCAAGCAGCACAAGAGAAGGACTCTTACTTTCTCAACATTGGCTGAAGTTTGAGTAAAGATTCAACTAATATAGCAGACGTTTCTAAGACTTTGGGGTTAGGGAAAGGCTCATTGGATCAGGTCAAGAAAGAGAAAGAGGAAAACACATCAATTCTCAGAGCATGATATATGGGTTTCCTCCAGGTGGTTTGTGGGCTGGTTCCATCACAGCCCAGAAGTAGATAAGATCAGGGTTTTCAAAACAAACCCTGGGTTTGGATTTTGGCTCTATCATTTACCAGCTGTGTGACTTTGGGTGAGTTACTTAACAATCTGAACCTAATTTTCTTATCTGTAAAACAGAATAATAATTCTCATGGGGCTCCTGTGAGGGTGAAATTAACTAATGTACCTAAAGTTCTTCACGGGGGAAGTATCTAGCATGTAGCAGAAATGATAAAAAAATATTAACTATTATTAGTAGCATAGTAGCCATAACTTACATTTTCACATTAATTAATATTTTAACAAAAAGAAAACATCATTTATGTTGTTAACTTACTGAAAACAGAGCTGTTTCTAATGACTTCTGGCAGTAGGGTTTTTTTTTAATTATTATTGTTTCATTTTGGTTTTATTTTGTGTAAAAATAGGACTAACTGTGATAGGTCTTTGTGATTTTTTCCTCTCTAACTGAATATCCCGTTGATACTCCCTAACACTCCATCTCACCCCCTGAAAAAGGACAAATTGAGAACAAATGGAACCATAGCTCAGAAATCTGAGCACTTCCCGTTTCAACTTTTCTTGGAATAATTTGATGAAAAGCCTGTGCTGTGGTTTTCAATGGCATGGGAATGCCCATCTTCTGTCCCTACCCCTAAGCTCCTGAACATGATTTATATTTCCCTATTTTAAGCTAGTACTGATTTATGAGACTTTAAACACTGTAGTTGAAGTTATTGGAAGTTTAAAGGGATTAAGCAGATCCAGAGGCACCTGGAGGTATAGAGGTGGTCAAAAAGATTTATCAGCATTTCTATGTTAAAAACCACTTTTCAAGGACTGTCATAGCCTGGGTCTGAATCTATTTATTTGGTCAGAGAAGTGAATTTTTAGGATTTCTCTCAGATGGAAAAAAAGTCCATCCCTCTATGGCTTCCAGCTTTGTTTTGGGGCACTGTGCCTCTGCCCTTCTCTTCTTCATCTTTCACATCCAGCTTGCTCTGTCTTCTCTGGGGTTTCCCTTCTCTCTGGTCCTGTCTTCTCTTAAGCGCTTGAACTCTTGGGATCCCTCTGTGTTCATGTATTCACAAGCTCAGCTCTGACCCATGAACCTAACAGCAGCTGGAGCGCACTGACCCTCCAGGGCAGAGCTGTGGTGGATAATAGATGGCTGCGGGGGTGGGAATGCCTCATGCCACAGGGGTGACAGATCCCTGTGTTTACACCAGAGGGTGCAATGACTCCATGGCTGAGAGGGGCTGGCTGGAGCCTGAAGTTTCCAAATAAAATGCCCATTCAAGGCAAAGCAGGCAAAATTCCCAGGCAGTTAGGTTTTGGAGAAGCTGTATTGAGCGACACTGAAAATATGTTCAGGGCACAAAGTGGGCACGAACTCTTGGTCAGAGTCTACCAGTTCTGGGAAGAGCCAACATTCTTCTCATTGCCAGTAATTATTTTCATCAGCCTCTGCTTCTTACCTCTCAGGTTTCCTCCAAGTCCTCGCTATGCCCACTCTGTCAAATCAGTGTGGGTGCTGGAAAGATGAACTCATTTTAACAGCCTGAACCAGACATCACTGGGAAGGAAATCAGAGAAGCTATTCCAAAGTCAAGTAAAAATAACTTTTGTTGAGTACCTACTCTCTGATTCCACTTATAAGAAACCCTAGAAAGGACAAATCTAATCTATAGTGACAGGAAGAAGGTTGGTGGTTGCCCGAGGCCAAACTAAGGGAAGGCTGATGGAGATGGGGCACGAGGGAAGTATTGTGATGTTGGAAATGTGCTTTGTTTCAATTACGGTGATGGTTGCCCAGGTATATAACATTGTAAAAACTCATTAAAATGTGGACTCTTTTGGGTGTAAATTATACCTTGATTTTTAAAAATGTATCTGCTGTGCATTCACACACTCCTTGCCTCCTCTCTTAGCACAGACAATGGAAAGCTGAGAATAAATCTTAGAGTGCACTCCCATCCATGGATGGTTGTTCAACCAGCCAAAGCTGTGTATTCATACAGGGCGTGGGGCTAATCCAAAGCAGTAGATAAACACCTAATCAGTTATAATTGACTATGGAATGTTCTCTGTGCCTTAACCTTCCCTGAATACAACTTGACTGACAGAGGCAGGAGGGAGCAAGCAGCCAAGAAATGTGGTAGGGGAAGCCAGATTAAACAATTACCAGGGAGAGGACAACAAAAGAGCGAATGACCACGCAGATGATAAAGAATTTTTTACTTTGTAATATGAGCCGTGCACTGTATGAAAGTGTAAAGGGTTTGGTGAATTGAAGCAGATGCTCATTAGAAATGAAACCAACCACACCGAATGGTCTTGGCATCTGGATAACAGGAGGTCTTCACCAACTCCATCTTTTCCACATCTCTAATTAAATTTTTGATATTGCTTAGGTCAGGCACAGAGCCCTATTCATTCTGACATCCAAATATCCATTTTAAAGTTGGCCAGGCTAACCCAGAGGATGATGTAACTAGATCGAGAATGGAATTAAGATTTAGGATACTGGATTTTTGTCCCTGCTGTGTGACCTTCTTTAAAAAACCACTTTATTTGCTCACTTATTTATTTATTCAATAAAATTTTTGAGTACGTACTACAAATCAGGCTGTTGGCAAGACCCTGGGGACACATGGCTCTAGGTTTTGCTTGCCTCATTTGTAAATGCTGTTCTGGGGTCCCTGCAGCATCTTGCCACTGTACTGATGGATGGCATGGGCAGTGATGTGGTCAGGCTCTGAAAACCATGATGCTGTGCCTCAGAGATAAAGCTGCCCGGGAGGAACAACAAAGGGAGGGGTCCCTAGCTTCTCTGGTCTGTATCTTTGCAGAAGGTAATTCTACGCCACTTAAAGCATCTTTGCCGTGAAAAGTTCCGTGGAAATAAAATTAAGCATTTTAGTTTTGTTTGTCAAAAAAATGCTCTTAAAACCCTCTAAGACAGTTTTTAAATTAATTCCTTATTGTTTCAAAGCACAAACTCACATATAGTTACAAATGAAGTTAACATTTGATCTAGTGCAAGGAAATAGACCAAGGCTTTTGTCCAGTCTTTCTCCCTGATTTGCAGTGTCCCCAGTTCCACCCACCCTCTCCCCAAGCAAAATTTAGGAGTAAACAGACAGAAAATTTCTTCTCTTGTCAAAGTCCTTCTCACACTTATCATTAAGTGCACAAGATCTGTTCTCTTTCAGTGCATCAAACCAACTCTCAGAAAGGTCTGAGAGAGGGATTCAAATTATGCTCTGTGATAATATATGACACAGGGAAAGTTTCCTAACCTTTCGGTGCCTTGGACTCTTCATCTGGAAGTGGGAATAACAATATCTACTTTGAGTTGTTCAGCTTAAATAAGATAATGGATATAAAAAATACCTAGCACAGTGTCTAGCCAATCGTAAAAAACCAGTTGGTGGTTACTCAAGTCTAACCACTTGAGTGGTTTCTATTTCCAGATAGAAACTTCTGGAGTTTCTATCTTTAGAAATCAGGTCTGGAGATAGAAAAAGTCCACCATAGACTAAAAAGTATTCCACCAATTCTCAGAATGGAGGAACCAGGACCTTCAGCCTTTGTTGCATTGATAACTACCAAAGGACCTTCAGACCACTAAGCTCAATAGAACATATTACAGTTGTCATTGGTATTTATGGGCTATTGTTTCCAGGACCTTCACAAACTCCCAAAATATGGGAATGCTCAAATCCTTTATATAAAGTGGTATAGTATCTGCATGTAACCTATGCACATCCTCCTGTATAATTTAAGCCATCTCTAGAGAGTATTTCTGGGGCTTCCTTGGTGGCCGCCTGCATTGCAGGAGCCACAGAAGAAGGGGGTTGGATCCCTGGGTTGGGAAGATCCCCTGAAGGAGGGCATGGCAACCCCCTCTAGTATTCTTGCCTAGAGAATCCTATAGACAGAGGGGCTTGGCAGGCTACAGTCCGTGGGGTCACAAAGAGCTGGACACCACAGAAATCACTTTGAATGCACATGCACACAGAGTATTTCTGATACCTAGCACGAGGTAAATACGATGTACATAGCTGTAAATACAATGTAAATGTGATGTAAGTAGTTCCCAGAATGTGGCAAACTCAAGTTGCTTTTGGAATTTTTTTCTAAAATCTTTTCTGCATATTTTGGCCCACCATTGGTTGAATTCATGGATGCAGAAACGGCCAATAAAGAGGAGCTGCTGTATAAAGAAATATTTCTTTGCAATGTGACTGAAGCTTTTTTAAAAAACCATTTCTTTTACTTAGAATATTGACACACCTTGTTATAGGGGTGTTTGTGAGATACTTCACTATGCCTCCTATTGTGTCATGTAAGCTCTTTTTAAAAAAATTTCCTTAAAAATTAAAAAATAGACATTGTCCTTGAATTTCCTGTGGATATAGAGGACCAGCTGTATCTGCCTGAGAGAAGAGTTGACATTCTGAGAGAGGAAATAAACCATCATATACCTTGGACCCAAGAGTGAGAGGGCTTTTCTCTTTAATCTGGTATCCAGCCATAGGAGGATTGCATATGGAACATTGATTGCGAAAAAGTCACATCCGCACTAGCTGCGATGGCCACATCAGCAATGCCACAGTCAGATTACTTCCATATTCCCCCAGGGAAGGTTGACATCTGGCCCTTTCCAAAGATGGCACTGTTCCACCCAGTAGGTCAAAATCTGTGTCATGAAGATGGCTGAGAACCTGAAGGTAGAGTCTGCATGCTGATCCAAGAACAACAGACAACTGGCTCAGGCTGTGATTAAAACCGGTTGGAACTCACAGCCGGCAGAACAATGACCACATTCATGAACTGAACTTCTGCTTACTCTCCTATTCCAAAGTCCTTCATCTTCCCTCCACACGGACAGCCAGCTGTGTGGAGAGATTTGTGGTGTTAGCACCTGGAAGTGTTGGAAGGACTTGATTCCTGTGTAATAAAATCTAACTTGAAAGACTTGAAAATACAGTTAAAGGATGCAAATCTACTTGTAATTACTAGGAGCCCCCCCTCAAAAGCCAATTGTATTGTCGGGTTCCATATGAGTAGCAGCCACATTTGTCTTTTTTACTGCTTTATATCCAGTATCAAGCACAGAGTTTCTTGGATAACTAATCATCTTGGTTTGCCTGGGGCTCTCTGGTTTTAGCACTAAACATTCTGCATCTCAAAAGCCCCCCCAGTCACAGGCAAACTGGAATGATTGGTCATGTTAGGCTATACATATAGTGAGTGAAAGTCGCTCAGTCGGGTCCGACTCTTTTTGACCCTGTGGACTATACAGTCCATGGAATTCTCCAGGCCAGAATACTGGAGTGGGTAGCCATTCCCTCCTTCAGGGAAAATTCCCAATCAGAGACTGAACCCAGGTCTCCCTCATTGCAGGCAGATTCTTTACCAGCTGAGCTACCAGGGAAACCTATACATACAGCAGTTACTTAAAAAATTTTGACTAACAAAGGAAATAAATAAGCAGTAGAAATGTAAAAGCTGGATTAACTGCTATAGATAGGGGTCTACCTTCAACAGACACTGCTCTGAGTTTGAGTTTTTTAAAACCAGCATAGTATTTTGATGGTATATAGGCCCAGTCTTGGGTTTTAAATACCATCTCATTTTTGTTCCTTCTTTGACTTTAGTCTATACTTCTGGGCCATTAAGTCAGCAATAGGCCATACAGGTTCAAAACTGTCAAATATGGTCAAAACATGGCTAGAATTTCTAAATTCAATTTTCCATTTGGTAACTTTTCCACCCTATATACACAGAGGCCAGGTGTTTTAACATGATCCATAATATACACGTGGGAAGGGAGGAGCAGTTCTCCAATCCGAGTAAGTCAACAATCCTTCATCGAGTGACTGCTCTGGGCAAGGTGCTGGGTGCCGCAGGGCATTCAAAACGCATAAAGAAGATCCTTGCCCTTAGCAGCTCTCAGTGTGGGAGTGGGATGGTATGTGTGAATAAACACTTGTAATTATCATGTGAAGCATGCTTGATATATGCATGTAACTTCAATGATTTTAATTGTGCCCCACATCACCGTATTAGGGAGAGAAGGAGATTAATCTTGAGATGTTATGAAATGCCTTCTCAAGGAGGTGGGATTTAAGGCGGGTTTTGAAGGAAGTATAGGTCTTCAAAAATTGACTACTCTCTGGGTAGAAAGGCGGGTATTATTTGCATTGGGCTACTCATTACCTGGGCTTCCCAGGTAGTGCTAGTAAAGAATATGCCTGCTAACACAGGAGGCATAAGAGATGAGGGTTCGATCCCTGGGATGGGAAGATCCCCTGGAAGAGGGCATGGCAGCCCACTCCAGTTTTCTTGCCTGGGGAATCCCGTGGGCAGAGGAGCCTTGTGAGTTACGGTCCATAGGGTCACAAAGAGTCAGACACTACTGAAGCTACTTACCATGCATGAAGACTCATTACCTAAACCTGCTCGTTGTTGTTGCTTGGTTGCTTAGTTGTGTCTGACTCTTTGCACCCTCATGCGTTGTAGCCCTCCAGGCTCCTCTGTTGAAGAACACTGGAGTGGGGGTGCCATTTCCTTCTTCAGGGATCAAACCAGCCTCTCTTGTGTCTCCTGCACTGGCAGGCGGATTCTTTACCACTAGCACCACCTGCCTATAGGACCTCACCTATTAATAAATGACAGCACGTTATTCTCACTTAACAAGAAGTCCAAGGCAGATGCAGCAGCTCCAACGTATCATGAGGGTCTCAAGCTCCTTAGCCTTCCCATCTTTAACCTTCCTATCCTTAGCCTGAGGCTTTGCTGTCGCATGCTCCCAAGATGGCTGTTCTATCTCAAGCCTTCTACTTGTGGGCCAGGCAGGAAAAAGAAGGAAGGAAAGGAAAATGGACAAAGGAGAAAGGCACGTGGGAGAGAAAGGAGGGCCTGTGTGACAAGGGCAAACACTTTCCTCAACTCCCTGGCAGATTTTCTCTGAGTTGTGTCTCAAGACAAGAAATGGGTTTCATGGCCACCCCTAGCTGCAAAGGGGTTGGGGACGCTGCACATTTTAGCTGGACACATTGCCCTCCTGGATAATATTGCAACTGTCTTAGTAGAGAGAATGGATTTGGGGTAGGTAATCAGCAGTGTTTGTGCCTTTGAACAGGAACCTAGACATGGGGACAGGGCAGGGACTGCTGGATAATTGAAAGGATGAAGAATAGAACCTTGTGCCTGGAATTGTGTGTGTGTGTGTAAGTGTGTGTGTGCGCCTGCATGCACAAGGAACAAAATGGAGTGGGTTGGTTTCATGGAGTTTGGGGAGGAGTAATAGATGGGGAAACAGTGGAAACGGTGTCAGACTTTATTTTTTTGGGCTCCAAAATCACTGCAGATGCTGATTGCAGCCAGGAAATTAAAAGACGCTTACTCCTTGGAAGGAAAGTTGTGACCAACTTAGATAGCATATTGAAAAGCAGAGACATTACTTTGCTGACCAAGGTCCGCCTAGTCGGGGCTATGGTTTTTCCTGTGGTCATGTATGGATGTGAGAGTTGGACTGTGAAGAAGGCTGATCGCTGAAGAATTGGTGCTTTTGAACTGTGGTGTTGGAGAAGACTCTTGAGAGTCCCTTGGACTGCAAGGAGATCCAACCAGTCCATTCTAAAGGAGATCAATCCTGGGTGTTCATTGGAAGGACTGATGCTAAAGCTGAAACTGCAATACTTTGGCCACCTCATGCGACGAGTTGACTCACTGGAAAAGACTCTAATGCTGGGAAGGATTGGGGGCGGGAGGAGAAGGGGACGACAGAGAATGAGATGGCTGGATGGCATCACCGACTCGATGGACATGAGTTTGAGTGAACTCCGGGAGTTGGTGATGGACAGGGAGGCCTGGCGTGCTGTGATTCATGGGGCCGCAAAGAGTCGGACACTTCTGAGCGACTGAACTGAACTGAATCTGAAGAAGATAAGATTGGAAAAATATGAACCAAAATGCAGGAGACGTGTTACTTTTGCCTTACTCTTTCATTTGTTTGCAGAATCTCCAGAAGAGTGTAAATGTTTCAGATTTCATGGGAATAGAATTCACCCTATACTCCTAGCCTTTTTCCTCTTCAGACTCACATTATCAAGTGCCTTGGCTAGAGATATTGAAAAATGCCACTTTCAAACTTTTACCCTCATGTTAATATCAGAAGATAATGAAAATATTTAAACCATTTTCTTTCCCTAAATTCCCCTGTTATCCATACTTCAATTTTATATTGTTATTCATATATTGATCAATTCCTTTAATTCCCTTGAGCACCAAACTGTATCAACCTTTTCACCATGAAACAATTGTGATTTTAGTACTATACAAAATGTGATTTTAGCATTTCTAGAATATTAATCAGGAAAAATTTATATACAGAAACATAATGCTTATCAGAAATATGTATTTCTATAATAATTTCTGATTAGCATTTAACAATGTTAAATTTGTATTTCACACACACATATATACATACACACATTTTTCCAAGTATAACCATCTTTTTGAAAGATTTGTTCTTCAGCTTTGAGGTTTCTTTTGTATCTTGGTACAGTCTTGCTTTGGTCACTTTCTAAGTTACAGTTCTGAATAATTTTCCCATTTCTTGGCTCTAGCCTTGGTTTCTTTCAGGATGATAGTTTCTGAAGATAATTTTAAGCATCACGAATAATTGAAGAATGAGGAAAACATTACTAGTGTTAGAGGAAGTTATGAGATTATTACTCTAAGTCAGGAGTCAGCAAATCTTTTTCTTGTAAAAGCCAAATAGTAAATATTTTGGACTTTGTGGGCCACAGGTCTCTGTCACAGTGACTTAGTTCTGCTCTATACCACAAAAGCAGACATAGACACTAAGTAAAAGAATGGCAAGGCTGCGTTCCAATAAAACTTTATTTAGAAAACCTTGCTCTAAGTGAACAGCAGGAAAAGGTTATATCCTTTCTCTCACCTCTCTTGCACTCTCTCTCCTATCTTGTTGTCTTCTTACTATCATCTTTCTTCCACCTTTGTCTTTATCCCATTTCCATCCTGCTCCTTCTGTTTCTCACTTACTCTTTTTCATGTTGATTCCTTTCTTATCACTTGCTGTGAGACACATCCCAGGGATGCTTAGCAGGTCCTCCTAGCCTCGGAGATGGCATCAGAGAGGAGACTTTACTCTCCCCTGAGTCCACTTAGTGACACAAAGCAGCTCCTGGGCTGACTGGGTTATGTGTCTGGTCACTTCTTAAGCACCAGGTAACTCTTCCTGGGTGGCTTCAGATATACTTCGGTTTATTAGGTCTTTAATTTCTTCTAGCTTCCTTTGGACTTGAATCTCTGAACTGTCTAAAGGGGTCTTTCTCTTAAAATGTCAGTGGAACCTGAGGGATATTTGAATGTGCTTTTGTCTTTTTGAGTTCTTTGCTTTATGCAGAAGAGGCAAGGCTGACGGAAATGTGCGTGTGGTGGCTATGAGGGCACCTTCCTTAGGGCCTGGAGGAACTCTGTATCAGCTTACCTGTTGCAGCTTTGCTCACGCAAGCGGGCTTTTTGGCCACCATATCTTTCCCCAAAGACAGGATGAGAGTGAATGAGTTTCAGTTACAGCAGGAGAGATTAAGAGTAGAGGTCAGGATAAACTCTGTTTCTGTCACAACTGTATATCAAGCAAGGCGAGGACCAGGGGATGTTCTGGCGTTTCCTTGGAATTGTTAAAAGAACAGGACAGATTACTTCCTATGTTCACTCTAAACAGAAAAATGGTGTGACAAAGGAAACAGCTTTGTGTTAGAAATTTCCTGTGCAGTATGGACAGAAGGCTGGCAATCAAGATTTGAGGCCCAAATATCTCCTACCAGCTTCTTCTATGCAGACTAACTCTCAGGATGGTGGCTGATCCCTACAAGAGAGAAGGCTGTCTGCGCTTCCCGTTTCTGTGATGCTGCTCATAGTTTTCCAGCCTCAGAATTTTTGATCCCTCTCTTCTTTCTCTGTGGGCTTCCCATGTGGCTCAGATGGTAAAGAATTTGGTCACGATGCAGGAGACCTGGGTTCGATCCCTGGGTTGGGAAGATCCCTTGGAGAAGGAAATGGCAACCCACTCCAGTTTTCTTGCCTGGAGAATCCTATGGACTGAGGAGTCCACGGAGTTGCAAGAGTCGGACAAAACTGAATAACCAACACTTTCACTTTCTTTTCTCAGCCGTGTCCTTCAACTCTGCAGAGCTAGCTCTGTTTTGAAAAGCAAAATGAAATGAATGTTTGGACACTTGACCAAGCTGTCTAACTGCAGTCTTATTTTCTTTTTGTCACTGTCCAAACTGCATGAACAGATGACGCAGCTCTGTTTCTCCCATTTTCTCTCCACACGCTGGCTCCCTTCCTGTCTACAGCTGTGTTCTACCCTTCACTTTACTCGCTCATCACATTCTTTCTCCTGCAACTTGGTTCTAGCCTCCTCTTTCTCTCTCAAAAGGGCACTGAAATCTACCACTTACCCCAATCCAGTCTTGGTTGTCCCTCACCCATCTGAGGCATCTGCCATTTTGACCTCCTGTCTACCTCGAAAAAGCAAGAGAGTTCCAGAAAAACATCTATTTCTGCTTCATTGACTATGCCAAAGCCTTTGACTGTGTGGATCATAATAAACTGTGGAAAATTCTGAAAGAGATGGGAATACCAGACCACCTGACCTGCCTCTTGAGAAGCCTTTATGCAGGTCAGGAAGCAACAGTTAGAACTGGACATGGAACAGCAGACTGGTTCCAAATAGGAAAAGGAATACGTCAAGGCTGTATATTGTCACCCTGCTTATTTAACTTATATGCGGAGTACAGCATGAGAAACATGGGCTGGAGGAAGCACAAGCTGGAATCAAGATTGCCAGGAGAAATATCAATAATCTCAGATATGCAGATGACACCACCCTTATGGCAGAAAGTGAAGAGGAACTAAAAAGCCTCTTGATGAAAGTGAAAGAGGAGAGTGAAAAAGTTGGCTTAAAGCTCAACATTCAGAAAACTAAGATCATGGCATCCGGTCCCATTACTTCATGGGAAAAAGATGGGGAAACAGTGTCAGACTTTATTTTTTTGGGTTCCAAAATCACTGCAGATGGTGATTGCAGCCATGAAATTAGAAGACGCTTACTCCTTGGAAGGAAAGTTATGACCAACCTAGACAGCATATTAAAAAGCAGAGACATTACTTGGTCAACAAAGGTCTGTCTAGTCAAGCCTATGGTTTTTCCCGTGGTCATGTATGGATGTGAGAGTTGGACTATAAAGAAAGTTAAGCACTGAAGAATTGATGCTTTTGAACTGTGGTGTTGGAGAAGACTCTTGAGAGTCCCTTGGACTGCAAGGAGATCCAACCAGTCCATCCTAAAGGAGATCAGTCCTGGGTGTTCATTGGAAGGACTGATGTTGAAGTTGAAACTCTAAGACTTTGGCTACCTGTTGCGAAGAGCTAACTCACTTGAAAAGACCCTGATGCTGGGAAAGATTGAGGGCAGGAGGAGAAGGGGATGATAGAGGATGAGATGGCTGGATGGCATCATCAACTCAGTGGACATGGATTTGGGTGGACTCCGGGAGTTGGTGATGGACAGGGAGGCCTGGCGTGCTGTGATTCATGGGGTCACAAAGAGTCGGACACGACTGAGCGACTGAACTAAACTGAACTGAACTACCTCCTGACACCCTCTCGTCTCCTGTCTCCACAGCCAGCCTGTTCCTGTGACTTCTCTGCCTTTCTGGCTTATCTTTTCTTTCAGGCATTGGCTTTACTTCCTCCCACCTTGCCTGGGGAAGCCAGTTGACAAGCTGTTGTGGAAAATCAAGGTTACAGAGCTGCAGACTGGACTAGGATGACATTGGAGGGAAAAGGGGGCAACTAATGACATTTCAAAGGAAAACTTTGGCTAAATGACAGCATGGATGCTGGAAGTAGGAGAGGTGGAGGAGACAAGAAAGTGTCCCAGCTTCTAATCTTGAGAATGGAATAACTATGTCAGGAAAGTCAGGAAGAGGAGCAGGTCCTAAGGCAAATCTGATTTGCCTTTGGACAAGTGGAAAGCAGGACATACAAGTTGATGATATGTCTAAAGAGGAAAGTTAATGGAAATGGATAGAAAACCTTTTATCTCATTTGCTCCTGCTCCTAGCTCCTTAATCAATATTTCCAGCTCCCAGGCTCTGTGCTGACAGTTCTAATTGCTGGTTGGACATGACCACCCAGACGCTCATCATCACTTCAGATCCCCAGGTGGGAGGAAATGTGTTACAGGGAAGTAGCATGGAAAACTGGCCTAGAAGGCATGATTTATAGGGTCTGCTGTGTGACTTTGGACAAGTCATTTTACTTTCTAATTTTCTCGATGACGAAATGAAGGGTTAGATGAAGTAATATCCTACTAATTCACTCTTCCATCTTTCCCTGGATTGGTTTCTCCTCTAGATTTTTCCTTCGGTGAGTGGTGCCACCATTCTCTGTTATCTAGTGTCCAGCTGAGTCTTGAACTTCAGCTCACCACCCGTCTCTCTTTCCTGCCCACACCTGCTCCACTTCACATACAAACCATCAACACATGCTGCTGCATTTCCTCCTCGTTGACTTTCACAGATTTCTGTTTCCTTCGCACAGCCACACCCTCCTGGAGGTGCTTACTGCCTCCCTCGCCAATTATTTCTATGACAGGCTAGTTCCTGGGGCCTGGGATCCTTTGCTGCAGTGCCTGCACCTGGACAAATGTCTCCTGGAGCGATAAAATACACAGAAACTATAAGGGACTAAAATTAACTGCATACATGTGCAGTTGGGGCAAATTATGAACAATATACAGAAAGGCCAAAACCCAACTTCCACTTCTGAGGTGTCAGGAACAGGGAACTGCACATTATGCCTGCATACAGTATCACCAAAGGGTGAGCAGACCACCTAAGCCATCCCTCCCACCAAACCCACTGAACTACCCCTACCCTCACCCCATAACCAGCTCGCCTTTCCCTCAGAGAACGAGTGAGGGCACCCGTTGCTTGTCTTTGCTCCCTCGTGCTGTAGGAGAGTCCCAATGAAAGCCTTGCCTGAATTCCTCAGCTGGCCTGTTATCAATTTCTAATGATTAAAGACTCCAAGAACCCAGGTCAGTAATACTCTGGAGTCTTCTGGGCACATTACACTTCTTCACCATTCTTCCATCTGTTCTTCTGTGTCATTCTGTTCCCTTCCTCCTTAAATCTTCAAAGTGGGGTGAAGAGAAGGGGCTGTCTGTCAAGTTATTTGAGAGTTTTTTCTAAATACTTGGACCTGAACATCTCTCCTCCTTCCTCCACCCTGAATTCTTAGGCACTGTGTGAAAAAATTTCCCCCAGGTCACGATTCTCTCTTTCCTCATTGTAAAGAATCAACATTATGAAATTTTAAATATGTATATTTTATCAGTTCAGTCGCTCAGTCATGTCCAACTCTTTGCGACCCCATGGACTGCAGCACGCCAGGCTTCCCTGTCCATCACCAATTTCCAGAGCTTACTCAAACTCATGTCCATTGGGTTGGTGATGCCATCCAACCATCTCATCTTCTATCGTCCCCTTCCCTCTCACCTTCAGTCTTTCCCAGCATCAGGGTCTTTTCAAATGAATCAGCTCTTCTCATCAGGTGGCCAGAGTATTGGAGTTTCAGCTTCAACATCAGTCCTTCTAATGAATATTCAGGACTGATTTCCCTTAGGATGGACTTGTTAGATCTCCTTGCAGTCCAAGGTCTCTCAAGAGTCTTCTCCAACACTACAGTTCAAAAGCATCAATTCTTTGGTGCTCAGCTTTCTTTATGGTGCAGCTCTCACATCCATACATGACTACTGGAAAAACCATAGGTTTGACTAAACAGACCTTTATAGGAAAAGTAATGTCTCTGCTTTTTAATATGTTGTGTAGGTTGGTCATAGCTTTTCTTCCAAGGAGCAAGCATCTTTTAATTTCATGGCTTCAGTACCATCTGCAGTGATTTTGGAGCCCAAGAAAATAAAGTCTCTCACTGTTTCCATTATTTCTCCATCTACTTGCCATGAAGTAAAGGGATCGGATGCCATAATCTTAGTTTTCTGAATGCTGAGTTTTAAGCCACGTTTTCACTCTCCTCTTTCACTTTCATCAAGAGGCTCTTTAGTTCTTCACTTTCTGCTGTAAGGGTGGTATCATCTGCATATCTGAGGTTATTGATATTTCTCCCAGCAATCTTGATTCCAGCTTGTGCTTCCTCCAGCCCAGCGTTCCTCATGATGTACTCTGCATATAAGTTAAATAAGCAGGGTGACAATATACAGCCTTGACGAACCCCTTTCCCAATTTGGAACCAGTCTGTTTTTCCATGTCCAGTTCTAGCTGTTGCTTCTTGAGTTCTTAGGAGGCAGGTCAGGTGGTCTGGTATTCCATTTCTTTAAGAATTTTCCATAGTTTGTTGTGATCCACACAGTGAAAGGCTTTGGCATAGTCAATAAAGCAGAAATAGATGTTTTTCTGGAACTCTCTTGCTTTTTCAATGATCCAGTGAATGTTGGCAGTTTGATCTCTGGTTCCTCTGCCTTTCTAAATTCAGCTTGAACATCTGGAAGTTCATGGTTCATGTAGTGTTGAAACCTGGCTTGGAGAATTTTGAGCATTACTTCGTTAGTGTGTAAGGTGAGTGCAATTGTGCAGTAGTTTGAACATTCTTTGGCATTGCCTTTCTTTGGGATTGGAATGAAAACTGACCTTTTCCAGCCATGCGGCCACTGCTGAGTTTTCCAAATTTGCTGGCATATTGAATGCAGCACTTTCACAGCATCATCTTTTAGGATTTGAAATAACTCAACTGGGATTCCATCACCTAAAAATCCCACATAAAACCCTCAAGACAGCTACTATACCCTTGTATATAGTTGTTATGGCATTACCCTTTTTTAAAAACTGCTTTATTAAGGTATAATTGACATTTGATAACTGTATATACTTAAAGCACAAAATGTGACCAGTTTTGACAGAAGCGTAGACCCATGAAACTAGCAGTGCCATCAAGAACATATCCATCAACTCCAAAAGTTTCCTTGTTTCTCTTCATAATCCTACCCTCTTGCTCCTGCTCTCTTAGCCTTGTGCTCTGGTCAACTCCAGACAACCACAGAGCCACTTTTCTACAAGTATAGATTTCTTTGCATTTCCTATAATTTTATGTAGATAAAATATTTAGTGTGGGCTCTTTTCAGTTTGACATTATTCAGCATAATTATTTTATCCATGCTTTATATTTATTTTTTGTTTTATCCATTCATTATTGGATAAATCCATTCTTTTTTTTTTTTTTATCACCGAGCCGTATTATGTATTATAAACATACTGCAATTCATTTATCTCATCAAAATGAATTTTAGGGTTGCATTCTGTTTTTGGCTATTATAGATATAAAGCACTATGAACATTTGTGTGCAAGTCTTTGCATAGATGTATGCTTTTATTTCTCTTGTGTAAATACCATAAATAACTGGGCCATATCACAGGGGCATGTTTATTTAAGGAACTGCCAAACTGTTTTCTAGAGTGGTTGTCCCACCAGAAGTGAAGGGGAGTTCCAGTTAGTTCATATCTTTAGCAACACTTGATATGAACATTTTTTTATTTTAGATATTCTCATAGATTGTAGTGTCTCATTGTGATTAATTAATTAATTTCCCTAATAACTAAAGATGTTGACTCTCTTCTCAAGTGCTTATTTGCCATCCATATATCTGCTAAAGTGAGAGTTTATTCGAATCTGCCCATTTTTTCAAAATTGGTTTGCTTATTTTCTTGTTTTGAGAGTTTGAGAATTCTTTACATAATCTGGATACAGCCCTTCTTCAGATATGTGACCCTAAAATATTTTCTCCCAATGACTTGTCTTTTCATTTTCTTAACAGTGTCTTTTGAAGAGTAAGTAGAACCTCTTAATTTTGATGATGTCAAGTTTATCATTTTTTTCCTCTTAAGTAAGGATTATGGTTTTGGCATCATAGCTAAGAAATCTTTGACTACCAAAATCACAAAGATATTCTTCAATGTCTACTAGAAGTTTTATAGTTTTCAGTCAGTTCAGTTCAGTTCAGTCGCTCAGTCGTGTCCAACTCTCCGCGACCCCATGAACCACAGCACACCAGGCCTCCCTGTCCATCACCAACTCCCGGAGTACACTCAAACTCATGTCCACAGAGTCGGTGATGCCATCCAGCCATCTCATTCTCTGTCGTCCCCTTCTCCTCCCGCCCCCAACCTTTCCCAGCATCAGAGTCTTTTCCAGTGAGTCAACTCGTCGCATGAGGTGGCCAAAGTATTGGAGTTTCAGCTTTAGCATCAGTCCCTCCAATGAACATCCAGGATTGATCTCCTTTAGAATGGATTGGTTGGATCTCCTTGCAGTATAAGGGACTCTCAAGAGTCTTCTCCAACACCACAGTTCAAAAGCATTGATTCTTCGGCGATCAGCCTTCTTCACAGTCCACCTCTCACATCCATACATGACCACGGGAAAAACCATTGCCTTGACTAGACGGACCTTGGTTGGCAAAGTAATGTCTCTGATTTTTAATATACTATCAAGGTTGGTCATAACTTTCCTTCCAAGGAGCAAGCGTCTTTTAATTTCATGCCTGCAGTCAGCATCTGCAGTGATTTTGGAGCCCCAAAAAATAAAGTCTGACACTGTTTCCACTGTTTTTCCATCTATTTCCCATGAAGTGATGGGACCAGATGCCATGATCTTTGTTTTCTGAATGTTGAGCTTCAAGCCAACCTTTTCACTCTCCTCTTTCACTTTCATCAAGAGGCTTTTTAGTTCCTCTTCACTTTCTGCCATAAGGGTAGTGTCATCTGCATATCTGAGATTATTGATATTTCTCCCAGCAATCTTGATTCCAGCTTGTGCTTCTTCCAGCCCAGCGTTCCTCATGATGTACTCTGCATATAAGTTAAATAAGCAGGGTGACAATATACAGCCTTGACGCACTCCTTTTCCTATTTGGAACCAGTCTGTTGTTCCATGTCCAGTTCTAACTGTTGCTTCCTGACCTGCATACAGGTTTCTCAAGAGGCAGGTCAGGTGGTCTGGGATTCCCATCTCTTTCAGAATGTTCCACAGTTTATTGTGATCCACACAGTCAAAGGCTTTGGCATAGTCAATGAAGCAGAAATAGATGTTTTTCTGAAACTCTCTTGCTTTCTCCATGATCCAGCGGATGTTGGAAATTTGATCTCTGGTACCTCTGCCTTTTCTAAAACCTGCTTGAACATCTGGGAGTTCACGGTTTACATACTGCTGAAGCCTGGCTTGGAGAATTTTGAGCATGACTTTACTAGCGTGTGAGATGAGTGCAATTGTGCGGTAGTTTGAGCATTCTTTGGCATTGCCTTTCTTTGGGATTGGAATGAAGACTGACCTCTTCCAGTCTTGTGGCCACTGCTGAGTTTTCCAAATCTGCTGGCGTATTGAGTGCAGCACTTTCACAGCATCATCTTTCAAGACTTGAAATAGCTCAACTGGAATTCCATCACCTCCACTAGCTTTGTTAGTAGTGATGCTTTCTAAGGCCTACTTGACTTCACATTCCAAGATGTCTGGCTCTAGGTCAGTGATCACGTTATCGTGACTATCTTGGTCATAAAGATCTTTTTTGTACAGTTCTTCTGTGTAGTTTTAGGTACACTCTAATGTCTATGATCCATCTTGAGTTAATTTTTGTATATAGTTTGAAATATTGATCCAAATTATCCTTTTTTTTTTTTGTATATGGATATTGTGATAGAATAAGGCACTTCCCCAATGATGTCTACCTCCCAGGCTCAGAACCTGTGATTATGTTAGGTTACATAGCAAATTACATGGGAGTTAAGGTTTCAGATGGAATTGTGGTTGCTAATCAGATGACCTTAAAGTAGGGAGATTATTTTAGATTATTCTGAGTGGGTCCAGTATAATCACAAGGGCCCTTAAAACTGCAAGGGGAGGCTAACGAGAGAACCAGAGAGATGGCAATGTGAAAGGCCCACGGGTGGATTTGAAGATGAAGAAGGAGGACAAAAGCCAAAACACAGCTGGCTTCTGGAAGCTGAAAAAAACAAGGAGGCAGATTCTCTCCCAGAGCCTCCAGGAAGAAGACAATCCCACTAACACCTTGATTTTAGCACAGTGAGACCCATATTAGACTTTTAACTTCCAAAACTGTAAGATAATAGAATTTGTATTGTTTTAAGCCACTAAGTTTGTGGCAATTGGCTATAGCAGTCATAGAAAACTAACATATTTTCAGTTTTTCAAGCACCTTTTGTAAAGACTATCCTTTTTACACTGAATTCCCTTCGATCTTTGTTACAGAGCATTCGGCAGTACATGTGTGGGTCTGTTTCTGTAGTCTATTCCATTGATCTATTTGTCTGTCTTAAACCAGTGCTGCTACTGCTGCTGCTGCTAAGTCGCTTCAGTCGTGTCTGACTGTGTGCGACCCCATAGACGGCAGCCAACCAGGCTCCCCCGTCCCTGGGATTCTCTAGGCAAGAACAGTGCTACATTGTCTTAATTACTGGAACTTTATAATGTCTTGAAATTGGATAGTGTATGTCCTCCTATTTTTTCCCTCTTTTTCTTAGTTGTTTTGGATTTTTTAGTTTCTTCACATTGAATTGGTTTGTCAATATCTACAAAAAAGCCTTCCGGAAACTTGATTGGGGTTGCATCGAATCTGCTGATCAATCTGGAGAAAATTGATGTCTTAAGCATTTTGAGTCTTCTGAGCATGACACAGTATATCTCTCCTATTACTTAAGTCTTCTTTGGTTTCTTTCAGAATATATTGTAGTTTACACCGCATGGGTCTTCCATATCTTTTTATCAGATTTAGCCTTCATATTTCATATTTTTCCAAGCTAATATAAATAATGATGCTTTTAAACTTCTGTTCACAACCCTCATTGCTAGTGTATACAAATACAATTTATTTTTAAATATTGGTCTCACATCCTGGAATCTTGCTAAACACATTATTAGTTCTATTAGCATTTTGATGGATTTCATGGATTTTCTAAATAGGCAATTATGTTGTCTATGAAAAAAGACAGCTTTACCTCTTCAATTTGGATGCCTTTAATTTCTTTTTCTTACTTTCTGTACTGGTTAGAACATCCAGTACAATGTTGAATAGGAGTGAGAGTGGATATTCTTGCTTGCTTTGTTCTGATGTTCGGATGAAGCATTTAGTCTTTTGCCATTTAGTATAATGTTACTGTAGGTTTTTTTGTAGATGCCATTTATTAATTTGAGGAAGTTCTTTCAATTTCTAGTTTGCTGAGAGTTTTGATCAGAAATAGATGTTGTTTTCTGTCAAACGCCTTTCTTGTATCTATTCAAATTATCACATGGCTCTTCTTTTTAGATACAGTATATGAATTTTCTAGGGCTGCCATAACAAAGTACCAGAACTTGGGTAGCTTAAAAGAACAGAAGTTTTTTTTTGTCCCACTTCTGGAGGCCAGAAGTCTGAAATCAAGGTGTCAGCAGGGCCATGCTCCCTCTGAGACTCTGGGTTCAGTTCAGTTCAGTCGCTCAGTCGTGTCCGACTCTTTGCGACCCCATGAATCACAGCACGCCAGGCCTCTCTGTCCATCACCAAATCCAGAGTTTGAGACTCTGGGTAGAATCCTGAATTCTTCCTTGCCTCTACCTACCTTCTGGTGGTGGCTGTCAATTCTCAGTGCTCCTTGGCTTGTAGCTGCATCATTCCAGTCTCTGCCTCTGTTGTCACATGGTGTTTTCCCTGTCTTCACATAGTTTTTCTCTTCTTATAAGGACACCATTCATAACGGATAAGAGTCCACCTTAATGACCTTATCCAAACTGATTATATCTACAAGGAATTTATTTCAAAATAAGGTCACAATCACAGATACCTCAGATTAGGTATTCACTCTCACTTCAACCTATCTTTTTTTTGGGAGGGGACACCATTCAATCCGTAACATGTGGTAAATTACATTGATAGATTTTCAAATATTAAATAAATCTTGCTTCCTTGGTATAAACTGACACACTTGGTCCTGTTGTATTATTCTTTTTATGTATTTGCTAATGTTTTTTATTTGACTTGCTAAAATTTTAATAAGAATTTTGCATCAATGTTCATGCAGGATAGCAAACTATAGTTTTGCTTTTTACTCTTTTATGGTCCTTGTTTGATTTTGGCATCACAGTAATGCTGGTCTGATAGAATTGGTTGGGAAATAGTCTCTTTTTTTTCAAATTTTTCTGGAGAAGTGTGTATGGAATTGGTATTATTTCCTACTTAAATGTTTCATAGAATTCAACATTCAAGCTATATGGGTCTTGAGTTTTCTTTGTGGGACGCTTTTAAGCTACAAATTTAATTTCTTTGATACAGGGCTATTTAAGTTATCTACTTATTCATAAGTGAAATTTCGTTCATGTCTTCCAAGGAATTTGTACATTTTAAGTTGTCAAATTTGTTGGCATAAAATTGTGCATAATATTCCCTTATTGTTCTTTTTACCTATCTATAATCTATAGTGATGTCACTTCTCTTGTTTCTGCTAATACTAATTTGAGTCTTATCTGTTTCCTTATTGCAGTCTGGCTAGAGGTTTATCAATTTTATTGATATTCTCAAAGAATTTCCTTTTAGTTTCACTGATTTTTCTCCTTGTTTTCTGTTGTATATTTATTTTTTTAATGCTCTAATCTTTTAAACTTTCTATTCTTCTGTTTTGGATTTCTTTTGCTCTTAAGGCAGAACAGGAGATCAATGATTTGAGACTTTACAAAATAGGAATTTTAGTACTACAAATTTCCCTCTATGTACTGTTTTAGCTCTGTTTCATAGATTTTTGTATGATGTTTTTTCATCTTTATTCAGTTAAAAATTCTTTCTACTATCTCCACTGAGTTCTTAGTTGATCATGGGTTATTTAGAAGTATTTATTTAGTTTTCATATATTTGGTTTTTTTTTCATATATTTGTTATTAATTTTTAGCTTAATTCATTGTGTTCAGAGAATATTGCATGCTTTTTAAAAAAAACAACTGAAGTATAATTTGCATGATGTTAATCTTCTTACATTTTTCAAAACTTGTTTTATGGCTTAGCATAGAGTTTATCTTGTGTACTTGATGCCTGTGTTCTTGAAGAAAAATGTATATTTGCTGTTATTGAGTGGAGTATTCTATAAATGTCAGTTTATAGAATGTTGGTTGATAGCATTGATCAAGTCTTCCATATCCTTATTGATGTTCTATTTCCTTATCAATTATTGAATGAGATAGATGTTAAAATCTCTGACTATAATTTGGAATTTGTCTGTTTCGTTTTGTTTTGTTCTATCAGTTTTGCTTCACATATTTTGAAATTTTCTTAGATGCAAAAAATTTTAGGATTGTTGTGTGCAGTTGATTAACTGAAATGTCCCTTTTTATCCCTAGTAACAGCTTTTGCTAGGAAATCTTTGTCTGATATTAATATAGCCATGAACATTTAAAACCTTAATAGAAATTGCCAAATTTCCTTTAAAAAAATATGTGTCATTTCATAAGTTTTTCCCCCATTCTGGTCCACATCAATTGAAAATTTGATATGAACTTTTCTCTAAACATGTTTTCTGAGTTTGAGATGAGCTAATGCTCTTGCCTGGCTTCCCAGGTGGTGCTAGTGGTAAAAACCCACCTGCCAATGCAGGGGACATAAGATACACAGCTTCGATCCCTGGGTTGGGAAGATCCCCTGGAGGAGGGCATGGCAACCCACTCCTGGCAGGCTACAGTCCATAGGGTCACAGAGAGTTGGACTTGACTGAAGTGACTTAGCACACATGCAATGCTCTTGCCAGGCCTCTGGTTCTCTGTCTGCACAATGGTGCCAGTTCATAGCAGCTCTGCCATCATGTGTATGTGTGGGAGTGCAGGCCAGAGTATCAGCTTAGGGTAAAAGGGAAGGCAAAACTTAGAAAAGACAAATGAGAAGTACTTTCATTGTCAGGGAAGGTGGTAAGTAAAGGGGCATCTGGTTGCTTTAAGGCAGTTCAAGCTATTTGGACCAGATGAATTAGATCTCATGGCAATGAACTTGTGATGTCAGAGTCTCTATTAATAATTTTTAAGAAATGGGGCCTGACAGATGTACCCAACATTGAAGACAGGCAACTGTATTTAATTTTTTCAATGGGTGAAAAATAATTGTGACATTCAGTAAGGAAAGTAAGGAGTACAGGGAACCAGAAAGGGTTCACTAAAAACGCATTTAAATCTATTTGCTGTTAAGAGTTAGCTGGTTATAGATCGGGAGAGGTTCCAGGTGCTTTACCTGGAGAGAGATGGAACCAAGTAGGTTACCAGTGATGACAGATCTGGGAGATTCTGGCTGGTGGGTAGCAGTCCATCAGTTTTACACTCACTATCTGATTTTCCTATCAGGTGTGTTTTTAACACATTAGGTCAGGTCACAGCCTCTCCATCTGTCTGGATGAGGTAGCAACAATGGCCTCCAACACACTACATTAAGTACTCAGGTCTAAAGAGCCTCTGTTTTGTAAGCTTTGCAGTCACTAGGACTATAAACAGAACACTGGCTAATTATTGTTTAATTATTGCTTAAAAACCAATTGGCACAATACAATCACTGCATTAATTACCCCATACAGCATCTGCTTTCTTTTTTGAGGTCTTCCCCATTCCTCTCCTGTCCCTCTCCCCACTTTAATTGAAATTCAGCTTGCTGTAACACCTCCTTTCTCCTGGCCAACTGGATCTCTCCATTCACACGAGGGAGAAGAACAAAACAGACAAGGCCCCGGGGATTAGGGAGTTTGACAGCTGTCCAAAAGGAGCGTTGAGACACTGGCCAAGTACCGAGGCAGGGCAGAAACAAATGAGAAACAGAACAGAGTCACGGAGGGAAAGATAGGCAGGGGCACATCGCGAGAGGAGCGGACTGGACAAAGAGTCACTGAGACAGGCAGAGATGTTTAAAGGGGCGCTGAAAAGGGGGGGAAGGAAGAGAAAAGCTTTAAAAAGAGAGAGAGAAACTAAGGGGAGTTGGTGAGGAAAATGCGAAAGGCTCAGGAGGTCAAGGAGACAGAAGGGGGCTTGTGGAGGAGAGGGGAAAAGTCCCTCTAGAGACAGATCAGCCCATCTTGGGGGACTGGCAGCTTGAGGGGGGCCGCGGCTCATACACCTGAGAACGGGGTGGGGTGGAGGAAGCGGCCGCCGGCGGGCGGGAGTAGGAGCAGCGCTAGGGTCGAGGCTGAGCGCGCGGGGCTCCGGCGTCCGAGCCCCGGGCAAGCCCCGCGTGCGCCTGGCGGCCCCGCCCCCTGCCCGGCCGCCTCCTCCGCCGGGGCTTTTCCTGCGGGGCTCAGGAAGCCGGCCAAGCACAGCCGCGAACAATAGCTCGGGGCCCGGGCTGGGCTCCTCGGAGAGGCCGGCGAGCGGAGGCGGGGGGAGGGAGGCGTCCGCGCCGCCGGGGGCCCGCGGCGAAGCCCCAGCCCGGGCCGAAGCTTCAGTTGAGCTCGGCGCTGCCCGGGGCATTGTTGGCCGGGACTGAGGAGCGGGAGCCGGGGGAGGAGCTGCGAGGCGGCGGCGGCGGCGGCTGAGGGAGCCAGAGGGGGAGCCAGAGAGCGAGCGAGGGAGAGAGGCGGAGAGCGTGCGGGCGATAGAGCGAGGGAGGGAGGAGGTAGAGACAGGGAGGGTGGGAGGGAGGAGGAAAAATAAAGAGGAGAGCCGAGCAGGGCTGAACAATAGAGGCGGGCAGACGGGCGAGGAGGACAGCCAGCTGCCGCTGCGGAGAGAGAGCGGGCGCCCAAGCAGCTCGGACCCCGGCCCGGGCAGACCGCAGGCGGCCAGCGCCCCCCGGGGAAGGGGGACCATGGGGGAGCCCGCGCCAGGCGCCCCCAGCCCGCCGTGCGCCTCCGCCTGAGGGAGCCTCGGCGCCCGCTGCCCCAGCGCAGCCGCCCCGGCCGGCCGCCCTCGAAGCCCGGTGTCCGCAGCCCAGCGCCCTCCGCCCACCGGGCGCCGAGCAGCCCTCGGCCCCGGGCTTGGCCGCCCCCCAGCTGCCCGTGGACACCCTCCCCCAGTCATGAACCCCCCTGAGGGGGCAGCGGAGGAAGGAGGAGCCGCCGACTCGGACGTGGACGCCTTTTTCCGGACAGGTAAGCTGGGCAGGGCGGGGAGCCGGGGGGTCCGCTGCCCTGGACGCGGCTTCTCGGACAAGTTTGGGGAACGAGACTGTTGCTGGGGCGGGCGTGCTGGGGGGTGCTGTCCCCCTCGTCGTCCGGGCCGGAGTTGCCGAGATTCTTGTTGTTACGGCAGTGCTGGGTGCGTTTTGGAGAGGGGTGGGGGCTGGGAGCCTGGCGCCCCTCGGCGTTCACCCCACTTGCGGGAGTCTGTGTGGGGAGGCGGGAGGCCGTCCCCGTGGGCCGCCTTCTCCCGGGGCGCGGGGATGGGGCGAGGCTGGATCACTTCGCGGCGCGCCGCTCTCGCTCCGGCGCCCCCGCCCCTCCCGGGGCTCCCCCCTCCCCCTAGCTCCTGTCAGCCTGGCTCTGGCCGCCCCGCGCCCGCACCCCTGCTCCGGGCCAGGGGCCCCGGGCCCTGATGTGCAGGGAGGGACCGGGAGTCCCGCAGGCTGCAGCCTGACAGTCGGGAGCGGGGCGGACGGTGGACCGCGGAGCCTGATGCGTGTGAGGAGCCGGGCGTCTCAGACTTTAAGAGGCGGACTCGGCTGGGAGGGCGGTGGGCGCCTGGGACCTCGTCCTTGTCCTCCTCTTCTCCAGTGATGGGAACGCAGGAGCTTTTCATAAGAATCACTCATTCTGGACGTGTGAGTTAGCGTCCCCCTCATACACACCCACTGAATCTTTGCTTGCCTGTGTTATGTAGAGCTCCCCCGCCAGACCTGCTTTCACGGTTGTTCTTTGCCCCCGCCACCACCCAGTCCTGGGTCTGAGTCGCAGGTTCCTTGGCTGCACAGCCCCATTCCCAGAGCAGATGCCGACCACTCTCCTCTCCCACCACCTGTGGCCCTGTTTCTCTGATGACCAGGGTTTCTCCATCTCCTCTTTACCTGTGGCTTCCACCAACTCGGTAGGTAGAGCTCCCCAGCTTCCATATCTGGAACCATTTTGTCTGGAATCTCTGTCCCAAAGAGTCCAATAAGTTATGGGGACTCCCTCTTTCTGTAAATTGGATTAAAGCGCATGAACTGCTGGGGTCAAGGAGCAGGTTAGCTCCGGAGGCTCCCTGCACACCCATCTGTTTCCTAACCTCATTGCCCTGCCCTGAAGGTCATCTGAGGGGAAGGGGTGGGGTGCTTTGTTGGGGAGACTTGTGGCTTTAGAAGTCAAGAGTTGGTCGACCCATTTGTTCATTTTCTAGTTGGTCTGAAGAGTAAAGAGATGGAGGACAGGAGCTGATGCCAGAGCCTGGAGAAAACAGAAGGAGCCCGTTGTCCTACCCTGCTTCTCAGAGCTCAGCCTTGTCTCCTTGTTCCTTTTACCCAGTTGTGGATTCTAACAGACACCGCGCCCCCGCCCCCGCCTCGACTCACACTCATATATGCACTGCCCAGGAACCAAAGCACTGAGTTCTAAAAACGTGCCTGACCCGAGTTTATAACCTTATAGTCTAGGAGAAAGGTTCTGGGGGTTAAGTCATATCTGGAAACATTCACCAGGATGTCTTCCCCGACACCCCCACCTTCCCCAACTCCTGCCTCTCATCTGGCACAAAAGCCTGCCTTTCTTTAGTTCTGGGGAAAACTCTTGAAGTATGAGCTTTCCTACCTTCCGTTTCTGGACCCACTATTATCTTTTGGCACCCATCCCTCTCTCCCTTTTTCTACCATCCAAACAACAGTTCCTGTCCATTCTCTGTCCCAGGCACTTGGAGCAGATCTCAGTTTCTGGAGGCTTGCTAATTTCTGACAAATGAATTCACACAGTGTTAATGGTGTTAATGACCTATAATGGTCCAATGTGTTACTTTTCCCAGGGCCTTTCAAAATACAACATGGGGCTTACATTGTCTAGCTCTGGCTAAAATCACAGAGTAAATAACCGACTGGGGACTGTCTCCTGTGGAATCCTGCTGGGGGTATTCTCCTTCCTCCTTGGGCAGCCTTATTGTGGGTGGGGGTGGCTAGGTTTGATGTGCTCTTCAAATCAGAGAAGGGTGAAATCTGCAGCAGATAAGGCTGGAAGTGACTGACAATGTGTAGCAAGTTGTAAGAGGGGAGGCAGGCTATCTGTGGTAGGGTCTAGGACCACCACTCACCTGAGTGGCCCGCTGTGCTCTGCTTTCTGATCTTACTCCCTTCCAATCTCTAGCCTGGGGATTCTTAAACCTGGAAAAGACCATATTTCTTAACTGTCTCCTTTCTGATCCCCCAATCTTCATGGAATATAGTGCTCTACACCTGGTAGGTTGGACATATTATAAATTTATTTAGTCGAACCACTGAGAAAGCTTCAAACACATTTTCAAAGTCCCTGGGGCCAGGGTTACCCCCTACTTTCTGGTGAAAAATTTTGCTCACACAAAGACCAGACTGGCAATTGCTTTGTCAAAATTCTGGCATACTCTGCCTCTAATTAGGCATGTTTCAACTAATTCTGTCATTTTGGTTCCTTGTCCTCTTCTGATTATTTTGGTACTTAAGTTCTTTTGATCATGGATTAAGCTATATTTTCTAAATCCTATATATCCGTACATGTACATGGCTAGATAGACACACAGAGAGAAGCGCACACCCCCCCCCCACACCCCAGTCTTACAGACTGGTGTATTCTGTATTGTCTTTCTGGGAACTTTTTGATCCAAGCCTGGGAAAGTGTGTCACAATAATTTTATTGATCATGGTTATGAGGCAGAGGAGGGGAAATATGGGAACTCAGAATTGGGAACAGAAAACCAACAAGGACTTTTCAGCTCCTACTAAGGAACCTTCTGCTGTCCAGGGTGCTGTGGGATAGAAACGTTCGACGTGGCCTCTATCCTCCAAGAGCTTTTAAAAGAAGATTGACAATTACTGCCCAATATGGCAACCCACTCCAGTGTTCTTGCCTGGAGAATCCCAGGGACGGGGAAGCCTGGTGGACTGCCGTCTATGGGGTCGCACAGAGTTGGACACGACTGAAGTGACTTAGCAGCAGCAGCAGGGATTAATTAACTGCTGAACATTATGGTGCTCTAAGATAAAAAGTTGGCAGAACTACAGAGGAGAGAGACTGAGGGTAGCCTATGAAGGAGAGATGGAGGGTAGGAGGAGAATCATGGACAAAATCTCAGGGAGGTTGAGGCACTGACATTGAGGATGCCAGGAAGATGGAGCAAAAAGTGTAGGGTAGGGAGGAATGGGAAACAGAGTTTGTTAAGTAGGACAAGACCAGATAGGGAGAGTCTTGGAAGCCCAAGAGAGAGGAGATTGGATTTGATTCAAGATTGGTAGGGAGTCGTTTTAGGTTCTTGATCAAGGGCACATCCTGAAGAAAGTGATATTTGGAAAGGTTTATCTGGGGATTCATATGATTGATGGAGTTGATAAGAGAGAGAAAGAACCCAAATGCAAAAGTGACCCAGAACTGAGGGAGAGGGGCTTGGCTGGGTTAGTGGCAGAAAGAATGGGGACTCAGGGACCACTCAGAGAGAAAGGCATTGTCAAAGGCATAAATATGGGAATTTATTGAGAAACTTGTAGGAGGGAAAGAAAATTAAGCCCACAAGAAAATGGGAGTAGCTGGGTTGAAAGCATAGAGGACCAACCGTGTCTTGACTGATGCACTCTGGTTGAGGACAGGAGCTGGATTTTGCAGGGCAGTAATGCTGTTCACTTTGGATGTGGATAATTAGAACTGATTGAGGAGCATACAGGTGGAATCGGTTTGTGGGAGAAATGGGACTCCAGACAGGGGCACAGGCAGATTAGGGCTGGCCTTGGAAGCCTTCTGCATTGAGGTGTGCTGCAGCTGAAGCTTGTGAGTGCAACAGCTCTCAGAGGGAGGGGTGAAGGGAATAGGAGAGGGCTGAAGTTAGAATTTGGGGGAGAAACCCTTGTTTAGAAAGTGGCAGCAAAGGAGACTTGATCCTAGAGACCCCAGAGAGTCAGCGTGGGTTCTGATGTGATGACAAGCTGCAGACAGGTTGAACAAGAGGGATGCCAGGTAGGTGTCACTGGATGTGATAAAAAGATGGCCACTGTGAGCTCTTGGGAGCACAGTATTAGAAGAGGCATTCCGGGTAGGCATTTGGGGTGGGTAGGAGTTTACTGGTGAAAGCAAAAAGAATTTGGGTGCTAGTCAGACAGGATATTAGCATCAAGAAAAAGAGTTTTCATTTTTTGTTGGAGAGTCAGAACAGCTTTAGATGTGGAAGGGAGGGAGCTTCTGGGCAGGAAGAACTGAAGATGCTAGATTGATTGAGTTAGATATCTGAAGAGGTGAGACAGAGGAGGTTCCCTAGCAAAAGTAAAATCTTGGCTTTGGTGAACTGAGGAGAAACCTCTTTCTTTAAGACTCGAAAAGAAATCAGAGGATAAATTTAATGAAATCGATGTGGAAATGTCATATATTTATGTTGAGCTTTGGTCTTGTGAGTCAAGACATTTTTAATTGGATTGTTGCTATTACTTGGACTTTGGTTAGCCTCACACTCAACTCTGTCTTTCCAAGTCCCTAAACTAGCTTCTCCTCTTGTCTTCCTTATTCTTATTGCTGCCTTTTCCCCTTTCCTGGGGTTGATATTTAACACCTTGGCATTGTCTCTGAGGAGTCTCTCTTCTGACTATCTCTGTTGAATTATCTTTCATAGTGAGCCCATGCTCTTCATTCTCAGGGCTTCTGCCCTATGCCAGGAGATCCATTATGGTGCCATGGACTCTTTCAGTAGCCTTTATTCTTGGCTGTTGGAATTGGCTCTCTCACCCCCACTCCAAACTGGCATCTGCAGACAGATTGCACTTCCTAAAGGAGCTTGCAGTACTTTCATCACAGCTGGTTTATGAGCCTACAGTGGCCCTCTACTGTCTTTAGGGTCAAGTTTGTCTTTCACACCTCAGCTTTAGCCAGGCTGCTCTTCTCACTGTCCAAGGGCAGTTTGACTCATGTTTCCTTACCCCTACTCTACAAATGCAACTGATTCTTCAAAACTTGAGCACCACATTCTTCTGGAAGCTTTCACAGCCCACAAGAGCAGCTTTCCCCCTGGAATTCCTATAACACTCATTTGTCTATACTCATTTTCTCACTTCATCAGAGGTATTATATTGTTTTTAGCCTCTTCACGTAATTAAGTGATTTGTTATTTAAAAGATCTTTAAAAAAGTTTATGAGTCACCAAAACCAAACAAAAACAAGCCATCTCCCTCTGATATAGGTAAAGCAAATACAGCAAAATATCAGCAGTTGCTGAATCTAAGGTGGTGATATATTCGTATTCACTGATTACTATTTCAATTTTTCTCTCAAAAACCCCATGCCACCTAAAGAACTGGACATTGTCAGGTCCAGATCATAGACAAGGGACATTTTGGAATAACACCTTTTGTTGGTGTGCAATTTTTTGGGTAAATATCATCATCCTGTCTGTGCGTAGTCAGGCACCTGAAAGGGGTGGAGTCTCTTACCTTCTGAGTAAGGAAAACATCTGCAGCAAAGAAAAACATCTCTTTTTGATGTTGTGTTTGCTGCAGAATGTAAACCTGATGCTTAATTTAATATTTACCATTCCTTCTTGTTTCTCCTCCACTTCCACCCATCATGATTTGGGCTTTTGATCATGCCATTTCTGAAGAACTTCTGATGGAGTATTGAGAGGACTTTGTTGCTCTGGAAAGGGAATGTTGTTAATATTTTTAATATTGTAAATAATTGGTTATTTCTACATTAGTATATTTTAGGACATACAACATCTATGCACACTTCCATAGGATTTGAGAGGCTTTGATTTATCCTCGTGCCAGCAATCATCAATAACTCAATTATTGGTACATTCTATCCAGTTGTATTTGATAATCCCTTGGGGTATGGAAGAAGTGTTGGAATAAACTGAAGCTGCAGTAAGAAATTAGTTGAGAAGTGAAAAAAATCTTCCCGACTGTCAGTGTCAATAAAACACCAGAATAGGTGAACTAGAGGTCCTTTTTAGCTGTTGAAGAATGAACGCTTTTACTTTTCCAAGTTCTTTCTGGTTCTGGAACTTGGTAGTTCACTTTTGGAGGTAGGCAGTAGAGTTTAGTTAAGTGGTTCTCAATCGGAGGCAGTTTTGTCCTCCAAGAAATATTTGGCGGTATCTGGAGACATTTTTTGGTTGCCATAACTCAGGAAGGGGGTGGCAACTGGAATTTTTGGGTAGAAGTCTATAATACTGCTGAACATCTTATAATGCACAGGACAATAAAAAATTCTGCAGCTTCCAAATGTCAGTGGTGCTAAGGCCAAGAAGCTGGATGATCATTGGTTTTGGATCAGATAGGCTCAGCACTAATCAGGGGTGGAATATTGAATAAATTATATAATCTATGTCATCCTCAGTCTTCTGCAAAATGGGACCAAGAATGCTTATTTCACAGGTTGAGAGAATTAAATAGGAAAAACACATAAATAACATCTGGTGGTTTCTGACCCACATTAGGAATACAAGAAATCCTAGCTGTCCTTAGCTATTGTTTTCATTATTAAGTGAATGTGAATGTGATGGCACAGAGGCTGAGGGACTCTCCTAAAGGGGAACCATGCAGGGCTTTTGACATGAAGTGAAAGGGGTGCTGGAGAGACAGCACAGTGGTGTGCAAGAGCCTGGGTGGAATCAGAACGCTAGAGTCTGGGCCTTGGCTCTTTTTCTTTCATTCATTTAGTCATTTGTTTGACAAATATTTATCGAGTGCCTCGTGCAGCCATGTGCTGTGCTCTGGGAGTGTATAAAGTCATTGCAAGAAAGAATATAGAGCAGGAAGGAAAATGGATATAATTATAATACCCCCCTCAGGGAGCATTTGAATTTAAGGGATGGGAAAGGGAGAGAAAGCCTGTGAAAGAGGCGAGAAGGTCTGGTAAGAGAGAAGGAGGTGAACCCTCCGCATTGCTCTCTACTTATCTGGATGACTTGGCAAGCGAGTAACACCCAGAGTGTAAGATGAGGATGGCGCCTGCCCCCACTCCAGTTCCCTTATAGGGCTGTTGAAAGACTCAAATAAGACACTGTACATGAAAGGTCTTTGTAAGTTGTACACTTCTCTCCAAATTTATGTAGATGGTTCTTTCCAAATCGAACATTGTAAGTACCTCTTCTGTCAAGTATTCTTTTATTAAATTTGACCTCCATGGGACCTTTTCCAATCCTTCTCAGTTTGGTTTCCCATGGGAACTGGATGGGGCACCCTCCTTGCAACAAATCAGGGCGCCACTTCTCCACCAAAGTGTAAAAATGCCAGTCCCCCAGGCCCTGGGCCAGATGGCCCCATACCATCTAGAGAAGCCCAGCAAGAATGGGGGTCTTGCTTCCACTGAGCCTCAGGTGGGTACAGTGAATCAGTCTGGTCCTGCTTCTGCTCTGTTTGCATGCTGTTCAGACTCATCCTGCCACTCCTTTGAGTGTGAATGACTGGCAGCAGAATAACTAGGAAATGATTGTCAGCCTCAGGGCTGTTGGATCAATAGAGCTGCTTGAAATTGTGTCTGCTCTTGAGTGAGGGAACAGAGAGAATTAGCTGGGAGGACAGAGGAATTATTACGAAGTAAAGAAGAAACTTGGAGAATTAGCTTCATCTCCTCCCCTTCTGTCCCATGGCTTTATTAGAAGAGAGCTGGATATTAGCTAGAAAACACAGATATGAGGGATAAACAAGTAGAGTGAAAAGTGGCAAATGAACTTCCTTGTGTCCTCAAGGAAGTAGTTACTTCTTGAGACTTGAAAGATGGGTAGACTTTAGATGGGGAAGACAGTGTTCAAACAGTGTTGAAAAAAAGTGCAACCATCCATGGCATATTTGGGGATAGTCAGTGGTCCAGTTTATTTTTTTTGCAGGTTAACCAACTTTAATGGGATCAAAACATTATACAATAAAATGTGTATACATTCACACACACAAAAAGAATCAACTTTTTTTTGGAATTGTATAAAGCAAGCAGTGGGGACTAAATCCTTGTGGAGATTATTCTTGGAGTTGGAACCAGAGATTTTAGTATTTTGGTTTTTTCACTTCAACTCCATTGGCTTCCATCTTCTTCCTCTTCTCAGTGATCACACTAATCTTTTTCCACTGGCAATCAAGCTCTGCTTTGTCATTGGTTTCCTTGAAGTGCCTGGTTTTCCGCCCTTCAGACATCTTGATGCTATATTGGAATGCAGCTTTGGGCAAAGCCTCCTTGTTGTTCATATACTGGCTATATGCCTCCTGGGTGTCAAAGTCCCAGCAGCCTAAAGGACCTTTCTTGTTACCCTGGTCCATTTTGCTATAATCCACCTCCTCATCACTGTCCACAGCCATGTCATCCATCGTGGCTGGATAGCACTCAGCATAGCTATTGGACATGCCAAAGAAATCTCCCAGCTGCTTCTTGTCCTCTGGCTTCTTCAGCGATTCAGTGCCTTCCCAGCCGGCAGATCCAGCAAACTTTTCATTGATGGACTTGATCAACTCCTTGGCAGATCCGGGTCCTTTGTCAACACCCATGGGCTCATCGTCCACTTTTGGCTTCTCAAAGCAGCTGTGCTGCTTCTTCTCTTCTTCTCCTCCTCGGTCCCGTTCCCTGTCACGGTGTCTGTCTCTCTCCCGATCACGCTCCCGTTCCCGGTATCTCTCCCGCTCCTTGTCTCGAGGAGTCTTGGTTGTGGAGGGCACATAATCCCCAATATCTTCAGATATATTCATGTCAGCTTCCGGGGGTTTCTTCTCTTCCATTTTCCCTTTATCTTTCTTTTTGAGCTTCTTGTTGCGGGTACGCTGCCTCAGGTAGGAAAGGATCTGGGTGAGCTTACTGATGACAATGTCATTTGTAGTCAGTGTGGTCTGGGCCTCCATGGTGGGGCAATCAGCTTTGCTGCGGATAAGAGTAGTGGGGATGTCTGTGTCGGCATACTCATCATTCAGGTCTACCACATTAGGCCATGCGGCCTGGAAGAAACCGCTCATTCCGCTCATACGCTTTGCTCTTGAAGAGCATGCAGTAAACATTTCGGCCCAAACGTGTTTTAAATTCAGTTTTATTTTCAGGATCCTCATCTTTCTTAGTTTCCTTCTGGGGCTTTTCCATCATTTCTTCCTCCTCTTTCTCTTTGCTGGCAATTTCAGCTCGTACCTTTTGAAGCAGAGCAAAATCCAAGGCTTTCACCAAATGGGTGTGTTCCATGTCACCACCCAAGAATTTAGACTCCTGGATCAACTGTCTTCTTTTCTCTGAAGCTGATTTGTCCACCTCTGCAGTGGGGCCCACAGCCCTGTAGTTAGCCGTGGTGCTGATCAGTTCCGTTTCCTCATAATCTTTGTTCACGCCATCCCGCCATTCTTTGGCACGGTCCCGGTACTTCTCTACTAGTTCTCTCTCTCTC
This sequence comes from Moschus berezovskii, assembly GCF_049115385.1. Taxonomy (NCBI): domain Eukaryota; kingdom Metazoa; phylum Chordata; class Mammalia; order Artiodactyla; family Moschidae; genus Moschus; species Moschus berezovskii. Next base: position 90,048,713 of record NC_142460.1, read on the forward strand.
TCTCAATTTCTTGTTGGTGAAGCTTGGCATAATAACTTTTCTTTTTTCTCCTTCGTGCAGCTGGATCTTCATCCTCATTGTACTCCCTTGGCATCTCATGGTGACGTGACTTAGAGGGTGGTGCAGAGGTAGGTGCAGCCCTTGGGGTCGTGAGAAGTTTCCTGGTCTTCATTCAGTTCAGTTCAGTCGTCTTCATTAGTGAGTTTTGATTGGTGGAAGGAGTGAGGATCGTCCACATCGTGGCCATCTAGAGCCAAGGGGTTGGAGAACGGCTTGCTATCTCGCTCCGGCATTTTGCCCACGGTGTTTCAGCCCCAACAACAACTGAGGATCCGGTAACAACCAGTGGTCCAGTTTATATGACTCAGAGGATTCAGGTGGAGGATCAATGGGAGAGCAAAGAAGGGGATGGGGACCAAGTTGATTGATTGCTTCATTTATTAAACATTTACTGGACTCTTAGATAACCACAGGCTTTGAATGACAGGCCAAAGAGTATGGTCTTTCTTCAGTTTGCTTTCAGGAGCCACTGCAAATTCTGATCGGGGTGCTAATGTCATCAGGAAGATAAATCTGGCTGCCCTACAGAGGGTCAGTTGCAACAGGGGAGGAACTGGTAACCAGAGCTGGATTGGGAGACCACTGTGAAAGGTTAGGAGGGTCTGAACTTGAGATGGCAGAGTTGAAACGGGGAGGCAGGGGTGGCTATGAGGAAACTCATGGAGGTAATGTCTATAGGACTTGGTAACTTGGATGTGGAGGTGTTAAGGAAGAGGCAGGTCTCAAAGATGACTTCAAAGCTTAGTTGGGTAACAGGGAGGATGGAAGTACCCTAAATGAAAATCAGGAGTTCAGAGAGAGGAGGAGCAGCTGTGGGGAGGCAGAGGAGAGGGAGGATTTGGGAACTTTCTTTAGGACATGTTGCTTTTCAGGTGTCAGTGAAATAGCTTAGGGAGGTGTTGATTCAGTAGGCGGATAGCGGAGGGAGTCTGGAGCTTTGGAGGGAGGCCAGAGACGGAAATATAGATTTGGGAGATATCCGTAAGAAGTTGTGGCTGGAGCTATCAGAATAGACGAGATAATAAATGAAAAGCGTATATAGACTTAAGGGCAGAGGGCCAAGGACAGAGCTGTAGACCCGAGTGAAGGGCTGGAGAAGAACCAGGAAACAGCAGGACTTGGAAATAATCCGACCATCGACAGGATCTAGTGCTGCAGAGAGGCTGAGGGAGAGGGGAACTGAACAAGCCTTCTGGGTTCTGGAAACTGGGAGATCACTGGTAACCTTTGAAATAACATTCACTTGTGTATGGGAGGTGGAATTAAAATTTCAAGGGGAATAGGGAGTTGAGTGGATGGGGAGGAAGTGGTGGGAGTGCATATAGATGACTCTTTGGAAAAGTTTGGCTGTGAAGGGAAGGTTAAAAATAATAAAGTAGTTGGAGATGGGTAGCAGAGTTGAGGGGAGGCTTTTTTTAGGTAGAGAAGATCTGTGAATACCTAGGAATGGGGAGGAGGGAGAAGGCAGGCTTGGGGAAGGGAATGAATATTTGGAAAAGAGGAGCAGTTGAAGGAAGAAGATCCTGGATGAACATGTTGGGGTGGATCTCCAGGTTAGCTGGGGGTGAGCCTCGGGCCAGAGGAGGAGACTGGGGGAAGGAAGACCTCAGTAAAGTAGTCAGCTGGCCAGCAGCTCAGATGAGGGCACCATATGCCTGGTCAGTAAGCCCAACAGAGAGAGCATTGCCTGGCTTGAGGAATCAGGGGTTTGTGGTCCTGTGCTTGGGGTGGATAGTGCAAGCTGAGGACAGCTGTGAAGTGGGTGAGCTGGGTTGGCGTGGCTCTAAAAGGCTGCTTGGGCAGAGAAATTAGACAGGGAGGTCCCAAAATAGCAATCCTTTTAGAAGTACTTGTGCCTTTCTTCTGCAGGTTGAGGTGGGACCTGCTCCAGGCTCTAGAGGGGTCTGTAGAATCACTTCCTACAGAGTGTGAGTCAGAAAGGCAAGTTGTTGGGGGAGCAGGGGGTGGAGGGATTTGCGGGGGAGGCAGTGGAGGATAAATGAGGAGAGGACAGAGGAGGAGGATTCCGGCAAGAAGTTATTGGGGCAGCTTCCTGAGGAGGGTTCCTGCCTGGTCATCGGGTGCTGTCTCTGTTAGGGACTGACCTGATCTGACTTTTCTGTTTCCTTAATGCCTCTAGAGGCTCTCCAACAAAGAGGAAGCAGACAGGGGTCATGGAGGAGCCTCTTGCCTATTCTCCATGAAGAGGAACGCGTCATACCAGAGGACCATGCCAGTGAGCACACCCATTTCTTTGGCCCCAAAGCCCTCCCTTCAGCTCTCATTTCGGGGGCAGACCCAAGAACTGTCGTCTAGAGAGGCATGTTATATGGCACTCTAGGGGACGGAGTAGGAATCCAGGGGATCCTATGGATCCTATTACCAAAAGGTGGACTCTGGGGGACTGGGTTTCTATTCCCTGGAGTAGGAGGAGGTGGAAATTTCCGTAGGTGTGGCTTAGTTTCAGAATCAGAGAGTCTTAGAACGGGAACTTACTGTGTGTCTTGTACAAGGTACAGACTTCCTGAGATTCAGTTTCCTTATGTGTAAAATGGGTAAAAAATAAAGAAACCTTACCTATCAGGATCACTTGATTTGGTAGCTATAGATTGTGATAGTTATGTTCATATTGTAATTAGTAATAGAAATGGGATCATACTTCTGGTAATAGAATATGACTATATATAATAGAATATGACTATATATGTTACTAGTAAGACTATATTGCATATAGTATCATATTACTGGTTAGAATTTCCAAATTATGCTTCAGTGGCTTCATCCTGTCCACTCCCCTCCCCTGTGATACCCTCCCCATCTTTCCTCCCTCCTTTCCCTTCTCCTTCCCCCCTTCCCTCCCTCTCTCCTTTCCTTCCTTCTTTCCACATAGGTAGGGACGTGATTTTTAAGCTTGCAGTTAGTTATTCCAGGGCATGGCAGGCAGGGACTGGGAATGTGGCTATACTCTTACCCTGTAGCCCAGGGATAATGGGCATCTGTGAGGTATGGGGGTGGGGAAGCACAGTGTTCAGTTGGCAGCTGGACAGTGGGCCTAGAGAGAGGCCCAGGAGAATGGCAGATGGTTAATTGGATGTGACAAAAGGGGGCTAGGGGGAGGGGTCTGGGGCTCCTGGGGGATTCCTGTCTCTGACTTGTTACTCTTCTGGAAAGGAGATTGTGGGAAGAGGGGGGAGTATCTTCAGGAGCAGTTAAGGGGAAAGATTGGCAGGACTCCATGTTGGGTCTGTGGCCATGGAAAGACAGAGTGCCATTGGGAGTGATGTCACAGCTTTCATTCGAAGGGTGGGTGCAAGATGTTGTCTCTGTACCCCAGGCCATTGGCACATAATAGGCTCAAATATTTGGATATAAAGAGAATGCTTAACCAGTGATTGGAACGGTATAATTTTCAAGTCATTCTTCATGATCCTTGCCATTGCATTTTGACAGCTAAATATCATGATTACTTTTGATGAGAACTGGACAGAGACTGATCAGTTTCAGCAAACACTAGATTTCAGTGAGTGGATCTTTTCATTCATTCTTGCGTTCATTCATATTCAAGTGTCAAACACCAGCTATGAACCTAATTAAGTGCCAGGCTGAGGCCATACCAGCAAGTTAGAAATCATCTTTCTGACATGGAGGGTGACTGGTGGAGTCACCTGACACATAAACAAAGGATTGCATGCTGTACATTGAGAACAGAGAGGAAGGATCAACAGCCTCATCTGCATGGGTGTGGGGGGGATTCATGGAAGAGGGGATGCTTATTCTGAAATAGCTGAGGAGATGGTAAAAATGAAGAGACCATTGTTGAGGAGGTTTGCTAATAAAAGTAAGGAAAATAACGCAGTGGTAACTGAAGGGGCATTTTGGGAGTACTGGTTGTCTTGTTTCTTGATCATAGGTATGGTGTGATCTGTTTGTGAGCTTTCAGTGAGTTGTAGACTTATATATGGAGTTTTATGCATGCAAATTGCACTTCAATACATTTTTTATAAAGTTACCAGGTCCAGTGAAGTTTTGTTTGTTTGCTTTAAAGAGAGAGAAAAATCTTTGAGTGTTTGAGAAAAAAATCGCGGGAGGAAATAGTGGAAGACACTGAAAGGGTGATGGAAAGTGGTATGTGTGTGGGTATCGGAGTGGGCACTACCTTCCTCAGAAGTCAGGGAAGCATGAGGTTCCCAGGCAGAGGTTATCTCTGGGATGGAGGGGCACCTCTTCCTCTGTGGCTGTGGGGAAAGACCAGGAGGTTTTCAGGTCAGATGGTAAGGTCCTTATTAAGCTATTAAGAAGACTGACTTCTTTGTTCTCTGTGAATGGGATCCAAGATCATCTGAAGGACTGCGGGGTGCTGAGATCCCATGAAGAGAGGAGATGGATTGGATCCATTCTCTGGAGAATGGGTGAGAATTGCTTTAAAGAATGATCTGTCCAGTTGAATTCAGAGTGAGCTAGGTATGCAGACTTCTGCATCTCACTCAGCCCTGGTGCCTCTTGAGTAGAGGTGAAAATAGGGGATTCTTGAGTCCTTATTTGGCGAGATGAGATGTCCAAGGTGGAGGTGAGCTGTACACTAGACCTGTTTGTACGTTCGTTTCTTTCCAGAACTTTACTCAACATCAATGACTCCAAGACGTTTTGGAAGCCCCCCACCTTGGAAAATGGTCATGTCTGGTTTCCCCAAGTAGGCTCTACCTTTTGCTTTGGACTTATGTGTCGTCTTCTCACCATTAACATAGTGCCTTGCGTATACTTGCTTGATTAGTATTTGTTGGCTTGAATTTTTTTCTTTTTATAAGAGCTATTTATTGGTGTGCAGGTCATTTGGGAGTTTTATAATGAAACATTGCGCTAAGGAAATGAATCTGTTTTGTGTAGACAGGCAATTCTACCTTAAACAAAAAGACCTTTGAAATCAATATTTACTGTGAAATATAGTGAACATTTGTTGCTTATTCTGGATTAATTAGAGGGGATCTTTTATCGCTTACAAATATCCCATAGGCGCTGGAAAACTAACGAAGCACCCCTCTTTTGCAAAAATACACATTGTTGTTGTTCATTTGCTCAGTCATGTCCGACTCTTTGTGACTCCATGGACTGCAGCACCCCAGGCTTCCATGTCCTTCACCATCTCCTGGAGATTGCTCAAACTCATGTCCATTGAGTCGGTGATGCCATCCAACCATCTCATCCTCTGTTGTCCCCTTCTCCTCCTGCCCTCAATCTTTCCCAGCATCAGGGTCTTTACTAGTGAGTCAGTTCTTCGCATCAGGTGGCCAAAGTACTGGAGATTCAGTATCAGTCCTTCCAGTGAACATTCAGGGTTGATTTCCTTTAGGATTGACTGGTTTGATCTCCTTGCAGTCCAAGGGATTCTCAAGCATCTTCTCCAACACCACAGTTCAAAAGTTCAGCCTTCTTTATGGTCCAGCTCACATCTATACATGACTACTGGAAAAACCATAGCTTTGACTATATGGACCTTTGTCAGCAAAGTAGCATCTCTGCTTTTTAAAATGCTGTCTAAGTTGATCATAGCTTTTCTTCCAAGGAGCAAGCCTCTTTTAATTTCATATCCACATAGGGAAGTTCAAACATTCAAATGGATCAACTAAACAATATTGACTGTCTACGATGTGCCCAGTATTATGCCAGTTACTAAAGGTGAGTAACAAATGGCTCTTGTCCCTGAAGAGTTTATAGTCTTTTTGGGTTAGGAGAAGATTGATACAGGGGAAAATGGCTCATTGGAAGTCAATCGGAAAGGGAATTTCACTCATTCATTGATTCATTTCTTATGTGCTTATTGTTTATAAGTTAAAAGATAATTTAAGTAGGTGGTAAACAAGGTTTTGTTTAGAGAGATTTGGTTTCCGATATACTTTCCTAGAGCATTTATTTAGACATTTAGACTTTTTCCTAAATGAAACCATTTCCGCCAGTTAGTTTAAATGTATGATATATCAGTATACACGTATCTATTGAGCAAAGTGAGACATTCGTAAGCTAATACTCTCTATATGGGTAATGAAAGAAGACAGGGGATGTGTCTGTTGTCTGGAGGAGTAAAGGCATTGATACTTTTGTAAGAAATAGTTACACAAAATGAAAGTACAGGATGGTTTCAGGATGTTTAAAAGTGAATGCTCTTTTTCCCTCCTTTCCCCTGATGTTAAGATCAGTTCGACTGACGTAGGTACCTGTTACATATGCAAGTATGTATTTATCACAAATGCATAGCTTTCTTTCATATTTTGACAAAAAAAGAGAATTATGCTATCCCTTTTATTCTGCAATTTGTTTTTATCACTTTGTAATTGTGGACATTTTTCCATGTCAATGCATATGTTCTACCTCATTTGTTTGAAGAGCTGTGTCACATTCAGTTGTGTGGATGTGCCACATTTTATTTAACCATTCTCTTAATGGTGGACATTTATAACCCAGGTTTTCTGAGGACCAGTGTTTGTTCTGGAACATTATTTGGTCCAAAGAGTAGCAAGAGCATCACCCATTATTTAATCTCTTTCAGAGGTGACGGCAGGACAACCATAGGATCAGGATGCTTCGTCTGCTTTTATTCTCAGGAAGGAGGGAGAACAGCCAGTCCTGTTCTCTGGAGGCTAACTTTCTGTGCAGTGTTCACTGACGCTTTTATTAATGACATTTAAATAAATGGTAGAGGCCATTCTTGGCTTCTTTTGCTGTATGCATTTAAGTGACTTAGGAGCCAGATTTGCAGTCACAATTAGCCAAAAAAAGCCACGTGTGTTTTGTGGGTTTGAGTGAAAGTTAATTCCAATACCACAGGTATGGAAGTGCTTTAGGTTGTGTGTGCAAAAGCCATAGTTTGTGTTTGGCTAGAAGAATCTAAGGATGTGATTCAGGAGACCTTGGTTTCCAATTCTACCCACAACTAATTATCTCTGTGACTTTGCCAAGCCAGTTAAAATGTCTGTTTTTACAGATGGGACCTGTCTTTCCTCATCTGAAGAGAGAGGTAAACATACTTGCCCTGCCATACATCATAGGAGCAATATAAAATAAAGAGAGATAATAGGAGGAAAATACTCTGGACAAATAAAATTGCTGAGTCAATGAAAAGGGATTTTTTCTGCTGCCTTTCTCTGGGGTCTCCCTTGGTTTTGAGAGTGGTTGAAAGCTGAGCCAAAGGACTTAGATGGCAATGACAGCTGTACCTCCTTTGAGGACTGTACATTTTTTCATGTCTGGTAGGGAATTGGCTGCACCAGGGCTGGAGTGAAATGTTTCATGATATGTTGCATTTGCTTTTGGAAAAGAGACATGTGTGTCTGAGTGGAAGAGTGGCTCATCCAGAATGACTGGGCTTTTCTCTGATGGGTGACACTGCAGCTCAGTTGCACATTCCTTATCACCCAAATGTGCAAAGAAAATGTAGCTTTAAAATTTTTCTAATGTGGAGCTGATCTCCCTCCACCTCAGCTTGGCTAGTTTGTAGTATGTCATGTGTTTTTTTTTTTTTCTTCTTCTGGATTGGTCTTTTTAGATGACTGTTTCTTACAGGTAAATTTCCCATTCATTTGGATTTTCTCCTATTCTCCCACTTCTCTTGATCTGGGTCTGTAGAGGTGCCCTTGTGAACTTGTGATAGCGGTGGGGGTAGGGGGAGAGGGGTACTTGGAGTCATGGTTTGATGGTTGGATTCCCCTGGTCTTTGCCTCATAGGGACGGGACTGGTCTGATCTGATCCCTGTACTTGTGTTTTTTTGCTGGGATATTGTCTGATACCAAGCAGTAACATTCATGTCCTGACTGTTTATCTGTGGGGTCAGAGTCCCCGTGCATGGCAGCCTCCTAGTCCCAACACCAGGGCTCTACCTGCTCAGGTCACTGGCTCTCTAAGCATCTCTGAGTTCCATCATCAGGGAATGAAGAAATATGCGGATCCCCAGCTCACTCAGTACCAACTGTGAAAAGTCAGAACCTCTATGCCTGGCTTGTCTAACTATATACCCACTAGGCCAGTGCTGTTTCTTCCCATCACACCATGTGGATCAGGGTACAGGACTGAATGACAGCTGTTGTCCTAGAGGCCTGCAGCCACTTCAGGAGTGGCCTGAGGGTTCCTTCACACCTGTTGAGGTGTTATGTTCTAAAGCTGCCCCCTTTCACCCCAAACTCTGGTTGGGCCTTGAGGTGGCATATGGGAGGAAGTTGAGACCCTGGTGTCTGATTTCCTAGACTGGATTTTTGCTACATTCCTCTGATACTTGAGGAAAAGGCCTTCCTCTCCTTCTCTTGTAGCAAGAAGCTCCCTAATGTGATATCTTGAGTACTATTTACCTCTGTTTTGAAGTGATCTCCCTGGTCAGGTCCACCCATTTTGGATCTTGATGTGTTGATTCCCACAAGAATGTGTCGAGAATTCAAGCTGAACACTAAAAAAAGTCCTCCCCAGGATGTCAACAGCTAAACATGACCACTATCTCTTTGCCTGCTGCTACAACTATCCTGAACTTCCCTGAGGCAAGTAGATGCTTCTGATAGAGTAAGGAGGAGGTTAAATATACGTAAGGACATGCAAAAGAGAAAAATACATTGTATTTTGAACAGTGTTACCCGAGTTAAAATAATAGTTTTGGGGGAAAAAGGTTTAGAAATGGGGCTTAATTCTAAGACTGTCTTCACTGGGATTCTGTCTACATACATGTACGTGTGTATGTGCACATAAGCGTGTGAACGAGGCATTGTTGATTCTCTCAGCAAGCACTTAGTAAGCACTTCTTACATTCCGTGCACTGTGGTGTACTGAGGGGAGTATCGCACAGTCTCTGTCTTCAGGGGGCTCCCAGCTTTAGGAGGGTGATGGGTGGTGATGGATTACTCACAGAGCTACTCTGCTGATGCCTGCATTTCTGTCTGGTGTGTATGACTAACATTTGAATTAGGGGCCTCTAATGGATCTGGATTCCCTCTTACCTTGCTAGGATCTGCTTTCTGAGTCTCTTCAGCCTCCTAAAATGACAAGTTGCAGTCAGTTTTGCTTTTTCCAAGTAAAGCTAATTCCTTTAACATCACCCTAGGTTTTCATGAATGTGTATTTTATAGAAATAAGATTAATTTAAATACATCATAAATAGGTAGAAAAATGAAGTCCAGATTGGGACTGTTGCTTTGAGTCTTTTGCCATGGAGTTGTTTATTGTCTGTTTTCTTTAACCAAAACTCTTCTGCTGCTTTTAACACAGGAAGACTTCAGTGTTTTATGTACTGTTCTTGGCTCCAGGGCTCTGGGGCTTGAGTAGCCTTAGTAGCTGTGAGCATTCTTTCTCATTTGACCAGGGTGAGTGAGAACTCTATTCCCGGTAAAGGTGGCAGAAACTGGGAGACTGGCAAACCAGACAGTCCAGGAAAAACTAACAAAACAGGCAAATGGTGGTGTCAGGTGTTTAGGTTCAAGTGGAAAGAGTGATAGGCTGGTCATCCAGAGCCCAGCGTTTTGATTGATGAGGGTGGTAAACCCCTTTCCCTTTCTAAGACTGATGTGGGAGGTGAGTGAGGTGGTCTCAAAAGCATCTTCCATCTTTAACATTCTGAGCTAACTAGACCCCAGTAATGCCAGCAGGGATGGAAATCAGGAAGTAAGTAGTCTCAGGACCTTTATACCAAAGTTCCCTGAAGGCTTTCCATCCTTCTGAGGCCTTTTGTCTGAGCATCTCTAGACTGCTTGGTCAGACCCCTGAGGCCAGAGCTCACAGGTGACCCCACATCCTTGCTTGGTGATCAAGGGCTCTTAATTGCCCTGAGAATCAACTGGTGGTCAGCAGTAACTTAAAACTGTTTTGGTCCTTAGAACCTTTTGAAAGAGGAGCCCTGTTTCTGGGACTTCTGGGTCTGTGTTGAAAAGCCTACACTTCTCAGTCTGTTCCTTTGGACCCCAAGTCTGTCATTAGGGATGTGTATGAGCACCTTTGAGAATTCCTTTACCAGGATCCCTCAGAGCTGTTCTGCCAGCTCTCTCAAGGCACTAGGAGGACTGACTGAATGATATTCCTGCCAGCTCATGTCCTTGAACTTTTCCTTTGAGTCACCTAGAGAAGATGGTGAAAGCAATCCAAAGTTTTCATTTCCCCAAGGCATGTGCAAACCCAGCCCAACCACATCATCTCAAGAGGAGGCACTGGGTAATTGAACTACTGTCTTGGCTTTCTGCTACATTTCCTTCTTCCCAGAACTCCATTTTATTTCCCTCACATTCTTTAGACCTTCAGAGAACTCACATTTTGATAGAGGGAAACATTAGAGTTTTTTTTAAGTACATTGAAACATCCCAAGTATATGATATGACTACACTAGCAGAATTCAAGGACATAAACAAGAGCATGGTGAAGCCTATTTTGACAGATGTGGTGGTGGTGGTCATAGAGTAGGAGATGCTTGAATTTATTTGGAAGATGTTCTCATTATCCAGGGTTGACAGGGTAGGGAGGAAATTCCTGGCAAAGGCAGAGGGTTTTGTGGGACCATGGGGAATTAGAGGTGGTGGGTGTTTTCACCAAGCCTGCCACCTCAGGAATCACACTGGAATCATAGGAACATTTCACACGCTTCTCTAGCTTTCTGTTTTAAAGGGGTTTAACACTGCTGTATTCTTCAATCTCTTAAAACCTTTTGAATACAAAAAATAAACAGAGTGATGGAAGCCTGGACAATTATACACCCAGATGTCTTTCCCCATAAGGACGGTGAGTGTACTTGCCTATGTGTATATATGTGCCATGTGCATGTGTGTGTGTTACTCAGCTTTGGATACAAATGTGTGTGCTTCCTCCATCATACTTGGTTCTTGACACAGTATCATTTTTCAACATTAAAATTCCCATCACCTCCCAGAAGTACTCCCTTTAGGATCCATTTCTGCTTGGCTCAGTGTGCGCAAACATTCCAGTGGGATTGATTGCTTATGTAAAATTAATTTTTTTCCTTCCTAGGAAGAGTGTCTGCCATGTGCAAAATGGGGAAATCCCCAGGCCTCTAGCCAAATGCAAGCTCACATAGACGAATAAAGTTGGGTTTGGGTCAAGAATTGGTCTAGGGAACCCACAGAACCTGCACCTGGATGCTTAAGCTACCCTTCCCAGCATGCTTTGCAACTGTTCCTAGGGAACAAGAAAACGAGACTAGGTAGAGATGGCTGCCTATGAGAGGCTTGAATCTTTTCAGCATCAGCCATGGTAGCATTTCCTCTTCTATGCCCCATCTTCCCGTTACTGCTTTATCTAAAAGGTTGCAGAAGCCTCTGGAAGCAAATGGAGAATGTGCTATCATTCTCTGCCCGAGTGTGTGCAAGCATCAAAGACCTTTGGGGTGGTCTTCTTTTCTGCCCCAGTCCTGGTGTTTCCCTGCAGGCTTTGGAGAACCCTCAGAATATACCCCTCAGGACTTTCCTAACAGGTGGCCCCTAGATTCATGGTGCCAGATAGCTGGCCTTCCACACTGTGCCTGACTGAGTCCAGACACCAGACCAGGGATTTTCAGATTATCTTTCCCACAGTTGGAACCATTGATTTACTGACTTGTGAACAGCAGGCTGGTCTAGAATGTACTGTCCACCGATGAACTAATTAGTTTCTTGTCAGTATGAGCTTTGTGAGTATGTGATGAAGTCTCCCTAAGAATAGATGTGTATTCTTTTCCTATAATATGGAATTCTGGATGTCCTGCTTAGCACTTACTAACTTTAAGATAAATCTCGTGGGTTATGATTATCAGTAGGTCTAGCCAAAGTTTCTCTAGGAGTCTCTTGTCTGTAGTCTAGTTGAATGTAGCTCTTTAATTAGTGGGGTTATGGCAAATATCTTAGCTCATTCAGTTAACCATTAACCTCAGGACCTTTGGAACTTTAAGAAGAAGGCTAATGAATTTCTCATCCCAAAGGGTAAAAGTGCTAAATTTCCATATTATTTGGTATTACAGTTACTTTTGGGGGAGGGTGGTGGGATGTGAATTTTATTTGCCAAAAGCTTTTATATAAATTGGTAACAGAAATGAGTTTTAGCAGTTCCTGACAGACTCCATAGTGCCTCACTTCTAGCAGAGGCACAGTCCAGACTTGGTTATACAATTGAGTTCTCTATAATTCTCATTGAATGGGCTTCCAAGGTGGCTCAGTGGTAAAGAATCTGTCTGCAGTACAGGAGAGGTGGGTTCAGTCCTTGGGTTGGGAAGATCCCCTGGAGAAGAAGATGGCAACCCACTCCAGTACTGTTGCCTGGAGAATCCCAAGGACAGAGGAGCCTGGTGGGCTACAGTCCATGGGTTGCAAAAGAGTCAGACATGACTGAGTGACTAAACAAAAACAAAAATTCTCATAGAATGTGACTGTAATGTCTGATTTTTGAGCCAGGACCACTGGGCTACTGAAGGGTTCAGGGTTTACCGAAGTCTGCTGCTGTTAGCTAAAACCTTCCTCTGCCCTTTCCCTGATGCCTCTCAGTATGTCTCTTGAATCCAAGAGGAGATCATCTAAGTTATTCTCTTTGCTTTGGCTCAATTACTAAGCTCTTACAGCCATTCAGTTGTTCTACCTCGTTTGTTTAGTTCTACCTGGTTCCAAATAGGAAAAGGAGTACGTCAAGGTTGTGTATTGTCACCCTGCTTATTTAACTTATATGCAGAGTACATCATGAGGAACGCTGGGCTGGAAGAAGCATAAGCTGGAATCAAGAGGGCCGGGAGAAATATCAATAACCTCAGATATGCAGATGACACCACCCTTATGGCAGAAAGTGAAGAGGAACTCAAAAGCCTCTTGATGAAAGTGAAAGAGGAGAGTGAAAAAGTTGGCTTGAAGCTCAGCATTCAGAAAACATAGATCATGGCCTCTGGTCCCATCACTTCATGGGAAATAGATGGGGAAACAGTGGAAACAGTGTCAGACTTTATTTTTTTGGGCTCCAAAATCACTGCGGATGCTGATTGCAGCCATGAAATTAAAAGACGCTTACTCCTTGGAAGGAAAGTTATGACCAACCTAGACAGCATATTAAAAAGCAGAGACATTACTTTGTCAACGAAGGTCCATCTAGTCAAGGCTATGGTTTTTCCCGTGGTCATGTATGGATATGAGAGTTGGACTGTGGAGAAAGCTGAGCGCCGAAGAATTGATGCTTTTAAACTGTGGTGCTGGAGAAGACTCTTGAGAGTCCCTTGGACTGCAAGGAGATCCAACCAGTCCATCCTAAAGGAGATCAATCCTGGGTGTTCATTGGAAGGACTGATGCTAAAGCTGAAACTGCAATACTTTGGCCACCTCATGCGAAGAGTTGACTCACTGGAAAAGACTCTGATGCTGGGAGGAATTGGGGGCAGGAGGAGAAGGGGACGACAGAGAATGAGATGGCTGGATGGCATCACCAACTCGATGGACATGAGTTTGAGTGAACTCCGGGAGTTGGTGATGGATAGGGAGGCCTGGCGTGCTGTGATTCATGGGGTCGCAAAGAGTCGGACACGACTGAGCGACTGAACTGACTGACTGATCTAGCTTGTTTAGAAGACTTAATTTGACTTGTAATGCATAGAGATAATTTTCAGACCTCCCTAACTATTCCATCTAGCACCACAGTAGGTATTGAATAAGCATGTTTGTGATTTCTCCTTAGGTTTTAACTGTCCTCATGACAAAGAACAAGGTAGATCCAAGCTAAGGTCCTCTCTGACAGACCCATAGCCAGGTGTGTGATCATGTGCTACCTTAGGTGTCCTGGGTCTTAGAACTCTAGATTTGTCTGGATCTGACAGCAGGGGTGGCAGCATCAAATCCTACTCTAAACCTCTTTACGGTAGAGCAGAAGGCCAATCCTTTTAGGATTCAATCAAGCACTCTGGTGGGTGTCACTTTTTTCCATGCTAAGACTCTTCAGTTCTTCTACACTTAAATGATTCTGCATCCAGGTACACAGTCTATTCATCCCTTCCTGGACCCTCAATGTATGCACTACTGAGGTTTTTTTCTCTGGGACTTTTCCATTTCTGGGTTGTTGAATTGAATTTGATCTCCCCATACATCAGCTTAAATGAGAGAGCCTTGTGAATTCCTGGAGAGCCTTTGTGGAGGTTAAGAACAAAGGAGGCAGTTTATCTCTTTAAGTGTCAGGACTTTTAACCCTCTGTTTTTCATCCTCTACTTCAGGGTCTTTTAACCTTCTGCAGCCCCTTGCCTTGCATGTCATGAGTGTTGTGTGGTTGAAGCTACACTTTCCAGGCACTGCTCAGTCCTTGAAATGAAACTTATATATGATCATCTGGCTTCCCAGGTGGCACAGTTGGTAAATAATCTGCTTGCCAATACAGGAGATAGAAGAGATGTAGATTTCAGACCCTGGGTTGGGAAGATCTCCTGGAGTAGGAAATAGCAACCGGTTCCAGTATTCTTTCCTGGAAAATTCCATGGACAGAGGAGCCTGGTGGGCTAGAGTCCATGGAGTCACAAAGAGTCAGACACGACTGAGCATACACACACATCTTTTTTTTTTGGGGGGGGGTAGGAGGACTCCCCCAAACTGTGTCTCAGCGGAAGTTGGCCTAGCTTTGGGTGTTAGAAGGGATCTTCACAAGCCTTCTGGCTGGCTTATGGCACAGTGATGGCTGCCCTGTGGTACAGAGAGGCATGTCTGGGGTTGGGAGAGCTATTTGCTGCTGTCAGCTCTGTGCTGGCTTGCACTGTGATCTTGGGCAGGACACTCACCTCTCTGGGCTTGAGTTTCTTCAGTGGAGACTAAGGGTGCTGAGATGGATGATTGTCATTTTGAAAGTCTTTAAGGTCTCTTTGAGAATGTTCTTTAGGGGAGGTTTCTCCTCTGCTTATCTTAGCTCTAAGAAAATGCCAGTCCTTTAAAGATTGCCTTAGGAGGGTGAATTGGGGAGAAAATCCCTTTTTCACATGTGACACACAAGATTCAGAATAAATTGGCTGATATCTGTCCCCAGCCATTAGAAATTTAGCAATGACAAACTCCCAATCTTGCCAGTCATGATAAATTCTGAGCCAGTTATAGTATCCTTAGCTCATACTTTTATGAGACCCGCCAAATATTTATACACTTCCCAAGAAAGTGCAGTCAACAGTTTTGGGATACCAATAATCTATATATAACAACTACTCTTAAAACATGATTTGTTTTCTCTCCTGTGTGTAAAGAGGATTTTTGAAAGGAGAAAAAAATTTTGTGAATTTTTTCAGAGCCTCCAACTTCTTTAAATTAGATATTTGGCAAATCTTCTTCCCCAGAGAGTTGTGTCTTGGCTGGCCCTGAAAGATCCTTTCCCTTCCTAGTAGAGGGAACTCTCTAACTTCCACTGATTTATCCTTTAACACATGTGGCTTGGTGAAGAGTTGGCAGGGAGGGTCATCCTCAGAGTGCTTCTTGCTCCGGAGATCGAGCCTCTAGGACCATGAGTGTGTGCAAGATCAGTCGTGTCCAACATTTTGGGACCGAATGGACTGTAGCCCGCCAGGTTCCTCTGTCCATGGAATTTTCCAGGCAAGAATACTGGAGCAGGTTACCATGTCCTCCTCCAGAGGATCTTCCCGACTCAGAGACTGAATTCATGTCTCTTGCTCTCTTGCATAGGCAGGTGGTTCTTTACCAGCTAAGCCACCAGGAAAGCCCCATATCCTGTTCTTTTTCTTAGAGCTGCCCCCATTGCACTCCCTATTCTGCTCCTCTGTCTTCAGATGGTATGGCTTTTCTGGAAACTGGGCTGAGGATGAGAAACTGGGAAATAACAACTAAGATTTAAAGGTCAAGAAATTTCTCAAAGTTTCTAGACTGACAAGGGAGGGTGGTCAGGTTGGAATGCACCCCCAAGGACAGCAAAGGGCCGGAGACAAGAAAGGTAGGTAACAGCCAAGAAGGTAAAATGGAATAAAGTCAGTCAAGGAGAGTAGGGAAAGATCCACCAGTCTCCAGGGCACCTGCAGGAGCTGAAGGGGCAGCCGGAGAGAGTATGTGCGTCCTCACTGCATCAGTCCTCATTGATTGAGGACTCACCTGGCTCTGGCCCTGTCCCCTGGATATGCAGGCACCAGCTCTCAAGCAGGAGGAGCCCACTGAGAGCACTTGGCTGGGACATACTTCTTGATGTCATCAGTTCCCATCCCTATACCTCTCTCTGCATCAGGTCAGCCCAGGAGGTTCTGCTGTTTGTGAGGCTCACAAATGTCCTCTCTATTCAAAGCGCCTGCTGGGACCCAGGCTTATTCCGTAAGCCTGGGGTTATGTGATTCAAGCCATCTGACAGTATTAAGAAAGTGAGACACAAGCCATCCAAATTCCCCACAGAGCATTATCCTTTAGCCTTGGAGGGTCTTCTATATGTAAATTCCTCCTTCATTTCATGGTAACAGAGCCACCTATATGTCTTCTTCTGTCTCTTTGGCTGCTGCCACATCTTTGTGTTCCTGAAGTCTTGGGTGAGGTTAACTCATTTCGATAGGTGGGCCGGATATTCTTTCTGGCCACAAATAAAACAGGTTGTGACCTGAAGAGTCCCATTTATTTTCAAGCTTTTATTCTGCCAATATAGAAGTCCTTGATTGCTTTTTGATCCAGACTCTTCTCTCAGTTATTATTTTTTTTTCCTACCCTCTCAAGTTTGAACGTTTTGAAGTTACCCATCTCCCTGTGGTGCCAGAGAACTTCAGCCTTATCTGTGGCCTGGCTCAGCACTGCAGGCTTCATAACCTTGACCTGCAGTTGGGTTTCTCTGGGATTTCTTACTGGAATTGATCCAGCCCAATTAAATGAGCTTTCCTGTGGTATCTGTCTTTGCATCCTTCACCTGTGGATTTAACATCTCCTTCAACCTTTCCACATTGGACTATCCATCCTCCAGGCTGAAGATGAAAGGGTCTAGATTTACTGTGTTTTATTTTTTAGCGTCCACATTTAATTTTGAACTTTGGGGGAATTTCTTGGTGGTCCAGTGGTTGACTGTGCTTCCACTGCAGGGGACTCAGGTTCAATCACTGGTCATGGAACTAAGATCCCACATGCTGTGAAGCATGGCCAATAAATTAATAAATATTAAACAATTTTTTTGAACTTTGGGAGTAGCCTCTTCAAATGTAATGAGAGAGATGTCCCTGGGTCAGTTGTTGGTGTATACCTGGCTGAGTCTAGCTCTGGTTTCACTGGGTATGTGTACTTCATAATCCTCACCCTTATCCTCTCCTTTCAGAGACTTTCACTATGTGAAAGAAAGGAGTTGTATAGTGCAGAGGCTCCCAAACTTTCTCGGCTCATGCTTCTGTAACATCTCACTATTTTTTTCATGGCACCCCTAGGCCAAGCAAGGACTTCATAGATCTGTTTATTAAATATTTAGGTCCAAAAAACTTAATAAGTATTTGTGTCCTAACAATGTAGTAGCCATTTGAAAAAGTAATACACGTAAATGGAAAGGAAAGTATTTTTTTATTTCATTCTTAAATAGCCTTGGTTACTCATTACTGAGATGGATGTCCCTTTTGGGCACTGCACAACTCAGAACTTGGAATCAGTTTGGATATTACTTTCTTCATTTCCCGTTCTGTATTTATTTTTGTGCTGCGCTTGCTTTTTTCATAGCAACTGCCCCACATCTAGTTTTGCAAAGATACGATGTCATCAAAAGGAATGAAGTGTAACTCAATGCTGTAATTGAGAACAGTCCTGTGCTAGTAGCTCATGTGGTGTCTGACGGGTGTCAAGCAGTGATGTATTTCCTTCAAAAAATTAAATATCCCATGGAGCCCTATGAATTTGCTATGGTGTCCCAAGGTATCTTGGATACACAGTTTGGGAGCCATGGGAATGATGGTATAAATGTTGGGAAATCTTTTCTGGGGGTGATGTTAATCCTTTTATCTCCTCAACCTCGTCATTCTCTAGTTTGCCAGATGGCATCTCCTGGGAATTCCTTTGCATCTAGGTGGCCTTGATTCTCAGGGACTCTTCTTTTCCATTCTCCATTAGCATTGCTGACCA
The DNA here is from genome assembly GCF_049115385.1 of Moschus berezovskii. NCBI lineage: Eukaryota > Metazoa > Chordata > Mammalia > Artiodactyla > Moschidae > Moschus > Moschus berezovskii. Next base: position 90,066,795 of record NC_142460.1, read on the forward strand.
TTCTTGAGGCTGATTGGTACCTATCCTATCAGGGATTCCTTTCACAAGAAGGGCTGGGTCTTGCTCCCTCAGTGTGAGATGAGGGTGAGATGAAAATAGCACCAAGTAGGTGAGTCGGGGTGGGGCTGGAGGCTGATGGTCAGGACCAGGTACCTAATTTACAAGGCAAGGTGCAAAATGAAAATTCTAAGTCTCTTGTTCAAAAACGGAAAAAGTGCTATTGTAGTTGTTAAAATATAAAGCCTTTCCTTTCTCCCATGGTGTCTCTCTTGACCTGTCATGATGTTTTAAATTTCTATTTAATGATGTGCTCCCTTAGCACAGGATACTCAGGGGGCCGTGCAGACCCTTACTGGTGCCAGGCCCCCTCCCCTGTAACTTGGTGCATGTGGCCTCTGGACTGCTGGGATCCCCCTTCTGTCAGTCGCTTGGCCAGGGGCAGAGAAGTTGAGCCAGGCGTCTCCCCTTCCCATGGGCCCACTGCTTTAACCCAGAGCGGACAGGCCACCACCAAGGGTAGTGAAAGTACAGGGGCATGCTGGCTACCTGGACTGTAGCTAGAAGAGAGGCTTGCTCCTTCCAATTACCCTCTGAGCTTGCTGTGGTGTGGCCAGTTCAGGGGAGGAATGGCTGCCATGTTCTGCCTTGAGATGTTGGGAGTGTTTGTGCCTGACCCTCACCCCCCTAGCCTATTCGTGTCCAGGTTTCTGCCATGGGACAGGGATGGAGCGGCCGACAAGACCTGGCGCCCTAGAGCGTGGGGGAATGGGACCCTGAGAACCCACCTCTGGAAGGTGGCTTAAAGTAGACTGTGTGTAAGCCTGGGCCTCAGCCCCCTGCTGAGTTCTCCCTTTCCCCATCAGCTTTCCCTTAGACAACACATATTCTAAGATTGAATTATGAAGAATTTTGAGACAGTGACCACAGAACATTAAATCCCAAGCACAGGGCCTTCTCAGTGTAGGACCCTTTGTGACTGCATACCCCCAAGGTGGCTTTGCCGATGATAGGATTCCTAAGTGGGTAATGGGTACCCAGACACAGCCACTGATGACACTTGCCCCTGTCACAGGGCACGCTGCTTGCACTTGGTATGTCTCAAGATGGATGGAAAAGACTGAGCCAGTAAGTTTTGTATGTGTGTCTTTCTCCAGAGAAGACCTCTAAGCCTCGGGGAGGCAGGTATAGTAGACAGTTCTGCCTTGTGACTGATGAAGCTGAATTCCTCGGTGTTGAGGAATTCACTAAATGGTGGTTCTTTGGCTGTGCTCACGCCTCTGGAAATATTTACAGCCAGTTTGTACCGAATGCTCATCACGTTTCAGGCATCATGCTAAGTGCTTTCTTGTCCTTTCTTTCCTACTTTCCTGTAGGAACTCACGAAATGCTCATCATAATCCCATTTTGCAGATGAGGAAACTGAGCTTAAATGACTTGCTCAGCATCCTGTGCCATGTCAGTGATGGAGCCGAGGTGTGAGGTCAGACGTTGTGGTGCTCGGCACTCCCAGCGCCTCTGAGCCAGGAGGCCGTTCTTCTTCCGGGTGTCATTCAGTTTTGGTCACAGTAATGGTGCCCAAGTGCATCTTTATTTCCTGATTCCAGACAAAACCATTTGTTTGGTTCTACATGTATTTCCAGACAAGGACATTTATTTTTAATTGGGAAGTTTTCTTCAAAATGAAATAATCTCCTAATTTTCTAACTGTTATTTCAAGAAAAGTGCACGGCTAAATCTTTTAATGTCCTTGAAAAATTTTTGTCATCTCATCACATTTTTCACCATGGATGTTTTGGTAACAGGGCTGCAGCTGGAGGCTCGTGAGTCCTGCTTTGGTCTGAGTTCCACCCCTGCTGGCTGTCAACAGGTGATTAGTGGCCTGGATCCGGAAGCAGTGATGTAGCAAGTCCATTCCCTTCACACAGCGTGGCCGAGGAAATCGGAGGTGCTCAGCTTTCTGTGGCACAAGTGTTTACTATAGAGAAATAGACCATTTATTTAGAACAGAAGGGCAGTTATTTCACTTTCTAAGACCTTGCTCCTCAAAGGGTGGATTGTGAACCAGCAGCATCAGCATCACCTGGGGTTAGAAATACAGGGTCTCAAGCTACCCACCCCACCCTCCGCCTCCCCCCCCAACCCCCCCACCTCCACCACCCCGAGTTGCTGAATCAGACTCTGCATATTAAAAGCCTCATGTAATTCATTTGCAGGTTAAAATTTGGAGAGTACCATTTTAAGCTTGTGTGTGTGTGCATGCATGGGGATATTTATTTTGTTTATTTCTGTGGAGAAAAGACAGCCTTTGTCATGTTAAGCATGCTGCCTTAGACTTGTGTGGCCTTGGGTAGGTAATTAACCTCCTCTGAGCTTCAGTTTTTCTTTGTTAAATGAAGGGGTGAGACTGGATAATTTCTGCAGTGTATCCCGGTTCTATGGTTTTAGTAGAAATCCCTATGCAACAGAGCCTTGTAACAGTTTATTGCTTCTATTTAAAGTCACCTTTGGGCATTTACACATTTTTAGCCCTGTCATCTTTATCCTGTACCCAGCTGCTGAGACCCAGTTTTTTTCCAGAATGTGACTTATGATTATTTGTATCAGAATCACTTGGGGACATTGTTGAAGCCCAAGCTCTAGACCCTGTGCTCTAGAAAGCCCTTACACAATAAGACCCAGTGCAGCCAAAAAAAAAAAAAAAATTAAATGCAGATTCCTGGGCCCCAGCCCAGACTTCTTGAAGTGGAATCTGGGAGTGAATCCTAGAAATCCACGTCTTGAACCTCTGTGTCCAGTGTAGGTGCTAATACTACCCTGTTACTTTCTAAGGATAAATCTCTACTGCTTCTCATTATTTTCTCTCTCTAATTTTTTTGACATTGTACACTTCCTTGGTGCCTTAGGAAAATGGAGGCACAGTGGAAGAAAGGGGGATGTTTGGAAAGGGTGCTGATTCGGAGAGGGGTGATGTTGAAGGTATGGAGACAGTAGGTGGGTAGAACGCAGTTGTCTGGAACATACTGGATGTGTGGGGCTAAAGGTGTAGAAAGAGGGTTGAGCTTTGCATTTGGGAGTGCCTGATGTAGGACTGGGACTCTGAGGGATGTGAAGGAGAAAGGCTGCCATGCATTTCAGTGTGAGGAGGTGCTTCTGTGCAAGGCAGGGAGCCTTGCCAGGAGTTGGAGTCTCTGGCTGCACAAGGAGAGAACTAAATGGACGACTTCAGGACAGCTCAGATTTAGAGGGTGGGAGGGACTGAGGAGCCCATAAGACAGCCACGGAGAGTTGGAGAGGCAGAAGGAGAGCTAGGAGAGGTCAAGGGGAGGACCCCAGGAAAGAAGAGCATGGAAGTGGTTGCCAAACACAGGAGGCCGGTCAGTCTGCCTCTAGGAGGACTCATGTATTTGAAATGAGGGTTTAATGTCTTTAAAGGTGTCATTGGCAGCCAGATGACACGTGATTTAAGAGGGCAATGGGAAGAGAAACAAAGGAGGGGAGGGCAGTGGGGACTGTGTTGGGGTGATGGCACTGCCGGTGCCTTCCTAGAGGGACGAGCCAGTGGGACATTTGATAGCAGGTTTGTCCAGGGTGCAGAGGCAGTAGCATCACCTCCGCGTTGGGGGTGAATATCTGCCCTTGGTGCCCACATAGTGCTTCACCCTAGTGCCTGTGAAATTGCCATCTCCTGAAGGAAGTGATGTGATAGGGGAAGATGGTTGGTAAAACCACAGATATTCTTGGCCAGTTGGCAAACATTGGTAGCAGCAAGCTGGAGGCAAACAGATGTCAGTATTTAGAACAAGATGTTTGGACATTTTGAAAGCAAGAAAGTCCTTCTCTCTGCTCACTTCCAGGAGGGATTGGCAATTTTCTTCCTTGCCCGAACTTTGTTGACTATTTAACATAATTCAAACACACTGTAGCTATATTTGGCAGATGGTCAACTTCTCTAGGGAGTTTGAATGATGGACACCATCAGGTTATTTCAACAAGCATTTCTTGTGGGTGTACCATACGTAAAGCACTGACTTTGGTATAGCAGGGATCAAAAAAAGCTGGGCGAAACCTTCAGGAGTCATGGTATAAAAGAATTGGCATACAGAACACTGATAAGGGGCAGGCTCACTTCTCTATATACACAGACTCAGTTTTCAGGATGCATGGTGTTTTCCAGTTACTTTGATTATCGGGTGAGCTACTGAGACGCAACTGGGGATTTTTTTTTTAAGTAAAGAGAAAATAAAGAAAAACACTCTCGTGCCGTTAGCAATACCCAGAAGGCGGTTTGGGGAGAAGTGCTAGAATTCATTTGACCAGCACGTACTAAATGACTGATATGTGACAGGCTTTGTGTTAAGGATTGAGGGTACAGAGATAAACAAGACGTGGTTTTAGCCTCAGGAGCTTGAAGTCTAGCAGAGGAGACGACCAAGGAAACAGATAATTACAGCTCATCATGATACATCCTGCAGTCAGGTCATCACAGGATGCTAAGGAGGCATAGATGAGGATGTCAGATTCAGGGGGTGATTTTGATTAAGCCTTAAAGGACAAGAAGGAGTTTAAACTGCTGAGAGATAGCAAGAGACTTTTAAAAAAATATCAGTGTGATAAAAGCTGTGATTCCACTGGCAGCCCGTTATAGGCAGGATATACATTTTGGTGTTTAGAGGTGAGTTAAGGACTTTGGCTCCTGAGCAGTGTGCAGGCAGACTTAGCTGATGCCCTCTTCTCTGAACTCTTCTACTTCTCTCTTCCTCATCTTTCTCCTTCATCAGAGAGGTTGGAAGTAGGACAAAAAGAAACAGTAATGGTGACCTGTTCTCCTTGTCAACCCTCCGTCCACACATGCTGCCCACCTTGGGTGGGAGAAGACCTGAAGGTTTTTGAGAGGGTGACCAGAGAGGGCATCTGATTAGGAGCTGATCGGCTGGGCCCTGAGGAAGGGAACGGGTGTATATTATCAGGACTGCCTTTGGTTGGCATCTAGACTCTCAGAAGTGGCCATTGGTACCTGGAGCGACCCAGCCTGGCCTCCCCTTCCCACCTGACGCCACTTGAGCTGCACACATGTTGTTTTCGGGACAAGAGTGACAGAGGCAAAGACCTGGAGCGAAGCTTGCCAGTTACCTCCTCCTGGAGAGTACTCACCCCAGGGGGACCCCAGCTGCCTCTTCAGGAACCCCCCCAATCCTTTTCCTGGAGCTGCTCACAGTGATGTAAGCAGTGCCGTGTCCCATGCGTGCTGTCTGCGCTTACAGCCGTGGCTGCAGTGCAGCTGTAGCTCAATTGGGGAGATTGGTCTTTTCCACCAGGAAAGACTGGTTTGCACTAGATTTATACAAGGACTGAGTAGAAGGAGAACGAGGGTGAGAGAGATTTTTCATTTAGAAAGACTATATAAGAAGGAAAAGCACAGCAAGGAGCAGATAGCATATTGGTGGTGGGGGTGGGTGTAGCATGTGAACTAAAATTGGAATAATTCAGATGGGATCTGACTGGCCATATGTGAGGCCAACAGGCGAACTCATGAAGAGTTCTGTATTTTGTGGGGACAGTTGGGGAAATTTGAATATATCTAAATTTGGTTATTAGATAATATTAAGGAATTACTGTTAATTTTGTTACATGTGATTAGTGGTATTGTGGGTGAGAAAACCTATATTGTATTTATAGATGAAATGTTATGATGTTGCAAATCATTTCAAGATAATTGTGTAAAAACTTATGAGGCAAATATGGCAACAAGTTAATAATTGGTAAATTTAGATTGTGAGTATATCGGGATGAGTTCTACTATTCTTTCTATTCTCTGAGATGATTAAAGCATTTTATAAGAAAACATTAAGAAAAAATGTAAAGGCTCTGGGGCCAGACTTCATGGAACTGAGTTTCAGCGTGTGGCTTGACCTCTATGCCATCTTTTCTTTCATAAAATGGGGTGGGATGATAAAGGTACCTGCTGCATAGGGCTGTAGAGACTGAATTGTGTAACACACAAAATGCTTAGATTGGTGTCTGGTCCACAAGTGCTCCATCACTGTTTCATCATTATTATTACTATTATTATTAAAAAAAAACCATTTCAAGAAGTAGAGATGTTAAGCTTAGACTGGAACTGAGAGAGAACGTAAGTTCTCTGGAGGCCTAAGGAAATCCTACCCCTGTGACAACATGAATGAACCTTGAGGGCATTGGGCTAAGTGAAATCAGCCAACTAGAGAAAGACAAGTACTGCATGGTATTACTTATATGTGGAATCTTAAAAACAAAAAAAAAGTTAAACTCATAGAAATAAAGAGTAGAAAGTGGTTACCAGGGGCTGGAGGAAATGGAGATCTTGGTACAGATTCAGCTGTACAGTGAATAAAGTCTGAGGATCAGTGTATGTCATGGTACCTGTTGTTAACAATACTGTATTGTGTAATTGAAATTTGCTAAGAGAGTAGAACTTAAATGTTCTCATAAAAACAGATAAATATGTGAAGTGATGGGTATGTTCACTAGATGGGGCGAGTCCTTTCACCACGTATACATATAACAAATCACCATGATGTACACTTTAAATATCTTACAATTTTGTATGTCAGTTATACGTCAGTATAGCTGAAATTAAAAAAAAAAAATCTTTAGAGGCCAGACAAAAGCATTCAGTTTGGGTCACCTTCAGTTTGTGGTGAGTGTGGGGGGCAGAGTTGGAGCTGGGTCTGATGGGGATCCAGCAGCCCTGATGACACTGTTTTCTCTGGCAGGGTGGGCTGGGTGTTGTCAGGGAGAGGCTTACAAATAGGAAAACATTGACATGAGGGGCAACAAGGCCATCTCCAGGGAGAGATGTTGAGTCACCAAGTTGGGTGGAAGAGCTCAGTGGACAGTGAGCTGGTTGTTGTGCTGCTCAGTCATGCACAGAACTGAGGTTCTTTTAGTCATTGTGATATGTTTTTTCAAGTGGAACAGGAAATTTTGCAGGTAGGCTTGTAGAGGGCTACAGAGAAAAGAGGCACCTCAGCCTCTGTCTGGGAATTCAGCTGTGCCAGAGAAAGTCTGGAATGTGCGTTGCATAGTACAGAGATTTTCAGGGTGAATCAGTCATTCAAAGATGGAGCTAGAGAGAAAACGGGTTCATTAGGAACACCAGTCAGGAATCCAGCAGGAAACAGATGGCCCAGCCTTGGTGGGTCATTTGAGGAAGCGAAGGGGTTCTTTCCGTAAGTGTGGGCAGGGACGAGTGATGAGGTTAGCTTTCCCAGACCTAACAGAATGAGGAAGAAGTGGTACCGGACCTTGGGGACGGAGAGTTTATGTTGAGGGCCACCTGGAAAGGGGCTGGGACTGTGAGTTAAGGAACACAGGCAGCCCATCAGAACCTCACGAGACGCTGTGGAGAGGTAGCAGATATCCAGGCCTCAGTCTCTGTGCTTCTCTTCATCTTCTGTTAGGGGCTTTCCAATGGCTGAACTCAGCAGGATGAAAGAGAGTGAGAGAGCCTTGATGTGGTAACTCAGGTCAGCCTCCCAGGCCCAGAGCTGGCTGGAGAACTAGGGAGGCTGACCTGGAACAGGGTACAGAGTGGGGGAGGGTGGATCTGGACATCTTCATCTGACCCACTAGGAGAATATGAGACTTCAAGGAAAAGACTTCCAACCTCACTCTTAGTTGCTTCCTCATTGCTAGTATGCAGAGGAGCCAGGTGATCTCTTGTACTCTACTGTATAAGCACCAGGAACTTTATGCAAACACCAGTTTCTAAGGATGCACTTTAGCTGTGGTGTGCAGGCTGCAAGCAGACTTTAAATACCGAAATGGGAGCTCCAAAAGGGATATTAGAGATAATTTAGTCTAACTCCAAAATCACTGTGGATGATGACTGCAGCCATGAAATTAAAAGATACTTGCCCTTGAAAGAAAAGCTATGACAAACCTAGACATCATATTAAAAAGCAAAGATATCACTTTGCCAACAAAGGTCCGTCTAATCAAAGCTATTGTTTTTCCAGTAGTCATGTACAGATGTGAGAGCTGGAACATAAAGAAGGCTAAGCACCAAAGAATTGATGCTTTCTAACTGTGGTGCTGGAGAAGACTCTTGAGAGTCCCTTGGACAGCAAGGAGATCAAACCAGTCAATCTTGAAGGAAATTATCCCTGAATATTCATTGGAAGAACTGATGCTGAAGCTGAAACTCCAGTACTTTAGACACCTGATGATACAAAGAGCCAACTCATTGGCAAAGACCCTGACGTGGGGAAAGATTAAAGGCGGGAGGAGAAGGGGACAACAGAGGATGAGATGGTTGGATAGCATCACTGACTCAATGGACATGAGTTTAAGCAAACTCTGGAGATAGTGAAGGACAGGGAAGCCTGGAGTGCTGCATTCCACTGGATCACAAAGAGATGCAACTTAGTGACTGAACAACAATAGCTTAACTGCCTCATTCCAGACAGGTAAAAAACCCAGGTTTCTGAGAGGCAAAGTGATTTGTCCACAGCTTCTTAGTGGCAGAACCAGAAAGAGGACATTTATATCCTGGCTCTCAGTGAAATGATCTATCCTCAAGTACCTAATTCTACTCTGACCTCAGACCTGAAATTGGCCCCTGTCCTCTGTTTCTACATTCCCTGACCTTGACTCTTTAAGGTCACCCCCCAACAGGCCCTCTTGCAATAGGAAATAAGCTTGATGCAATGGTGACCTCTATACACATAGTTGGCACACACTGTCCTGAGGTCACGGAACTGAAAACTCAGCCAAAGATTTGGGATGAGTTTACACACTTAGGATAGGGTACAAGTGGGTGTAAAGACCACACCCCTGGCTTCTGTGTTGTGCAGGGTCAGAGGTACTGTCTGTCTCTGCCAGGTCACCCTTTCCCGCTGATGATGTGGTTATGGAAACTGAGAGAGGTGAATGAGAGGGGACACTAGGCAGAAGGTTCCTGTGGCCAACACTTGCTTTTTTTTGAGGAACGCTAGGCGGAGAAGGCAATGGCAAGCCACTCCAGTACTCTTGCCTGGAAAATCGCATGGACAGAGGAGCCTGGTGGGCTGCAGTCCATGGGGTCGCAAAGAGTCGGACACGACTGAGAGACTTCACTTTCACTTTTCACTTTCACACATCGGAGAAGGAAATGGCAACCTACTCCAGTGTTCTTGCCTGGAGAATCCCAGGGACGGCGGAGCCTGGTTGGCTGCCGTCTATGGGGTCGCACAGAGTCGGACACGACTGAAGCGACTTAGCAGCAGCAGCAGCAGGGTGGTAATCCTGACTAGAGCAGTTCTGATCACAGGTTTGGATCTTGTGTGGGCAGAGGACTTAGGGGACCTGAATGGGTGTCACAAAGGAGCAATCGGTGTCCAGCATGAATGTTAGGTGTCTGGTTGATCCTTTCCTTCTTCCTAGCTTCTCCTCGCCACGTGCATGCTCTTATTTTATCATGGCTAACATGCCTCATGAGCTACTTGCTTCTTTATCGTTTGTGCTTAATTTTATCTATCTCATTTTGTTTGTTTCTCTTGTTCCCTGTAGAGTATAATTGAATATTTTTAAATAGCAGAGCAAATACACATTACACCCTCCATAGATTTAGGCAGTGTTTATATTTTGTACCTTAGCATCTAGGCTTTGGAGATTAAAAAAAAAAAAAGGCATCTGAGGTCATGTCTTTAATTTCCAAAGATAAAAAGAGCAAGAGGGCCCTCAGTTGAATTTTTCTTCACTGAAATTACCCCTGATTGCCCAACCCCATAGGTATCAGAATTGGGTCATTGTAGCAGTGTTGTTTGAGAAGGCAGTGGCAAGCCACTCCAGTACTCTTGCCTAGAAAATCCCATGGACAGAGGAGCCTGGTGGGCTACAGTCCATGGGGTCGCTACTAATCGGACACAACTGAGCGACTTCACTTTCACTTTTCACTTTCATGCATTGGAGAAGGCAATGGCTACCCACTCCAGTGTTCTTGCCTGGAGAATCCCAGGGACGGCGGAGCCTGGTGGGCTGCCTTCTTTGGGGTCACACAGAGTCAGACACGACTGAAGTGACTTAGCAGCAGTAGCGGTGTTGTTTAGTCACTAAGTTGTGTCTGACTCTTTATGACCCCATGGACTGTAGCCTGCCAGGTTCCTCTGTCCATGGGATTTCCCAAGCAAGAGTACTAGGGCGGGTTGCCAGTTCCTTCTCCAGGGCTTTCTGACCCAGAGACTGAACCTGCGTCTCCTGCATTGGCAGGTGGATTCTTTACTGCTGCCTCCGGGAAAGCGCAGATCGGATCTTTATCTCCAACTAATGATGACACGTGAAGACACAGTCAGAGGCTCCTCCCATGGTCTCCATTCCACCCACTGTGGTCTCTTCATGTCTTGCACGTGTCTTCTCTGGACCTGCTCTGCTAGCTCAGCTGCTTGACCGTGGCCTTGAGGAGGCGAGCCGACGAGTCTGATTATGATAGGGCCCTGCATGGAGAAAAGCATGGCTTCCCCTTCATAAGCAGTGGCCTCCTTTAACCCTGGGTGGGCCACTGTGACAGTCCCTTCCCCAAGGGGGCAGGATGACAAAGTTTGGATAACTCAACCAGATCTCACTCTGGGATCAACTAGAAGTTGGGGAAGGAGCATGGTCTTCCTTCAGGAAGGAAATCACTTATCTCCATCTCAAGGGCACTTGCATGGGCCTTGGTCAGCCTCACCTGGTGTAACCTGCCTTTCCACAGGTGGCAGCCTAATGACATCATGCCAGGTCACAATTCTGAAGTATCCAGATCACTCTGTGAAATTAGGGTGAAAATCAGAAAGCTTAGTTGGCTCAGTGACACCAATGACAGCCTCAAACTGCACTCTGAGTCCCTGGAAGGCTCTTTTGCTGCCTGTACTGTGGAGTGAAGTTTAGCTGTTAGAGTCCATCTAGTACTGTCCCCTGTTCCTACCAAGCACACTTGACATCCAGAGACACAGACATGAGGCAGCTAGAGTAAGCCCCATTCCCTGGCTACCTCCATCACACCTAACAGTTCATTTTGCATTTGAACATCAGAACCCCACCCTCTGCCCTGCAGCATCTGGAGATGATAGAGCCTGGTGGATTTTACATATGTATTGATACAGACCTTCTCCCCCCAACAGTCGAATAATGCTTATTGACAGAGGCATTTGGAACTTATTTCTACAATAAGAAGAAAACGTTATGGTGCTTGGAGAAATTGGTAAGGGCTGGGGAGGACCTTTCACTGCCTGGTGGCCTGAGGAAGGGACCATGTGGTGTTTTCTATTGAGTGTACGAGGAAGCAATGTGATTTGTGATGTGAAAAAGACCTCAGTCCCAAGTAGTGCCTGTGTTGAGACTGGAGACTGATAGTCAGTACTTTGTAATTAACCATAATGGAAAAGAATATGAAAAAGTAAATAATGTGGTTCCCATTCTAAAGATAAGGAAACGGAGACTCAGAGAAGCTAGGGACTTGCCTAAAATCACACAGCTGTTAAGTGGCGGAACTAGGATTCAAGCCAAAAAATAGTCTGTATGTCTATTTCCATAATCTGTGTTCTTTCTATTATACTACCCTGGAAGAAAATACATTTGTGGAGACCTAGGAGAAGGAAGAGGAGAAAGAAAGACCAAGGAGCAAAGTTAATAAGACTGTCTAAGCCTGGGAATCTCCCAGAACTGAGTCTGTGTGTGTGTTCCTGTGTCTTGTGCAGCCCAGGGACAGGACTGGAGAGAAGTACAAGGAATCTCCTGCTCCTCTCTCACTCGCAGCAAAGAACGGTGTGTACTCAAGGAACAGTGGGCAGTTGGGATCAGCAGGTATGTAGGATGAAAATAGAAAATCAAACTAGAGGCACGCTGCTGGTAAAGTGAGGGGTTCCTTCATTGCGGGGAGCCACTGAGTGTTTCTGAGTGAGGGGATGACATCATAGAGCTGCTCTTCCTTAAGAAAATTATTATTGTTGTTGTTGCTATTTTACCCGTGCTTAGAATGGATTACAGGGTGGAATAGGGTAAGTTTTATAAAGGGGTAGATCCCACATGTGGTTGAGCTCAGAGGAAGGAGGTGAGCTTTACCCGGAGAAGCTAGGGAATGGTTTGCAGGAAAGGTGACATCAGTTTAGGCCTGGAAGGATGGATTTGGAGAACCTGTGATGGTGATGCCAAGGTTTCGCTGGAGGAGAGACTGGAGAGCTTCTCTTGTTGGGCTGCTGTGCAAATGGGCTGGACCAGCAGACACACATTTAGATACCATCTTCCTTGAAAAAGGAGTTGTAGCAGCTTATAAAAATTATGCCCTGCAACGGGATAAAGTAAAGAGGTGATGAAAGAATGGCAGAGGGAGAATTAAGGAAAACAAAGTGAAAGGAAGGTAGCATTAGGAGGAGGTTAGCACAGGTAGCTGGACCTGACCCCTATTTTCTGCAGACATCCTCTCAAAAGCTCACAGGCAGAGACTGCTCTGAAAGACAGAGCCTGTGTGGAGCAAAGGGAGAGGCTGAAGAGGCAGTAGCAACATACACACTGCAGTCCTGTGGGTAGCACCGAGGGTTCCTCGACAAGCCTTTGTGGGGAGCAGAGATGAAGGCTGCTTCAGTGACGGAGTGGTCAGAGCCTGGTGGAACCCAGATGGGAGTGGGTCATGGGGTGTGCAGGAAGAGAGAAATCTGAGCAGCCGACTCCATCGCCATCCCAGTACATGCCTGCCTGTGTGCAGGCATGTGTGTTTGTCTGTGTGAGAGAGGCCTCAGTGCTACGGTGATTTCTGAGAAATTTAAAATCCTCAAGGGTCTCTGGTCTGAGCATCAAGCTCCATGCTCTATGGTAAGAGATGGTAAGGGAGCAGCCAGGTAATAGTTTCCAGGTTCTTGGAAAAGTTGCCAGAGGCTCTGTCTTTACTGGCTTGAGAACACACCATAGTCAGGCTAGACTCCAAGACTCTGCTTCTGCTGGAACCTTTGCTTGAGGGTTCTTTCCATCCTAGCAGTGGTCTATTCATTGTCCATCCATTTTTGTAAGGCTCCAGCATTGTTCTGCTCCAGGTGGGGAAGAAATCTTCTGTGACATCACTCTGTTCCCATCTCTGATCTCCTTGAACACATTCCAGGACCTGTCATCACAAACCTTTCATTATTGCTATTGCACACGTCAGGGGTTTTCTCCCCAGCTTGACAGATGTTAAGCTCCTGGAGGACAGCTGAGAACTTTTTTGAAAGGCTTAGTGCCTATCCCAGTGTTGTTTATGCAGTAGAAGCTAAATAAGCATGTCTGACATTCCCTTCTTCTGGCATCTTGCCTTGTGTGTCAGCTTCCGTGGGTCTATGCAATGCAGTGCAGGATAGTAAATAAAGCCCTTAACCCTGTCATGAGGTCTTGGTTCTAGGATTGACCTGTTGTTGACTTAGATATTGGCCTATCATTAATATGGATCTGTCCCTTGTCCTTTCAAGGTCTCAGTTGTCCCACCTGTAAAATGCGAGGGTTGTACTGAGTGGTTACTAGGGTCCGTTCTACATATATAATTGTGTGATTGAAGTTGTCTTAATTAGGATTGTTTTCTGCTCTGTCTTGCTCTCTCCACACTACCTTTGTGTGCTCTATGCTGATGTCTGTCACTGAAGGGTTTCTATTCATGGTTAGAACTCTGGAAGGCAGCATGTCTGTGTGACGGATGACCAGGAAGGGGAGGGAGGCATCCTTGCACCTGGTTGAGGGGTGTGGGGACGAGGGGTTCCCACCTGTTTAGGTGTGCTTGGATGCTAGTGCTCTGAGCCAGTCAGGTGTTACTTGGTGGTGACTTCTATAACGGTGATGTCTTTGCAAGTGCCAAGCTAGCCAGAAAGCCCCCATCTTAAGACAATCATTGAATAGGCACATTTCAGATGTCATCTCTAGTCCTCCACAAACTCTGAAAGGTAGGATATCTCCTGTACTTTGAAAGAACAGGCTCAGAGAGGTTAAGTGATTTGTTAGAAATTGTCAAAGCCAGGGTCTCACCCAAGGTTGCCTGGCTTCAAACATGGGCTCTTCATCAACATTGCCTTGCAACTCAAACCAAGAAGAGAGCAGATGTCCATGCCACAACCCCATAGGAAGGCAGGAATCCCTCAGCTGCCAAGGTGTCTCCTCTATTAGACTTTCACCAGCCCTTAAATCAGATGGACTCTTCAAAGACCTCTTGATGATCTTTCCCAGCATAAGAAGGCAGTGATTTGTAGAATAACACATATTTATGTCCCAGTCTCCAAGTTTCTTTCTTCTGAGAACTAAAGCTGAATGTTCTTCCACGGGCTGTCAAGACACCAGGGAAGGAAAAGAGGATGTTGGCCAGGATAAATGTGATGGAAGACTAGCTGTTTCTTTCTAAGTAGTGGGTATCAATTTTCTAAGTACAACCCAGGGACATGTTATACCTCCTTCTTCAAGTCCTTGTACAGACAGCAGCTCAGTGTACCCTCTTCCTGGTCTTGTTCTGTTCCAATCTGCTTCCTAAATCTGCTCTCTCTCACCAGTGCTTGAAAAGTGGTCTCTTCCTGTTATTGAAAGCAAATATCTACAGCATCACTTAAGAGGTCAATCAATGCCATTGATGAGGTGCCTACTGTTAATGAATTCTTGTTCTACTCACTAAAGAACCATGAAATCAAAGAAGATGATTCCGGCCTGGAGGAGTTTTGGCCCATAGAGGTTTCATAGAAGTAACAGTGAAGTCTCCTAGGAACCTGGATATAATAGAAGTGAAGCTTCCTCTGAGGATTAAATTAGGTCTGTCCATCCATCCATCCATGGATGTGATCCATCCTCTACAGCTGTGAACCAGGAGATGTTCTGCAAATGTGTGAAAGAAGAGAAAAGACTCCATTAGTATGAGCTGGGAGTAATCTCAGGGATGCTGGGCTGAAATGTGACTGTAATTTAGTAATCCAAAGCCTAATTAATTGTACTGAGTGCAGCCTGGGGAAAGACTGTGTACAGAAGTTTCTGGTCAGCTGAGGCACTTCTGAAGGGTAGGTTATTAAAGAGGCAGAAGCTGGTAGTACCCATTCAGGCTCTGACTGCAGACAAGGGAATTTTGGTTCTCTGGAAGGTCTAGCTCAAATTTTGGGGTATATACATCAGCCCATTGTGGTCCACTGCCCTTGGACCATGAATTATTCTGCAGACTCTTCTAGCCTTGCTTTTATATGCTCTCTAAGCAACATTTGGGTGATCGTTTGGTTTCCCCAGTCCATCAGCCTCCACCGACCATGCTGACCTGAGCTCTCCAGGTCCTGTAACAGTTGTATTTTGCTGTTGTTTTTGGTATCCTGTAAATGGAGCTTCTGGCTTATGCATCAGCATTGTGAGCTTGGTTAGTGAGACATCACCAACAATAGATCTGCTCTCAAAGTGATGACAGAGTCTAGTGTCACAGTGCACCCCCTTTACCTCGACAGATTCATCAAAAACAATTTCATTTGTTGACTCTCTTGGAAGCAGTTAGTGGCCCATTACTGGTAAAACTAGGCTTGCTGCCAGTTTGTGTGCAAACTTTACCCAAGAACAGGCAACGATGACGCTGGCACATGGAAGGGACTTCACAGTTTATGAAACGACATACAGACAGGTCTAAGCAAATGCTGCGCAAGAAGATAGTAAAGGGACAGCTGAGCACTGAAGGGTTGTAGATTAGAGACAGCTATAATCAGTTACCTCTTGAAAAAGTCTTAAAAGCTACAGTTAGATTTGAGGAGAAAAGCAAGAAAGGAATTACTTTGTTAGAGCTAGAGGAAAAGAGACTTTATTAGTACCAGCTGAATTTTGTTGAGTGTTTATTATGCACCAGCTACTGTACCAAGCTCTAAACATGACCTGAAATGATCCCCAGAACTGCCCTTTGAAGTAGGCAAATGTTACACCATCCATTTGACAAGTGAGGGTGTTGGGCTGTGTATTTACTCATCGAGTGACTAGCTGCTCCAGGATTTGAACCTATGTGTGTAGCCACTGTATTACATCAGAACAATTTTAGCAGGTGACACAATATAGAACTCTTTTTTTCCCCTGCCTTCTCCAACAAAACACTGACTTCAAGCCCAAAAATAAAAGAGTAAGTTTTAAATTCCCATGATGCTAATGGTGAGTTGTTCTGCTTCTTGTTTTGAAGGAATGAATGGACTTGAATAAGCAGAAATGGTGCTGAGAAAGTGGTACACAGCCTCTGACCATGTGGCAGCCACTCATGTTATAAGCAGTCGGAGAAGTGGGATAGACAGATGTGGATCACAGGGAAGAGGTGCTGAGCACACTCAGGTTTGCATTTCTCTGGTTAGCTCCCAGTTATAAGCCCGACCGAAGATGTGTTAACAGAAATTAATTCAAGGGAGTAGGTCAATCCAGTCATACTCCTCTTTGTTTTAGAATACTTGGTTTATAGCTTCAGAATGGTTTTTCTATGGATGTCTGCCTTTGGTTTATGAGTTTGAAGTTCTATGTATTGAGTGGCACTGCAGGTGAGGGAAGAAGGGCCAGCCAATGGTCAGGGTTTAACCAGATGTGGTGAACAGTATCTCTGTTAGTCTATTCAGAATCATTTTCTGTGAGTTAAATCTGCATCTGTTCCTATTTTTCAAGCATATGTAGGTTTTGGGGCCCACATCCATAAGGTTCAGAGAATGGAGCCCAGAATTCATCTTATCAAGGGAGAGGAGACTAAGGAACTGTCACGGGGCAGATAGATCCCATCACACTGAAACTCAGCCTTCTCTCTCACATCAACTCTTAGAACCCGAAAAGACCTTCCTATCATTTCTTTGGATCAGCAGTTCTTTTTCTTGCCTGGAAGAGTGTAGACCTGTGCAGTAGCTCTCCGATACCTCCAACAAATTATTTATAAGAATATTATATAAGGCCAGTTCTACTGTTTATGCCTTAAGAACTCCATTTTTTTATTTAACTTGAATATGGTCAATTTATTATTTTTTCACTTGTTTCTGGTCTCTGAGTCAGCATACTGAAAAAGTGTTTCCCTGTCGCATCATTATTCAGTTAAAAAAAGTGTTTTTACTATAATCCCTTGCTAATAATTTCTTGGAAATTTATGTAAGTTACACCCACAGATTCTCTTTAATTCACATTAAGGTTTACTCTAAAAAGTCTTATAAACATGCTTTGCTGTTATCAGAACTGTTCTGTTTTTTTCCTTTTATAGGTCATACTTGCTTACCTGCTCAGTAGTCCTGTTCACATATATTTTGCTGGCTTTCCTGGTTTGAAAAATGAGAATTCTCCCTGGGTCTTTTCTTATGAATGGAGGCTACATGAGTACTCTAGCAGTTCTAGGGCACAAATGACTTTGAAATAAGAGGTGACACATTTTGGTTAGCAGCTCTACAGTTTCACCCTTGAATTCCTTCAGGGCTGCCAGGTGGATGCCATATGGTCCTGGTGATTTATTTACACCTCGTTTGTCAGTCAGGTTCCTGAGCACTTAACTGCATTTTCAACCCTGACCTCAGCCCTGGCGATGGAGGAGGGCAAGTTGGGAAGAATTTCCTTTCTTGAGGATACTTCTTGTACCAGGAGCATCACCAACAGGTCCCCTGATTCTCCATCTCACTGTGTCTCTTTGGTGAAACAGAATAATCTCTGTGATTAGCTTTGACATTGGCATTCCTCAGTTTTATTTTTGGCTTGATTTAAGTTCCTGGGTCATTTAGTTCCTGGCCTTTTCTCCTTCCATGGCCTCTCTGAAATTTCTCCCTAGTCACACAGTGATGCTTTCCTCTTTGAGGTCTGCTATTGTGGTCCCCAGTCTCACCCTTTCTATCCTGGGAATTCTAATACTGTATTTTCAAAATATCCTGCAGATATCTGTGGACTTGTGACTTTATAAGCTCCCCTCTTGAGTCTCCCCTTACTAATGTGTGTGCATCTCTCTCTGGCATTTGGGGTTTAAGGTACCACTTGAGAAAGGCCTTGGAGGCAGGAGCAGGATGAGCTGGGCAAGGGAGGCACTGTGCATTGTACTGAGAGGCCCTTTGGCAGTGCAGATGGAGAACTAAGCATGCTGTCCAGGTTAGGGCAAGCCCAGTTCCTGAGACTCATTCTCTGAGTCAGGATCTGTGCCCAGGGTGTACCAAAGCTTCCAACCTTGTGACTGTACCCTCTCTCCTGCAGCATGGACTATCTTCAGACTTCCCTTCCACACCCCAGCTCCCGAAGAGCCAGAGAAGTGATTGACTAAAGCATTCTTGCCTGCATGCTTCCTGTGATGAGGCCAGGATCTCTGCAGGACAGACTAACAGAGAAGGGGCTAAAATTGCAGTAGGAGAACTTGATTTTGGACACAGGGGAGAATTTCTAAGGAGCTCAAGTGGGAGACTCGAGGAGGAGGTGGAACCTCTTTGAAAATATTGAGAATGTCTGTCTGTGTGAGCCGAGAAGCCAACCCAGCTGAAGCTAGGGCAGTGCGGGAAAGGACCTTGTGAAGCTTCTAGGCTGAAGCTGCTGCTGGTCAGGATCACTTCTATGCTCCAGCAGCAAGTGCCTGACCAGGGTTGTTAAGCTAATTGTTAAATTAGAGAGACTGGGGAAGTAAATTGCTTCATGATGGGGTTTCTCTGACTGTGTCCAAAGCTGATGTCATCTGTGAGTTCCTCCTGGTTGGGGGTGGGGTGGGTATGGCGGGCAGGTCTGACACACGTTTTACTAAACCTTCTTCAGCTGCAGCAAGCCCCTGCCTCTCTGAGAGATCTGTATCTGCCATTGTGGGGAGTTCACTACCAACTTCTCTGTGCTTCTGTTTATTGTCCCCAGTTCCTAAGCTTCACAACAATGGTATTTTAGATCATCATCTTCTTAGGAATTGTGCACTCAAGTGCCCCAAGGAGCCAGACCATTAACCTGAGATTTTTGAAGCAGGCCTATTGTAGATGGTGAGTGGAGACTGTCCGGGAGCAGTGGGGAGTGGTGGTGACTGTGGCAGACTGGAGAGTGGTCCCTCATCTCAGGGGAGCTGCAGCTACTCAGCTCCAGCTGATTGATGCCATGTGGGAATGTGAGCTCCTTGTTGCCAGATCCTTTGTTTCAGAGAGGATTTAAATATGAATTTTCTTTGTGAAATAGCCTTGTTTTAAAATGTTGAAACTAATTCAACTAAAAGACTTTGTGATAGTCAAACAAAGTCCATTAGCAGGATGAGTTCAGGCTGTGGGCCTCCAGCATGCAATGTCTGATTGTGATCCAAACTGCTTATCTTACTGATGAGGAAACAGATCCAGAGAGGTTAAGCTTTTGGCCCAAGATTACAGGGAGTCAGGATTACTGCCTGGGGGTGTGTAAGTCTCTCTAGCACTCTTCTGCTCCTTGGTGCTGATTTGGGGCCAGGCATTCTCTATGTTGGGGCAGGCTGGTTGGAGGAGACCAGACCTGGGGTTGCTTTTGTGAGTCACTGGAGCTCAGGTGCTCCAAGTGCGGGGGATGGCTCCGGGAATCCAGTGCTTTGGCAGGTAGCAGCAGTGCGTAGTAAGGTGTGGGGCTGGGTATTTAGACTGCCCCCCGTTTTGGAGCTCTGTCCTTGGCTGCAGTCTGTCTTGTCTTCCCCGCAGGCACACACGCACACATGCAGAGGCACTAGAGAAGCAGGCATATGCCACTTTCGAAGCCTTGCCTCCATCACTCAGGTTTATAACTTGGGATTATACTAGACTGTCCCCACTCTTCCTGGATCCACCTTTCCAATCTTGTTGCTGCTTTCCCTGTTCAGGAGTTTCATGATATAGTGTTGGGACCATTGCAGTAGGCTTCAGGCTGACTGCTTCTAACCCATTCTCCATTACTGTCTGATAAATCTTCAGTCTTTGACTGGGGCATGTTCCTACTCAAAGTGGCTCTGCATCCCACTGGATAAAGTAACAGCTCCGTAACTTGGCACCTCAGTCTCCAAAGTCCTGTGGCGTTGTCGTTGTGGTCATCAGTCTGGCCTAGGTGTGGACCCCAGCTCTGACATTTACTGGCTGTGTCATCTTAGGCAGTTTTCTTGACTCCTCTGCGCCTTTTCCTTCTCTGTAATAGGATGGTTTTACATAGAACTGTTTCAAGAAATAAATGAAATCATGAATATAAAGCTCTTACCCTGCCACATATTGATTATTTAATTGAAATTTTTATTCAAGGGCCTCCAGACTCTGGTTGCAGGATTACCTGTCCCAAAGCCTTAGCTCTAGCCACTTTGAACTGCTCGGTGACCCCAGTGCCTTGGTTGTTTTCTCATTCTCTAACATCCATCCTGTTTTGGTTTTACTGTGTCTACTTTGCAGCATAGGTATTCGTGTCATTGACTTCCTTCCCCCATTGCATACTCTTTGAGGGCAGAGCCTGCATTTGACACATCCTGTACCACAGCAGCAGGAGAGATGCTCAGGAAATGTTTGCGAAATGGATAAATAATATCCTCAGTGGAGCAGCTGCCTACACTTGGGCTCCACATCAGTTAGTTAATTGATAATGTATGTATTTATGATAGTTTCAGGAATATTTATTGAGTCCTATTGTGGGAGAAATGTCAATAATCTCAGATATGCAGATGACACTACCCTTATGGCAGAAAGTGAAGAGGAACTCAAAAGCCTCTTGATGAAAGTGAAAGAGGAGAGTGAAAAGGTTGGCTTGAAGCTCAACATTCAGAAAACAAAGATCATGGCATCTGGTCCCATCACTTCATGGGAAATAGATGAAAAACAGTGGAAACAGTGTCAGACTTTATTTTTTTGGGCTCCAAAATCACTGCAGATGCTGACTGCAGGCATGAAATTAAAAGACGCTTACTCCTTGGAAGGAAAGTTATGACCAACCTTGATAATATATTAAAAAGCAGAGACATTACTTTGCCAACAAAGTCCGTCTAGTCAAGGCTATGGTTTTTCCTGTGGTCATGTATGGATGTGAGAGTTGGACTGTGAAGAAAGCTGATCGCCGAAGAATTGATGCTTTTGAACTGTGGTGCTGGAGAAGACTCTTGAGAGTCCCTTGGACTGCAAGGAGATCCATCCAGTCCATTCTAGAGGAGATCAATCCTGGGTGTTCATTGGAAAGACTGATGCTAAAGCTGAAAATCCAATACTTTGGCCACTTCATGCGACGAGTTGACTCACTGGAAAAGACTCTGATGCTGGGAAAGGTTGGGGGCGGGAGGAGAAGGGGATGACCGAGAATGAGATGACTGGATGGCATCACCGACTCTGTGGACATGAGTCTGAGTGAACTCTGGGAGTTGGTGATGGACAGGGAGGCCTGGTGTGCTGTGATTCATGGGGTTGCAGAGAGTCGGACACGACTGAGCGACTGAACTGAACTGATTGTGTTCAGGGGATTCAAAGTTGTCAAAGAAACAGATACAGTCTGGGTCTCCCTGGATCCTGCAGTGTAACCAGGAAATGGGCCAGTGCAGAGGCCATTGAAGTGAGTGTGGTCAGGACAGTGACAGGGTAAGGCCAGGGCTGTGACAAGGCAGGTGCAGGATGCACACAGCATGGGGCAACCAACACAGCCCTGGTCTCCTGAGGACTTCCTGGAAGAAGAGGCGTTTCACCTGAGATGCAGAAGGATGAGTAACACCTTGACTCAGGTACATGGTTTATTGTGATAAAGCGGCTCTAAGTCTCAGTTTTAAGAAAACCTTGCTTTGCTTTCATTCACTCACAAGCTGTTACAGAGATAACTTTTTGAGAACCAGGTTTTCTGAAGTGATTTGTAACCAAGGCAATGTTATCATTTTAGGTTGCTAGGGACTGGGACAAGGGTTGTTGATTGTATTCAAATTTTAAGCAACACCCAAGCTGACAGCTGTGTTGGAGAACAAAGTTTTTCCTTTCTTTAAGAGCTGGGTGGGAGATGATTCTTTTCTAATTGGGAAAAGATAATCACATACTTTCACTCTGTCAGGGTGTGGAGATTCATCCACTCGGTCTATTCTGTTTTTGTTTGTTGCTTGCTTGTTTTGTGGCTTCAATTGTGTGGATACAGAGGCAGGAAAGCTAAAAGTAGGAAACGTCTGGGGTGTTTCTCTGACCCTCCTGTTGGGGCTTCTGCTTGGGTTGGGAAGAAAGACTGTAGTAGTAGACACAGCCTGCAGCTGCAGAGGAAGCAGAGCTTTTTGCATTAAGGAGACGCAGAGATCTGGAGCTGTGTGCAAGTCAGGAAACCTGACACCAGAGAGAGGAGACCACAGAAGAAGATAAGGCTCTCTTGGTAGACCCTGTACAAAGGAAATATACAAGAGGAAAGCAGGTGATTAAGAATCATTGTGATAGAATAATCAGAAAAAGTATAAATTACACTTACATGTTCCTTTGAAGTGGGCTACATTGGGACTTCATGTTTGCATCTGTTCTTTTTAAATTTTTATTTAAAAATGTTTCATAAAACTTTTTTTTTTTTCCACCACAGCTAACATTTAGGACCCAGAGCCCAAGGCATCTACTGCCACCTGGTGGCAGAATACACCACCTGTGGGATTTGAAGTTGATGGGGGGTACACATTGGTTGAAAACTGATTCTGCAGCCAAAATATAGATTCGTAAAATATTAGAGTTGTTAGGGATCTTATAGATCACGTAGTTTTGCTTCTAATGAAATCCAATATCTTTTCACATAGACTCTCTTACTTGAATGCCTCCAGTAACAGGAAGCTCATGATCTAGCTTGACAGACTGTTCTGTTTTCATTCATTCTATCAGAGTGTTTCTTTTTATTCATGTTTCAAAGGTAGAATTACTTTTTTTTTTATCCTAGTTTTTACCTCTGGAAAAACCCAAAATAAGTTTGCTTTGTCATCTGCATTATAACCCTTCAAATATTGGAAGCAGCCTGTCTGTCTCCCTGTGATCTTGTTTTGAGGTTAAACAATTGTGGTTCCTTCAGTCTTTATTCTGAAGTCATGCTTTTCAGACTCCCCATAGGCATTTCTTTCCTTTAGCTGCTTTCTACTTTGTCAGTGTCCCTGCCTAATTGTGCTGCCAGGCTTCGATCCAGCACAGTGCTGCAGACTTGATCAACTAAGTGATTCCTGGTCTTTGCAGGCTGCCTGGGCACCAGGCTTCAGATGCATTCTGATAGTATGAATTAGCTTTCTGCAGTCTGACAGTGCTGACCCCTCTTACATTTGTGGTAATGGGAAACCCAACAATTTGTGTCCTTCCCCATATTTTTGAACTTTTTTTTTAAAAGCTAAAAGCAAGACTTGACTTTAAAATGAAAGCTGAATCACACAGTTTAACACAATACATTCTCAATTTCGGATGTTACAAGTAAAGTCAAAGCCCCTTTTTACTTCATACCAACTTAGTTTCTCCCTGGAGGTAGATCCTGGTAGCAGATATCAGGGACTTTCCAGACCTTTCCATGTATTTAAATATGTGTCTATCTATCTGTGGAAATTTGTAAATATCTCTCTGGGTATATATGTCTTAGGTTAACATATAGGGCTTTTATATAATTTTGCAACTTTTTTTTTTCATGAAATGACATGCCTTGAACATCTTCCAGATAGTATTTCTCATTGTGGATATTCCATAGTTGTCTTAGCAATTCTTCTATTATTTCTTTTTTACATTTTTTACCATTATAAACAGTGCTGCAGTGAACATTCATGAACGAGCATGCACATAGGCAATTACTTCTCTAGGGTAGATACAAAAGATTGGAATTGCTAAGCTGAGTAATAGGTACAATTTTTTATTTTAAAATGTAGATCTCATGCATAAAGCTTGCCCTTGTTAATTCTGGCCTAGTGTTCAAATCTACTGAGATAAATTTACTTATTGATTTTGGTCATCTCTTACAGTATTAACCTTGCTATACCAGTTTTGTGTCATCTGTCCATACCATCAGGCATATCTTTTATCTTGTCATCTTAGAAACTTCTTTTTTTTTTTTTGAGTCAAAATGCAGTAGTCAGGGGAAGAGCTTTGTGACTACCACCAGAGACCTGTATCCTACCCAAAGCTCACTGCATTGTCCTAATAAACACTCTTTGGGTTCTGCAGTTTATCTCCAGTAATCCCACCCAACTCTACTCTTATCCTGTTCATTTTTCACCATCTTATCTGTAAGACTATTGTGGAGGACATTTGCCAAAGGTTTAGCAGAGATCCAGGCACATACTTTGTGCTGTTCGCCTGCCCACCCACCCTCACAGGCCTGTCATGGAGGGAAATGAAGATGATACACATCGCTCAAGATGAGAGTTGTTTCACATATATGTGGGAAACACTTTAATGGGCAGTGTTTGTGTGTACCTCTGTGGAAGAGTACTTTCCATCTCAAAGATATTAGGAAAACATAAACTATCTGTTATCAAATTACCCTTCTTCCATATATGTTCCCAAACCAGTTTTGGTCTCCCAGGGAGACTGTGTCTGGTGGCAGAGACATAGCAGCCTTAGTGATAAGCTCAGTGCCTCGGGTTATATTTCCTGTCTTGTTCAGAGATATACAGAGATATAATCACATGGACACATCCACAGGTGTAGGTGCATGGACATGACGCACAACCATGGACACATGTTTTCTCTGTTCAGTTCTCGTAAAAGGACCTTGTCTGAGTTACAGGCCTTGTCAGCTTAATCTGCCTTATTCGTAAGAATGATGGAAATGATGAGGCAGGTAATTTCCAACTCACTTTTACCTGGCTTGGAAATGTGTTTGTCATATGCCCACAGACAGTCCTCAAGGTAAGAGGGATGGTGGGACCAGAGTCCTGGAGCGAGTGATGAAGGCATTGCAACTCTGAAAATCCTCCGGGACAGATGTGCAGTCACATCACTCAACCACAGGATGGTGGTCCTTGGAGGCTCCCTGTTCCCCAGGCTGGGGTTTGGGAGCTCTGTTACCCTTTTGGTGGTGGCTAGGCTTTGACATTTCACTAAGGAAAAAGAAGCTCATTTTTAGGGCATCCAGTATGAAAAACATAACCTCAAGTATCTATGATGTAATCTCCAAGGAAAAAGTTGCTTTGGCTTTTTCTTACTATAAGTAGAAATTCTATTTCCTTTTCTTCGTCAGTGGGCCTGAGCGATCAGAGGCTTCTGGTAGAGTTACAGCCAAGTAGAGCTCCAGAATCCCACAGCCATCTTTATTTGCGGGATGGGATGGTGGTGGTGTCAGTTCTGCTTCAGAAGAGAAAAATAGAAGGAACAACAAACACTCCTTTTACTCTTGATGTTTCTTTCTTCTTTTCCCTTAAGCTGATAAACAAAACAAAGGTAAAAACATAGTGAGAAGTGCAGAAGGGAAGAAATGATAAAAATGAGTCAGCTGTTCCTCATTTGCATGCTGCAGTGTTCCTTTACCCTGGACATGGCACTGTGCTGGCACTAGCTGCTAATGGCAGGTGGGAGTGGGGTGAAATACAAAAATGCACCAACTATGGTCTCTGCCCATAGGAGTTTACAGTCTGGTGAAGACAGTCTGCAGACAGCATGGATGCAATGATATGACCAGTGTTGCTCTAGGAATCTTCTGATGAATAGTATCTGGGTAAATAAACCACCCTCATAAAGAAGAATCTACCTTTGTTTTTCATAGGTCTTGCAAAGCTACATTTATCCTTCCAATACAGGGAAAATAAATAGAATCTTATGTTCAGGGCTTCCATTGTTTCCTTCAAGTTAAACAGACCCACTCTGGGCAAACCGTTATTTCCCTTCAAGAACCACTGCCTCCCTCTGGGACCTAGTGATCTCCTGCCTTGGGCAGGGCTGCACATACCCCCTCTTTTTTTCGTGAGTTACTGCTGGAAGGTAGAAATTCTGCTTTTCATACTGTGAGTTCTTGGGGAGTCCCTTGGGTATCCTGCTCCTTCCTGTACTTCCAGGCATAGTCCAGGATATGACATAGAGTAGGCACCTATTTAATGCTTGTTGAATAAGTGAAAGCTTCCCTTCATCTCTTCCTCATTCATTCGTTCGCTGAACGCATGTTTATCAACTGCCTTCTCTGTGACAGGCGCTGAGGGATACAGAAGTGAGCGGGACCTGGTTGAGAAGACATGTAGGCAACTGGAAGTACAGTATGATGTAAAATGGACTTAATATGACACTGAGGAAGAACAGGGTGTGATGAGTACATATGTGGGGATACCCAGCTCAGCTGGATGGGGCAGGGAAGGCCTTCTAGAAACTAGAGAATTGGCACAGATAGCTTAGATAATGACAGGTTAGGAGACAGTATTCCAAAGCTTGGGAAGAGCACATGCAATGGACTGAAACTGCTATCTGAGATGGAGTGCGAAAGCTGGAAGTTCATAAGAATGATAATATTAATCATGAACATGGATATAGTACTCACTGTATGCCAGTACTCCTTTACTTCTTTTGTATTTGTTAACTTATTTAAATGCTATTATCATCCTCATTCTACTGATAAGAAAAAAGATGTACTGGAGGTGCAGGACCTTGAGCAACCTCGCACAGCTAGCCAGCGGTGGAACTGGCATATGAAGTCTTGATACAGCATTTAAGCTTGGGTAGAGGTTGGTCACCGATCCCCACTGGGAATCCAGGCATGCTGCTGGATATGGGCAAGCCCCCGTGATGGCACTCTGCTTGGAGAATGACTGGTGAAGACGCTCAGGACTTCTGGTGCATCCTCATTGTCACGTCTGCCTCCATCGGGCCGGTGACAAGGCTTGCCTTTGCTGCTTAGATGGTTCACTGTGTCTTCTCCTCTGTGGACAGACTGAAGAGCAGAGGGTCCTCAGCTTCCTAGGGAGAACGGACCTGGGCCAACAAAGAATAAACCGTGTATGACCAGATTGTGGCCTCCGTGGTGGACTTCCACCCCTGAATGAGGGAGAGAGGGCGAGGAGGAGGAGGACTGGTATAAAGACCTCTACCCACAAGCTGGATGCCCTCTCCCGGAGCTTGGCCACTGGATGATTGTCAGGGCTATAGGTGGTGAGGGATGGGTGAGGAAGAAGAAGGTTTTAATTGGTCACCACTGGGCCGCTAGAGAATGGGCCTGAAAAGAGGTGGAGATATTGCTTCTGCTTGCTTTCTTCCAGTTTTGGAGCTGAGTCAGTTCAGTTCAGTCGCTCAGTCGTGTCCGACTCTCCGCGACCCCATGAATCACAGCACGCCAGGCCTCCCTGTCCATCACCAACTCCCGGAGTTCACTCAAACTCATGTCCACAGAGTCGGTGATGCCATCCAGCCATCTCATCCTCCGTCGTCCGCTTCTCCTCCCGCCCCCAACCTTTCCCAGCATCAGAGTCTTTTCCAGTGAGTCAACTCGTCGCATAAGGTGGCCAAACTACTGCAGTTTCAGCTTTAGCATCAGTCCCTCCAATGAACACCCAGGATTGATCTCCTCTAGAATGGACTGGTTGGATCTCCTTGCAGTCCAAGGGACTCTCAAGAGTCTTCTCCAACACCACAGTTCAAAAGCATCGATTCTTCACCCTAAAGTCCCAGTGCCCCACAGGCCTTATGCAGCCCATCCCTGTGGCAGGTTGTGACCCTTCCTCCAAACTCGCTCAGGCAGACCCTGCTCAGAGGGGTGTCCTTGCAGCCTCCTCACAGCCTGCTGCCACTTGCTCAGGAAAAGCACAGGAACTGCACGTTGGTGCTTGGAAAAATTAATGCTTTCAAGATGAGCTCCATACAGCCTTAGCACGTCTGTCTCTCTCTCACCAGCTGAAAACAAAAGAAGCATTCTTAGACAATTACTCCCCGAGGGAGCCCAAAGGCTGGCTTTGTTTATTGAGTGTTTTTAGTTACAACACGTGAAGTTTTGAGATTTTTTTGGCTTTGGGTTTTTCTGGTATTGGTTGTGGGGATAGAGAAGATGAGTGAATTCTCAACAAACAGGGCACTTGGACTGTTCACAATTGTGAAGGCATCTTCTTATGTGGACACAGCTGCATGTCCTTGGGTCAAGGAACGTGGTAAGACCTGACAGATGGAACCCAGTCTCAGGGCTGGCGCTGTACCTGGATGTTTGGAACCTTCTATCTGCAGCTGTTTGGGTTACATCTCCATCTGTTAGTGACTCCTTCCCCTCCTCAGGCTCTCCTTGCTTTCACCCTGTCTTCTGATGGACACAGCACTTATGACACAGCCACAGTCAGCTGTCACCTCCCTTCACCCCAGCCCCCTTCAGTCCTCACCCCTAAGTGACAGCACTCCCAGTGGAGATAGTGGGTTTGAGAGTATCCGTGTCAGTGAGTCAGAGCCCACTGTTCAAGGGCAAGGATGGCAGACTCTTCCAGCCTTGTCTTGGCAGCGTCACTAATTGGCCGCGCCACACTTTCCACATCCATCCTGTCTGTGGCCTCAGTGTTTTTTGTTGTTGTTTTTTATCTATAGAGTCTCAAAGATATGTATTGATACAGGAGGAAGATAGTAACTGTTTAAAACAAGCTCTGGACAATTACTGCCCCTGACCAGAGGCGGAACTTGATATGAAACATAGTTGCCATCTCTGACCAAGTCCCACAAGATGTCTAAGTGGATGATGAGTGAGTGGTCTGAGAAGAGGTGGGTTGTCTGAGTGCTCGCTGAGGTCACAAAGCCCCTAGCCAGTCCCTGTGGTGAGCGCGGAGTGGTGCGAAGTGTGGGATGAACTGCCTTTGCCAGTCAGGGGGTGGGTGCCTGAATCCAGGGACTCGGTTCTGATGGCCTGCGGGTTCTCTGTGGATCGTCTCACATTCGAGACCCTGTGAGTGAGAAGTGGAGAAGTAACTTGCTGTCCTGGCCCTGAGGGAGCTCTCATTTTTCATAAAAAGCCTGAGCTGCTACTTCAGTCGGTCTAAATGCTTTCAAAATTACCAAAGTAATGAATGCTTATGGTAAAAAAATAATAAGGATATAAAATTGTGTAAAATATAATTCTCTATCCACTTACTCCCATCTCCTAGGGATAATCACCGTTAACAGTTTGGTAAATGTCCTACCAGAACTCCTTTTCTCTGCACATTGAAATGCATACTCATAGTGTCTATGTGTGTATTTATATTCTATCTTTTCTCACAAAAAAATGGACTAGTACAAATTATTTCAAATTATCTTGCAAATTTATTCTCCCACACATACAATATATCATGGACCTCGTTAAATTGTCACTACATATAAAACTCCTTGTCCTTTATAGTGGTTTCAAAGCATAATGTAGATTGTATCAATAATTATATCAATTTATTTTACTAGTTCCTTTTTGTTGGATTTTTAAGTTATCTCCAGTTTTTTCTTGCTAGTTTTTACAGAATATACTGAAGCATTTTTGTAATTGTGAGAGTTTTATAAGTAGAATTGCTGGAATTGAAGGTTGTGTACTTTATAAATGTTGATAGGTACTGCCAAATTAATTTCTAAAAGCATTATATCAATATACTCTTCTGCCATGTTATGCATATATATTTTCCAATCTGATAGGTGAAATATGGCCTGCTGTTATGCTTTAATTTGCATTTCCCTGATCATTAGTAGAAGTTAGCATCTTTTTTGGAGAAGGCAATGGCAACCCACTCCAGTACTCTTGCCTGAAAAGTCCCATGGAGGGAGGAGCCTGGTAGGCTGCAGTCCATGGGGTCGCGAAGAGTTGGACACGACTGAGCGACTTCACTTTCATTTTCATGCATTGGAGAAGGAAATGGCACCCCACTCCAGTGTTCTTGCCTGGAGAATCCCAGGTATGGCAGAGCCTGGTGGGCTGCCCTCTGTGGGATTGCATAGAGTCGAACACGACGGAAGTGACTTAGCAGCAGCAGCAGCATCTTTTTACTTTTAATTAATCATTTGTGTTTCTTCTTCTGTAAATTTCCTGTTCATGGTCTTGACTCACTTTTATGCTGGGCTGTTTACCTTTTTATTTCTGTTTTTTTTGGGAGCTCTTTGTAAATTTGAGATCTTAATCTTTTATGTAATGTTTTGTTGCAATGCAGCATATATTTGTCTCCTAGATTATCTTTTAACATTGTTCATGTTTTTATAATTTTATACATCCCTTTTTCCTCCTGATTACTTGAAAAATCTGTGAATATAATACATTCATATTGCTCAAAAATCAGTACAATATCAAATATGACCTTATGCCTATCTACCCAATCCACTCCTTCCATAGGTAACTATCATTGTTATTTCTTGTGAATCCTTCCAGTGCTTCTTTTTGAAAATATACTGAATCTGTACTTATTATACCATTTTCTTATCGAAAGTGAGTAAATACTAGCTTCATTGTTCTATACCTTGCATTTTTAGCCCAACAGTATCTTTAGAAGATCTTTTCATGTCTATTTGTGGAAAACTATCGTCTTTAACAATTGCCAAGTATTAAGATATACACTTCAGTGGGCTTTAGACTTTTTTTTGCTTATGTATGCCCTAAAAGAATATTGAAAACTATATCCTCCCTTCATACATCTAAGTTGACATTAAACATTTTTTTAAACCATAAGTTTAAGTGGTTGCAAATAAAATATTTTCTAGCACATTGTAGATTATAAACAGGCTTTAAATATGTTTTCTTAAAAATCTTGGAGCTGCAAATTTAGTGAATTGGAAAAGGTATCTCTCATTGTCAAAACAAGTAGCCAAATCAGATATATTTACTTCCTGTAGGGAAAATCTGTCTGTTTTTTTAAAATTCAAGCAAGCAAGTTAATTAGACATCCCTGTGACAATTCTACCTTCAGAATTCAAATTCTAAGATAGGTAGATAGGTAGACAGTTATGTATGGTCCTGAGACTAGACATGCTTTTGTCTTCAGATGAAATAAGGTATAGTCCTTTCCAATACTTCCTTGTGATCTCAGCCAGTCTTGTGGCTTTAACTTGTCTCCTATCACCAATGACTCCCTCCTTCATTTATCTTTACGTTGTGACAAACCACCCCAGTCTTAGTACCTTACACCAACAGTTTACCATTTCCCTGATCGTGAGGATCGAGTAGGCAGTTCTGTTTTACGTGGTGTCTGTCATGGTGCTGGGAAGGCAGGAAGCTCTAAAGTGACGTCACTCCTGTGGATGGCAGCTGGCATGGCTGGGGCTGAGACTAGCTGGGCTTCTCAGCCTGGGTCCTTGGTTCTCCTCCGTGTGGTCTTTCCATGTGGCTTGGTCTTCTCTCAGCATGGAAGCTAGACTCCAAGAACAGTTACATTTATTCTTGACTCCATTATCTTAAAATGTTCTTTAAAAAGTTAGGTACAGTTCAAGGGTCAAAATTCAAAAGGTTTAAAAAGATATTCAGTGAGAAGTATTCCTTTCAATACTGTTCTCCATTCCCTGTTCTCCTTAGGTGACTTGTATATTCCTTCAGAGATTAAAAAATGCATATGTGTGTGTGGAGCTTTGTGTCTTGCCTCGGAAAAACTTCCTACCCTAAGACTGTCAGTTTTTCTTCTTGGAGTTTTATAGTAGTTGTTTTTTTACATGGATATCTTTAACTAGGCTTTCCTGTATGCATACTGTGAGGTCAGGCTTGATGGACTTTTAGGGAAGCCAAATCATTGGCATTTACTACATGGAAACTACATCAGGGAACTCCAAAAAGTTTCCCATCACCTCAGTATTGAGAGTCATCCACATATTTCATGTGGACATAGTCAAAGGATTTTTTCTAATTGACTCTCTCTTGGATCTTTGCAACCTGTGTTAGGGCAGAGGGAAGAAGCCAGATGAGTTGGGGCATTTGGGCAAGTAAGATGTAGGAATCTGCCCCTACCTGAAGGGCAGGTGGAAAGCTGGGGGATTTGGAGTCCTAACTTGTCCCTAACTCAGCACTTCACAAGGTCGACTTGGCTTACAGCCATCCTCAGAGGCAAAACTGACATTGTTTTTTATTTTTTTTTAAAACTGGTGTATTTGTCCATTTGGATCCCATGGATTGATAAGTTCAACTGGCACGAGCTTGTTGTCTATTGTAGGAGAATGCATCTGCTTTGTTAGGTTTGGTACTTAATATTTCATACATGTTATTTTGTTTTTCCCTTGTGCAGGTTGTTCAGATTTTGTAAGGTCAGCCTTATCTTCTTCCAAAAGATTAAGAAACTGAGATTTAGGGAAGTTAAGTGATTTGCCTCAAGTTACTAGTCAGTTAGAAAAAGACTTGTGATTTGAACTCAGTTGGTCTGATTCAGCTCAAGCCCTTTTCTAACCTTAGCAGGCTTCATATGAACTGAATAAACAGATCATCCAGGGGGATTAGTTCTAGAATTTATGGGAATTGGTTACTTTTAAGAACCATAAGCAGAATTTATTTCGTGAAAAGTAAAGTGATCATGGCAATTGATTCTTTTCTTTTTAAAAATAAGTCAAGGAAGAGAGAATTCAAATTGTCTAGTGTGCTTCTCTCTGTGTGTGTGTGTGATGTGTGTGTGTGTGTTGGGGTGGGTGTCAGGGCATTCCAGTGAGTCAAACATTCTGATGTAATAGTGGATTACATTATGGAACAAACACAAATTATACATTTTCCAAAAAATAAAAACCCAACAATTATATAAAAAAATGTTTAGTTCTAGATATATGCCAGTCAAAATTTAGCATTTCTTTGATGATACAGTGGGCTCTTTTTGATCCTGTTGAACTTCATATTCAAGATTATCAACCCCGGTTGTCATAGTCTGGTGCCTGACTCTCCTGGGCAGATATGCTGAGGGGTCTATTTGGAAAACTCTCGGTGGAGATGGAGAAGGTGTGGGATGAAGAGAGAGGATTCTCCACACTAAGGACTCTCCATCGGTTGAGTGAGGCATGCGGTTTCAGCTGTGGTGACTGACATCTTTAAGTTTTTCTAAGTCAATGAACTGTGGCAATTGAGAGGCGGGAGGAAGAGTTAAGAGAAACCAAATGTCAGGGGGGCAAAAGGCCCCCGACCTAAGGACCCTTAGGTCACTGAGTCACACCACCTCGGTTGATGGGTGAAGAAGCTGCTGTGGTAGAGGAAATAGGGAGGCACACCTACTGGGTATGAGGGAAACAGAGGAGACGGTAATAAACTCTTGGATTTCTGGGCTTCTGGGATCGGGTTCTGAGGTGTCCTCTCTATTTATTGTTTTATTTTTTTCCTCAAGAAGAACTACTTTATAATTTAGGGGTTTGGAGAGGGCAGTCAACTATGTTCTTTCTGGGTAGGCAGTGTGGGATTACGGGACGAACGAAGCAAAGGAGGCATTGGGTTCCTTGAGTTGCTTTCATCAGGTCACCCAATAGGCACGTGCCCATGGAGCTAGGGAAGAGAGTCATGGACCCTCCTCCTTGCCCCCAACACACCCCACCCCTGCTGCTTATCCAAGGCCTGGACTTCCACTCCCCTTACTTTTTTTTTTTTTAATATTGAATAAATTTACTTGTCATTCCAGATCATAATTTGTACAAACTAAGCTTTTTGACTTTATGTATATATATGTATACCGACTCTTTGCAATCCCATGGGCTATACGGTCCATGGAATTCTCCAGGCTACAATACTGGAGTGGGAAGCCTTTCCCTTTTCCAGGGGATCTTCCCAACCCATCCATCGAACCCAAGTTTCCCACATTGCAGGCAGATTTTTTCCCAGCTGAGCCACAAGGGAAGCCCAAGAGTACTGGAGTGGGTAGCCTATCCCTTCTCCATCAGATCTTCCCGACCCAGGAATCGAACCGGGGGCTCCTACATTGCAGGCGGATTCTTTACCAACTGAGCTATCATGGCAGCCCATACACACACACACACAAACACATGCACACACGCACACACACACACACCCCCATTCCCGGTGATGGTAGAAATATACCATTTTTTCCCAATTCCCTTTTTAAAAAGTTGATATATAGTTGACATACAACACTACATTATATTAGTTTCAGGTGTGCAACATAATGATTTGTATATGCTGTGAAATGATCGCTATAGTAATTTCTAGTTAGCATCTATCACCACACATAGTTACAGATTTTTTTCCCTTAGATGAGAACTTTTTCTTTTTAATTTATTTATTTTAGTTGGAGGCTAATTACTTTACATTATTGTATTGGTTTTGCCATACACTGACATGAATCTGCCCCAGGGTGTACATATGTTCCCCATCTTGAACCCCCCTCCCACCTCCCTCCCCAGATGAGAACTTTTAAGATCTACTTTCTTAGCAACTTTCACGTATGCAGTACAGTGTTATTAACTGTAGTCTCACCATGATGTACATTGCATCCCCTTGACTTGTTTATTTCACTATAACTGAATGTTTGTACCTTTTGACCCACGGCACCCACTCTCCATTGCCCACCTCTGGTAAACCATCAATCTGTTCTATTTATAAGCTTGGTTTGTTTCTGTTCTTTGTTTTCTTTCCTTTGACCTAAGGCATTATCTTTTGCCAAAATGTAAATATTCCCGGAGGGTCTGAATACTAAGCTCTCCTTGTGCAGACCTTAGAGGGGTTGAGATTATTTATCATCATACTTTTCACAGGCCCAGGATGGGTGAGCTTTGAAAAGGCATGAGGGCACGGCTTGGTTTTGGGGGCCAGGGTGGCAATGTTGGGGTGGCATACTATGGAAGGAGAGTCAGGGCCAGCCACATGGGGTTCTGGCGATTGGTGGGGAGGAATACGTGCTCTGGGGAGGTGTCCAGGAGGGACTGCATTTCCCTGACTTAGCGATTTGGTGTAGAGCCCAGTGTGGGGAAGGGCTGTGTGACGTTTCCAAGAGCTGAGGCTCCCCCAGTCGAGGGAGCGTTAATGATCCCAGAGGAGGTCGGAGGTGAACACAGATGAAAGCCACACAGAAGCAGGGCAAGGCAGGCTAATGAGCTTCTGCCTTTCGCTCCTGCCGCCCGGCCTGATATTTGAGGTGACATTTAAAGCCATTGTACAGATGAATGCTTTCTGGAGCCTGTGGAGAGAGGAGCCTGATTCTCAGCCTCCTGGCTGGCAGCTCCTCAGCCCTGTAGTCTGGGACCCTGTACTGGGCCTTGACAGCCCCTTACCTTCCAGGAGATTCTTCTAACTCTGCACTCCGAGGGTGTGTGGGGAAACAGGGTACACTCTAGAATTCAACTGGAATACTTCAGTGAAGTAAGAGAGGAGAGCAGGGATGGAAGCAGATCCCCGTTTCAGACTCCTCTGGGGAGCTGGTTAAAAATGCAGGCCTTGGGGAGTGAGGCCGAGTTACCTGCCTCGATAACCAACCCTCTAAGGTGATTCTGCTGCCCATTAAACTTTGAGAACTTCACAGATAGAGAATGAACGAGGTTAGGTGGAAAAGGCCTCTTGGGAGAAGTGGGCTTGAATTTCAGTGTGACAGGTGATAACCTGTCTTAGGTGCTGGCCTCAGGTGTGGACCTAGGAAACCTGTTCACTTGGGGACACCCGGCTCTCACAGGAGAGACGGGCCGGTGTGCATCCCATCCATGGATGGCATCGCTGAGAATGTGTTGTCACAGGGCTTCACTTCTCTACTTGGGTGCTCATCGCCAAGGGGACAGAAGTGGTGTGGGAGGTGGCTGAGGATGGTGTCTGCTGGAGCGTGTGATAGATGTTGCAAGTGAAGTACAGCTTGCAGGGCAAAATGGCAGCCTGGTGGAGCCTGCTTCCTCGGGCAGAGATCATCTTCGCTCTGCTCTGCAGACTAGCAACACTACCGCCTTCCCTGGTGAGCTAGCCCCGTGTGTCCAACAAGCCAGCCAGCGCCACTGTGGACGCAGTGGTCATCGTCCCAGGAGATGAGTGGGAAAGCTTTGGGACATGACTGCTTCTCCCCTCCCTCTGTGCTGCTTGCCTTCTGCTCCATACACTTGTGCTGGCTTTTATCTGATTGGGAACACAGTGTTTCCATGTTGGGGCGGGCGGAGAGCGGGAGAAAGAACAGTGCCACGTAGGAAGAAGGAACAGGGAAGAGACGGGAACACATCCATGTTCTGGTGATCATCCAGACAGGCATCAGCCCTCTGGGATGGATGGGTTGTTGCTGGCCTGGAGATGCTCCTTGCTTCTGAGAATGGGTCCCCGTAGCACCAGCCAGGTGGGTTGCAGGAACCTTGCCGATGGGAACAACCATGCTTGCTCTGACCATGATGAAAGAAGGAGCTGCCGCAGGAGTATTATTTAAGACAAAGCGACAACAACAACAAAACCTAATAAGGCCCCTTCCTGGCCAATATCCCGTCCATTCTAATTGCACTGCAGCTAAATGGCAACTCTGACAGTCTCTTGGAACATTGTATTCATCTTCTGGAGGGGCTGCATTGAAAGCAGGCTTATGAGGCTCTGTGGGAGTTGGCGAAATGAGCAGTGGTGGACCGAGGAGCTCCCGGGAGCCCAGCATGATGGGCTGAAGCCAATCTTTAGTGAAATTGCTGGCTGAATGGGTTCATCCTGGGCCTGACCCCACAGGTGACGCTTATGTTCTTCTGTTTGCAGTTTGTGGGGGCAGCGCTTGCGCCCATGTTGCTAACAGCTTTACTCCCTTTCTGTCTTTGAAAACAAAGCAGTGTGGAATGTTTGGCACTTGATTACTGGAAGAAGGGAAGAGGGCCAGCTGCCTTCTCCAGGCCCAAGAATGGGCCGTGGACGAGTAGCATTAGCCCTATCAGAGTATGTAGTTCACACGGCGCCCACGCGGTCACTGGGACTTTCTGCTTCATAGGCAGGTGCTCTTTGCAAAGCCTATCTCTGTCTGGGCTTTCTCAGACCCAGGTGGGAGCCACGTGTGCATGCCTTACATCTCAGATCTCTTCCCAGTAGGGTTAGACAGAGCCATTTTTGGCATTCTTATTTGGAGACTGCTCTTCCTCTGCAGCCAGAAGCCTGGAGCCAAAGAAAAAGATGAAAGGCTGTCACTCAGTAAGAGGCCACACGCAGGCCCTCTGCTGAGCCTGTGCTTGTGTCCTGTCAGCACTGCCCTAGGGTCCTGCCCTACTGTGAGGGCCTCCGCCTCTCTATGAAAGACATCACACTTCCCCAGAGAACAATCCAGAGCCACATAAACACTTTGGGAGAGACAGATGGCACACACTTCTTCAGCCCAGCCACTGACTAGGTATTAGACCATAAGTCAGTTATTTAACCTCTTGGCACGTGGGTTTTCCCTTATGTAGACTGGGGAAAGTGAGTCCCATCCTACAGACCTCACAGGGTGGCTCAGAGGCCCGAGGGAGAAGACGGCTGTGAAAGTTCTTTGTGAGCTTGAAAAGTACTGGCCACACCTGAATGATGGAGCCTGTTATTCATGAAGGAGGGGGAGGCTAAGGGTCAGTGCACTTCTCTCTGGAGAGAGAGAGAGGAGGAGGGGTGTGCATTCTTGTGTTAACTACAGACTGGAGTCTTGTCCATTTAAGGTAAGAGTAAAATGACTCTAGGAGAGCCAGCGAGGTAGCTTCTGGGTGATGGTGTGTGTTCGGTCCTGGTGCTGCTGTTCATGAAGGAACCACGATGCCGTGGTGGAGCAGGGGCAGGGCCAGCCTGGAGGAGACTGTGGCTCTGCTCGCCTTCTCCCTCTCCCTCCTAGCTCCTGCCCTCGGACAGGCCTCCTCCTCAGTCTGAATTCTGTCAGAATCTGCAGCCTGTGTCATCTTGGAAGCCTGAGCCTCCAGGAAGAGCTGACGCTGAGGAGGCCTGCTCCTGCCGGCTTCCAGATGGAGACCAGGAGGCCTGGGAGACCAGCATTTCTACTGGAACAGTGAGAAGACATTGCTGGCATGGCCTGGGCTGGGCGAAAGCAGTGATGAATGTGCACATGGCTGCTGGGTAGTTTTTTTAGGCTTGGAGTCCAAAGTTGTTCCGGACCTGGGGTTTTCTTGATTTCACTTATGCAAACAGGACTTCTGGTCACCTGGGAGCGCAGCCTCACTGGGTCAGTGGCCAGCATCCTGTAAAATGAGTTCCCAGCAATGCAAGGCCAGAGTGCCCTGTCATTCTTCCACAGGCTTTAGGTGGTGCCCGGGAACTGAGGCCCTTGTAGTCCACGCCTTTTCCTAACTTAAAACCATGTAGGGTGCACAGACATTTGCTTCTTCACTCATTCAGTTAGTAACTTGCAAAGTTCAAGACTCTTCAAGGTTCGGTGATGATCACAGAGCAGATCCTGTCTTCATGGAGTTTGTGGTTGAGTCAGGAAGCAGAGTCTTGTCCAAAGAGGGAGTGAAATGCAGTGGAGATGGGAAGGAGGACCAGGGAAGGGTGCCTGGCTCTGTGGCGTTTGAGCTACATGTTGGTAAAACCAGGAAGGCTTGGCCGCAGTGAATACTTGGCCATAGGATGGCCATGCTCTGGACAGGAAGACCAGGAGCCAGTGCACAGAGGTGGGAAAGCATGGGATGTGAGGGCTGTGGGAGCTGAGGATCTGGCCAGAGGAAGAGCAGTTGGAGCAGAAGGGGGAATGAGCCCTTGAGCACCACCATTCACCACGTGCTGGACCAGAAATGTTAGGTCCTTCCTTTCTTGGGAACCTCACAACAGCTCAGCGAAGCAAATATTGTTCTCTCTAGTTCTCAGAGGAGGAAGCTGGGTTGGAGTAAAGTGATCAAGGCCAGGCAACTGTTAAGTGGTAGCAGGATTTGAACGCATGTCCATGTGATTCTGGAGTCCATGCTCTCTCTACTCTAACAGAGGATCCACAAAGGGAGATGGAGTCTGTGGCCTTTTTCTGGCCACATGGGTCAAGCAGCCTTGGGCCTGGGGTGCCTGTGGTTTCCACGGAATAAGGCAGTGAGGCTTTGGCTCTTATAGGCTGGCCTCAGAGTCCAGGATGGCTGAGTTCCTGGCTTCCTCTCCTTGTCTCCTGTGAGGAGAGCCACTGGCCTTTGGCATGGGAGGCAGGGGAAGCCAGGATGGCAGGAGATCCTGGAATGACATCTAAGATATGACCTTGACTGTGCGGTTTCATTCCCAAGACCACTTCTCCGCTCCCTTCTTTGTGAAGGTGCTCCCTGGTGCCCTCCCTTATGTCTCTTGACCTCCCTTTGGGCCCCTGCAGGCTCGGTCTGCACAAGGCGGCAGTGTTCCGCACTTGTTCCTTTGTTGCTGTGAAACAGGCTCCCGGCACAGTCAGCCTCTGTGTGGGAGGACTGGTGGCTGTCTTCGCAGGCAGGCATTTGCTTTGAGCAGGCTGCGCGCGAGCCCAGCGTCAAGAAATTCCGGCCTTCTCAAGTTGGCGGTGGTGGGACGAGGCTCTGCTGAGGGGACTGGCTGTGAAGGATGAGTTCAGGGGGGGATGACGGACCGCTTCTGGGAACAGTGGTATCTTTGGTATCTCCGCTTGCTCCGGCTGCTGGATCGAGGTATTCCTGGGGGGAAGAGAGTGGACATGAGAATGTGTGTGCATGCGTGTGTGTGTGTGTAAGAGACAGAAGACAGAAGGTATGCATACACAGATTTCCGACACAGAAAGAAGCAGACACACACACACACACAGGAAGACGCAGTAGAGAAGGAAGTGGAGAGCCAGGAGAGAGAAGAGGGAATGAAACAGATGAGTAGCCAGCCCATAGAAAGTAGAAAAACAGCCGCTGTTTTTCTGGGGACATTTGTGACCCAGCTGGGAGTCAGGAGCCTGGGGCCATTTGGGAAGCATGTGTATATCAGGACCTCATTTCTTGTTGGGTTGATCAGCAAACTCAGTACTGTAGTAAAAGGCAAGCTCCATCTTGCGGGACTCTAGATGGAACCCTGAGCAGTGCAGCAAGAATAGTCCCTGAGCAAGAAGCTGGGGGCAAACAGATGCAGGGTCACGTCTCAGCTCTGCCAGCACCAGCTCTGTGACCTTAGGCTGATTGATGAGACCTTTACAAGCTTGTTTTCCCATCTGTAAAATGGGCGTGGTGAGACCTATCTGCTGGGGTTGTTGAGGAATTCTTAGTTCATTCATACCTGTAAAACACGTGACATAATGTCTGGTGCATAGTAGGTGCTTTGTAAGTGTTCATTTCCTCCTTATAAGGCCCCTCAGCATCGTGGAGCTGTGGCATCTGTCTGGAGGACAGCTGCCTTTGTGGGTTATCGGTGAGCCATACAGAATTTGCAGTTAGTGGAAACGGAAGGGAAAGTCCGTTTTATTCCTCAGGTTAATCTGACCTTAATACATTTTACCATCAAATATTCATGTGATTTAAATCTCCTGGTAATGTGATGCAAATCCAGACATTCTGTTGTAAGGAAAAGCCACTGTTAACTTGGTTGAGTAATTGATTTTTTTTTTTTAAACAATGTTGAGTGTTATTTTTAAAAGTGTTGGCTCCTTTAAGAGATTTTGGCAAGATTGAGATGAAAACCCTGGTGGAAAAAGTGGCTTGGGGAGGCTCTGCTGCCCAGCCCAAGATACGGTTGTCTGTACCGGGGATTGTCTTAGGTGTGCCAGGAGGTCAGTACCAGGTGGAAGCAGAGAGCTGCACACAGCAGGTGAGCCAGGGCTGTTACCGGGGAGAAATCAAAGATGGAGGAAGCCAAACCAGCACATCTGCAAAGCAGCCTCTCTCTCGCACCAAGAAGGGGTCAGTGGGGGCCCAGACTGGAGATGAGAGTGTTAGGAAGAGAGCCAGAACTTGTTACCGGTGAAGATCATAGACCAGGGGAAGAAGAGACCATAGGTGTGAATCCTCCTTATCTGTATGACCTTAGCCAAGTTCCTTAGCCTCTCTGTGCCTCCTTCGTTGTCAAAGAAAGTGATAGACAGCAGGCACCAACTCAGAGGGCTGCTGAAGGGAAAAACTACAAGTGAGATACTTATTCCAGTGCCTGGCATGAAGATAAGTGCCCCTTAAGTGTTAGTTTCCTTTACCAGTGCTGTTGATTCTCACTGTCTTACAGATGTCTTAGGAAAGACAGGAACATGTGGTATCTAATAACCAGGAGCTGAGAAAAGTCCAATTAAGAGTTGTTAGAGGCTTAGAGGGAGAATCCCAGGGACGGGGGAGCCTGGTGGGCTTCCGTCTATGGGGTCACACAGAGTCGGACACGACTGAAGTGACTTAGCAGCAGCAGCAGCAGCAGCAGAGGCTTAGAGATAATTTATACTTATGTAAATTAAAACAAGATTCAAACTAACATGATGCTAATTATAAAAAGCTAGATGTTAATATACAAGCTATATTAACAATAATTTGGTTTTATTTTTTAGAAAGAAACTTGAATCCATGAGTGGCAAACTCTGGTTCAGGTTTTGGCATCCTTACTTCCTAAGTGCCATTGATTAAATGATTTACCCTCAAATTGACCCTTGGCTTACTAATTTGAAAAATGGTAAATGTTAATAATAGCTATATTATAGAATTTGGGGGAAATTTATTGTGTTAGTGCATGTAAAAGTGTCAGGCATTGCTAGACACTTGTTAAATTGTTAATAAATTTATGAATTAACTAATTAAACTCTCCCCAAAACATTGTTTGCCAAATGTGTTCTTCCATGCATGCTTCATCACCATGTATGGCTATATTTGGAAAGTTTATGGTCTTTCATAAACAGTATCTCTAGGGTTTTCTTTAATGTGAGTCTTTAGCAGCTTCTGACTGTGTAGGGCAACTTATTTCCAGGTTTTGTGGGGGGTGAGTGTTGATTATGTTGCCCAGTTCTGGTTAATGAGTATCACAGTATTATACATGTCCATGTGTAATGCCTGCAGCCATGTTCAAGCAGAATTTTAAGATGTAGCAACTTTCCTCTAGTTAACTCATGTTAGATAACTTTGTGTAGACTGCAGCATGCTTTAATACGGTGTGCTAGGCTGAGCTGGCTCATGGGAAATGCTCAATAAATATTTGTTGAATGAATGGATGAATGATGAACCAGTCCTTCTGCGCAGTGAACAAAATTCCCTGGGATCTGTCTTTAGTGTAACCAAATTTAGCTCCCTTCATCATTTTTTAAGGATTTTGTTGTTTCACCCTTATCATTGTCATGCCTCATGTAATTCTGAAAGTAACAGACCTTAAGAAAGTGAAGAGGGAGTAAGTAAGCAATAAGAAGTGGGAAATGATAAGTTTAGCCCAGGGAAATGAAATAATCGACAAGCTATGTGCCAGCCTGAGTCATTCTCTTGGCTGTGACTGGGGGATAAATGAATCTGTGATTTGACACACCTAGGAAAAGGGAGAAAAATACTGGAACACATCATAGAGCGGAAATAAACTTTACGAAGAAATGGCAATGCATGTAATTGGTGATTGCAAATGAATCTTTTATCTCCCTCATCATTGTTCATTAAGGGTAAGGATTTAAGAAAATAAAAGGGGTTGTTTTCTAGGACTTGACTATATGTGAGGATTTATAAAACAATGAACTTCCAGGTTGCTCAGACATGATTATTTTGATGATTTCTTTCATTAATATCAGACACTGTTTTTACAGTGTTTGTTACTGGGCATTTGTCAACTCTGTTGATCATGTTCTGTGCTTTCAGATGGTGACTAAGGAGATGGTTTGTATGGTGGGATCTGTCCGTCAGAAGAAGGGTGTTCATACAGATCTAAAACATGAGTGTGTGTATAAGAGAAGAGAAGTAATGTTGCATTTTGTTGTTGAGTTTTAGTGTATCCGTGGGGACCTGACGAGTGAGATGGAGGTTTACATTTCTTTGTTTACATTTAATTAAAAAAATTTTTTTGGTCATAAAAGGGGAAGAGTGAAAAGGCAGATGCTCTTTATTCGTAGAGCATTAGGCAGTGTTTCTCAGTGTGTGGGAACGACCACCTCTGGTAGCTCATGGAATGATTTCAGGCAGTTTACAGGTGTCCCTGCATGCTTTCTTGCTGGTCGCTGCTTGGCAGTGTCTGGAGGACACCCTGTTTGGTCCATTGTCTGCTTCTGCTGTGCTGTCCAGCCCTACACTGACCCTGTCCAGCGAGGCCTTCCTTGGCCCCACCCATCCCTCAGATCTCCCCTCATTCCTGCCCCCCACTCTCCCTTTTACCTTCCCACCAGCTTTCCCTAGGCCTCACATTCTGCCCTGCCTTCCTCTCTGCCCCAGATATCTGCCTCCTCTAGCCCCTGTGTTCCCTCAGTCTTCTCTCTCTGTCCCTAGAGCTCCTTTAAAGGCACAACCCCAGGCCACCTGTAACCCTATTCCATGGCATTCTCTATTATTCTCTAACCAGAGCCAAGACTTCATCCCTTCTCACTTCTGTGCCTGACCAACTTGACCCCATGGATCCTGGGTCTCCTGCCCTGGACCCGCCCTTCTGTGCTTAGTCGTGTCCAGTTCTTTGTGACCCTGTGGACTGTAGCCTGCCAGGCTTCTCTGTTCATGGGAATTCTCCAGGCAAGAATATTAGAGTGGGTTGCCATGCTGTCCTCCAGGGAATCTTCCTGACCCAGGGATCAAACCCGGGTCTCTCACATTGCAGGCGGATTCTTTACCAGGTAAGCTACCAAGGAAGCCCTTCCTTCATTTGTGAGTGTTTTTTCCTCTCAAGAGCCACGTTTTGTTGTCTCTTGCTCCTGCCTTTTTATGTCACTTTGCCATTATCCCCAGTCTATGAGTTTCTTTTAAAAACAAATTTAAGAGATGGAGTTGATTTAAAATGATATCAAGGAAATAACTGTAGGAGGTATGTGGATATGGTGAAATGATGACAGAAGTACAGAAATGACTGGTGTGTGGAAAATTTAAGTGAGATGTTGAATTCACATCATAAGCTTTAGGCTGCCCATTTCTTCTTGGTGCTTCATGTACATTCCCGTAGCTACCACAAAGTGCTTTGGATTCTGGGCCAGAAACCAGCTGGTTCTCATTCCTGGATATATGCTGGAATCATCTGGGAACTCTTAGAAAGCTGATGTCTAGCTCCTCCCTTCCCACCCCCTGACCTCCCCCCACTACCTCAGCCAGCTAAATGAGAGTCCTTGGGAAGGGGGTTGGACACTAGCTTGTTTAAGGAGCTCTGCAGGTGATTCTAATGACAGCCACAGTTGAGAACTGCTCATTGTCAGGCTTTCACATGGATGCCAGAGAATATAGGTAAAACTGATTTTTTGGCAAAATAAATGAGGAAATCAGTCACTATATGGGAGCGGTAAACATAGGAATGCACTAAGGAACAACATTTAAAAGAACGCAACCCTTTGCATATAATTCACGCAAGTTTCTTCAGAACTTTCAACTACAATCATTTTCTATCACTGAATAAACCTTTTTTTAAATTTTTTTAACTTCTCTTATTTGTAGTTTTTATTTTAAATTGAAGCATAGTTGATG
Organism: Moschus berezovskii; assembly: GCF_049115385.1. Lineage (NCBI taxonomy): Eukaryota > Metazoa > Chordata > Mammalia > Artiodactyla > Moschidae > Moschus > Moschus berezovskii. Next base: position 90,110,912 of record NC_142460.1, read on the forward strand.
AACAATGTGTTAGTTTCAGGTATACAGCAGAGTGATTCAGTTATACGTATATAAGTATCTATTCTTTTCCAAATTCTTTTCCCATTTAGGTTATTACAGAGGATTGAGCAGAGTTCCCTATGCCATACAGCAGGTCCTTATTGATTATCTTTTTTAAATACAGCAGTGTGTACATGTCAATCCCAAACTCCCAATCTATCCCTGCCTCCCACCCTTCCTGTCTGCTAAATTGTCTTGCTTAGCCTGTTCCTAGCCTGCCTTGAATGCTGGAGACCCACGTTGGTTTGGCTTGTCCTGTTGCGTATATGCGCCCAGCATGGTATGTAGCTTCTTTGTGCCAACCTTTATGACTTGTTCTTTCCTTTCTATGGCTGGTGGGGAAAAGGAAATCACAGCTTGTGTATGAAAAGCAAGTAGGCTGGTTTTTCTTTGCTGGGAATTTTCTAATTAGAGGAGGTTAGGTTGTAATCAGCTTCCCATTGAAGTTGAATGTTCATACACTACACAAAGAAGTTACTTTAACTTAGTTTTTAAGTCACTAATAGATATCTCTTATTCAGTTGGCTTCTGGCACAAAACCACTTTCTTAAATGGACCTATTGTTCAGTAAAAAATTTGATTTCAGCACCCCTTGAAACACTATCTCAGCACAATTCCCCATTGCCCCACACCCCAGCAACCTTCATATTTTCCCTTCGTGATTCAAGTGCTTCCACTTGAAATACCTGAAGCTTCCCCATCTCACAATTAATCCACATCCTTCCCCTTCCAAACCACATTAGCCCCCTTGTCCTCCAGAAAATGTTCCCCCAGTTAATCATACTGGTTCTGTTCAAAGACACATGGGCATTTAGGTGCAAGGCCAGTGTTCTGTGATTCACGATGTACTCCTGTGGGTGGTAGAAGGACACACCTGGTGGGGTGGTTGTGAGCCTTCAAGGTGTTAATATGTGTGGCCAGGGCTTGGTATGAATAAGTGCTCAGTAAGAGCATGCTGTACCCCGAGACTTCTGTTGTTTTTAGGAACTTAGTTGCTTGCGGGGGTCTGTCTTTTCCATTGTGAGTAGAGCATCCCCAAGGGCAGGTCCTTGTCTCCCCATCCCTCAGTATTCTCACCTGGACCTCGAGTTCAGAGTTGTATCCTGTCATGCATGTGTGCTCACACAGTCGTGTCTGACTCTTTGCGACCCCATGGACTGGAGCCTGCCAGGCTCCTCTGTCCGTGAAAATTTCCAGGTAAGAATAGTAGAGTCAGTTTCCATTTCCTACTCCAGGGAATCTTCTTGGCCTAGGGATCGAGCCTGCATCTCCTGCATTGGCAGGTGGATTCTTTAACACTGTATCTTATCTAGAAACCCAAATAAAGAGGCTAACAGAGTATCCGAACTCTCCAGGGAACTCAGAGGTGATTGTCATGGAATTGTTGGTTGCGGGGAGAGAACTGCAATGACTTGACAGTTCCTGTATCTTATCCCCCTTGGTCCTCACTATGTCTCTCTGAGAGCAGTTAATTTAGTTCCACTTTCACAAGTAGGAAATCAGCTTATAAAGGTTAAAAGACTCTGCTCTAGTTACAGAGCTGCTAAGAGAAGACTCAAGATCCAGGACCCCCAGTTTCCACCTGGGATGAGTTCTCTCCTCTACCTGTTCTTGTACAGGTGGGGGGACCCCATCTTTCTCTCTCTCTGGCAAACGTGTTAAACTGGGGTGTGTGCCCATTTCCCCTGTCAGTAGAGAGTAGAGTGTATCACTGGGATGTTTTTTCTGTGGTGTGAGATCACTAGACAAGATATATCTAGGCCAAGTCCTGGGGGAAGGACACTGATAGCTGTGCTGTGAGGTCCTGGTGTGGTGTTTCTACCTGGTGAGGAGGAGGTGACTGCGATGTGAGAACAGTAAAATAGCACTTTCTGGACATGGCATGGGGCTTCCCAGGTGGCACAGTGGTAAAGAACCCACCTGCCAGTGCAGGAGACGCAAGAGACGTGGGCATGATTCCTGGGTTGGAAAGATCCCCTGGAGGAGAAAATGGCAACCCATTCCAGTATCCTTGCTGGGAAAATTCCATGGACAGAGGAGGCTGGTGGGCTGCAGTCTTATTGGGTCACAGTGTCAGACACAGCTGAGTGACTAAGCACCCACATGGCCTCCCGGTGCTTGTTCTTCTGTTGCGGCATTTTCAATGATAACTGAGGAGAAGTGAGGCAACTGTGTCCCTGGATGGTCAGCCAGCCAGCTGTGGACCCCAGTGTAGGTGATGGGTTTGCTCTTCACCTTGTGGATGGAGGATGGTATGTTACCAAAGAAACTGTCAAAACAATAAATAGTATTGTTAATATTAGTGGCAGTAGTAATACTACCTACTAAGGCCCCAGGTATAGCAGGGAGTGTTTAGGAGTAGGAGGTAGGATTCCTGCCCTCAGGAACTTACAGTTCAAATTCCTGAAAGATCTAGAACCAGTGGTAATCTCTCTGAGTCCCTGTTGGCCCTTCTATCAAGTGATGGATCTTATGAAAAGGATCCCTTCCAGCTTTAATGTTCCATGGTTCTATGTGGATAATACCTGTAATAAAAAGGTAGTGCTAAGTTGTGTCTGACTCTCATAATCCAATGTACTGTAGCCTGCCAGGCTCCTCTGTCCATGGAATTCTCCAGGCAAGAATACTGGAGAATACCTGTATTACCTGTAGATAATACACCCACAATGCCTACAATATATCTGTGTGATCCCACAAGGTGTTTCCTGTTGAATTGCTAAACAAGTGCTATGCACTCACGAGGGGGAGCAGCAGTTGGGTCTGAAGGAAACAGGCAGTGTTACTGCTTCAGCAAGTATCTTCTGGGTGCCTGTTATATGTTGTGCCCTATTCAAGAGCCGAGAAATACAGTGCTGAAGAAGATAGTGTTCTTGTCTTCATGAAGCTTTGGGATTTAGCAGGGGAGATACACACCAACCAATACCATGGTAAACAGTGCAATGGCAGGTAAATTAAAGAGGAGAGAACTGACTTAAGCTTTAGCAGTATTAATGACAAGGATGGAAGTTGGAGAGTACGGATTTCCTGGAACATCTGTGTGCTAAGAGTTCAGTGTGGAAAGGTAGGTTGGGATCATCCTGTGAAGACTCTTGTTTCCATATCAGGTTAAAGACAGATAATAGCAAAGCAGGAGCATTTCATTTTTTAAAAATGTATTGAACAATTTCCGTGTACCAGGCAGTAGACCAGGTGCTGAGAATACACAGAAGTATAACATAGCATAACAAGATGCCCACTTCCTTCATTCAGTTGAAGCATGTCTGTTTTCTAGAGAGTTAGGATAGGAGATGCATGGTTTTGAGACATTTGCCCCAAAATGATAGTGGAATTGATCCTAGCTCAGGAAAGACAGTATAGGGAGAAAGGTGACTGGTACAGATTGGTTTTGGAAAGTGTGGACGTGGGGAGACAGTGTCAAGGGATAGGAAGAAGCCAGGATACAATATATTCTTGAGGGTAGAGAAGAAGGGACAGTTAGGGTTCCCCATCTGCAGGGAAGTGGGGCAGTGTGAGGAGTTTGGTGACAGAAGGCATTGGTGACGACTCATAGTATTGTTTCAGCAGCCTTGATAAAGAGAAACCAGATTGCGGTGGGAGGAGGTGGTAAAAATGAGGCAGCAGCAAGCACATATTGTTTGTTTGAGAAATATGTCAGAAAATGCAAGGTAAAAATAGAACGGTGGTTGATGGGACATTAGGGTCAAGCAATGGTTTTGTTAAAGAAGGGAGGCTTGAATGTGTTTGAGGCTGGGGGCGGGAGCCAGTGATAAGAGAAGTTTGAAAATGATGAACAGAAATGGATCTATTAATCCATTCAAGAAATATTCATCAAGCACTGACAGTGTTCCAGGCACCGAGCTATTTGCTGGGGATACAGCATGAATAAGGCATGAAATCTTCATGAAGTTTACATTCTAATGAGTGAGGCAGACGATCCATGAGCCAAGCAGCAGCCGAACTGAAAAGAGCTTGTGATAAGTACTGTAAAGTGCAGCAGCAACCTGGAGGAGGTAGGATTGGGTTGACTGAAGAGTGCAGATGGAAGTGGAAGACTGGAGGAGGCAGAATGCTTCCTCTGCTGGAAGGAAGGAAGAAGGGGGTGCTTAGCTATTTTTAAGTAGGAAAAAGGAGAAATGAGGAAATGCAGTTCGGATGGCCTTGATATGCTTAGCAAAAGAGTAGGCAATGTTATGGGCTGTGACTGAAGAGGCAGGTAGTTCAAAACTTCGCGTAGGCTCACCTGTTTCATTCAAGCTGCCAGCAGGGCTGTGTGTAGGGGGTATTATTCTCATTGCATAGGTGAGGTAGCTGAGGAGACTCAGAGGGACCCACAGCTAGAGAGTATAGGGGGGAGGAGTAGGTCTGTCACTTTGGTACTCAACCATTGGGTAGCTCAGAGCGGACTGCTAATGAGTGGAGCCTTCCCCTGCCATCAAGAGTCGATTCACTCCTAGGCCCTCCTCAGAGACAAAACCCTGTACTGCACCCTGGGGGAGACCCTTGGGGAGAAGGTGACACCTGTGCAGGAACTGTGTTAGAAACTGATAAATCAAGCCCTCAGCATGTACTTACTGTTAAGCACACTGTCCTTGTATTTGGATTTTTAAGGATGTAGATAGAGCAAGGGAAAAGGTAAGAGAAAATGCAGGGCATTTTCTAGTGATTCAGAGGAAAGGTATAATCAGAGAAGACTGGGGCTTTATCAGATAGAAAGGGAATTTACTAGTTCAAGAGATGGTATTGGGTCAAGTAAGATCAATGGTAAGTAAGAGGAAGTTTTCATTTCTCATCCTTTTGCCTCCATAATTGTACCCTCAGCAAAAGAAAAAAAGAGACAGAGTTGGAAGAGACCTCTCATTTTAGAGATGAGGAAACTGAGCCCAAAGAGATGATTTCACTTCTTAAAGCCATACAGTTAGTTGGTGGCTGAGCCTACCTTTGAAGCAAGGATGCAAAAACTCCTAGTTGAGGCCTCTTTTCATTATATTCTCCTGCAGTTTCAGTTCAGTTCTGCCCCGTTTAATGCGCTCAGCAGCCCTGATAGTCATTGTTATGTGGAAGACTGGAGGAGTTCATGGGTTTGAAGGGCGCCTAGTTTGAATTAAGCTTTTCAAGGCTCTAAGAAAAGTTCTAAGAAGCCCCAAAAGCAGAATTGTATTTTTTTCTCTATCCTCCCTTGTTATTATCGTGAAAAATAAGTTGAGTGGAGTTGGAATTGGCACCTCCTGGCTCTCCTGATCTATTGCCGAATCACGCTCTAAAGAACTCAGCCCTGAGCAAAAAGCAGAGGAATGTCTTCCCTATAAACTCAGACTAGGAGGAAGAACTGGCGTGGGGCTTTTAATCTACATTCATGCCAAATGAAATCTGCTAGATGGGATATAATGAGCTCCATATTTTATAGACTATTTTAAGCTTGTCTCAAAATAAAGTACAGGACTAGGGGTGGAGGAAGGACGTAAGTCTTGGAGGAAAAAATGCCATGGCTTACTCATCAGTGTTTTTATTTTAATGATCCCAACCCCAGTACACGTCCCTCAGTGACACTGTAATGGAAACCACATTTTTTTTTTCCTTCTGGAAGTTTCAGGATGAACACAGCCAAATGCTTTGAGGCATAATTAAGGTTACAGACTCCTATTCCCAGTAATAAACGGACCTTTCACCCCAGGGGGCTCAGCTAGAGACAGTGTGGTTCAAAAGCAGTTGGAATTATGAAGACATTTCTTCCGCCAATCTCTGGCTCACCACAGCTTCTTTTCTGGGCCTTTCCCTCCTTGCCCCCCCCTTCCTCCCTCCCCTTCCTCCCTCCCCTTCCTCTTAACCGCTGCCTCATCCCTGGGATGGAGTGAACCAACACATAAATAAATAAGAACGCCAGTGCTGACTCCCTCTCTGCCAGAGAGAGAGAATCTCAGGCAGATACTGCTGTGTCGCAGTAGGCTGGACAGGGCTGGCAGAGGCAGCCACACATGGCAGCCAAGGGAGTCTGCCAATAGGTGTGGGTCCTGGGAGGAGGTGGTATCTGTATCATCAATAGGTATGTGAGGAGGTGGGGAATATTGTGCACATTACAGGTTGGAAAATCCACCTCATAGGAAGGTCTTGAGGATCTAAGAGAACAAGGTGGCCGTTTCTCCTGTGTTTGAACACGATGGGTTGGGAACATTCTGTTTTCATCTCCTTTGCCTCGGCCACCTTTCTGAATCTACATCAGTTCAGTTCAGTCCCTCAGTTGTGTCCGACTCTTTGCGACCCCATGAATCACAGCACGCCAGGCCTCCCTGTCCATCACCAACTCCCGGAGTTCACTGAAACTCATGTCCATCGAGTCAGTGATGCCATCCAGCCATCTCATTCTCTGTCATCCCCATCTCCTCCCACCCCCAATCCTTCCTAGCATCAGACTCTTTTCCAGTGAGTCAACTCTTTGCATGAGGTGGCCAAAGTATTGGAGTTTCAGCTTCAGCATCAGTCCTTCCAATGACAATCCTGGGTGTTCATTGGAAGGACTGAATCTACATAGATCAAAGTTAAGAAACTTGGCATGGCCAATTCAATTATGTGGGATTGTTTTTTCCCTCTTAACCACATCTTGAACACCTGGAATATGTAAGATAGTGGGAACCCTTGGTTCATGTATATAAACTCTGTCCAATTTCTGTCCCATCTTATCCATGTAGGAAGGGCTCTGGTTAGCACAAGGACCAAAGGAAGGACTAGGGTGTTTGCCCCCTGGTGGCCTTGGAGCCATGCTTTGCCCCTGACAGTGGTGAGTCTGTGACAGAGCATAGTGAGACCCAACTGCTACTTTGCTTGTCTCATTATAGATCACACCACAGCTCCATTTGTCTTCTCACGACCTCCATCACCAAAGGGCAAATAGTCATGTTCATAATATTACCTTAGAAGACATATTAATGTGAGTCCATTCTCCATTCATCTAACATGTGTTAAATACCTCTCTGAGCCTCAGCTTCCTCATTTGAAGAATTGGGGTCATGTCTCTCTGTGGTCATCATAAGAGGTCATCACTAAATATTTCCAGCTCTACACCTTTCAGGCACACAGTAAGATTCCACTTTCCTGCATCTTTGGCTGTGTGAGTTACTTTGGCCAATGAATTGTAAGCAGAATTAGGTGTTTCATTTCCATATGGAAGCTTTAAAAATAGAATACGGTTTAGTTTATTCTCCCACTGTTTCATCAATTACAGGATCTCTTGGATTTTAAAGCCTCCATCAGCATGGGACCCTGAGTGACTATGGACATAGCCCTCTGCTGAACCATTTTGAAGATACAATATGAGCAAGAAATAATCTATTTTTTCTGTATACCAAGCCTGTATTAACTAATATGTATTACCTTATAAAGCTTTGTGGGGAATTATGAAAAACTGAAATATATGTGTTGTGCATGCCACATAGCAGGTATTTAAAAATGGTGGATACTTCATTCTCACGATGAATATTATTTAGGATGTGGCTGCAGGAAACTCAGCCTAAACTCAAAGTGACTTAAAGAATAAATAATTCTCCTCTTTTCCTACTTCTTTTAGTGCTTAACAAGAAGTTCAGAAGTTGGACCATTAAATCAGAGGCTCAATATCATAACCAGATTCTCTCTTATTTAGTCTACTTGGGTTCATTAAATTTCTGATGTCTACAGGTTGCAACTCATCAGTTTTGGAAAATTCTCTGCCATTTTCCTCCCCCTTCTCTTACTTTTGGGATATAGTTGATTAAAATGGAAATTCCTTGAAGTTGAATTCATCTTGAAAGTGAATGAAGGTGAAATTTCTCACTGTATCTTCCACATTTCTTATCATTCTGTATTTTCACAATTTTATCTTTCCATTATACATCCTAGGTGTTTCTCTTCCAGTTAATTTTTTCTTTTTTCTTAAAAAATTTATTGAAATACAGTTGGCTTACAATGATGTGTTGGTTTCAGGTGCACAGCAAAGTGATTCTGTTCCATTGTTCCGTTATAGTTTATTATAAGATAATGAGTTTAGTTCCCTGTGCAGGAAGTCCTTGTTGGTTATCTACTCCATAGACAGTAGTGTGTATATTTTAATTCCAAACTCCTAATTTGTCTCTCCCCCCGTCCTTCCCCTTTGGTAACCGTAAGTTTGTTTTCTGTGTCTGTGAGTCTATTTCTGTTTTGTAAATAAGTTCATTGGTATAACTTTTTCTTTAGATTCCACATATAGGAAGTGTCATGTGATATTTGTTTATCTTCTAGTTTGATTCTCTATTCAGCTGTATCTAATCTGCAATTAAACTTGTTCATTGACTTCTTAATTTCAAGTGTTAGATTTTTCCATGCTAGAATCCTTACGTAATTCTCTTTCAGATCACTTAAAAAAAGCTTTTAGTTTAATTTAAAAAAAGCTTTTAAGCTTGTCCTTTATTTCCTTGACCGCAATAGATATATTTGCTTCATAGTCTCTATTTTATAATAACAATATCTGAAGTCTTTGTGGGTCTGTTTCTGTAGTCTGCTGTTTCTGATGATTCTCCCTCAAAGTGTCTTTTTCCTTGTATTCTCTTTGGTTGTTTCCTGATCATTATTTTTGAAAAAGGTTTTATGAGAATAATTTGAAGCCTAGAATGGTGACTTCCTCTTGCAGTGAACGTTTTCTTTTGCCAGACTCCAAGGGGTACCACTAGTCCAACTCTACCTTAACCCAAGTTGAATGCTCAAGGTTCCTTGGACCCAGATTACAGGCAACTGTGTTTCAAGTTTTCATAAGAGCTGGCTTGTTTCTTCTAGATTGACTTTACCTTGAGAGTGAAACCCTCCCTCTGGAGGCAACCCAGCTTAGTGTGGGGTATTATATATCAGAGTTCCTTCACTGGGCTGGCTCTGAACTTTGATTTCTGTTCCCTTTTCTCTTCCTGGCTGCCAAAAGCACAGCTTCCTTTTGCCACTGTTTCTTACAAGTTGCCAGATACTTTCAGGGCAAAAAGTAGCTTTGTGTTTTAAGGCAACTTCTTTGGATTCTTACTTTCTTCAAGGCTTTGGCCTAGTTACTTAGCTCTTTAATGCTTTTAAGAAAGTTAAGAGAACACCCCACAGACTTTCTGCAGTGGGAGGATTGGTCCTAATTGCCCAACCAGCCATTACAAGAAATGAAGGTCCCAGGACTGTATTTCTCTGCGCTGTTCTCTTCCTTATTGTCCCACAATGGCTGCCACAATTTCATATGTCTCACGAACAATGCACAGCAGCTGAAAGAGACTGTTTTTCATGCATGTATTCCCAAACAAGTGGCCAGAAAGTGGATGCCAGTTCTGTGATTAGTGTAACAGAAGTAACCTTACCCTGTGGGGCTGAAAGTGTCTCTGCTTCCCATGAAGCACACAGATACTTGATTCCTGAACAAAGTCTAGGTCCTCTAAGCCAGCAAGAAGCGGATAAGTGGCTACTGAGCAGGAAAACAACTATATCTATCACAGTCTGTGCTCAGCTAGAGAAAAAGATTAAGTGCAGCCATGTTTCTTGCTTGTTTGGGGAACTACATGCTCTGAATGATTGCAGAAAAATGTAAAGCCACACCCTAATAGAAAGGATTAAGAGATGTCGAGGGCATGTTCCTTGAAAACTCACTTTGGAACCTAAAAACTAAAAATTTTATACAGCCTGCTATCCCAATATAATAATTTTGTTTAATCAAAATATTAAAAACCAAAATTCTATGATAGAAAGAATGGCCTCATAGTAAATTTATTCACAAAATTTAATCACACTACAAATTACCTTTATAAATTCATACTGCATAAAATCTAATGCATTTTATATGGTTCCACTGGGTGATCTGGGTCCATCCAGGTGTTTCTGGCAGAAATGGGGTGCAGCTTGCAGAAGAAGGACCATATTAAGATCTAAGAATTCTCACAGACCTTGGGGACATGGGCGTAACTTCCCCAGCAGGGCTTCTGGGAGCGTCACTTTCCTAGAAGGCTGTCCTTGCTCTAATACACCTGCCCTCATTCCCTAGGAGCAGGGTTGGAGCACAGAAGTGAGGTCTGAGGGCACCAAAGACAGCCTTTCCTGCAGGCCACTTGCTCCCTGCCTTTGGGAAATCAGATGGACTCCATGTCCTCTCTTTGGGACAAGAGGGCCCATAAGGAGGGACATTTACCCCCCTGCCCTGCCCTGTCTGGCCCCTCTGTAGTTTTCACTTGAGGAGAGGAGGTCCAGTTTGTGACCCAGTGCCTCCCACAGGTTCAGAATCCATCTCCCTCCCTCTCTTTTCCATAACCCATGTCTGTGGCTTGACCGCATCTTAGAAGTTCCCTTTATCAGTACATCGCTTGCTCCAGGTTGCTAACTCTTGTCTGTCCTGCACTCTACCTGTCCTGCACCTCCCAGGAACCCCCTGCCTCAGGCCCTTTCCTTTCTTCCTCCGATGGGCCTCAAAGAAGACCCTCAAAGACCCTCAAAGAAGATACCCAAAAAAGGTGTGTCAAGCAGCTTGAATGTGTGCATGTTTTGGTCATGGGCAGATGAGGACAGCTGAATTTGGGGCCGGTGCTTTCAAGTGGGATGAATGTGAGTTGAAAGTAGGTTCTGTCCCCTTTTGCCACCGCCATGCTATTTCATCCTTGAACTCTGCTGGTTAAAGCTATTGATTTGCATGACCAGACTCCTTTAAAAACCAAAGAAAAACCTAAAGCTTGATAAAGTTTGGAAACATCAAGCCCAGTGGCTAGGCTTAGTTTGCTGATGGACTTGCCTTTAAGGCAGTATGCTGAATGGTTCAGTGTGAACCAAAAGTGTTCAACTCTGCCACTTACTACTGCATTATATTTGCTATGTCACTTGGCTGCTCTAGGCCTTCGTTTCCTCATTTATAAGATGTTCACAATATCAGTCCTTGTCTTGTAGGGTTACTGTATGGATGAAGTGATGTTAGCTGTTAATTCTTAACCCGTATTGCCTATAGTTTACCTTTTGGCTGAGAAAAGGGTGGTAATGGTCAGGAGGGGATCTGGGGCCTAGCAGCTTGATGGGCAGGTTTTAAAAGGGTGAGGGAGACCATGGGCTGCCAGTGCTGGGTACCGAGCTCTGTGGGAGGGCAGTAGAGTCTGTTATCAGGGATGGAATCGAGGAGCAACCTTCTCTGGCCTCGAAGTTTGGCCTGAGGCCCTGGGGAAAAACTTCTGCCTCAGGTTGCCCCATGCACCTTGTTGTTTTCTGCAGGTGTGGAGTCATCCATCAGTGACTCCTTCAAAGACCCTGCCTCCTTTCCTTGAGGCAACTTGCCAGGCGGTCAAGCTGGGCTGCCCCTGAGGGGCACTTCTTTGCCCTCTGTACAGGTTCAGCCTTTCAGCTCAAGGTGCTTCCTGCCTCCCTGGAGTTCCTTCTCCATTAAGTAGATTAAGGGTTTGGATGACCCAGCCCAGAATAATGGACACACTAATTGGCAGGCATAGAAAGCTTCAGCACTGATAAAGCTTTAGGCCCTAGGCAGTATCTGCTGAAATCCAATCTTATTGATCACTTCTGGAGAGAAGGACCTGTGTGCAGTGGTGAAGGCCCGTTGGAGGAAGAAAGGAAGGGGCCTGAGGCAGGGGCATCCTGGGAGGTGCAGGACAGGTAGAGTCTGTCCTGGGCAGAGGTGCTGAAAGGAGGAGGAAGTCAGAGGAAGGATTTCTTGTCTTTAAATAGGAAAGGTGGTTGTAGTCAGTGCTTCTCCCTCAGGGGGATGAGGGACGAGGCCTGAGGCAGCTGATTGGGGGAGACAGGTGTAACTTAGTGCACACCGTGGTCACTTGGACATGTCCTGGTCACTTTGTCAGAGAGGCAAGCAGCCCAGTGGTCCCGGTTTGTGCGAGGGGTTTGAATGGGAGGAAGAGGAAGATGGGTTTTGGAGAGACCACACACACTCTGTTTCCCAGATAGCCATCTCTAGCCGATTCCGTGGGCTGGGGTATGAGCTCTGAGGAGGGGGGTATGTGCTGCCCAGAATGGGAGGAGCAGCTCTCAGGAGGGTTCTCTGTGAAGCTTGGGGAGAGATGATGCCAATCTCCCGGACAGAGTGGGGAAGGAGACTAAGCTTCCACTGGAGGTTAGAGCCAGGGGCCAGGGGGAATCCAGGGAGCTCAGGCTGTTTGGCCTTTGGAGTGTTGGGGATTGGAGAGTCTTCGAGTCAGTACCCTGGGTCAGATGCTGGATTCCTCAGAGAGGTCACCTCAGACCTCCTCCAGCAGCAGTGGGCAGCCAGAGCAGGAGAGAGGGACATGGCAGGTGTGGCTGGCGGGTCACCTGGGGAGCACAGGGAAGATGTGAAAGGGCCTCCTGGACACAGTGGAATGAGGCTTTTCAGAGGCTTACGTACCACATGAAAAAGGAAACCAGGTAAAGCCAGTGGAATTTGAATTCTCTTGTCTGGTGAGGACTTCTTATCTGGCGAGGACTAGAAAACTCAAGTTACAGAACAAACATCTTGGCACTGAGAGACTTCTTAAATTGACAAATATGTATTGAATATCTGCAAAGATACTATTATGATAATGAACAAAGCAAGCTATCTTTTTCTTCATGGAAATTGCAGTGAAGGGAAAAGATTGTTTATTTGGAAAGTGCCATGGAGCAGCAAAGAGAGAGAGAAGAATCTCAGCTGTGGACTTGACCTTGATAGGCCTTGAAGGATGGGTAGAAGCTGGACTTGTGGAGATGGAGGAGGGCAAGAGAGGAGAGGTGCTGGGGTAAGTTTCGGAGTTGGGGAGATAGTCTTCACTTGGGAGTCCAGTGTGTATGCTCATTGTGAGTTTGTGTGTAAGGGATTTGGGATAATGAGAGAGAAAGCTGGAAAGGTTGCTTTATGTTCCACACTGTGGAGACTTCAGATTTTATTTAATAGTTTATGGGTAGCTGTTGGGAGATTTTGAGCAAGGAAAGTAACTCGATCAATCCTTTCCTGTCCCTGACTGAGGTCACTTGGTAGTAGCACTGGTGTTGGGCAGGGCTTCAGGCCATGATTGCTTCAGTACGTTCTCTTCCTGGCTTTCTCACAGGGGAGCAGTCGTCATTTTATTTTTACCCACATCTCTGTTCAGGGCGTACGTCAGATTAGCGGCTCTTTGCCTCCAGTTGGAGGAGAGCTTCTGTTCAAAGTGCTGTGTGGGTGGAGTCCTTCCGCCACTGTCCAAGCCCTGCTGCCCTCCTGGGTGTTGACCTTGGCTGTAGAGGGTGTGTCCCTTGATTTAATGCTGTTTGTTTCCCCTGCTTTTTCAGTTCCTTCCCAGTGCTCCTGAATGAACCAGGTTCCTGTAGGAAGGCTGTGCAAGGGGCAGCCTGTGACTCGGGTGTTAGCTAGGGGAATTAACTAATAAATGAACAATCAGTCATCTTGGGAATGTAGATCTTTGCTTCAGCCAGATTTACTTTCATTTTACCATAAATACAAGCAGCTTCATAAATTTAAATTGGCTTCTCGAAAGAGACCCTGGTTCCAGGAACATTTCTCAGTATGGAAGACAAGATTGTCAACAAAGATGGGGATACATTTTTAAAGATAAGATCTATTGACCAGAATATGGTCTCAGTTCAGTTCAGTTGCTCAGTCATGTCTGACTCTTTGTGACGCCGTGGACTGCAGCATGCCAGGCTTCCAAACTCATGTCTATCGAGTTGGCGCTGCCATCCAACCATCTCATCCTCTGTCGTTCCCTTCTCCTCCTGCCTTCAATCTTTCCCAGCATCAGGGTCTTTTCCAATGAGTCATTTCTTTACATCAGGTGGGCAAAGTGTTGAAGTTAGGACATGGTCTACAAAGAAGCAAATTTGATGGCTTAAAACTTCTGTATCCAAATGAAGGGGATAGTACAGATTTATCTTCCAGAGATAGTGATGTTTTAAAATATCTTGCTGGTGTTGTTGACATTGTTGGCCCCGATACTACATTCATGAAGAGAACTCTGTGGCTAAATTATCTGTTAGATAATTTCTCTCTGGTTGTGGTTGGAGACTACATCTTCCATTCTAGCTGGTAGTCTCTCAGTAGCTTTTTCTTAGTCATGCAAGAGCCAGCAAAAATAGTATAGACAGCTTACAGAAATCTAGACCTTCTCCTGGAAAAGGAATTCAGAGAATATGGCCTGTTGATAGTATTTCTGTTGTAATTTAGTGTTTTGGGACATGGATTGTTCTGTTCTGTCTGTTCTGTTCAGTCACTCAGTCGTGTCCAACTCTTTGCGACCCTGTGGACTGTAGCTTACCAGGCTTCTCCATCCATGGGATTCTCCAGGCAAGAATACTAGAGTGGGTTACCATTTCCTTCTCCAGGGGATCTTCCCGACCCAGGGATCGAACCCGGGTCTCCTGCATGGGACATGGATTAAATACTTCCTAATTTGCGAGGAACTGTCCTAGGTGCTTATCTGAAACCTCACAATAGTATTGTCCCTATTTTACAGATGAGGATACTGAAGCTCAAAGAAGCATGTGACTTGCCCAAGTCATCCAGCTCATATAATGATGAGTCAGGATTCTCACCTAAGTTTTCTTATTCTACACCTCATATTCTTTTCCACTTCTCCATCTGAAAACTGATGAGAATACCCTTAGCCTAGATAGCTGGGAGTATTAGATGTTGTACCATTAAGTGACATCTTGGAATCCCCTCTGGCCACCAAGGTGTACTTGGCCATGATTTTGGGCCTCTTCTTTCTTTGAAGGAGGGTTACATCTCTCCCACTTGGTTAACATCTGCTCATTGCCAAGTGGACTCCTGGAGACCTCTCTTGCTCTATCTTTTAGCTTCTAGCCCTCTGCTGAATTGGAAAAGTGACAGATGGAAGTGCAGATACAAGATCAGATTTCAGACACTACAGGTTTCATTCTGATCTGCGACAGCTCTAAGGGAGAGGAGAGGGCACTGGCTGGGTGTGTGGATGAGTGTATGCCGTTGACCTGCTGCCCTGAACAGAGCATCTCTATTGGAAATTTTGTTTATTAGAGAGAAAAATAGTGGGGTTTTCCCCTTGAGCATGTGGTGGAAAAAAAAATCAGAAAATTATCTGATATTTAAATAACTAAAACGTTTATTAAGAGTTGTCTCTAGGTAAGGCAGAATTGATGTCATTTGAAGGGAGCTCAGTAAGTACTCCCAGCTCAAAACCTCTTTGACCCTGGCAGTGCCTTGATACCCAGAATGGTTCATTCTTTTGGGCTAATGTCACTCAGCTAATCCTTTTATGAGTGGGAAAATAATGCACTCTGGTGTTAATTTAAGATTCTTTGGCTCCGGAAGTAGAGGAACATGAAGGCTATGTGGGAAAATAATGCACTCTGGTGTTAATTTAAGATTCTTTGGCTCCGGAAGTAGAGGAACATGAAGGCTATGTGTATGTGTGTGTGGAGTGGGATGGGTGGTGTCTAGAGTGGATAGAATGACTCAGACACGGTGGGAGATATTTTGGGATGGCTTCTTAGAAAAGTGATTCTTAACATGCTGTGGTGGCAGCTTCTTTGAGAAGCTGTGCATTGGAGCATTCACCAGGTTACTGAACATCATTTTTTAGTTTCTCAGATAATGGAATTAGGTCTAGTAATACAAGGTACAAAGCCATTATTAACATATAAGCCTTTATAATTACTTTTTAGAAGTCCCTTTTGCTTTGGCATAGTAAATCTTTCTTGTGGTGCCAAGGATTTAAACATTTTAGAAATGACATTTAGTTAAGGCAAAAGTTAAAATTCCTTTGGTTTCAAGTTGCCTTGGAAGTCTACTCATTTTCCCCCCACCCCCAACGTTTTTATAGTGCATACTAAGTCGCTTCAGTCATGTCTGACGCTTTGTGACCCTATGGACTGTAGCCTACCAGGCTCTTCTGTCCACGGGATTCTCCAGGTAAGAATACTGTAGTGCATTGCCATGTCCTCCTCCAGGGGATCTTCCTGACCCAGGGATTGAATCTGCATCTCTTAGGTCTCCTGCATTGGCAGGGGGGTTCTTTTCCACTAGTGCCAACTGGGAAGCCCTATATTTTTATAGTAACTATGGCTTATTTGAATATTTATTACATACCAGGTTTGTCCTAAACACTGGAAAAATAGCTTCTTATTTAATTGTCACACCCCTGGGAGGGAGCTATAATTCTTTAGTTTATGAAGCACCTCCATTATCCCACTTGATTCTTCCAATAATATGTATTTCCCTATTATACAAGTGGGAAGTTGCCAGAAGTTGTGACACTGGAGCATGAACTCAGAGGTCTTTATTGCAAATCCAGTCTCTTTTAGACCATATCATAATGCCCAGCACATGCCTCACCCCTGTTCTATATACAATCTCTCGGAATTCTGTGTCTGGGAGAGGTATCTGAGCCAGATAAGCTTTAAGATTGTATATAGGGTTGAGAAATGCAAGATGAGAAGGAGCAGGGAATGGAGATGGACTGGAGGGCTCTGGGGCATGTGTCAGAGACAGCAAAAGCATGACCCAGGCTCCCACCAGGAGGGAGCTGGAAAGGAAAAGCTTCCAGTTTGGAGGATAATGAGGCTCTACTCTGCACCTTCACATCTGTGAGGTGACGATATGAAGATTCACTGATGAATGGGTGGAAGTTTTCAGACCTAAGACAATATTAAAATAAATAATTGGAACAAATTATGCTGTGAATCATTAAGATAAACATAAATCTCATGAATAAGGTTTCTCTTATTTCTCTGAATCTCAATGAAATATTTATTGAGCAAAATGAAGTCAACTCCCTGCTTTGCATGACTAAATGCCATTGCGAGCTTCCAAGAGCAGCTTCAGGATCCTTGCTGGATCAAAAGAATGGGGAAGGAGGCAGGAATACTTTTAGGCTGACACAATGTGAGCAGGGATCAGACTGCTCACATCTGGGAAGGCTGAAACCAAGTCTGGCATTGTCTGTAATAGAAAGGGGAAAGTAGTTTTTGGTCATTTAATATTGATTTTGAAGGTCCTGGGGTACTTACTTATTTTGGCAATGGGGAGGATAGGCTTCTCAGTAAGTGAGTTGAATTTTTGGATGGTAAATCATGTGATATCCTATGAACATGTCCAAAACCTGCAGCTTTAATGCCCCATAGGTGACACACAGATGCCTATGCCATTCTCAGGCTGCCAGTGCTAATGATATACTCATTGGTGGTCTAGGTGACAGGACTCACGAATGCCCATGGCGGTTGGGAGAGCATCATCAGTTCACCTGATCTCAGCTAGGGTAGTAAAGGATATCGGTTCATCTCCCCACAGAGGTCAGCTCCAACTACTGACTTCTTTAGCTGAGGCATCCCTTAAGGATTATGAGGACAGGGCTAGCTGTTCCATGGATTTCAAGAGATAGAACCAAAAATACATGCCCAGGGTCTCTGGCCTCTCTGGACTGGTTTTGATGGAGCTGTACGCCTGATGGGGAGGTGTCCTCGACTCCTGGGTTCACCGTCCTTCGGTAGGCAGACCCTATGTAGGTCACACGATGGATGTTTTCAGGGGTGGTCTTGTCCAAAGTCAGGCTTGCTGCTCCAATTTCATTCTGGTTTTCTTCTTGCGGTGCACAGGTGGCTTATATCAGTCCTCATGGATGAATGATGACTTTATTCCCCTCTCACAGACACAGTGCTCTGCTTTGAGATACAGCTTAGTCAGCATGTCAGGGGATTGTAGGTCACTTAGCATTGATTATGTTGTTTTCCTTGGTCTTAGGCTTCCCATTCGGAGAAGGCAATGGCAAGCCACTCCAGTACTCTTGCCTGGAAAATCCCATGGATGGAGGAGCCTGGTAGGCTGCAGTCCGTGGGGTCGCTAAGGGTCGGACATGACGGAGCGACTTCACTTTCACTTTTCACACATTGGAGAAGGAAATGGCAACCCACTCCAGTGTTCTTGCCTAGAGAATCCCAGGGACGGGGGAGCCTGGTGGGCTTCCGTCTATGGGGTCACACAGAGTCAGACACGACTGAAGTGCCTTAGCAGCAGCAGGCTTCCCATTTTCTAAACCTATGGTGTCATGAACAGAATTGGCATGGAAGAGAGAAATCCCCACTGCAAGGAGAATTACTAAATTCAACTAAGAATGTATTTGGAATGAGCTATGTACCCAGTCCTGGTACTGGGTACCAGGTTGGATGCTGTAGAAGATACAGAAATGTTAACAGAGAAATTCTTGTCTTTGGAGAAGCTAATTGAAGAAAATTAATTTGAAGAAGATTAAAACATGTTTATTTATTTCACGTAATTAGCTGACTATTCATTCAACATGTATTTACTCAGCACCTTCTTTTGGTGGTGGTGGTTTAGTTGCTAAGTTGTGTCTGACACCTACCACCACATGGACTGTAGCCCACCAGGCTTCTCTGTCTGTGCGATATCCCAGCCAAGAATACTGGAGTGGGTTGCCATTTCCTTCTCCAGGGCATCTTCCTGACCCAGGGATCAAAGTCAAGTCTCTTTCTTGGCAGGCAGATTCTTAATACTGCTGAGCCACCAGGGAAGCCCCAGCACCTTCTCTTACCACACCAAAAAAAGAAATCAGAAGTGCTTTTGATCCCATGCTGCTTAAAAAGACATGTTCATAATTATATGGGACTTGCCAGGTGGCGCTAGTGGTAAAGAACCTGCTTGCCAATGAAGGAGACATAAGAGACATGGGCTTGATCCCTGGATTGGGAAGATCCCCTGGAGAAGTCATGGCAGCCCACTCTAGTATTCTTGCCTGGAGAATCCCATGGACAGAGGAGCCTGGTGGACTACAGTCCATGGGGTTGCAAAGAGTCTGACATGACTGAAGCAACTTAGCATATAGCACAGCGTAATTATATTGTAAAGTGGAGAGTAATATGAGTTTGGGAAAATAATTATATTGTAAAGTGGAGACTGATAGATTATCTGTGAAAGATATATTTGATGCAGGGGGTATAAACACTACTTCTATTAATAGACCAGAAGATGGAACCACTAGACAGAGATATTTTACTGTTTATATTGTTTTATGCCAGAACAACCTAGCACAGTGCCTGGTATACATAGATAGTCAATAAATATTGACTGAATGAATGAACTTTTTCTAGGCTGGAGAGATCAGAGAAAGTCTCATGGAAGAAGTTCAGCTTGATATTTTTTACATCATAGGGAGGACATTTCAAGTTTTTCAGGGAAAATCCTTGCTACCTCTGCAACACTCTGATATGGATTTCTTTTGTGTTTATAAATTATTTTCTAAGTCATTCACGAGCACTCAGCCACATCTTACCTCCTTTATCAGACCATTAGGGAAGGGTTGAATCTGGGGCCCATGATACATGGTTGTACAATGGAAATTCAAGAAAGTGATTTGTTTCTACTTGAAGCATTTTTACAGTTTGGGAATGCCTTTGGATCTCTGTTAAACAAGGCTGTGGATTGGAATTCTCCATAAGACTATTAATTATTGAATTCGCTTTGTTGTAAAACAAAGAAGCTGCTTATTGGCGTCAGCTATTGAAGATGCATAGTGAGTCAGTATCACTCTAAATGCTTCTAATCACGGACAGACCTGTTAGCAGACACTCAGAAAGAAGACAGGACACTACAGTGCACCACTGAAGGGTGATTAGTGGCTTTGGGGGTTACACAGCATCCTTCTCCCTTTGGTCTCCTGGGTATTTTTGTTGGACAATCAGAGATTTTAGTTATGGATCTAAAAAAAAAAAAAGAGTTCCAGTGAGAGAATTCTGGGCTATTATCTTGCCAAATGGTGAAGTGAGTGGTGCCAGGGAGTTTGGCTGCAGTGGTTGTGAAGGTCGTTCTGCAGATGGTGGTGCTAAAGAGGAGATCAAGTTCCTGGGAGTTGAGGATTGTTGTCTCCTGGGCCATGGGGCTGGATGTACCCGCATGGCCTGCAGTGCTGGAGAAGTCTTAGCCATTGTGTCCTTCAGCAGGCTCTGAGGGCTAGATCTACTCTCCTGTCTCCTGTCTAGGGGTACAAAGGCTTGGCTTACAAGATCCTTCTCAGTAGGCGTCTTTATAATGATGTGCGTGGCTTCTGAATGTACAGAGTCCATACTAGCACTGTAGCAACGAGGGGGGCATTCAGTGACATTTCAGCCGAATCTGTGCAGAGCCTGCAGAGGGGGAGTGCAACCCTAGTTCAGACTCTGGAGTATAAAAAAGACACATGGTCTGTGCCTCACCCCCAATAGAAACAGGCTGCTTTACAAGTTCCAAAAAGGTTCACGTGGATTGAAAAGTGAAAGTGAGTGTTAGTGGCTCAGTTGTGTCCGACTCTTTGTGACCCCATGGACTGTAGCCCGCCGGGCTCCTCTGTCCATAGAATTCTCCAGGCAAGAATACTGGAGTGGGTTACCATGCCCTCCTCCAGGGGATCTTCCCTACTTAGGGATTTGAACTTGAGTCTCAGGCATTGCAGGTGGATTCTTTACCATCTGAGCCACTAGGGAAGCCCTTCACATATATCACCTTTTTCTAGATGGGGAGATTGCAGCTTATACAGGTGAAGAGAGTTACCTAAGGTGACCCAGCTAGCAAGGAGGGGCCATGCCTTGAAGCCAGGGCCTCAGATGACATGCTTCTTGCTTTGTTCTTTCACACTGACGGTTCCAAATCACGAGAACAAAAAATATGCATGACCTGACTCAAAATGCTAACATTGTAAAGAGGAAGGGACAAGGTTAGAGGTGGTGTGGTGAGTAAGGAAGAGTTCCAGGAGCAGGTGACTTTGTGCGGTCATGCAAAGGACAGGAAGCCATGGTTATGGTGGGCAGAGGGCTGCATGTGGTGTTCCTGGCACTGTTGGCAGGTATCATTGTTTAGGCCCACTCTTCATTTCTCTTGGGCATGCCAGGGAGACTGGGGGGAGTCAAGGACACCAAGGGCCTGAATAATTAAAATCAGAGGAAATACAAACTCTCTTTTTAATGTACAACATAATCTGCTTTTCCTAGAAATGCTTTCAACACACTGCCCACAAACAGCAAAATACCTTGGAATGAATTTCTTCCATTCCTCGTCCTTGGTTCCCCTGTAAGCAGGAAAATGCTTGGAAGGACTGAGGAGGTAATGTCAAGGACCTGGATAATACACAATTAGGCTATCAGCCCCTCGGGTTGATTTGGCCTGGGCTCCACCAGTCAGGTGTTTCCACTTGAGCAATGGTGCTTTCATGAGTTAGAGGCTCCATCTTGGTTTGGGGAAAAGAAGTTGACTCTATCAGCTTATAACCAGAATTCAACAGCTCACCTACTAATACTCCTTCCTTCCTCTAGCACATAGCACAGCATAATTATGTTGTAAAGTGGAGAGTGATAGATTTTCTGTGAAATTGATGTATTTGATGCAGGGTTATAAACACTGCTTCCATTAATAGATTAAAAGATGGAACCACTAAACAGAGATTTTTGACTGTTTATATTGTTTTATGCGAGAACAACCTAGCACAGTGCCTGGTATACATAGATCCTCCTCTAGGATGCCCTAAAGGGACATCTCTTCTGCTTCCATGGTTTACCTTGATGTTCACTGTAGAAAAGCTGAATTAAAGAGGATGGTTTTGGGAATTCCTGGCCAAGAATAAGGAGAGACTTCCTTGCCTCAAATTAATGATTCTATTCTTTCTTTCTTTGTTTCTCTCTTTTTAAAATAAGTCATGAGTGAAAGTTTCTGAACTTGAAAAGACAGACATGAGAAAGATTTTTCAGCCAATTCTTTTTTACTCAAAATTACATTTAAAAATAATTCAGTGTTTTGTAAACCATTTTTTCAGCCACTAATGGTGAGTTTTCTCTTCTTCAGCCATTGAACTATTTCAAAAGTCTGAGCAAATATTTGAGAACACTTTCTTGCTCCCCACCACTGCTCCAACTTAGTGGAGGCAGACAACAGAAGTTTGTGGTCTCAGGACTTCATCTGGCCACTTATCTTTCTGGTGATTTATATCCCTGTCTTAAACTCAAGACAGTGGACAGGGATGACATCCAATCACAACTTCTCTTTCTAACTTGAGGGTACAACACAAGGATGAATGCTTGTGAGAATTTCTCAAGGTGTAATAGAATGTAAAAGCTATTCCCTTGCTGTAACTTAGGTAAATTTTCTTGTGGAAATAGAATGGCCCTAGCCCTGTTGTACCACACTCTCCAAGTGATAGTTTCATCAAGTCCATATGTTCACAGATGAAGGACGTGTTGTCACATGGCAAATGGCCAAGAAAGCTTCTGACCCATTTCCACAGGATTGTCCAAGAGTGCCTGGCACATTCTACCCCTCAATTATTCCCATCAATTGTGAACAGATGGGCACAGTACTCTTTAAGTCATAGTAAAATGACTTGTATCTGGCCATCATCCAAGCAAAATGAAAGAAGGTACTGTTGTCCATCTGGCTCAGCTACAGTATAAGATTCATAAAATAATGACCTCTGATTTGATAATGACAAGAGTCCAAGGCTGCCAGGATAGGCACTTTTGTGGTGGCAGTCAGAGACCACCATTCACAAGTTTCAAATTGGTTACAGATTTGTGGACTAGACTTGCCTTGTTGTTAGCTTCCTTTAATTTCCAACTCTATGGTCTCTCCATTGTGCATCAACTCATTAAATATCTGATAAGATTTCCCCATTTGAACTTCATTAGATTAGGATTATCTGCCAATTTAGGAAGGGATCAGTTTACTTTAAATAGATAGTTTTGTGAATAAGACAATGGACTTTGACGTGTCCCTTATACAATTATACAGGGTAAATTTTCTAATCCTCCCTGCTTTAGTAAGGTTTCTGGGTCCTATACTCCAGTGCTGACTGAAGCAACTAGACTAATTTGCCAATTCCATGTTATCGCCTTTCTGGTTTGACTCCAAACTGTCCTCTTCCAGGAAGTTGGCTTTGTTTGACTCTATTCACTTTTGACCACAGAGTTCCAGCTTCATAGAATCTCGGTTATGGATGAGACCTTAGAATTCACTGAATCTAACTTCCACTTGAGGCAGAAATTGCCTCTGGACGATGTCTGAGCAGTGATGATCTATAGGTTCGGTGACAAGTGTCTAATGATGCCACATGACAACTCATTTTAGTGTTGGACAGCTAACTGCTAGTCAACTATCTGATGTAATTGAAATCCGACTTTGTCTAATTTAGGCACATTGATCTGAGTTCAGCCCTCTAGAGTATTACGGAGCTATATAATTTCATTTTTACTTGAAGTCCTTCAGATAATTGAGGACAGCAGTTATTATTACCACACAGTTTATTTGGCAATGCTTTATTTAGACTTTTTGGTTGATCCTTGTGTCTCCTTCATTTTTGTTTTCTTTCTCTTGGGCTGCATTTACTTTATTACTCTTACTCCACAGTCTTACAGGCTAAACCTCTCCATAATTATGTGTCCCTTTAGAATTTATGCCTTTGATGTGTATAGTATGTTTTAAGTTGCTGTATTATTTCCTTCATTCATGTGTTCCCTCACTTAACATTTATTCAGTACTTTTGTGCTTGTCTAGGCTAAGTGTTAGGAAGACAGCAATGAATAAGGCCAGCTCCTTGCCCTCAGGAAGCACTTACTGATGTGCAGGCTTTGACTTTTTCTAGCTGTTTATTATTCCTGTATCAATTTTATCAGTGGAATCAGATCAGCCATCAAAGAAAATGGAAGCCTGGAGTGCTGAGACAAAGATGCTACCAACTAATGTTTGTTTAACTGATGGCTGTTACTTTTTGTATATTAAGAGACATTTGTCCCTGAAAAAGATGTATTTCCTGGAGAGATTATTTAGATAACAAACAGTGATGAAGACAGAAGCCTGAGATGAAATAAACTTTGGGGCTGAAGGTGGAGGTCTCAGCTCCATCCCTCTTTACTGTTTGGCCATTCAGAAGTGGTAGTTTTACAAATATTGTATATTAACGCATACATATGGAATCTAGAAAAATGGTACTGATGAACCTATTTGCAGGGCAGCAACAGAGATGCAGACATAGAGGACAGACTTGTGGACACAGTGAAGGAGAGGGTGGCACGAACTGAGAGAGTAGCACTGAAGCAGATGTACTATCGTATGTAAAACAGGCAATGGGTGGGAAGTTGCTGTGTAACACTGGGAGCTCAGCCTGGTGCTGGGACAACCTGGGGAGGGGGGATGGTGGGAGGGTGGAGGGGTTTGAGGAAGGGGACATTGTGTACTGAGTGCTGATTCACTGTTGTGAGGCAGAAGCCAACATAACATTGTAAAGCAATTATCTTCCAATTAAAAATAAAATTTTAAAAAGTGGTAGTTTTACTTTTGCCCCAGACAGAGGGGAGGTGTTCCCTCTGAGTTCACAGTGTAGGGAAGCAGGAAAACCAAATGAAAGTTTAAACCAAGTGGTAAGAAGTAAATGGTCCCTCAAGATAGAATAAGACTACCGATTCCTGGGAATAACACAAAGCAAACAGAAAAAACCCAAAATGTGAATTGTCTCAGAAAGATATCTGGAGAAGATGTGAGCTTGATGGAGGGGAGCGTTGTGACCTAACAGCCATGTCTTCGTATGGGTGGCTTTGACGTGCTGACAGGTTTTCCTTCTGCCCTTACTCAGATGCTGTTTCTGCGTTCTTCACCTGGTCCTGAAGGGTTCTGGGGTTTAGAGTCACCCCATGGGTCTGACCCTCCTGTGCCTGTTCCCTGTCCCCTCCCCCACTCCTCAGTGTTTGCTGCCATGTCCTACCTGCCTGCGCGCTAAGTTGCTTTAGTCGTGTCCAACTCTGTGCGACCCTATGGACTGTAACCCGCCAGACTCTTCTGTTCATGGGATTCTCCAGGCGAGAATACTGGAGTGGGTTGCCATGCCCTCCTCTAGCTGCCAAATCAACTTGGTTATGTCTCTGCATAGGAGCAGAAGCAGCTTTCCAGTCCAGAAAAGTCACGGAGTTGTTCTCAGTCATTTACATTTGTCTAGAGAGCCAAGTCAGAAACTCTGAATTGAGAAATTGAGGGCTGTCACATGCTAATGAGCAAAATTGTACATAGCCACCTCCACCTGCTTATCTGAGGATGTTTCTAAGAAAGTTCCTAAAATTCTCAGTCACGGTTTTCAGGAAGCTTTTGTTTGAGTGAAGAAGCCAGGCTGTACTCAGGAGCAGTAGCCGAAGCCTGCCCTAGCATCATAGTGATGCAGTGTGTGGAAAGCTTGTCCTGTCTGTGAACAGACTCTAAGGGCTCCATGTCTATTCTTGCTCTTTTCCTTGCTCTGCCAGAGGGTAGAGCACTTACAACCATTGCTCCACTGCTCTGCCTTGTCTGGCCTGCGTTGAGGACCAGCTCAAGGCCCTTCTACTCTTTGCCTGTACGTGCCTCCTCTTTAGAGTCAACTCTGCATTTGGTGGTCACCATAGGCATTTTCTTCAAAGTTGGTATGTTCTGTAAGGTCAGGGAATATAGTCTTGGGCACATATTCCCCAGTGGTGAGGTATGGGCAATGACACCTATAAAGAGTCGCTGGGGACAAAAAACGTGGTGGTGGGCAGATGTCAGGGGAGGAAGGGACAAAGTAGAATTTGATCTTGTTCTAAGAGAAGACTGTAGGTTAGTCATCACCTTCTATCATCCATTTACTCTATCATATTGCAGTTTGTTTGGTCCATGCCGGAAGATCCTTGATATTTGGTCCTGTCCAAGACCATTTGGCATGGACCAAATATATTCATGGATGATTTAGATAGGACCAAATTTCAAGGACCTTTTGACATGGACCAGATGTCTTATGGGACCCAGTGCCTTATGGACATTTTGGATAGAACCAAGAGCCTGCTAACCCCATCACCATGGCCCTATAGTCAGGCCTGTTCTCCCTTCTTCCATTTTCATTCTCTTAAGACATGTTTTCCTCTCCAAGGTCAAGGCCATCATTGATGTTTGTTTTAACTCCATTTCATCTATGAAAGAGTTTGCATTAAAATGAGAAGAGGAAGGTAGATGACAACATTCCACATGATTTACCCCTAGGGCCCTGCCTCCTCAAGAGGAATGTTGATTTTCTTTGTAGCTTCCAGAATGTCTAGCTCAGTAACGTAAAATATGTGCTTTGTAAATATGTGTTGATTATTTGATAACTGAGTAACATTTGCCAAGCCACATGAAAACAAATGAAATGAGTAATAACTCACTTGCCCACTTATGGGGCAACCTTCAGTATTCTGGACATAGAAATAGCCTTAAAGCAGCAAAGATGTCCATGCACAATGAGACTAGAACTTATGGACTTACGATTATGTGGAAATTAAGTTCTTGATTAGGCCGTCTTCAACATTTCCTAGAAGAGTGATTAGAAGAAGGTGTATGAGCTTCTGATACTTTAGTGATGACTCTCCATGAAGGAAGAGACAGTGAAATTCCTAGATATTGAATATGTGAGTAGACATCTTTCTGCCCACCTCTGTGTGGGCTGCAAGGGTTAGGTGGTTAACTCTGTTCAAGAAGTAGAATTGTTCGAATTAAAAATTAGAATTGAAAAGTTGCTTATAGATTAAAATCGGTTATCTAAAAACCTAACTGGGGTACCTTGTTTCACAGTGATACTTTAAAAAGGAGTCTTTACCAGTAACACAAAGTGTGGAGCTCCAGGAGCTCTCTTTGCTGATGGATGCAGTCACTTTGAAAAATTTTCAGTAGTATCTTTCTGTATACACCCATGATGCTCCAATTCTGCTCCTGGATATTCCCAACTGACAAGAGGGTTTTTTATTCATCAAAATGTTTATAAGACTTTTCATAAAACTTTATTCATAACAGCCCCAAACTGGAAGCAACCAAGTGTTTCTATCAACAGTAGAATGGGTAAATGCATTGTTGTATATTGATGCAACAGAATGTTATACAGCAATGAGAAGAATCACACCGTTGGCTTACAAACAGCATAGACGAATCTTACAAGCAGAATGTTGAGTAAAAGAAGCCAGGTATAAAAGAATACATATTACATTCTCTTATTTATATAACATTCAAGAACAAGAAGAACCTATTGTATGAGATAGAGGTCAGAATAGCGGTTATTCTTAATTGGAAGGGGGATGAGGGGGCCTTCTGGGTAGCTGTAAATGTTCTCATGTCTGGATGGTTACATTAGTGTATAAACATGCAAAAATTTACCTAGCTCTTTCCTTAAGATTTGTACACTTTACTGTGTGCAATTAATACTTTAATAAAAAAAAGAAAAAGGAGGTATGACTGAAGTATGATTCTCAGTAGTTAGCCCCCAGGCTCCTGTATCTTCTGTTTGCCTGCAGGTTAACAGACAATATCCTTATGGCTCTTCCTTCTGAAGCTTCTTGTAAAGTTTAGCTTCTTATTCCTATTCCCAACTTGCTCTGGAAATAGCCTGGCTCTGGGAATAAGAGGCCTTTGCTGGTCTCTTGGCCTTACTCACCAGTTGTTTACTGATGGATAATCATTGGAAAAGTCTGTGAAACAGGTGTCTCAGCCCCTTCTGTACCTTTAATCCCTGGGGTTTGATGAACAGAATGTTAAATATAAGATACAAAGAATTTTGGAAAAACTCAAAAGGGTCACCCAAATACTGAGGGTATTATTATACAAGAACTTGATGAAATTGGTATCAGCTCCTGGTTTGAATCGGGCTCTGCCCAGGTGGCGCTAATGGTAAAGAATCTGCTGCTAATGCTGGAGAAGCAAGAGACTTGAATTCAGTCCCCAGGTGAGGAAGATCTCTGGAGTAGGAAATGACATCCACTCCAGTATTCTTGCCTGGAAAATTCCATGGACAGAATAGCCTGGTGGGCTACAGTCCCAGGCTACAGTCCCCCTGGGACTGACTGTAGTCCCCCCTGGGGTCACAAAGAGTTGGACATTACTGAGCACAGCACACTGGTTTGAATCAGATAAGGTGCTGCTATTAAAGTCCATGCTATGATTTTGAATAATAGGGCAGTAATTTATTAATCATTTTGGTGTTTGATTTAGTGTAGTCAGTAGCACATGAGGGTGACTTGTGTGTAGGGAAACATGGTAATCACAGAAACAGCCACTGCCAAGAGCCTTGCAGGGTCTTGGTGACACACTGGCTGGTATCAGGTGGTTAGGATGATGGATCTTTTCAAGGGGAAGCTCTTGGACCAATGTAGCCAAGTGAACAGGGCTCTACTTAGACCATCCAACTCTAGTTGTGGTTCTTCTACCCAGTGGCTGGGCATTATGAGGCAATCACTTCACTTCCCCAGGCCTTAGCTTTCTAATCTGTGTTAGTTGCCAAGTCATATCCAACTCTTTGTGACCCTGTGCACTGTAGCCCACCAGGCTCTGCTGTCCATGGGATTTCCCCAGGCAAGAATACTAGAGTGGGTTGTCATTCCCTTCTCCAGGGGATCTTCCCAACCCCGGGGGTAAAACCTAGGTCTCTTGCATCTTACCATCTGAGGCCCCACCTCTGCTGCTGCTGCTAAGTTCTTTCAGTCATGCCCAACTCTGTGCGACCCCATAGACGGCAGCCCACCAGGCTCTTCTGTCCATGGGATTCTCCAGGCAAGAATACTGGAGTGGGTTGCCATTTCCTTCTCCAGAGCCGCCACCTCTAGGTCCCTCTAATCTGTAAAGCAGGGGTTAAATGTGGTCTCAGGTCCCTCTCAACTCTAATTTCCTATGCATCTTCTCCATACAGCCAGTTCTTGCTTATTTCTGGATGTCTGTTATAGGGTCAGTTTTAAAGCTTGAACTGGCTTCCTCTCTTCATATGGTTCCCAGTCCTTCCCAGTCTTTTGTATTCAGGAAATGGAAATTCATTTTTAAACAAGATTCTTTGCAACTCTGCTGTGAGAAAACATGCTGTCTCCTAAGAAACAGTTCCCCTGATTCTGGAGTATCAACTGCCCATCATTTTGGCTACACAGTATCTCTTTCCACTGTTAGTGCAGATGACTGCGTACCACCAATAGCACACCCTTTCCCTGTCTCTCCAGCCGCACTCTACCTGTCAGAGCCCCACCTTGGCTTGTCTTGGTGGACAGAGCTGTGCATTACTAATGCTCAGTTTTGGGTCACACTTTTCTAAGCTTTGTAAGGGCCATTCCATTAGTGCTTCCAGATCCCAGGGACTGGCACCCCAGCCAGTAAGAACACCAGAGCAAGGAGAAACTCAGGGAAATTCAGCCAGCCCTGGGGAGGGAGCATTGAGGCGCAGCACGACACGCTTGCAGGCTTCTTGCCCAGCCTGGGCTTTTTAAGGCTGAATGAAAATGCAGAGCCAAGGAGAAAATATCTCATTCTCCTCTGGCCAGCCTGGGCTGAGGTCTTATTTTGCACGTGGCAGGACTTGGGGAAGGAGGAGGGGTGATGGGGCCAGGAGAGGATGACTTTGTGGTGTCTGGGAAGGAATCTGGCCCTAGTATTACCACTCAGAGAGCTGGTGAAAAGCTGCATGGCTGCTTTATTTTTCCTCTTCCTCCAAGACTGTGCAGGGATTTCTCTTCTTGTCTCATATTCCAGATTCTTCTGTGGGGACTCTGTGGGTCAGGGGCAGGGAACGAGGCCAGGCTTTGGCTTCCAAAGACTGTTTCTGCCTGGCAGCCCCCGCCTCTTAGGAGGATAGGCCTGGTTCTTCCTGGAGAAATGGTCATCTAGCCCCTTTTCTCTGAAGTCAGATCCCTCCTTTTTAGTGTGTCCCCCTCCCACTCCCTTATTTGGGGTGGGGGCTTGGTTTCTAGGTGTCTTGTAGACAATGGCATGACTGATGCTTTACTGACCACTGCCTACTGAGGGGATGCTGCTTTCAAGGCACCTCCTCTAGGGGAACTGAGGCCGGGGGTGCCACCTGTGTTCAACTCTGTGGGGTCTACATTCTGGAGACTGTTTCCCAATCTGGTGGTGCAGAGTTTTTCTTATTTCTTTGTTTTAAACTATTCTTCATGGGATTCCCTGGTGGCTCAGACAGTAAAGAATCCGCCTGCAATGCAGGAGACCTGGGTTCGATCCCTGGGTTGGAAAGATCCCCTGGAGGAGGGCACTCCAGTATTCTTGCCTGGAGACTCCCCATGGACAAAGGAGCCTGGTGGGTTAGTCCATGAGGTTGCAAAGAGTTGGACATGACTGAACGACTAAGCATAGCACAGCACATTCTTCTTGGTGACAAAACTTTATTCTTTGAATGCTAATTTGGTTTTAGGAAACAACCCAGCTTCATTTGAGGAAATCTAGGGGAGAGGAAACCAAGTCTGGGCAAGCTGAGTGATCACATTTTTAGTTTAAAAAAAAAGCTAGGTTTGCCTATGAAGTGATGACGCAATTCGCTTTTTAAAAAATTTTTAAATGACAGAGAAGATTGTTCTCAAGCAGCCAAAAATGTTTTTACATTTGCTGGGATAAGCACAGAGCCCAAGGAGGCAGCCACAAGGGCAGCCCTCTGCTCTGTTTGGGAGCCATGGGGTTGCCTGTGGTTCCGGGGGTTGGCAGCATTGTAGGGGAGGCCCAGGGTGCTGTCTGTGACAGCAGACCGACTCCTGTGCCTTGTGGGGAGGGAGGGGAAACAAGCTTGGTACTTTTGCCAAGCAAGTCCCCAATAGGCCCGCATTCAGATGTTGCTGAGGAAGGAGATGGAATAAGAATGGTTCAGTACCAGGGGGTCTGCCTGATGGGAGAGACTTCCCCTGAGCCAGTGGACCTGCCTGAGCCACAGGCAAAAACTTGAGAAGGGGCAGGTGTAGGGCCATGTCCCTCATGTAACTCATGAGGCCTTTGTCCACTGTTTTAGAGGGCTGGTCTTTGAAAGAATTGGGGGTGTGAGAGCTGGGGTTTGGGCTGTGAGCAGCTCTCTGGGAATAGTCTGGTTCCCAAGGACTCAGGCTGTTTTTCAGGATGGTGACCAAAGACTTTGGGAATGTTGAAATGGCTGCCGAAGAGATCTTGTCCAAAGTTACAGCTAGCCAGGAGGTCTCTCCTCGGTGGGGTGGGATCCTTGGCGAAGAGCTAATGTGGGGCATACTAAATACATCAGTCCAGCTACTGAGCTCAGAGTCAGATAAGAGTCAGATCTGGGGAACAGAGGGATTGATGCTCACACTTAGCATCTGCTGTGTACCAGGCATCTAGGTACATCATCTCATGAAGGGCAGATGTTGCAATCCCCATATTACAGATAAGAAAACAGAGGCACAGGTGGTGAACCCACTTTCCCTGATCTTCTCACTGCCTTCTCTCTGCTCAGTTGCCTGCACGCTTGTTTAGTCTTTGCTCTCAGCACATTGCATTATGATTATTTACCCATTCCTAGAAATTCTAATGGAATTGCTCTGGGATGGGGCTGGGCTTTGGTGTCATTTTAAAAGCTCCCCCGCTGATTTTAATGTGTGGCTAGGGCTGAGAACTGCTGGTTTAGATTATAGGTTTTTCGTTTTTGTGTATTATGGGTAAAGACTCCACCTGCAATACAAGAACCCCAGGAGACTCAAGTTTGATCCCTCTGTCAGGAAGATCCCCTGGAGGAGGGCATGGCAACCCACTCCAGTATTCTTGCCTGGAGAATCCCATGGATAGAGGAGCCTGGCAGGCTGCAGTCCATAGGGTCACAAAGAGTCATGCATGCAAGACCTAAATCAGTGGTCCTCAAATTTGAATGTGCACCAGAATCACTTGGAGAGTTTGTTAAAACACAGGTTGCTGGAGTTTTTGATCTAACAGGTCTGGAGTGGGCCCAAGAATTTGCATTTCTTAGGGTTGCAGATGTAGAAAATAAACTTCTGGTTATGGGGGGCGGTGAGGGGGAAGGGATAAGGAAGATTGGTATTGACACATACACACTATTTTATTTAAAATAGATAACTAATAAGGACCTACTGTACAGCACAGGGAACTCTACTCAATACTCTGTAGTGGCCTATATGGGAAACGAATCTAAAAAAGAATGGAGATATGTATAACAGACTCACTTTACTGAAAACTCGAAACTAACACAATGTTGTAGATCAATTATACCCCAATAAAATTTTTTAAAAAGCAGTTCCTGAGCCCACAAATCAGGAAAAAAAATGCATATCTAACAAGTCCCCAGATCCTACTCATGCTACCTGTGTGAGGACCATACTCTGAGAGCACCTGATCCCTTGGAACAAGAGCAGCCCATCAATAGATGCTGGCTGACTTGGGTATATTATCAAATCACCCAAAGATTTGAACCCTGGGCTGCCCGGTAGCAAAGCCCACCCTCTTATCATGACACTGAGCCTACTCTCAGGGAGCCCGTGGGAACATGTAGGGTGGGCCTGACATCTGCTTAGGCTCCAGGAGGAGGGTAGAGTTTGTTGGTCTTTATAGTCTCCTCACAGGGAGAGACAATACCAGTTTCCTGCCAGGAAACCCAAAGGTGTTGGAGGCCCAGAAATTCTGGGTAGAGGTTCAAGGCAGTGAAGAGATCCTGGAATTCCAAGCCTGGACACAGAGTCCTGGTGCTGGGTGTGACCTGGAGAAAGACAGTCCTGGATGTGCGTTGTCCCAGGGTGTTTGTGACCGAGCTGGCGATGTTGCTTTAAAGTTACAGGCCTGGATTGTGCTCCACAGGAAATTCAGGGGCCTCTAGTGAGGGAAACATGGCTCAGTGAGGTCAGAGGGGAGTGAGGTCCCAAGCCATCCGGACAAGCAGGGGACAAGGTGGGTGGGGTGGAATGGCTGTGAGAGTTTGTGCAGCTGGAAACGGTGCATTTAGGAGGAGGAGGAGAGCTGTGCTGGGAAGTATAGTAGGATGTGAGGAGCTCCCGTTCCCTGGAAGGACGTGCTCAGACACCTGGAGACTTGAGTCACCTCCTTTTTCTGAACAAGGAATAATTTTTAAAAATCCACCCTCAAACAAACCTTCACTTAAGTGCCTACTATGTGCACAGCACTGTTCTAGAGGCTGTGTGAGGCCTTTAAGACAAGACTGATAAAAACACAAGAGAGGGATGTGTCAAACGATTGGTGCGGGTGGAAAGTCTCAGGAGTGGGGAGAAGAGTCCTGTGGGCTCTGTGGCTGGGGAGGCTTTGGGGAGGTGAGTCTGCTAGTCCTGGCGGGAGGAGAAAGTGTGAGATGTGTAGTGATCATGGTGTGAGCAGGGTGGGGGAGGAAGCCCCCCTTGTGTGAACAGCTCAGTCTGAGGGCAGTGGGTGCATGTGGGGAATGATGGTGAAGATATGGAGGAAGAGGGAGGCTGAGTGTAAGACACCTTGTTCTGAACTATTGCGCCCTCTCCCCCTTGAAACAAGAGCCTGGGTCTCTGAGGACCCCTGAGGACCCCTGCCTCCTGGTGGTGGGGCTGCCGTACTGACTGCTTCTTTAAAGAGTTTCTCCGAGGAGCCCTCACAGGCAAAAGTTCATAATATTTTTACCTTTCCCAGAAATAGTAGTGGTTGGAAGGAGGAGAGGAAAGCCCTCCCCTTTTAGAGATGGTAAGACTGAGATCCAGGGAAGGGTAGGGGCTAGAAATGGGGCTCAGATGTGGTTTGGATGCAGGAAATGGTTGAGCTAGCCCTCTGAACGGAATAATGTCTGCTGAGCACAGTCTTCCCTGAACAGCACTGGGGCCTGAGCACTTGATCCTAAGTGTGTTCTGTGCAGTCTGTGTCTTTGAAGGTCTGGGGAGAAAGTGTAGAGAACAAGGGAGGTCAGAACAAACCTAGACAGAACATAAGGCCCCAGACATCTCCCCCTGGCCCCAGCAGGCTGGTATGATCTCAAGCCCCTGTCCTGAGTGCTATGGCCTGGCACTGTGGCTGCGGGAGTCCTCTCCCACAGTTCATGCCACTCCACCCTCTGATGGTCTTCTCTCTGTCCCCCTCCTACCCAGTCCCAGTAGGAGCAGAGCATTTAATCAACACTGCAGAGTCCTGTCTCCCTACTGGATGGCCCATTAGGTAGCATCTTAACCGGTCTTTGGAGGGACCCACTCTTTTCCGTTCCATTCCCCCTGTCAAAGCCATTAATGGCTACCTCAATTCTGAAACCAGCCAGACCTGCCTAAGGAGGGGGAGTGGGGTAGGCATCTGAGCTCTAACTCCACCAGTGGTATCACCCACGAATAATTATAACCAAAGAGGAGTGTTCTGTTGCCTTGGCAACTCTCTTCATGGGTTCTGGAGCTCAGAATATCTGACAAATTTCAGTGTTTCACATGCAATGAGCAGAGATGGAGGAGCAGATCAAAGGGTGAATCTTGGGAATGAGGACCAGGGCCAAAGATGTAAGAGATGGCCAAGCTCACGAAGGATTCACTCCAGTCCTACCCTCTCCTGCCTTCTCTACTTCCACCTCTCCTTGCATATCTGTATCTCCCTGTCTGTCTTGCCTCTTGCTCTTCCTTGTGTACTCTGAGTCACCAGCATGAACTGGGGGTGGCCTGTATGGGAAGAATTCTGCTGGAGGAAAAGCAGTGGGTCCAGAGGGAGGAACAGCTGGGGACGATGTGTGACCCTTGGTCATGGCTGTGGTCCTCAGAGAGCTCCACACTTGTCGAGGGAGAGTATGGTCTTCCCCTCCATGGCACTTGTGCTGGCAGGAGAGGAAAGACGTTGGTGTGAGGGAGCCTGGTGGTTGGGAGTGTGGTGTTCTCGGATATTGTTTATCTTTGTATGTATCGTGGGACAAATAATGAAGAAGTGAGGTGACAGACTGCATCCCAAGAAAGTTGGTGCAGCTCAGGCAAGGGTGGGGGCCTGGGAGGATGTTGGAGGCCTGCAGCAGGGGACTGGGGAAGCTGGCTGGAGGAGAAAAGCCCCTTTTGGCCAAGGAGGGCTCTCCTCTCAGGGTTCCATTGCTGGAACCTTTCCCTATGGAGATGTGGTCCTTTGTGAGAAAGTTTCCTTGGACACGGAGACCAGAGTCACAAGGAGGCAAAGGGCCCTGGGGCACTCCCTTTACGTTGTTCTCTGGAGAAAATATGCTGAACGGGTGCTTGTGGATCAAAGTCAGGTTGCATATGTTGAGCAATGGAAACTCCCTCGGAAACACAGCAAAGTCCTTTCCTTCTGTGGCTCACTTCCTAGGGCACCATCCTCTCAAGCCACACTTTGGCCAGCATCTGAATGCGATGGCTCCCTTTGCTTTGTGTGCAATTTATTATGCACTGGCTGTGTGCTTAACCCGCTGTGGGAGAGATGCTTCTGAACCACTCTTCAGAACTACCCTTCCTGCTCTGTGGAGACCTGCAGGATGGGGAAGGGGTCTCTCTGCCTTGTTAGGGATGGGCTGGTGCAGAGGAGAAAGGCAGAGCCTTGGGCCAGGTGAAATGGCGCATGAGAGTGAGATACCTTGGGTGTCTTTATGCGTGGGTTTCAAAGAAGATGTGGATGCTGGTCTCCAATCTGCTGAGGAGTGAGGTAGAACCCTGGAACTTGGAAAATAGGACATCATGGGTCACTATTGAAGGAACAGTTTTAGAGAGTGGTGGGCAAAGGAAAGCCTAACTGGGTGACAAAGGAGAATTTCTGCATCACTTGGTAGTGCCTCCTGGCTCTGACTACAGTGTCAGAGATTGTACCCAAGTACTGTATTTCAGACTCTTTTGTTGTCTATGAGGGCTTCTCCATTTCTTCTAAGGGATTTTTGCACACAGTAATAAATATAATGATGATCTGCATTAAATTCACCCATTTCCATCCATTTTAGTTCACTGATTCCTCAGATCTCAATATTCACTCAGGTCCATATAGTCAAGGCTGTTGTTTTTCCAGTAGTCAGGTATAGATGTGAGTTGGACCATAAAGAATGCTGAGTGCTGAAAATTTATGCTTTTGAATTGTGGTGCCAGAGAATACTCTTGAGAGCCCCTTGGACAGCAAGATTAAACCAGTCAATCCTAAAAGAAATTAACCCTGAATATTGGAAGGACTGAAGCTGAAGCTCCAATACTTTGGCCACCTAACGTGAAGAGCTGTCTCCTTGGAAAAGACTTTGATGCTGGGACAGATGGAAAACAAAAGGAGAAGGGGATGACAGAGAATGAGATGGCTAGATAGCATCACCAACTCAATGGATATGAATTTGAGCAAACTCTGGGAGATAGTAAAGGACAGGGGAACCTGGCGTGCTACACAATCTATGGGGTCACAAAGAGTTGGACATGACTTAGCAACTAAACAACAACAGTTCAACGGGTTATTTCTCATGGGAGAATTTGTTATTTAAAAGAAGCAAGTTAGGCTAAAGAAATAAATCTAATGGTAGAATTTCATATGCCCTTAACAGTCAGGCAGAGGTGATGTTTTGGGGCCTTTGGGCTGCATTTATAGAACAGTTATAACCCTTCTCTGCTCTGTATCTGTCAGACCTTATCCTGAGGATGAAACTCAGTTCAAGATGTGTCAAATCCAGCTTCAGGGGAAACATACCATTTGACAGGTGGAAGGGGAAATTGACTTTTATTTTGTGCTATCCCAGAGAGTATAACTAGGTCTTCTGAGCAGATATTAATGAAAAAAACTGAATCAATAAGAACTGATCAGTAACGGAAAGGCCTGCTCTGGGGTGGGGTTGGAGGGAGCTAACATTTAACTGACACTGCATGTATGTCCTGCACTATGTCAGGTACTTGAAGCTTGTCTTTTATACTCTTCACAGAAGTTGGGGAACTTGCCCACACTCAGGATGGAGCTGCTGTGGTTCTTACCCCGAACTCTTGACTCCAAAATCTTATTCCTTGTATCCATACTGAGATGCCGGGTGTGGTCCTCTGTGGGCCCTGTCCCTGACAGATGCTGCTGGTCTCTCCTGAGAGCCCAGAAGGGATTACAGCTTGAAGAGGGAAGCGGATTCCATTCTTCTGGGCCTGACCCTGACAGAGAGCCTCACTAGCTCTATTGATGGGAATAACTATGGGTTGGCTCAGAGATTTTGTTTCCGTTCTCCTGTGATTTTTATCAAGACATACAGTTCTAACTCACAGAACTGCTGTCCTGCCTTTCCTGGGGGCTTCAGGAGCAGGGGTGGTCTCCTCTCACCCTGGACAATGGATGAGCCCACCTTCCCTACCCCAGCCTAAGCTTTTCTTTCACTGAGTTTATGATTCATGATTTTGGATATCCCAAAGGAAGCTTGGATGGAATGTCTAAAATAAAACTAATCAACCTCATCATCATCCTTCCCCCAAATTTTACTTTTTGCTAGGCTTCTCTAATTCTGAACATGACTCTATCATTCTCTTGAAGCTCAGATTGACTCTGATTCCCAGCGTCTCCTGCTCCCCATTCACCAGGACTTTCCCATTCATCTTGAAACACTGAGGATGTTGTCCTCCCTGCCAATCCCAGGGCCACCCCCTTCTTCAGACCCTCCTCAGCCCAGTCTGGCTGTCTGAGTGCTGCTGGTTGTCTTTACGTCAATTCCTCTGTAGCCTCTCTTTCCCCTGTTCAGGTGTGCTGAGTGGTTTCTCACAGCCTTCTAGTTAAGGATCAGACTCTTCACTCCATCAGTCAAAGTGCTCTCAGTTCAGTTCAGTCGCTCAGTCGTGTCCGACTCTCCACGACCCCATGAATCACAGCATGCCAGGCCTCCCTGTCCATCACCAACTCCCGGAGTTCACTCAAACTCATGTCCATCGAGTCGGTGATGCCATCCAGCCATCTCATCCTCTGTCGTCCCTGTCTCCTCCCACCCCCAATCCCTTCCAGCATCAGAGTCTTTTCCAGTGAGTCAACTCGTCGCATGAGGTGGCCAAAGTATTGCAGTTTCAGCTTTAGCATCAGTCCTTCCAATGAATACCCAGGATTAATCTCCTTTAGAATGGACTGGTTGGATCTCCTTGCAGTCCAAGGGACTCTCAAGAGTCTTCTTCAGCACCACAGTTCAAAAGCATCAAATCTTCGGTGATCAGCTTTCTTCACAGTCCAACTCTCACATCCATACATGACCATGGGAAAAACCATAGCCTTGACTAGATGGACCTTGGTTGGCAAAGTAATGTCTCTGCTTTTTAATATGCTATCTAGGTTGGTCATAACTTTCCTTCCAAGGAGTAAGCGTCTTTTAATTTCCTGGCTGCAGTCAGTATCTGCAGTGATTTTGGAGCCCAAAAAAATAAAGTCTGACACTGTTTCCACTGTTTCCCCATCTATTTCCCATGAAGTGATGGGACCAGATGCCATGATCTTAGTTTTCTGAATGTTGAGCTTCAAGCCAACCTTTTCACTCTCCTCTTTCACTTTCCTCAAGAGGCTTTTGAGTTCCTCTTCACTTTCTGCCATAAGGGTGGTGTCATCTGCATATCTGAGGTTATTGATATTTCTCCCGGCAATCTTGATTCCAGCTTGTGCTTCTTCCAGCCCAGCGTTCCTCATGATGTACTCTGCATAGAAGTTAAATAAGCAGGGTGACAATATACAACCTTGACGTACTCCTTTTCCTATTTGGAACCAGTCTGTTGTTCCATGTCCAGTTCTAACTGTTTCTTCCTGACTTGCATACAGGTTTCTCAAGAGGTAGGTCAGGTGGTCTGGTATTCCCAAAGTGCTCTAGTCTCTCCCAATTCAGCTGTTTCCCACCAGCTCTGTCTTCTAAGCAGAGAGAGCATATTTCTGCACTTTTCTCCCCAGGATGATATTTTTCCTGTCTCAAATGTCCTTTCCTCTCTCCTCTTTCCCCAACTGTGCCCCATGGAATCCTCTAAGGCTCATATCCACTCCCCTTCCTCCACAGATCTATAGCCGCCCAAATCAGAAGCTACAGTCCCCCCACTTACACTGTGCTCTGATATATTGTGCTTTTGAACACCTTCTTTGGGACTTTTTGGAGTATTTCACTAATTGTTGGTTTTCACATTTTATCTCCTTGATTGCACATTAATTTATGATGACAAGTACAATTGAAAGTATTAGTCACTCAGTTGTGTCCTACTCTATACAACCTGCCAGGCTCCTCTGTCTTTGGAATTCTCCAGGCAAGAATACTGGAGTGGGTTGCCATTTCCTTCTCCAGGGGATCTTCCCGACCCAGGGATTGGGAAGAGAATTCCCGACCCAGAGAATCTCCTGCATTGCAGGCAGATTCTTCACTGTCTGAGCTACCAGGGAAGTCCCAATTTAGGGTAAAGACTTTATATACTATTTTCTTTTTATTCGAATTTAGCATGATGCTGGGACTTAGACGTAAAGAATCCACCTACAATGTGGGAGACCTGGGTTCGATCCCTGGGTTGGGAAGATCCCCTGGAGGAGGGCATGGCAACCCACTCCAATATTCTTGCCTGGAGAATCCCCATGGACAGAGGAGTCTGGCAGGCTGCAGTCCACGGGGTCGCAAAGAGTCGGACATGACTGAGCAACTGAGCCCAGCACAGCACAGTGCTGTGCATGAGAACCGCCCAGTTCTCATTCTTTCTGCTCACCACACCCTCCTTCCCCACACAGCCCCCAGGAGTCTTCCCTTGTTAATCCTGGAGGCTTTCGAGCTGCTGGTGTCTCTGTCCACGCTGCTTACCCACACCCCCGTTCCTCTCTGTGTCCTGCCTTCTTAGAGAAGCAGTGGGAATCAGTGGCAAGTGCACTGGCTGTGGAACCAGGTGGATCTGGGTTTGAGTCTTGGGTCTGCTACTTACTAGCTATGTAGCTTTGAGCATGTTACTCAACCTCCCTGAGGCTTGGCTTTTTCAACTCTGAAAACCCTTCATCCTTAGGTAATGGTACATAATAGGTCCTCAGTAAACACCAGTCTCCCGCCTCTCCACCCCATCTTCAATTCTTCCCTCTTCCACATAGCTCCTGAGTATTTATTACATACTCAGTTGTGCTTCCCCTGAAATCCTGTAGTGTTTATAATGGCAAAGACTTGTCAGAACTGGAAGGGCTGCTTAGTGTAAGTCTTGTTTTAAAGATCAGGAGACTGAGGCTCAGAGACCTCTAACAACTAGCCCCAGGCTGCCTGGAGCCCATGGGGACTGAGCCAGGTCTAGCACTCAGAGCCATGACCCAGCAGGGTCGGTCAGCATGGTGCTGGCCTCTGGCAGCCAACACGACCTGTGCCCTCCCTCAGCCCTGGGGCTGCCTCTGCCCCCACAGCATCCTGTGCAGTGCAGAGTGCACACGGAGGAGAAGCTTAATAAATGCTTGTTGATGAACTGTTTCTGTGCCTATGTATCTCACTGGACTGCATGTTCCCCCAGGCAAGAAACATGCCACCATTTATGCTGTTCTTTGTCCCTTTTTGGTATTCAGTACAGATGTGATTATAGTAACAGAAGGTTAATTTCAGGCCCAAGAACAAGGATTTTCATAGCCAGGCAGGAGGTCCTCTTTGTGGTTTCTGGGGCTGTCCCCACAATATTCTGTCTGCCTCTGGCTAGTGTGATTCTGTTCAGTGTCCATTTGTGCCCTTGGAGAGGGCCCACTCCCACTCCTTCAGCTTCCCCGCCACACCCCGCACCCTCCCGGCTCCGATCTCCCCCCACCCACGCCCTGTGTGGTGCTGCTGTGCTGCCTGCCCTGGCTAAGAATAAATCGTCACGGTTGCATAGCAACGAGTTTGGTTTCCTTAACTCCTCCTTCTCCTCCTACTCCCTTAAAAGTGCCTCAGGGCTAAATTTATGGTAGTGTGTCAGGAGATGCCGTTACCCCACAAATGGCTCCAGACCCCAGTGTTGTTCCTCCAATAGCTGCTAGCTTTATGAGGACAGAGGCTGATGGCTTTGTCTACCTCTTCTCCCAGCACCTAGTACAGTCTTGGCACATAGTAGGTGCTCAGGAAGTATCTACTGGATGATGAATAAATGAATCACTTTCTCAGAATCCCTACAGTTATAAGGTGCTTCTGGGACTCAGAAATGTTACTGTGGATCCTGGGGTGGTCAGTGATTCCTCTCTGTTGACTGGGTGCTTCCCTCCTCCCTTTCCTCAGCCTCCTAAAAGTCTGATGTAACAAGAGAAGCCACATATCTCTTCATTTCTCACTGGCATGTGGATGGCAAATATGTTTTCCTCTTTGTGTTTTCTGGAAGCGGATGGTTCAGTCAGCCCACATGTTTTATGGAGCCCAGTGGGAGGAACCAGTCTAATGGGCCTTCATGATTCTTGCCTTGAGAAGCTGCATGAGGGCTGAGGGCAGATTATTCTTTTTGGTGACAGAAGTATGAGACTTGCGTTTAGGAGAGGACAATGGTCTGTCAGCTTTGAAGTCACAAAGTACCAGGTTTGAATCCCAGCTGTGCCAATTGCAAACTCTGTGACCCTTGGTGGGTCTCTTAACATAGCTCATGGGTTAGAAGAATTGTATGAGAAAAATCAGAGTCCAGCATGTGTGCTAAATCGCTTCAGGGGTGTCTGACTCTTTGTGACCCTATGGACTGCAGCCCACCAGGCTCCTCTGTCCATGGGATTCTCCAGGCAAGAATATGGGAGTGGGTTGCTATGCCCTCCTCCAGGAGAATCTTCCTGACCCAGGGATCAAACCCACGTCTCTTATGTCTCCTGCATTGGCAGGTGGGTTCTTTACCACTAGCACTACCTGGAAATGCCAGCAGAGTGCCAGGAAACAGGGGTCCCCAAATAGTGTGAGTTACCTTTTCCCTGTTTAGTGGGGAGATAGAAACATACCAGAAAATGCCCATTACTAGTAGTGAGATGTCATCAATATGTGGGTGGGCAAGGAAGGGGAAACCCAGGGAATGTCTGTTTTGGTGGGGGGTCAGAGGAAGGACCTAATGTATTTCTTTTGTTTTCTTCCTTTCTACATTAAAAAATATGTTTTGGATTTCACAACTGACTTTTGGCTACCCTGTGTTCATCTCCTTCCAAACGTCCCCATAGTCAAGGACAGGGAGGTTCAGGGTCCAGAGGGAGAATGAAAGTTCAGTATCTCCTTTGGGGTCATGGAAAGAGGTTTGAAGAGGAGGCTGGGGCGGGGCTGCTGTTCAGCTAAGAATAGCAGCAGCAGCTGCTAAGGGAACAGCCTGAGGTCAGAAGCCAGGGCAGCTGCAGGCACACATTCTCAGCAGAGGACTCAGAACTCAGTGAAGCTCTTCCCTGGCCCTTGGATGGGTTTGCAAACACTTCCTGATCCATGTGTCACCTGTGCCTGCCCAAAGTGGGCCCCAGCATCTCATCTCCCCTCTAGGCCCACATGTTGCCCCACTCCCTGCCCCTCTTCACCTCTCGCACTGCCTATTTCCTGCCTTCTGGCCCTGCCTCAGGAGCACCACAGCGTCCATCCACTAGACTTTCACAAATCGGTCACTTGGTACTAAGTGTTCTCAGGCCTCTGTCCTCTGGGGTCTGGAGTCTGAGATAGCATCATGGTCCCATGGACCGCCAGAAAAACAGTCGGGGAACAAGCATTAAATAAACACAAGATATGTGAGATAACATGTTCCCATCCTGTGTGAGTGGGGCCAGTGCTCTTTGTGGGGGCCTTCTGGGTGTATATGCTAGAAAGTCCTTGAGTTTCCTGCTTGACAAAGGTGAGGATGAGCTAAGTTAGTGCTTTTTTAGGGACAGTAGTCCCTGGGAGAAACAAGTCCTCCTCCCACCAGGAAGAGGATGGAAAGGGGGTGTTTCTGGATAGAGTTTAAGGCTGGAACTTGAGAGGAGATGCACACTGGAAGTGAAGGGTCTGAGGAGACAGGAGTCAAGACTATCTCCACATCTGCCACACTCATTGAATGGGTCATTCCTCCACTCAACAGACATCTAAGGAACACCTGCTAAGTACCAGTATGGGTGGGAGGATATGCCAAATTAGTGGTTTTTCATCTTAGCTGCACACTGGAATTAGTGATGGAACCTGAAAAATACTAATGTTCACATTTTATCCAAGAAGAATTACCTTAAAAAATCTCTGGGTCTGTGAGACAGGCATGAGTATGTTTTTGGAAAGTTCCGCAGGTGATTCTGCTGTGTGGCCAGGGTAGAAAAGCACTGGTCTAAATGGCCTGAGGCTCCTTCCTGTAACAGCACTTATCACCACTTTTGGTCTCTCTGCCCATGATAAAGATGTGTGTTATAGTCCCTGAGATGTAGCCAGTGCTCCATGGCTAGTTCACATAAAAGTTTATCGAGCGGCTATCACAGGCCCAGCAGTAGACAGAATAACAGCATCTCCTGGAAGTGTATTAATATAAGCACTCCATTTCCTTGAATGTTTATCTGGTGAACCAGAGCCAGCTTTTCTGATGAATGGGATTTTCAGTGATTTGTGCTGTCTTGTCCCTCAGTGGAAGAGAAACAGTGACTATATCTGGTGTGTTTCAGTTAAATGGAGATGAAGCAGGTGGTGAAAAAGACAAACACAAATAGATGGAAGGCAGGCAAATAATAGGGATGCTACAAAGATAGGATGTGTTCATTGGGCAGGTTTTCACAAATGCACTTTGTGAAAAAGTAAAAGGACTATGCCTGTTTAATATTTGGAGTGTTAGCAAGGATTTGAGCCCTTGTGAGGCACTTGCCCTATGCTAGGCACTGTGGACGTGACTGGGGCACTGAAAAAATATGCTGTCTTGGGAAAATTAATATTAATATAAAAGAGATTTTAAACTACCCAGTTGTATTTTATGACTGTAAGATTATTAGGTACTTGGAGGAAAAGGTACAAAAGAGGCATGACTCAAAGTGCAGGCCATGGCTCAGCTCTGCCAGCTGTTATCAGTCGGTAATGAGAAGTACAGAAATTGAAGCATTTAGAAACTTTTATAGCAATTTGCCAGGGCAATTTTGTCTGTTGAATCTAAAAATTAAAAAAAAGACTGAGGCCTTATATTTTGTTTTTAAAATTGCCTTTCTCAAGTAAATCATTTTCATTGTATTTTATCAAAGTACCAGTCTATGACAGATTGGATTAAAAAAAAATGAAAGAGCCAAACAAGCTAAACTGGTCCTTTACTGCAGATGGTTTAAGCTCTGGTTAGAGTAGTGAGAAATCTGAGATGTCATGGCAAGCTGAAAGGTACCAGCAAGTGGGAAAAGACCAGTGTTCTGTCTGCTGTTGAAAAGGGAGTAAGAGTGTGTCCTGAAAACCCAGACCTCACTCATTCAGGAGGCTCTAAGACCATGAACATTTATTGAGTTTCTAGTAGCTACTGGAGCTTTATATGTTCTTTGTGTGAATTCTTTCATTGACTCCTCTCACAACCTGTGTGATAACATGCTTTTCTCCGTCCCTGTCTTGCGGAGTCTGGAAGAGGCCACCACAGCTAGTGAGTGGCGGCCCTGCCTGTTAAAGCATGTTGGACTCTGGGACCTGATGGCTCATGACCCCTTCCCCCCTTCTTCATGGAGTCCCTCCAGGTGACGTGGAGCACCAGACACAGACTCTGCCCATCCAGTTGTTCCAGGATAGGA
This sequence comes from Moschus berezovskii, assembly GCF_049115385.1. NCBI lineage: Eukaryota > Metazoa > Chordata > Mammalia > Artiodactyla > Moschidae > Moschus > Moschus berezovskii. Next base: position 90,155,199 of record NC_142460.1, read on the forward strand.
ATGAGGAGAAGGCCCTGTAGTTTCAGAACACAGGGCTCAGGGTTGCCATTCCAGAAAGATGCCTTACCTCCTAGTAAGAGGCAGGGTGTGGATGTTGATCTGACAGTCCTTGGTGCTCACTTCCAGAGATATTTCAGTAGATGGACCCACCCTGGTTTGGACCTTTTATTAGACTCTGAACTGTCTTATCAGCAGCTTTTGCCAGTGCCATCCCATCTACCCATTTATTTTTAAACTTTTAATTTTGAAATAATTGTAGATTCACAGGAAGTTGCAAAGAAACATACAGGAAGGTCCTTGTACCCTCCACCCAGCACCCCCTACCATCAACATCTCACACAGCTATAGTACCATATCAAAACCAGGAAATCGACCTTGCCATATAGACCTACCCATCTATTTTCTATTAACTTTTTTTAAGGACTTTTTTTTTTTTTTTTTAAGGATGAAGAGATTGAGGCTTGGAGAGGTTTAGGTGCCCATTGTGAAAGTGAAAGTGAAAGCGTTAGTTGCTAAGTTGTGTCTGACTCTTTGTGTATTGTAGCTCGCCAGGCTCCTCTGTCTATGGCATTCTTCAGGCAAGAAGACTGGAGTGGATTGCTGTTTCCTTCTCCATTAAAAAGACTTGTTTTTTTTAAGAGCAATTTTCAGTTCACAGAAAAATTGAGAGGAAGATACAGAGATTTGCCACTTTTACACCCTGCCCCCAGACATGCTTACCCTCCCCCATTGTCAGCATCCCCCAGTAGAGTGGTACATTTGTGACAATTGATGAACCCGCACTGACATATCATAATCACCCAAAGTCCACATTTTACAAGAAGGGTCACTCTTGGTGTTGTATATTCTATGGGTTAAGACAAAAGTATAAAGTGTCTACCATTACAGGTGCGTACATAGTAAGTTTTCAGTACAGTTTAGTCGCTTAGTCGTGTCCGACTCTCCGCGACCCCATGAATCACAGCACGCCAGGCCTCCCTGTCCATCACCAACTCCTGGAGTTCACTCAAACTCATGTCCACAGAGTCGGTGATGCCATCCAGCCATCTCATTCTCTGTTGTCCCCTTCTCCTCCCGCCCCCAACCTTTCCCAGCATCAGAGTCTTTTCCAGTGAGTCAACTCGTCGCATGAGGTGGCCAAAGTATTGCAGTTTCAGCTTTAACATCAGTCCTTCCAATGAACACCCAGGATTGATCTCCTCCAGAATGGACCGGTTAGATCTCCTTGCGGTACAAGGGACTCTCAAGAGTCTTCTCCAACACCACAGTTCAAAAGCATCAATTCTTCGGCGCTCAGCTTTCTTCACAGTCCAACTCTCACATCCATACATGACCACGGGAAAAACCATAGCCTTGACTAGACGGACCTTGGTTGGCAAAGTAATGTCTCTGCTTTTTAATATACTATCACGGTTGGTCATAACTTTCCTTCCAAGGAGTAAGCGTCTTTTAATTTCATGGCTATAGTAAGTTTTACTGCCCTACAAATCCTGTGTGCTCCGCCTGTATATCCCTCCCTCCTCCTCCCCCTTGGCATCTACTGATCTTTCTACTGTCTCCGTAGTTTTGCAAGAATGTCATGTAGTAGGAACCATACAGTATACAGCCTTTTCAAATTGGCTTCTTTCACTTAGCAATGGGCATTTAAGGTTCCTCCATGTCTTTTCATGGCTTGATAGCTCATTTGTTTTTAGCCCTGAATAATATTTCATTATCTGGATGCACCACAGTTTATCCAGTGACCTATTGAAGGACATCTTGGTTGCTTCCAAGTTTTGGCAATTAAGAATAAAGCTGCTATAAACATCTGTATACAGGTTTTTGTGTGGACATAACTTTTCAACTCCTTTGGGTAAATACCCTAAAGTACCATGCTTTAAGAGAGGCATCACCAAGCCACATTGTACCTGGAGAGGGTGGTTGGTCTGGAAGCACAGGTCACATCCAGATTATTCTTAGGGACTAGCATCAGCGTCTTATGTATAGGTGCCATGTGTTATTTAGCTCTCTTGCCTTAGCCCCTAAAGCAATATAAGGCACATAGTTGACCCTCAACAAGTGTTATTTGAATTGAGTGTTTGATTCAGAGCAGAAAATGTATGTATAAACATAACTACTGCCTTCCATATTGCTGGGCCTCTGATAAGGAGGACTGGTGAGATTTATCTATGTCCCCCATTGCTCGTGAGATCAGAGCTAGGATTAGTGAATGGGGGAAGAACTAAAGGGGAAACATCCCAGCTGGATTTATAGAAGAATTTGACCAAGAATGGGAACAGTGCAGCAGAGAAGTATGTAGCCCACTCCCCTTCACTGGAAGTATTTTGCTAGTAACAAATTGTCAGGGATGCAGAAAAAATGATTCCTGCATTTTTTTGATATTAGGCCGAATGGCTTTAATGGAAATCTTTCCAGTTCCTTGTTTCTAAGATTTTAAGAATGTGCAGGCATGGACAGAAATAGAACAGTTGAGAAGGCAGACTAGTTTATGGGTAAAGGGTATTCATGGGGGTTGAGGTGAAAGCAAAACATTCTTGTGGAAGAACACCTGTAGATTTTGATTTTTTTTCTTTTTAAAAGGAAAGTCATAGGCAGCCAAATATAAGACGCTTTCTCTCTGCTTCTTTGGGTAACCTGTGGAATTTGCCCAAGACAACATCTGGAGTTAACCAGATAATCAGATACTCATCTTTCTTTCAGGCAGCATTTGGTAACACCAGTTCTAGATGAAATTGTAGGAGCTGGATTCTGACTACAGCTCACATGTTTTTGTCATGTTAATCATTTATTGAAATTAAGGAGAAGATTATTGCAATTTCTATTCCAGGAAATGAAGCAGGCACTGAGTTAATCAGATTACTTCCAGGTGAAAAAAAAATCGGTCAAGGTTCTTAAATTAGACCATCTGAGAAGGTGATTATATATTCATGTATGATTATCCTATAAGGTATATTTTAAATGATTTATGTTTTTATTTCATTTTAGCTGCCAAGGAAGACACAAACTTATCATATGTTTTAAAAACTCACAAAAAGAAAACTAATCTTATTACCATCTATTAATTTTTTAAAGTAGGAAGCAGGGAAAGGAGCTTTACATATATTATCTCATCAATTTTCACAGTGATTGTAGACAGATATTATTGTTTTATTATGGCCAAGGAAACTGAAGCCGAGAAGAGTGACTTGTTCACTAGATGTGTCTTCACAAAGTAGAGCTGGGATTCAAAGCCAGGTCTGTTGGGCTCCAAAGCCAGTGCTCTTTATGCTGTTTAGTACTGGGGACATGTCATCTCTAGCGAAATCAACCTTACCGTGTTTGTGAATGGATTTCAGAACTATATGGTGTGTATTTCAAAGCCACATGTGTCAGTTCCATCTGCAGGAAAGCCTGTCTGATGTTTCATGAAACATGTTTCATCGTTGCTGATGATCTTTCTGCAGTGGAGTTGGACTAGGACATTCAGACCATTGCTACACTCAACAGCTAATTGCCCCAGTCCTTTCCCCTACTTCCCAGTACCTCCAGGTGTATGATCGTGAAAGTATGAAAACCATCCTTGGGCAGGGCACAGTTTCCAGCTTACCTGCTGCCTGATGTCTAAGAGTCCTAGGCTCATTTTTTTTCAAGTCTTGGAATTACGTTCTCATTCTCACAAGCAAGACTGAGAAAAGTCAGAAGACCTCATGGTAGAGGAGACAGCACTGTGTCTGAATGTGCCTTGTCCTTGCTGTGTGACTTTCTAGTCCTGCACTTTTAAGGAGGACCTTATGGCAACCCACTCCAGTACTGTTGCCTGAAAAATCCCATGGATGGAGGAGCCTGGCAGTCTACAGTCCATGGGGTTGCAAAGAGTCAGACATGACTTAGCGACTTACTTTTTTTTTTTTTTAGCTTGCTGAGCCTCAGTTCTTTCATCAGCAAAAAGGAGGTAGCAATAATCTTACTTCAGGGTGAGCATACATATCAGATGATAGTAGTATCTGGGCAACTTTTTAAACCATAGGTATTGTACAAATGTAGGTCTAAGGGATGGAAGAGAATGATCCCATCCCCTGGAGAAGCTTTCCTCCAGAAGGGGCGGAAGCCAGCACATGGAAAACATGAGCTCTTTCTGGCTAGCCAGGCTCTGTTTCACTGGAGCAACTTTGGCCTCTGTGGCCCCTTCTTTTTCCTGAATAGCCTGTTGTGTTTCCTGACTTGGATTATTGAGATAATTGCTCCCAGTCTTCCCTATCCAATGAGTGTGAAGCTGTTCAACGTGAACAATGATCACTGGCTGACCTTCCCCAGATTCGGATTGGGTAGATTGTGTTCTGCTCAGGTCAATTTGTTTGCTGGCTATAATGAATACTAGGGTGGCTAATCTTCATTAGAAAATGTTACCCAAGAGAAATTGTATTTTAAAAAACCCATATATTAACATGGAGAGCTTCCCTGGTGGCTCAGTAGTAAAGAATCTGCCTGCCAAGCAGGAGATATGGGTTAAATCTCTGGGTTGGGAAGATGCTGTGGAGAAGAAAATGGAAACCCACTCCAGTATTCTTGCCTGGTGGGCCTATAATCCATGGGGTCACAAAAGAGTTGGACATGACTTAGCGACTAAACAACAGTGTTAACATGGGGAAAAAAGTAAAACTAAAGCAAGCAAAGTTTAACAATTTTGATGTCCTAAAAGTTTCCAGTGAAGACTGAAAACCCTCTAATGTGTGTTCGTTCAATAAGATGGTAGTTTCCAATTTTTTTTGAAAAGTGGGGCCTATATCTTAAATAAAGTCAAATTTTCATTGGAGAACAGAATAATCTAAACAGTTAGAAGCTGTCAATTTTGCTGTCCTTTAATAGGTTTGGATTTGAAAGGCAGATTTTTATGTTCCCCCTCCCTGCCATAGACTTTATGCCTTAAATTTATTTTGTGTTTGTGTTTTCTCATTATTAACTTTTGATTGAAATATAAAAGAAAAAGTGTGCAAATCCGAAGCATACAGCTCAATGAATTTTTCCCAGTGAGCATCCCTGAGAAACCAGGGTACAGATCAAGAATCAGAACATTATGAGCACCCAGAACACTGGCCCCCAGGTATCCCCTTTCCTTCACTAGTCTTTCCTCTCAAGGGCACTGTCTAGGGTAACTTCTAGCACTATAGATTAGTTTGTCTGTTTTGACACTTTATATAAATGAAATCTTGAAGTATGCACTATTTTGTATATGTCCTCTTTTGCTCAACGTTATATGTGAGAGATTAATTAATGCTGTGTGTAGCAAGTATGTCACTTTCATTGTGATATAATCTATAACCACCAAAAATATGTTTATTTTACTGTATAAGGAATATGAGTTGTTTCCAGTTTGGGGCTATGATGAATGAAGCTGCTGTTGGAGAGTGTATGTTCCCGGTACTGTGGCGTATATACCAGGGAGAGTAGTTACTAGGCTCTAGAAGATGATTAGGTTTAGCTGTAGTTCCGTTCCGTCGCTCAGTCGTGTCCGACTCTATGCGACCCCGTGGACTGTAGCCTACCAGGCTTTTCCGTCCATGGGATTCTCCAGGCAAGAATACTGGAGTGGGTTACCATTTCCTTCTCCAGGGGATCTTCCCGACCCAGGGATCGAACCCGGGTCTCCCGCATTGGAGGCAGACGCTTTAACCTCTGAGCCAGTAAGTACTGCCAAATAGTTTCCTGAAGCAGTTAAAACAATTCACATCTCCATCAGGAGGTAGGAGACTTGCAGTCACTCAACATCTTGGCTAATACTCGCTGCTATTTGTCTTTTCTGTTTTAGTTTGTCTGATAGGTGTGTGATAGTGCCTCACTGTGGCTTTGCTTTTTGTTTGACTTTGTGTTTCCCTGAAGATGAGTGAGGTCAAGAACCTTTGTATATGTTTATTGGCCATTTGGATGCCCTCTTTTGTAAAGTGAACCTTTACTTGTTTTGCTTAGCCTTTGCTATTGAATGATCTCCTTTTTCTTATTGAATTGTAGGAGTTCTTTGTATATTCTGGGTATGAGTTCTTTGTGGAATATATGCATTGTGAATATCTTCTCCAGTCTATAGCTTTACTCTTCATGCTCTTTACGGTGTATTTTGATAAAATATGTTATGTATTTTAATGTAGTCCAAATTTTAATCTACCAAGTTTTTTCTTTTACTGTTAATTCTCTTTGTGTCCTGTTTAAGAAATCTTTGTCTACCCCCCATTTTTTTTTTTTTTTTTACTGAAAGCTTTATTATTTTACTTTTCACATTTAGATGTAAAAGGAAGTGTTTTCACAAAAGTTGAAGTGCTTACACAAAAAGGAAGTGCTTTTTGTGTCTAGTGAGAGGAAGATTCTTTTTTCTCTTCCTGTTTTACCATCCAGTTAACTTAGTCTTTTGTTGAAAAGAGTGTTCTTTCCCTACAGCTCTGTAGTGTCACCTTTGTAATGGATCATGGGATACATATATATTTATGGGTCTGTTTCCATGTATTAAAATTTGGAGGTGCCATCAAGTAATTGATACTACTTTGAGCTTGATTTTATTGGATAAGTGGCTAGTGAGATTATTGGCACAGGTATGGATGGCTAAGAGAGGCCAGGACAAGATCAGAGGTCTAGAAAGTTCCCAGATATAAAACCCATTGACTCACAGACTGTACTTAGATATACTTCTCCAAATAAAATAATTCTGATAAAATCAATTTTTATTAGTTAAGTTTCCTTTTTTAGAAGATAGATACACCATAAGAAATGGAATTGATAGGAATGCAATACTTATTTTCAAGTTAAATACAATTCCTCACAATATTCAACTGACAGTGTTCCTTAACTTTAACTAATGTCAGTTCTTCTCTTAATAAGGGAATGCTTTCACTCAGAATAGGTTTAACTGGTTCTTATTCTTGAGGTTCATCACATCGGTCCAATTGTCCTGCTGAGGCATTAGGTACCCAAAGCCTCTAATTGCTCATTTATTTTGATGACTCTGTGGAGGGTCTGACTACCTCAGGTAACCAGAAATCTTTCAAGTTTTCTAAGATCCTGAGGCACCTGGGTATCAGGTGCTGCTGAGGGGTGTTTCCTTAGGGGAGTGAGCACCCCTTTTCCAAAAGCCCAACCCAACTCAAACTGTGGAGGATATTGGTCACCATCAGATCATCAGTGCATCCGGATAATACAGCTCCTTTCCATAAGTGACACACAGGCTGGTTGATGAAGTAAAGTTCTACTTTCTAGGGATCTTGGACCTGGTCCAAGCATCTTTAAGCTTACTCCTCACTCCTGTTCCCCTCTCCTGGATGACTGAGAAGCCTGAGCTGCCATCAGTGGGAAACATTGTTCAGCAAACAATGGAGCAATAGCTTCTTTGTAAGTTTCCATTTGATCAAGAAATACAGTTGAGAATTTTCTGTATGCCAGCACTGAAAATCTATTCCCAGCCCTTGAGGGCTTAGATGATTTCTGACTGTGTTAAAAGATAGTTTTTGGTTAAACTTAGGGCCTAATAAAATCTTACTGATGCTTGATCACTTGACCAAAACTCTTGCTTGTTACTGTTCCCTGCTGTAACCAGACTTAGCTAAGTGTTTGGTGATGAGTGTCACTCATCTGTCACTGTAATATACCCCCTCTTTGTACTTCCATTGTGACCTGAGCTCACCTATGGCCTGTGTTAGCCAGGGTGACTGTAACTTCAACCCAATGTCAGATTTTTCATAGTAATATCCAGACTGGTACCTGCTGGAGCTCTAGTTGTCCTACCCATGTTCTTGAGTATCTTGAGATGCTGTTCTACTGCCCTAGGGTCTGCCATGGAGTCAGGGAGAGAATAGTGCCCTTGCTAAGAGAGAATTAATCTTTTTTGCATAATGCTGTCCATACTTTGGGATGGGTTCTCCTTGTGTCTAATGGCAAAAGATGTAGTGGTGATGTGGAGTTAGGACTGTGGTATAACTTCCCTTTGGTAATTGTCATGTCTAATTTCAGTCAGCCAAGTGTCATGGTCACCAAAGCCTTGCTGCCCCAGATGTTATATAGCTTTCATTTCATCCACTTTTTTTTCTCTGTGTTTACACAGAATGGCTAGAGATTTTATTTTATGCTCTTTAACTTCTGTTCTTTTTAAATGGGTATTTAAAGAAGACTCTTCTGTTTGTTAAACTTTTTTTTTTTTTTTACTAACCTTCACACATTTAAAAACCATTGTATATAATTGAATAACAGACTTTCAGAACTCAGAGATATTAGCTATCATTAGTCCAATCTTCTCATGGCTGAATAATATTGTGAGATTTCTCTCCCTGGAGATATTTTTAAATGTCTTTTACAATCACAGGAAGTCAGAGCTGGAAGAGAACTGAGAACTGTGTGAGGCCAGCAGTCTCATTCTATAGATGAAGAACCCAAGACTCTGAAGAGGCTGGATCACATGGATAGTTGTAGGATAAGACCCTGAGCCTCCAGACCCCCTAATCTGGGAGTCTTTGTAGTAGACAAAGCTGCTTCCCATTTCCAATTTTGCTTCATAATTGTTACCCAAAGACAGTGAGGAATTTCTCATAGAATCTGTGAATGTGCTTGTCATGAAACATTAACCCATGGTAGAATTTAAGGTAACATAGAACTAGCCAAAATGTACGTTGGGCAAGAGCCATGAATCCCAATGGGAGTGGGCTGGGATAAGTAGTTATATTAATAAAACCTTTCCACATCAAAAGTGTGAGTCAGATTCAATAAATGAATACCATTGAGAAGTTACACAGAGGGAGTTTAATTTTAGTCCAAACAGATCACCCGTTTGCATCTCCCTTCAGAAATAAAGGGGGTGGAAGTTATGTCTTTCAAGTTAGATTGATTGCTGAAAAAGTGAAAACAATCTGGAGGAGGGTCCTTTTCCTGGTGGACTGCTTTCCTGTGCACTGTCTACTTTCAGCGGAGCTTGAACGTCCAGGCCAATGGAGGTGGACATGGCAAGTGTGCCCTTTCCCTCCTCTGCCTAAGTTGCACTCAAGAAATTCCACATTCACCCCTTTTCCCCAGGGGGTGTGCCTGCCCCAGGCTCTTTCCTGAGGCCTTTGCTCCAGGCTGGTTTCAAGTCAGGCAAGGGTGGCTGTGACCATGGGGCCTGTGAAGGCTTCCTGTGACGGTACACAAAACTTTTCTTAAGGAGAAAGGAAACCAAAGGGATGAGCCATCCTGCTGCTCCTTTGAGCTCCCTTCAGCCTGCATTTCTCCAGGAAGGCTTAGGCAAAAAGACAGGCTCAGAGGTGTGCCTTGAGGATTTCAGAGACTGTTCTGTCCCCCACATTCTGGGCTTGCTCCTACTCCATCCATGTCACCTGCACACCACTCTCTGCCCCTTAAAGTCCCAAATAGAATTAGTGGACAGATGAAGAGGATAGGGAAGGTGGGGGGGGGGGGGCATTGTATTTATAGCCTCCTCTGGGCTTCATGTCTCATGACCAGAGGGACCCAGATGGAGCCTTATAGGAGGTGGGGAGTTTCCAATCTCGTGGAGGAGATGATAATCACCCATCTGGTTGCCTCTTGTGGGAAGCGGTGCCTGAGCTGGGGGTTGCTTCATTATCTCCTGGACACCAGCGCCAGTCCTGGGGAAATGCAGCAGTGGGAAGAAGCTGGATCTGAACTGAGACTGTGGCACTCTCCTCTCAGGACAGTCTCTTGTCCATAAGAGGCATTCATGTGTTGATTTGCAAAGTACTCCTGAGCTCCTCTTTGGGGATTTTTGTGCAAAGGGGATCTCCATTCCCGGAATTCACTGAACACTCTCCCTGACGTGTCCTCTGTAACTCATCACATTAATGGGAAGGGAGGGCTGGAGGGCAGCCAGGATGCCCCCCCCCCAACCATGTCGAGATGGCTGTATTGACTGCAGAGTCTGACAGAGGATCAACTATGAATGGATCTTCACTGATAGCAGAGGAATAAAGCTCTGGCCCTCAAGTCTGTCTTCTTAACTGGGCTCCCAGCCAGTGTTTCCTTGCCAGCTCGTGATTCCCCCTAGTCTGTCATGCATACCCAGCTAGATCTGTTTTCCCTGAACATCATTTAGTCAACCCTCCCAATTGCTTAGAAAAACTTAATGGGTCCTCTTGGCTTGGACTTAAGGCCCTGCAGGATCAGGTACACATCTACAAACAGATGCCTTTACAACCTTAGTACTGATGACCCTACCCTTTGCAGCAGAGCCTTCATCTAGACCCCATCTAGAGGGTATCTGCTTACAGTCCCCTGAAAATTCTGAGTTCAGTTCAGTCACTCAGTATGCCCAGCACTTTGCAGCCCCATGGACTATAGCACACCAGGCTTCCCTGTTCATCATCAACTTCTAGAGCTTGCTCAAACTCATGTCCATCGAATCGGTGATGCCATCCAACCATCTCATCCTCTGTCATCCCCTTCTCCCCCTGCCTTCAATCTTTCCCAGCATCAGAGTCTTTTCCAGTGTCAGTTCTTCGCATCAGGTGGCCAAAGTATTGGACTTTCAGCTTCAGCATCAGTCCTTCCAATGAATATTCAGTGTTGATCTCCTTTAGGATAGACTGGTTTGATCTTGCAGTCCAAGGGACTCTCAAGAGTTTCTCCAACACCATAGTTCAAAAGTATCAGTTCTTCTGTACTCAGCTTTCTTTATAGTCCAACTCTCACATTCATACATGACTGCTGGAAAAACCATAACTTTGCCTAGAGGGACTTTTGTTGGCAAAGTAATGTGTCTACTTTTTAATAAGCTGTCTAGGTTGGTCACAGCTTTTCTTCTAAAGGGCAAGCGTCTTTTAATTTTGTGAGTGCAGTGACCATCTGCAGTGATTTTGGAGCACAAGAAAATAAAGTTTGTCACTTTCCATTGTTCCCCCATCTATTTGCCATGAAGTGATGGGACCGGATGCTATGATCTTTGTTTTTTGAATGTTGAGTTTTAAGCCAGCTTTTTCCCTTTCCTCTTTCACTTTCATCAGGAGACTTTTTAGTTCCTCTTCATTTTTTGCCATAAGGATGGTGTCATCTGCATATCTGAGGTTATTGATGTTTCTCCCTGCAATCTTGATTCCAGCTTGTGATTCATCCAGCCTGGCATTTTGCATGATGTACTCTACATATAAGTTAAATAAGCAGGGTGACAGTATACAGCCTTGACATACTCCTTTCCCAATTTGGAACCAGTCTGTTGTTCCATGTCCGGTTCTGTTGCTTCTTGACCTGCATACAGTTTTCTCAGGAGGCAGGTCAGGTGGTCTGGTATTCCCATCTCTTGAAGAATTTTCCATAGTTTGTTGTGATCCACACAGTCAGAGGCTTTAGTGTAGTCGATAAGGCAGAAGTAGATGTTTTTCTGGAATTTTCTTGCTTTTTCTATAGTCCAGTGGATGTTGGCAATTTGATCTCTGTTTCCTCTGCCTTTTCTAAATCCAGCTTTAACATCTGGAAGTTCACAGTTCATGTACTGTTGGAGCCTAGCTTGGAGAATTTTGAGCATTACTTTGCCTAGTGTGTGACATGAGTGCAATTGTGCGGTAGTTTGAACATTCTTTGGCATTGCCTTTCTTTGGGACTGGAATGAAACTGACCTTTTCCAGTCCTGTGGCCACTGCTGAGTTTTCCAAATTTGCTGGCATACTGAGTGCAGCACTTTCACAGCATCATCTTTCAGGATTTGAAATAGCTCACTGGAATTCCATCACCTCCACTAGCTTTGTTCGTAGTGATGCTTTCTAAGGCCCACTTGACTTCACAGTCCAGGATATATGGCTCTAGGTGAGTGATGGTTGTGAAGATGGTTGTGTCACACCATGGTTATCTGGGTTGTGAAGATCTTTTTTGTATGGTTCTCCTGTGTATTCTTGCCACCTCTTCTTAATATCTTCTGCTTCTGTTAGGTCCATACCGTTGTGCCCATCTTTGCATGAAAAGTTCCCTTGGTATCTCTAAGTTTCTTGAAGAGATCTGAAAATTCTAGGTTTGTTTGTATCTTCCTGCCTCTTCCCAGGTTGTCTCTGTGCCCTTTGCTCCTGCGTGGCTTATATCCTCTTCCTCCTTCACTGCCTCACCCTTTTGCTTGCTTTGCTCATCCGGTCATGCAGTTGTCCATTTTTCTATTGTACACTAAGTTCCCTGAGGGCAGGAACCCTGTAACCTCCAGTGCAATGCTGAATGTGAGTTGAGTGCACACAACTTCTTGCGTGAATGGGGAGAGGCGGATATTTGAAGTATTGAACCCTCTGTGGGCAACTTAGTATCATCTCCTCCTTGACCTGGTGAGGTCTGCACCCATTTAAAGTGCGGTCTGGAGATGTTGAATGGGGTGTAGTGAGGATGGAGGCAGATGCCTTAGAAACGGTTCCAACAAGGCAGTGGTCCATCACAAGTAGGATTGGAATGGAGAAGACACAAACAAAGAAAACAAAGTTAGACACTGGATTGAACATATCTTAGAGGTGGGTGTCATGGGTTGAATAAGTGTTGTCTAACAATTCATGTCTACCCAAAATCTCAGAATGTGATCTTATTTGGAAATAGGACTCTTGCAGATTATAATAGTTCAGGTAAAATGGGGTTGTACTGGATTAGGGTGAATCCTAAATCCTATGTTAAGTGTTCTTGTAAGGAGAGCAGAGGATTCATGAAGAGGGCCGTGTGAAGGAGGAGCAGAGATGAGTGGTGGAGCTACAAGCCCAGAAATGACAAGCATTCTCAGGAGCCATTAGAAGCCAGGAAGAGCCGAGTCTGGAGCCTTCAGGCATTGCCACCTTGATTTTGGACTTTGGGGTTGAACTCTGAAAGCATATATTTCTGTTGTGTTAAGCCATCCAGTTTTTGGTGGTTTGTTGTGGCAGCCCTAAGAAAGGAATACAGTCGGGTTCAACATGCACTTGGGGTGTATGCATCAGAAATTCAGGGGATCAAATTCTTGGGTGCTAGTGTGTGTGTGTGTAATACTGTGACCAATGTTGTGGTTCTGTTTGTGGTAAGAAGTCTATTTTGCCAAGAACTACACAATGGCAAATCTCCTCTTGAAAGCTCCTGGTCACCTGAATGGAGGTGACCTGAGAAGCACTGGGGGCATCTTGAACTTGATGGGAAGTCATGGGCAGAGCCACCCCTACGAGGTACAGGAAGGAGAACTCTCACCAGGCAGGATCTCCTGGGCACTCCTGTTTTTATGCAGATGAAATCTGGCTAAACCAGTGATCTTGATGATTAGGAATAGAGACCTCCTCTACTCCTGTCTGCTGGGAAGAACACTGAGGGAAGTGTGTTAGGGAGTATGTTATGGTGATTTTGTGAAGAAGCGGATGGAAAGTGGGTTTGTTTTCATGGAAATGAAAATGGAAAGGAAAAAAAAAAAGTGCCAACAACCAAGCTGGTTTTGCAGTGAGTGCTGTGTAAGAGAGCTGTCTTTTTTTTCTGGGCTACCAGGCAACTCTGGCTCTCTGCCCAAAGCAGTGAGAATCCCACAAAGCAGAGGGTGGGACAAGGGATAGGTCAGCCCTTGGAGGATAGTCTTGGGCACCAGTGCAGGGCCTTCTCATGTCCTCCTTCTCAGCATTAGATGTAAGGAGTTATCATGAGATGTGCACTGGAAGCCGAGCTGGTTCCATTGTTGTCAGTGTTTTGTTGGAGCAAGTCTGTCTCCTTCTCAGAACCTTGGCCTCTTCCCTTTTACGGGAGCAAAATGAGGTTGGTGTGGGCATTGGGGAAGAACTTTGTGAAGCTTAAAGTGCTAGATAATATTGTTTCTTAGAGTCCTCCCCAGGATTGCATAGGATAGTATGTAGGGTCTTCATCCTTTGAGGTTCCGGGGTGGCTCATAGACTGTGTGAAAAGTAATGTGGATTTCAATTGGGGATGATGAAAAAGTTCTGGAGGTGGATGGCGGTGATGGCTGTACAACAATGTGAGTATACTTAATGCCATTTGAAAGGTGTTGGCTGGACAACAACGTGGGTATGTAATGCCACTAAGCTGTACACTTAAAAATGGCTGCAATTGTATGTTATGTATATTTTCCCATGAACAAAAATCACAAGCATTTTCCCCCAAAACAAAATAATACAGATACTGGACTAAGCTGATATTCAAGTAAATTGGACACCCTGATTATTGCACTTTGTGGTAAATGCTCACCATTTACAATCATTGTGAATGGTAAGCCCTGTTTGCTGCTGCTGCTGTTTAGTTGCTAAGTCTTGTCTCACATTTTGCGACCCCATGGACTGTAGCCCACCAGGCTCCTCTGCCCATGGGATTTCCCAGGCAAGAATACTAGGGCGGGCTGCCATTTCCTTCTTGAGGGGATCCTCCCACCTAGGGATCAAACCCAAATCTCCTGCTCAGCAGGCCGATTCTTTACCACTGAGCTACCAGGGAAGCCCTTGGCCCTGTTAACTGGGACTAAATTAACACACTATATTAATTATATTGGATGGCTCTGTAAGTTCCCTTGGGAGGGGGATTGAAATGAACTGTAGGCCATGCTTAATAACAGATGATCTGAGATCATCTTGCTGGTTCTACCTCTGCCCCCAACGTTATGCTCCCTCTCCAACTCTATGCTTTCCTTTTTCTTCTTCCCTTTGATTCACAGTTTACTCTTTATTCCAGGAGGTTAGGGTGGACGCAGTTTTTTTTTTTTTTTAATTAATTAATTTATTTTAATTGGAGGATAATTACTTAACAATCTTGTGATGGCTTTTGCCATATATCAACATCAATCGGCCACAGGTATACGTATGTCCCCCCATCTTGAACCCCCCTCCCACCTCTCTCCACATCCTGTCCCTCTGGGTTGTGCCAGAGCGCCAGCTTTGGATTGTCTGCTTCGTGTACTGAACTTGCACTGGTCATCTATTTCACATGTGATAATGTACATGTTTCAATGCTGTCCTCTCAGATCATCCCACCCTCACCTTCTCCCACTGAGTGGACACAGGTTTGCATCTGCAGCACAGAAATATGTGAGTGTCATGTGGCCTCACGCACTTCACCGAAAATGTCCTGCACTATCATGGACCTGGGTACTCTGGCTCAGACTTTGCTCCTAAAAGTGAGAACTGTTCGCTCACCTCCCAAAACATTTCATTCTCCAGGCCTGTGGGCATCCACATCAAAGCCTCACAGCAATTTTCTTCTTTCCCGAGCTGCTTCTGAAGATCAGAACCACAGGCACTGCCTAATAGCCTCTCTGTTTCTCAGGAACCCCCACCGGCTGAAGGCCCAGAAAAGAGCTCAGAAAGATGGACATTTTTTGAATTGAGAAATTGTTTCATTTTAGCATAATATCAAATGTTTAAAGTTTTGTATTCAAGTATTCAGACCTGTCTTGTGCCTCCTCCACATCATCTCTGATAACTACTCAGAGCACTGTATAATGGATAACTGCCCGTGGTGCCGGGTGGTTTGAGTCACGCACAGAGCCGGATATGGCTCTCAGATGAAATGGTCGCATGTGTTTCTGTCTTCACGGCTGGCAGCCGGTGTACTAAGAGGAGCTTGGGATAGGAAACATCAGTGCCTTTCTGGTGGGCTTCCTGTTGTTGAATTTTGCTCTACAGGTTGGAGCACAAGTCCCAGTCCTTCTCACTAGGCCTTTAGAGTCTGCGTGACCCAAACGCTCGCTAGAGCCTTGGAGGTTGCGAAGCAAGGAGCACCCTGCCTCATTCGGTCAGGAGAGGCAGGAGCACAGCCAGGTGAAGGTGCAGGAGCTGGCAGGAAGTTGGAAACCTGCTCCTGGAGGCCCTTCACTTTGAGATTCACAAAGGAAAGAGAGATGTCTCCTCACTGAAAGGTAAGAGTTTAAATTTATCTAAACTGAACATCACAGTCTGTTTTAGCTGCAGTGGCATATTTCCATAATGTATGTAAATTATATTTGAATTCTTATGGAGCCATGCTTAGAGGCAAAGTCAAATACCTTATCTTACTCTTGAGGTGGGGCTTTCAGAGCTGGAATACTGTTTAGTACCCTCTGAAGAGGCTGTTATCAGAGTTTATACGTTACAGAAAATTATCTAGAAGCGAGAGAGGCACTAACTGCAGTTTTGTCCTTTTTCTCCTCAGCAAAATGGAACTTCCTTCCTGCACATGAAGCCCTTCTACCTGCAGGTTATTCCAAAGGAGAGAAAGAAGCATGACCTCCAAAACCACCCAAGGAAATAAGTGTGTCTAAAGGAAGTGAATATATCTTCATGTGTGGGATATGTCTGCATAAAGTCTTCATAAGCGAACGTGCATAAAAAATTCTTCATAAGTGAATGTGCAAGATGAAGAAAATGCCGGCCCCTCCTCCTAGCACTGCAGTCCCTCCCTGCTGCTGCCATGTGGGAAACCTCAGTATCCTCACCAGGGCCACATGGGGAGCAAATGTGAACCACCCACAATCCTCTTCGCTGTATTCAAAACACGTCATAAGTAAGATGATGTCTGAAGATGAGAAGGATTGAAAGAAAAAGAGCATGGGTTCTTCTGGCATGCTGGTTTGAATGCCTGAAAGTGGACCTTAGCTAGAGGTTTCAGGTGCTCTAGCCCCAAGTTCAGAAGACAGGTTAGCCCCAATTTCAGAAGACAGGTTAGCAAACCTCTTCAGAGTGAGGCTATGAACACATGGTCAATGAAAACACCCATGAGAGCCAGCTGCTCTTGCAGCGGAGGGTCGATCATTTACACAGAGAGAGGGAACCTCAGATTCTGTCATAGGACGCTTGAATCATCTTTTGTGTTTTCAGAATCATTAAAAATGGAAGGCGACCACCATGTATGGAGTAGATGAAATCTTCCAGGGAAGAGCGGTAAAGTATTTGTTTTGACAAATCACCTTGCAAGTGATGTGAAAGCAGTTTGGAGAAAAATGTGCCCATCTGATGCTGCATCAGAGTGTGCTTCCCGTAGCCTAAACCTGTTGACATTAAAAAATATTTTTTGTGTTCTTTATAGATTTTCATAAGCTGGATGCACCCGAGAAAATAGGTAGGTGAGAAAAATAAGTTCTAAGACACATAGAAAAATAGGTTTAAGAGTTGAGGGTGTGTAAGAAGTAAAAGGAAATGATATAAAGATAGAAGTGATGTATAAATATTACAACAGGACATTGAATTTGGGGACCATTCCTCAAGGGTTGGAAAAAAAATTGGGTAAGTTTATAAAAGACACTGAAAAGCTGTAGAAAAAAACTAGATAATGTGGAGGATTAATGTCCTCTTGGGAGTTTAAGAATAATCTAAGTTATTCAGTAAAGTAATATCTGAAGATCTTAAAGACTATAAGGTATGGTAGCTTAGAAAGATAACCCAGTTCTGGAGACTCTTGTCTCTATTCCAGACAGTGGTAATGTTCTAGTCTAGTCTAGGAAGATCCTGAGATAATTTTGGACAACTTCTGGCTGAAGAACATACTGGTGACTGTTCTGATGAGCTTTGTCCCTTTAACATCAGAAGTGGCCACCCCTTGGCTGGGTGGCCCTTGACCATGGTCCTCCTAATTTTCACCTACAGGCTTGCTCTGAGCCAACTTCTAAGCTTGTGCTCCTCCCTCAGAGCTTCCCTGCACACGGTCTTCTCCTGGGCTACCTGACTGATTTTTTTTTTTTTTAAATTCCTGAGGATTTGCTTCCATGTCTGCATGACCAAGCCTTGCTTGGCCAAGCCACTGTTTCTGTTGATTTAGTTGCAACATCTGTTCCTGCTGGGGATGGTCAAAGCTTTCATAGCCTACACATGGTCCAGCCTGAACCCAATCTCTTCTGTGGTCATTCTGAGTAAGAAGCAGTGTCTTTCTCTCATACTTAAATGGACAGAGTCAGTTTCTATAGCTGTCACTGCATCCAGATTAAACAGTGACCTTGGCTGAACCATCCCTTACCCCTGTTTCAGATAAACTCAGCTGGCAAATAAAATGTCAGTGTGCTTCTTCCAACTTGTCCAGATGAAAGTAAAGTAAAAGACTTCATCAAGAGTTGGAGAAGAACCACATGGCTGGCCGCTGCTGCTGCTTGAATCTTGGATCTTGGGCTCAAAGATGGCAGTAAAAATGCAGGTGACACTGCTGCTGCATTTGCCTGGCACACCTATAAAATATGCTGCATATTTTATCCTTCAGTGTTGGAATGGTATTTCCAAGTATAGGCTCAAAAATCCTAAGATGTTTGATTCTAATATGAAGCCAGGGGTTCTGTCCTGCAAATGCATCCTGGAGCCCAGGGAGAGGATCAGTCTTCTGTGACATTCGCTTCAAATTCTTCCATCTTCTGGAAAAAGATGTGGGTCTGCATCTTGAAATATGCACTTTGAACAAGAACTACTGATCTGTAGAAAACCTGGCTTCCTTTAAACAAATTCTGTTTACAGAAACCTATCAAAAATATCAAAGTAAAGCATCAGAAGGTCGTAACCCAAGGAGATAACGTGAAAAATAAAGTTCTATGCGACCCAAACTGCCTTTGATTCATTTGGATTTTTATTTTCCGTCCTTTTCCTCTCTTATATTTCTCTAATAAAATTAAGTATACTTTCAAGATCTACTTAATATTGTGAAAAATGCAGAGTCCAGACATTGGGATGGCTTTTCTAATAAACAAGCAGCAGCATGGTGTGGTGGAGAGCTTGGGTTCCAATTATGTCTTTGCTGCTAATCCCGGATAAACTTAGCCTTGTCACGGCACCTCCCGGGCCTCTTTATTTTCTTTTCAAATCTGTAAAATAAAGAGGCTCTCAGGGGGAATTCCTTCTGGCTCTAAAGTCCATCAGCTGTGAACTGCTGATGGTTTCTTCTGTTTAGATGTTTCTAGATTTCTCATAAACTGTCATAAGAGCCAGAGTTCAGTAGGGATGGAAACTCGTGACTCCATTTGCAATAATGTTGAAAACTTTAAAATGCAAATGTAGGTAATTATTAATAATTTGTCTTCATTGCCTGAATATATTATACTTTAAAAATACTGTATTCTAAAATATAATCTTTAGACAAACTGTTATGGAAAATAAATAATTGTTGCTGCTCCTTTCAAACCCTTCAGGGCTCCTCAGTCATCACCTATAGTGGTGGCTGTCAACCCTGGCTGTGCACTAGCATCACCTGGAGAGCTTTTAAATGTACTGGTGCCTGTCTTCCCACCTCAGAAGTTCTGATGGAATTGGTCCAGTGTGGGGCTGGGTACCAGCATTTTTAAGAGCCAATTTAAGAACCAGTGACATGCAAAATCAATTCAACTCCTGAGGCTGGTATATAAGACCTCCCATGCATGCACCCACTTACCCACTTGCCCTCCATGCTGACTATCTGTGTCCCCTCCAGTGTGCCATCATGTCTACACATGTTGTCTCAGACTTCCACACCTTGGCAGCTGTCATTATGGCTTGGAATGCCATCATCCTGAGAAGCCTAGTGTTTTGTTTTATTTGCTTCCTCCCTGCAGTGTAGGTTTCTTTATTGGCATAGTTCCTATAATACTTTATAATGGCGTGATTTACAGTAATCTTCCTGTACTATATTTTATAATAATGTATTTTACTCATGGAGCTTCCTTGATGGCTCAGATGGTAAAGAATCTGCCTGCAATGCGGGAGACGTGGGTTTGATCCCTGGGTTGGGAAGATCCCCATGAAGAAAGAAAATGGCAACCCACTTCAGTATTCATAAATCTGATCATGTCTCTCTTATGCCTAAAGCCCCTACCCCCCAGTGCCTTTCTCTTACTGAGGCCTGTCAGAAGATCCATAGTCTGAGCCTTCCTCTTTCTCAGACTCCTTCTCCTGCCACTTCCCGCATCTTCACTTCACTGCAGCCAGTCTGCTATTCCTAAAACCTGCCAAGCTTGTTCTCATCTCAGGGCCTTTGCACACGTTCTTCCCTTTCCCTGGGGCATCTTCCCTTGCCCTCTCATTTGCTTCCTTCCCAAGGATCAGGCCTTAGCTCATGTGACCTCCTTAAAGTGGTCTTTCCTGACCACTAGAACTAAAACAGCACATCCCTCCCTCATCACACCCCAGTCCTACTGCCTTTATGTTCTTTTAGGACTTACACTATCTGAAATGATATTTTTATTTTGTACACAGAGTATTGAAAGCCTCCCATTATTATTGGAATATAAGTTCTGTGAAGATAAGAACTTCTCTGTCTAGTAGGGGCTCAATAAATATTGAGTGGTTGGGTATTCTTTGTCTCCTCTATAAGATAATGCTATGGCCAGCATAGTGACTGGAAAGCGTATGAACCATGTTCAATACATGGTGGATGGGTGAAGAGCTGTAGGTACAACAGTGTGACTGGAAATCTCTAAATAGTACTAATAAACACTAGACAGTCATACATATTCATTCTTCTTAATTTCTAGTTTAAAAAAGGGGAAAATAAACATTTGTCTTGTAGTTTTGGTTGTATGAGATTTTCTGCTGGCAGATATTTTGTGAGAATTGTTTCAGGTGGAGATGTATTTTTGATGTATTGTGAGAGGAGGTGAGCTCCATATCCTACTATTCTGCCATCTTGATTTGGCTCTCCCCCAGATATTTTTCTTATTACAAGAAAATTAGATTCCATGTCTCCATAACTTCAAAATCTTCATTTCTAGGGTGTACACCAGTAGGCACTCCCTCTCTCTAGAGATCCGTTCAGGAAGTAACAAAGGAAATGAGGTTCCTCTGGGAAGTGGTTTTGCCTAGAAGCCCCAAGTTTAAACTGTGACCACTGCTCTGAGCTAATCTGAGAGGAAAACATGGTTTTCTGAACCTCTAAATTTGGAGATTTCCAAAGAGGTGACTGATGAGTGAAGATGGAGATGGCAGGAACTAGAGAGAACCTCAGGACTTTGCACTAGGAGCCTGGCCCAGCACTCCCACAGCTCTTTACCTTAGGGATACTGCTGACCTGGGGTCCTTGTGGAATTTTTGAGGAGGCGATGCAAGGTGACAGATGTAACTTCTCCCTAGCTTGGCTCTTGCCCTGGGATACCTACAGGTAGAGAATCATTGGGAAGGTAGTCAGAAACTTTGGGAGAAAGGTGGACCATCAGAGAATTTCCTAGGGAACATGAATCTTTCAGGTGTGATCTGAGGAGAAAGGGGTAGCAATTCTGTTTTTGGTCTATAACATGAAGGGGTTGGGCTCAATACCCTTCCATGGCTCCTGTTTTCAGCCTTCTCAGTCTGCAAGCATTTGTGAGCATTTTGTAATTGAAGCATTCAGCATCCAAACTGTAGGCAAAAGTGATCCAGCTGACCTTTACACCAAGTGATTCTTTTGGCACATACATCGAGTATCCTCAGTGTCGAATTCCATGACATCTTTTGTTCTGTGGGACAGTAGCAAACGGAGGCAGTAAGTTACCATCACAGTGAGGTCTGATTGGGACACTATTGTCTTATACAGTAGCTACCAGCACATGTGGCTATTAAAATTATTTACAACTACAATAAAATGAAAAAGTCAGCTTCTCCATCAAATTACTACATTTGAAGTGATCAGAGGTCCCATGTGGCCCCTGTGGACAGTTGTACACAGAACAGATATGTGTATTTCCAACATCACAGAAAATTCTGTTGGAGGGTGCTGATTAGGAGGGCACCCCTACTAAGGATGAGACATGTTTAGTTGAAGAGCTGCTAAGACTCCATCCATCTCAAGGGCTGAATGAATCTGTGGCTTTGTACTGAGAGGATCAGATTCCTGCTCTTCCTCTGCTGACAGTTTTTTTTAGTCTCCAAAGGTGCTATGCCTGGTGGGGAGGGACAAAGCAACTGCAAGGAGTGCCTGTCTGCCTGAGGACATTGTTATTCACCTCAAGGATTGCAGCAAGATTAAGAGATGATGAGATGATACTGGAAAGCCCTTAGAAAAGTTGAAGAGTTGCATGAGTGCAAGGCATGATGATTGTTAAGTGAATGCATTAGACACAAGGCAACTCGGTCCTGGCCCCTCCTTGACTTCCATCCCTCCAAACCAATCAAAGTGGAGTTGGAATTGAAGCAGTGGGGTTTGGTTGCCATTGGCAACTGGCTCTCTACCTGGTCTAAGCTCTGAGAACCTGGGTTAGAGAGGATGGGGGAGGGTTCAGGGAGAGCAAGGAGAGCTGGCTTCTGCTGAGAGAGTTGTTTGCCTCAACTTTGAGGGAGCTCCTGGAGTGGTGGTGAGAGTCCTAAGTTGTATCTGGTCAGGGGCTCAGCTAGGTTTGAAAACTAGAGGAAGCTCCCTTGGAAGAGGCTTCGGGGTGCCACCCTCTTCCCCAGGTGAAGAGTGAGCTCATGGAAAAGGTGACTGACTCTGTCTACCCTCTCTGCTTCTTTTCATGTCTTTTCATCATGGTCTAAATTCCTGCCATGACAACATAGTATGCTAAGTATTGTAAGAAATACATCATTTTTGATGACTGTTGGCAACTACATTTACATGCCCTCTGGTTTGGGTTAGGTCTCTGGGCCTCTGATGGAGAGGACTCTGGGAGTGACTTGGAAGACAACCCCATCTGTCACCATTGTCAATCCTACCTTCAAATATGACACTGTACTGGGAGCTATCGAAAACCAGTGACAAGCACAAACTCTGTCCCGTGTAGACACTCAGACATAGGCAGAATTTTTCAGAATACATACCAAGAGAGTGAAACTCTACAAGTTGACTCCTGGAAAGTCATGGACTTATAGCTACATGGACCTTGATTCTAATCCTGTCTATGGACTATGTAGATAGTCCGAGGTGGGCTTCCCTGGTGGCACTAGTGGTAAATAACCCACCTGCCAGTGCAGGAGATGTAAGATGTGTGTTTGATCCCTGCGTCAGGAAGATGCCTTGGAGGAGGGCATGGCAACCCATTCCAGTAGTCTTGCCTGGAGAATCCCATGGACAGAGGAGCCTGGCAGGCTATAGTCCATAAAGTCACAAGAGTTAGACATGACTGAAGCGACTTAGCACACATGCATGGACTATGTTGTTAGGCTCTATTAGCCTCAGTTTCGGAGAAGGCAATGGCAAGCTACTCCAGTACTCTTGCCTAGAAAAATCCCATGGACGGAGGAGCCCGGTAGGCTGCAGTCCATGGGGTCACTACAAGTCAGACATGACTGAGCGACTTCACTTTCACAAATTGGAGAAGGAAATGGCAACCCACTCCAGTGTTCTTGCCTGGAGAATCCCAGGGATGGGGGAGCCTGGTGGGCTGCCATCTATGGGGTCGCACAGAGTCAGACACGACTCAGAACCAGCAGCAGCCTCAGTTTACTCATATGTAAAATGGAAATAATAATGCTTTACTTAGAGGGATGTAGTAGAAATGAATGATAATGACTTATATAAAGGACCAACCAGAAGGCTTGGCACATTGAGTCACTTAAATTATTTCTATTCTCTTATGAGGGGTCAGTGCTGCGATTTGGATGGGATTGATGGAGCATGGGAATTGATGCTTGAAGACTGGGAACCACTCCATTTCACCAAGTATGTGCTCTCTATGGGCTGTCTGAATGACAGGGTAGAGGTGTGTGTGGGTTACTGAGCCAGGGAGGCCCTTCCACAGGATAAAGGCTCACAGGTATGAAGGAGCCTATTTCTCTTTTGTCCTGAGCCAGTGGTTGACATTTTAGCAGCTGTAGCTTTTGCTCAGCCTTAGGCTCTAGTTGGGCAGAAGTTAATACTTGTGGGCAATATGACTACCCTGCAGTGAAATCCCAGGGATTGGTAGAGGGGTGGTACATTTAGTTTTAGGGGAAGGAGGGGAGGATCTCCATAGCTCCCTGGCACCTCATGTTCAGTGAAAAGCTGGCCCACTCAATGTTATTGGTTGGTCTCTGATGAAAATTTACTTCTCTTAGTTCTGTTTCCCATTTTACTGTAGAATATCAGTGTGCATTGTGTGAGAGAGGCAGGAAGGAGTTATGACCAACAATGGACTGACTTTCCTGTCAGAAGGGGAAGAGTTGGAGGTGAGTCTCTCTGGGACTCTCAGTCTGCCTGGATATGGGAGTGGTGCCTTGCTGAGATGGATCTAAGGAAATTGACAGTGAAAGTGTTAGTCACTCAGTTGTGTCTGACTCTTTGCGACCCCATGGACTGTAGCCCACCAGGCTCCTCTGTCCTTGAGATTCTCTAGGCAAGAATACTGGAGTGGGTAGCTGTTCCCTTCTCCAGGGGATCTTCTCGATCCAGGGATTGAACCTGGGTCTCTGCATTGCAGGCAGATTCTTTACCATCTGAGCCACTTTTTTCCACTCAAAAAACCAGATATGGAGTGAGAACAGTTCTCACGTGGGACCAGTGTTCTGAGTACAAGAGGCGATTGCCCACTGTTGAGTATGAGGTATAAGGCAGGAGGAAGCTGGCTTGGATAAAGTGCAACCAAGAGCATTTCAGAGTGCCTGTCTCAAAAGATCCCTTGCCAAAGTCTTGCCAAAAAACCTGATTCTGTGTAGATGTAGCTGGTATGAGCAGTAAGAAACAAAACCAAACAATTACACAGAGACATAGTGCGTCACTCTGGTCCTTTACGAACCACATCAAGCTTCTAGCCTTTATTCCAAGGAATCCTTACCTCCTTCCTGGCGTCTCACAAACTGTTCTCTGTGATGGAAAATGTTGAACTCTTGGGAAGGAACTGTACACTTAGTCAATACCCATTGCCAG
Source organism: Moschus berezovskii (assembly GCF_049115385.1). Classification (NCBI taxonomy): domain Eukaryota; kingdom Metazoa; phylum Chordata; class Mammalia; order Artiodactyla; family Moschidae; genus Moschus; species Moschus berezovskii. The sequence continues at coordinate 90,179,802 of NC_142460.1, forward strand.
GGACAGTATTGGGCACTTTGTCATGTTATTTTAGTTTTCATAGCATGCTTTTTACCTATGCATGTAAAATCCCAGTTTTTCAGATTAAGACACAGAGACTCAGAAGTGTGAAGTGTCCTGCCCAGGGCCACACAGCTTGTGAATAGCGTTAGTTTTGGGAATCGAATCCCAGAACCGACTTTAGCGACAGTTCATGGAGAGCCCCACATGTCAGATTAAAAGTTTGGAATTCTTCAGAAGGCAGCAGGGAGTTGTTGACTGTGACCAACAGTTTGATATATGAGAGAAGATGTTTTCCTCTTGAGTACACACAGAGGAATTGTGTATCAGTAAAAGCAGTCTCTAAACCTCTTCCATTTTTATGAGCCCTTGTGAAACCCCTGGCCTCAGTTCTTTATGCAGTCAAAACTATATGTGCTGTCTGGTTCCAGTCTCAGGGCTTCTTGGAGCCTGTGGAGTCTCAGGCCATGAGCCACGTCAGCTGCCTTCCTGAAATATACTTTATGGTCTTCCTCAGTTCCCACTCCCTTTATGCTCTCAGAAGTGATGGATGTGTGCGCTGGAGTAATTGTCTGAAAGGTGATCTGGGAAATTGGACCCCACAGGAGTTTTCTCGATATTGTTCATATATTCACACTTCTGCCCACCTCAGACATGTACTCTGGTGACCTGGTAGCTCAGCTGTGCATCCCACATTTCTATTTATGTTGGTACTGTTTTGGGCTTGCGTTACTGACATCTGGAATGCCATGAGTTGACTGAGGAAAATATCCTGAATATCCTGTGTCTGCCAACACAGTGCTGGCCTTGTAGGGTACACTGCATCAAATGTGCCAAATGAGAGTGATTATCAGCAAGAAACTTCTGAGAGAAGTCCTATGCAGGGGTTGCGTAGAACCAAAAGAGATTGCTCACTAGATAGGTGGGTGGGTATTGCTGAGAGGTGTAGGTGAGGGAAGTGTTCCTAGAGGCAAAAAATGAAGTTATATCAGTTACCTATTGCTGTGTAACAAAATACCCATACTTTAGTGGCTTAAAATAACTGCTGATTTGCTTACAGCTCTATGGGTCAGCGATATGGGTTGGGATCAGCTGGGGTCAGTCATATCAGTTCAGTTCAGTTCAGTCGCTCAGTCGTGTCTGACTCTTTGCGACCCCATGAATCACAGCACGCCAGGCCTCCCTGTCCATCACCAACTCCTGGAGTTCACTCAAACTCATGTCCATTGAGTCGGTGATGCCATCCAGTCATCTCATTCTCTGTCGTCCCCTTCTCCTCCTGCCCCCAATCCCTCCCAGCATCAGTCAACTTGACGCATGAGGTGGCTAAAGTATTGGAGTTTCAGCTTTAGCATCAGTCCTTCCAATGAACACCCAGGATTGATCTTCTTTAGAATGGACTGGTTGGATCTCCTTGCAGTCCAAGGGCCTCTCAAGAGTCTTCTCCAGCACCACAGTTCAAAAACATCAGTTCTTCGGTGATCAGCTTTCTTCACAGTCCAACTCTCACATCCATACATGACCACTGGAAAAACCATAGCCTTGACTAGACGGACCTTGGTTGGCAAAGTAATGTCTCTGCTTTTTAATATACTATCAAGGTTGGTCATAACTTTCCTTCCAAGCAGTAAGCGTCTTTTAATTTCATGGCTGCAATCAGCATCCTCAGTGATTTTGGAGCCAAAAAAAATAAAGTCTGACACTGTTTCCCCATCTATTTCCCATGAAGTAATGGGACCAGATGCCATGATCTTTGTTTTCTGAATGTTGAGCTTCAAGTCAACCTTTTCACTCTCCTCTTTCACTTTCCTCAAGAGGCTTTTGAGTTCCTCTTCACTTTCTGCCATAAGGGTGGTGTCATCTGCATATCTGAGGTTATTGATATTTCTCCCGGCAATCTTGATTCCAGCTTGTGCTTCTTCCAGCCCAGCGTTCCTCATGATGTACTCTGCATATAAGTTAAATAAGCAAGGTGACAATATACAGCCTTGACGTACTCCTTTTCCTATTTGGAACCAGTCTGTTGTTCCATGTCCAGTTCTGACTGTTGCTTCCTGACCTGCATACAAGTTTCTCAAGAGGCAGGTCAGGTGGTCTGGTATTCCCATCTCTTTCAGAATTTTCCACAGTTTATTGTGATCCACACAGTCAAAGGCTTTGGCATAGTCAGTGAAGCAGAAACAGATGTTTTTCTGGAGCTCTCTTGCTTTCTCCATGATCCAGCGGATGTTGACAATTTGATCTCTGGTGCCTCTGCCTTTTCTAAAACCTGCTTGAACATCTGGGAGTTCACGGTTCACATATTGCTGAAGCCTGGCTTGGAGAATTTTGAGCATGACTTTACTAGTGTGTATGATGAGTGCAATTGTGCGGCAGTTTGAGCCTTCTTTGTCATTGCCTTTCTTTGGGATTGGAATGAAGACTGACCTTTTCCAGTCCTGTGGCCACTGCTGAGTTTTCCAAATTTGCTGTCATATTGAGTGCAGCACTTTCACAGCATCCTCTTTCAAGATTTGAAATAGCTCAACTGGAATTCCATCACTTCCACTAGCTTTAGCTGCAGTCATTTGACAGTTTAACTGGGGCTGGATGGTCTCAGATGGCTTCATGTCTGGCAGTGGTGCTGGCTGTCAGTGGGTGTCTTTCTCTATTCATCTGATGGCTTCGCATCCACCAGAGGACAGAACTGAGTTTCTTTACATAATGGCAGAAGTGTTCCAAGAAGATGAGACCAGAAGATGCAAGACCTCCTGAAGTCAAAACCCAGAAGTCACACAGTGTCTCTTCTGCTACATGCTGGCACAACCATGTCTCAGACTAGCCTAGGTTTGGGGTGGGGAGGGGTAAGGAGATAGATGCCACCTCTTGATGGACAGAGAGACAGTCACATTGCAGAGGAGCATGCACACGTGGATGGGAGGACTCAATGTGACCAGCTTTGTAAACAATCTACCACAGAAGGACTATGTTTTTCTAACTCTTCCTGAAGTTTGAACTGCATGTTCCCTGAGGAATTCCTGCCTGTGGAAGAAATTAGAATTTGGATTCTCAGGCAGATGGCTTAATAGCTGTGAGCAGTTACCATCAAGGTCCCTGAATAAAATCATCTTCCTGGGGGTTCTGAGAAAGGTTCTGGTGGGTGTCCTAAGTGTCCGCTCCCTAAACCTGGCACTACCCCCCGTATGTTTTGGATGCTTAGTAAGGAGGGCAGCTTGGTGGGTGGAAAAGCATGAGTTTGGAGTTGGACAGACGTGGGTTTAGCCAGCTCACCTTTGCACTGACTGGCTGTGTGGCTCTCAGTAGATTACTTGACTTTTCTGAATCTTACTTTCCTCATCCATAATATGACTGTATTTACTTTGTGTGATTCATGTAAGGTGTAAATCATTCAATAGAGGGTGATGGTGTTCCAGGAATCATTAGATTCTATTCTAAGGGGATAACAAACTCAAGTTCCTCATTCAGAGCTCCTGAATCATGTTGCCCGCCCCTCGCACCAACACACACACACACACATCCTCCTTTACCTTACCTTGGCATAATGGCCAGAAGGTCTTCAGTTCCCACAGATCTTCCTGCTTTATTCTGTCTTGATTGCTGTGGGCTGGGAAAGTCAGAATGGCTCTACCTAACTCCTTTTGGTCCCTTGTAGAAACTTAGAGGAGGAAGTTTGAGAAAGCCAGAAAGAAATTTCTTGCTCTCGATGGCAAGAAATTCTACTTGAGTACTGAAGGGAACAGCCAGAAATGATCCACAGGGAATTAGGTCTCTGCTTAGGAAAACAGAGTGGGGTTTGGATGCAGAAGACTGGACTCCAGGCCTTCTAGATCTGAGGCGTTGGCTAAGTCTTTTAGCCTAGCTTTCCTTATCTGGGGATCTGAATTTGTTCTGCAAGTTTGTTGAGAATAGGAGAAGAACATTCGCCCAGAGCCTCGCAGCATTCCTGGAATGTAGTGGGTGCACAGCAAGTGATAGCTTTGTGATCATTCTTGGCTCTGTCAACCCTGTACATCACTGCTGCCTGCGCACTGGGCCTATGCTATCAACAGGAGTGAGGATTCCATGCTTTAAATGATCCACCTCCTGGGATACGATAGCCGCATTTCAAAAAAGTTGTGTGTCACATGAAGTTGTATTAATTGAACTGTTTTTTTAATTGATGGGTCTGATCATTTATCTCAGAGAAAGCATTTATTGGAAAGCAGACATAATAGGAATGGTCAGAGCTGTCACGGTCAGCTTCCACCCCTACAGCCATGCCAGCCCAGAAATTGGCTTCATGAGATTAAGGAAATAACTTGCCAGGGTTATGAACATGTATTGCTTTTTATAATAGCTAAAGTAAATTTGATAAAGAGAAAAAAGACATGTGAAGAGAGAAGGGTTGGGAGGACAGAGCCTTAGTTGTGGCCTATGTTTAGACTCTTTAGAAAAGACCCTGATGCTGGGCAAGATTGCAGGCAGGAGGAGGGGATGACAGAGGGTGAGATGGTTAGATGGCATCACTGATTCAATGGACGTGAGTTTGAGCAAGCTCTGGGAGATGGTGAAGGACAGAAAAGCCTGGCGTGCTGCAGTCCATGGAGTTGCCAAGAGTCAGACACCACTGAGTGAGCTGAACTGAACTGCTATTTATATTGTGGCCGTGGTAGTCCCAGACTGGATGGAAGGGCATGTAGTTAGCAAAGGGCAGACACAACCGGGAGTCGACATTAACCCTCTGTTACACTTTGTGGCTGAAATGGTGCTTGGGTTGATTGGAAGACTTGGCAGGGAGATGAGGGGGGTGTAGGGTCCACAAACCATTGAACTGAAGTTTCCTTTACCTCCTTTGTCTTTGCCTTGGCCTCCAGGCCCTGTGATAACTGGGGAAAGAATCAAGGTTTACTGTTATTTTCAGTGGCCCTATCTCAGGGCCAGTTGGAGAAGCTGGGACAAAGCCTTTGAAGTGCCCAGCTGGGCAGAGATGAAGATTCTCCAGAAACTATGGGGAAAATATATATAAAGCTAGTTGTTGATACTGTGAAGCAAAGAATGCCCTGCCATTCATCACTACCTAGGCATCCCTGATGTTCCAGCAGACTTTCTGCAGCAGCGAGGTGGGAACTTTGCCCCCTTTAGGCACAAGGCTTCCTTGCTCATTCATTGCTGCCAGTCTCCGCTCAGGTTTGGGCTGTCTGCATGGAACCCCTCCACCAGTAACTTTCATGGCAGGCTCCTTTCTTGGGGCCAGCAGGGCCTTGTCTGCCCTTCTAGGATGTCAGGCTGTTGGGCACAGTGCCCAGAGGTCTGAAATCACAGCTCTCTCTCTGGAGAAGGGCACAAGTGCAGGGTTCCCTTTGGGCCCTTGTGCATGTGGCTTGGTGCTGGGTCTCTGCCAGCTACCCCTAACCCCCTAGAGTAGCCCTGACTGACCAGACCTGAGCTGGAAGAGCATAGCCAGAAGAGAGCTTTCCAGTAAGAGGTGGGGAGGGAGCAGCCTGCAGACATGCTGTAGGTATGCTCTGGAGACAGAGTCTTGGGTGTGAATTCAGGACTTTGTTACAAAGCTTAGGCTCTCAGCTTCTGAACCCTGATCACATGTAAAAGGGATGGGGTGAGCCACATCAGAGCCCCCATCTCCCCTGATGATGTGGAGCTTTATGGTACCTATGGCAAGTTCAGGCCACTATGTTTCTTGGGCATTCTCCACTCCTAATCATCTTTTCTGGCTTCTGCCTCAGACAGAAGGGAAAGAGAGAGGCCTTATCTTTAATGTGTTCCTCAGTGACAGTAAATCTGTAGATACTGGATGCACCAGTTTGTTTGAGAAATGTATCCTCATCTAGCTGTCAGCTTGTCTGTTTAGCCCTCACCAGGTGTCTTGGGGAAAAGGTCCCAACCCTGCTCTTCTCATCACAGGGCAGGTGTGGAATGGTGGCTAGTGGACCTTTGCCCCAGGGTCCAGGGAGGGACAGGAAGGCTATGTAGTCAGGAACTGGAGGTGGGCTTTGGCCCAGGAGGGTCCTGTGTATGTGGCCTCAGCTGCAGGTAGAAGGGTTTGTGGCTAGGGACTCATCCACAAGACCTGGAACCTGGAGAGTCTTGACCTCTCTCATTGGTCAGGGCTCTTTTTCCTTTCTTGATTTCCATGTTATAATCCTTGGCAGGAAAGATATTTGGAGAATGACTCGAGTCTTATGAGCTGGTCATCCTCTTTAGAACTGAGAAAATAACAGCAGGGATTAATCCAGAGAGGGGCTTCCTTTTCTGCCTTGTCAGTCTGTGTGGGGACCTTGTGTTGTCCTCTGAAGAGAAGGGGCAGCTGGCAGGACCCTATGGCCCTGGGCTAGCATGACTTCTGTTGACATCAAGGCTAACTTGCAGGGGAGACCGTTGATGGGGCCCCATCTGTACTGCCAGAGGAAACTTCTCCGTTCTGTGCTTCCACGTGCCCTGTACTGGGTATGGTGATGAATGTGGAGTAACAACATACCAAGTTCTCTGTCCTCAAGACGCTTACAGAATGTTAGGAATGTAAGACACACACCCCTGGAGGCACTGAGCGCCCAGCAGGGTGTGTTCCCTGCTGAGCATCCAGGCCTGTTCTCTGGATCACCATGGATGTGCATGCTCATACCTTTTAGATTTCAGGTTCTTCTCTGTCTCTGCTCTGTATGAACTCTATGTGAATACCTTTTTCAAGATGTCCAAAGTGGAATTCAGCCTCTTCGCCCAACATACATGGTTTTTCTTTCTCAAGACTTAAAGCCTTGTGTTTCTTCTTGATTTCTTTTCTCCAATGGCTGCCTCAGACCCAGTAGCTGTTTATAACCTCTTGCCTGCATTCCTTTTTTTTCCCTCTCATCCCCATTTTTAACCTCATGTCTGGCTGCTTCAAAAGCCTCCTGACCAGCGTGTCTCATCCTGCCTTTCTCCTTGGTAGGTCACCTGGATCAGTCTTCCTAAAACAGTAAATATGTTCAGTCGCTCTCCACCTCCTAGAGCAGAGACTTAACTTAGGATCATATCAGAATCATCTATAAAAACATCAAGTGGGATGGTTGGAGTTACCAGGGAATCCATCCTGAGGGAATCCCTTAATAGTATTCGGTGAAGTGATCATTTTTATTACTCAGCAGTCTCTATGTGAATCACCCACATTGTGATACATTTATGGTGACTTGCAAAACCTGGGATGACTTCTGTCTGCCCCTCAAATGTGGCCATGGCACCTGTCCTCGTCATCTGACCAGTATGTGCTCAAGATTTTGACTCTTAGGGAGGTTGCTGCTGCTGCTGCTAAGTTGCTGGAACCAAATATCCCTTTGAGCAGAAAGCAGCTGCTGGTTCCAAAAGTCAGGGCATACACTCTCAAGCCAAATGTAGCAGACCTGAGTGATGGAGAGGGGCAAGCACTAGAAGTTAGGAGTCCTGGCCCCAGTCCAAGTTCAGCAGTCAGCCATATCACCTCATCTTTAACTAGTTCCTCCAACCTGGTCTCAGTTTCTTCCAATGTAAGAGAAGGCCTAATTCTGGATTATTCATGCCACTACTCTCCTGTTTTCAAGGCAATCTGGGAGGCGACTGCATTTGCTAACTTCATGTCAATTTTATCCTTGCCTCAAGCCAAAAAGCCATCCTCAGACCTAAAGGCTAAAAGGAATTATGGAGTGTTGGTGTTAGGTGGGACCTTGGAGATCATCTGAGTCAGACTTCTACCTGATGGACATTCATAATATTCAGAAAGCAAAGGAGACAGCAGATTGATTTCCTGTCAGACTCCTGGGGCAGGGAGGCCCCTCACATCCCAAGGGCTCAGAGCACTTAGTAAATATCACTGACCTTCCCTGAGAAGAGGCAGAAGTGGTCTCTGCTGTTAGAGGTGGACAGATGCCCGGTTGGGCACCACCATGGGGGCAGGTGTGCTAACTGGCTTCCTCTGCTCTCCCCCTGCCTTCCACAGGACCTAGGAGTCTGGGGGTTCTGCCCTGTGCAGATGGAAACCTAGGGGAGACCTCCCTAGGGGAAAGCCAGTCACCTCCCATGTGTTTAGGACAAGGCCGTTCCTTAGACAAGTGTGGACTCAGGCAAAACCCTCTATTCTCTCCCTGCAGCATTTAAAACACAATGAGTATCCTGGCAACCTTGGCCACAGCCTGTGGTCTAGTAAAAATATCAGAAACGGCAGTTAACAAGGAGCAATATTAGGAATGGGAGGGTCATAAGGAGTCAGCGAGAAGGTGTTTGTGAAGTGCCAATGAGGAGTGCAGGTGGAGTTTGCTGGTGGTCATTGTATATTAGTGGCCATTAGCCCAGTTTTTCTTATCCTGCAATAGTTCCCCTCAGTTTCCTAAGCCAGTCTAATCAGTGTATCCATGCCAAAGGTGGACTTTTCCATAGCCACTTGATCTGAGCCAGTTCCCTAAAGTGGGTTTGGACCACTTGCATCTGCATCCCCTGGGGGGCTCTTTCCCAAGGCAAGACCTGGGCTCTGCCTGGAAGTGTAGTTCCAAGCAGTGGCATGCAAATGTTTGCTTGAGATAAAAGCTGGACACAGTTTCTATATCCCTTTTGTTGGATCCACAGCATACCTTGTTATTAAAAGGGTGATGTTTAAATAGCACAAAGCAAGCAAGCAAAAAGAAGATAATTCTTTCAGAGCAAACATTTTAATGAAACAAATGCCCAGGATACATTGCTGTATCTTCTTCATTAAGCTGTATCTTCTTTAAGCTGTATCTTCCCCTCCCTCAGTTTTCCCCCAACCATAATCATATGCGTATACTTTGATCAAGACGAGGCCTAGCTGTTCTTGGTTTCATTGCTGTGGCTCTTCTCAGCTGCTCTCCTTGCCTTGGCCCTGTTCTGCTGGGACTGCTGTTTCTCACCTGCCCAGGGAGACTGGTGGCTTTGAAAAGGGGTCCCCTGGCCTTCTCTTCCCATTCCTTCTGAGCAGTCAAGACCCAGCCCGCCAGTCCTCCAGCTCCTACCTTAAAAGCCAAACAGTTTTCCATGATTTAGGAAATGGAAACTCTGTTTCACAGACTCTCCTTCTTTCCTCTTACGCTTTAGCGTTTCCTTGCCCCAACTTTCACCAAGAAAAGTGGGACAATCCACCTCCTCCTTTTTTTCCACCTGGATAAAAGTTAAACGTTTCCACATTGGCTGTTAGCTCAGATAAAGAAGGGAGTGGGTGGATGCACAGAGAAGTACCAGAAGGACCTTGCTGACTATTCAAAAAGATCCCAGTTGAAATCTTGACCTCAACACTTATGAGCTACATGACCTTCAGCAGATCATATAAATGTTCTAAGAACCAGGCTTCTCACCTGAAAAGTGGCAGAAGAGGATGCCCTGCCTCACAGAGTGGAAGTAAGGATTCAGTTTAGTAAGTGTCCCTCACACGTGAGTTACTCAGAGAGTAGCATCTCCCTTCCACTCCCCTCCCCTGGTCCTCTTTCCCACAGAGCTCACTTCATTCCCTGGTCTCCTTCCCCTCAACTCCACTCCGCCCCCTTGCCTGTATTTATACACCCGCCTGTCTCTCACCTCACTTCCTTAAGGAGCAACACCATTCACACTCTACATACAGGTTCTCTGACCCCAACTTACAAGTGGGCTCTGTCTCAAAATTCATTGAAAGGTCAGATGGCAGAACTAGCCTTATAGTTTTCTAAAAAACACATTTATGTGTAATAGATAAACCCCTCAGGCTAAATACAAAATAACTCGCCACATGTCATGCATTTGCAATTTTAAAAAATAGAGAATGCGTTGTTTTAATTGCATGGACAGCGAAGACCTCAGCAAAGGAGAGTCCTATTTATTTTTTTCTGGAAAGCTGCTTATGATCAGAAGCAGGTTAAGTTAGATGATGAGGAGGTGGGCGTTGAAGTTTTTGTAGAGGCTCGGATGTTGATTTGGGGTGCTGCCAAGGGCTTTTGAGTTTTTAGCTTTGGCTATTAGCTCTCATTTACTTCAAAATGAGTGGTTCTGCCTTCTTCCTCATACAGGTGTAAATCCCTGGTACTGATCTTGCACTTCAGTCATGATTAGGATTATTTTTTGGCTCAAAATGGAACAAAGCAGGGAGGAGAAAGTAGAAGGGAGGGAGAAGGAGAACTTTTCCTGAAGTAGTTTGAAGAGAATTGGAAATAAAGAAAAGAGACAGGCCTAGGATATTCTGTGAAAATACAGTTTGTAGTGGAAAGTGACTCCTCTGAGGAATACAGGAGAACAGCATCTCTTTTGTGGGGAAGAAAGGAAGGAGGCAGTAGAAAACAGAAACCAAGTCAGGTGGGAGAGTGAGTGCCCTCAAGTGTTTTAGAAACAGGGTACAGTGTTTCCACATTGACTGTTCTGATCCCAGGAATGCCTTTATAGTGACTGCATCCTTCTGCCGTAGGAAATATCAATCTGATGAAAATTATATATAATATAAAATTATCCTAAGGAAATTAAGCCCAGATGTGGATATTGGAAGATACTAACTGGTCAGAAATCGAAACCATAGGGTGGCACATTTTGGGGGGCCAGAGAAAGGACTCGAAGGTAGTGTGTTAGTTATCTATTTCTGTGTAACAAACGACTCTGAAACTTAATGGCTTACAGTAACACATTTTTCGTCTTACAGTTTCTGTGGGTCAGGAGTGTAGACCCAGCTTACTGGGTCTGCTGCCTCATGGCCTCTCATGAGGCTGCAATCAAAGTGTCATCAAGGTTCCCACTAAATGATAACTCTTCACTGTCCCCTCCCCTAGCCGCCACCATTCTACCTTCTTTCTCATGATTTTGCCTAGTCTAAGGTACCATATTTGTCTTTTTTGTGGCTGACTTATTTCACTTAGCATAAGGTCCTTGAGGTTCATCCTTGTTGTAGCATATGTCAGAATTTCTTTTCTTTTTAGGGCCAGACAATATGCTAGTGTATATATATATGTTTTGTTTATTCATTTATCTGTCAATGGACACTTGAGTTGCTTCCATATTTTAGCTACTGTCAGTAAAGCTGTTATGAGCATAGGTGTACCAGTATCTCATTAAGACCTGCTTTTAGGTGGTTTTTTTTTTTTTTTTAATATATACCAAGAAGTGGAATTGCTGCACCATTTGGTAATTCCGTCTTTAAAATTGCTGTACTATTTACTGCAGCAGCTACACCATTTTACATTCTCACCAACAGAGTGCAAGGGTTCAGTTTCTCCATACCCTTGCCAACATTTGTTATTTTCTGTTTTTGTTTTGTTTTTTATAGTAGTCATCCTAATGAGTGCGAGGTGGTATCTCTTTGTAGTTTTGATTTGTGTTTCCGTAATGATTAGTGATATTGAACATTTTTTTGTGGTTTATTGACCACTCTTATCCAAGTATCTTCTTCATGTGTGATTGCTTTTTATGGTAGAAAAGGACATTTCTCATCCATTACTAAATCCATACAGTTCCCAATCAGAACCTGTTGCAAATAGGTGCCCATTTGTTTACTGAATGAAATGCTAAGATCTCTGATTATTTCCCCCAGTTTATATTTTCATTAGGCAGGGGCTGAGGCTAATGAACTTGTTATTTTATCCTAGGAATAAAAACCTTCTCACTTTCCCCGTAGAAAATCTCTCCCTCCAGCTCAACCCAGTCCACATTTTGACAATTAAAGTGACTCATTCTTTTGATGTAAGATGTTTCCCTGGCCATGTCTTATCAGTGCTCCAAGCCTGAGTTTATCAGAGTCCTACTCAGTGGGAGTTTTGACAGAGGTGACTGTGGTGAGAGAGAATAGTTATTCTTCTGGAAGGGGAGTATGGCAGAAGAGGGGAATGATACTGGTAGAAATGGCTAGTGATTTAATATATCAATGATCTTGATGACTTGGCAGTGCTGTCCAGAGCTCACCTTGGTAGGGGTACAGGAGAGCTTCCTAAAAAGCACAGCAAGTGGGGCAGACATGGAGCACATAGATCTTGCTGTCTTTAATTCATGTGGAATGTAGGCTCTGTAATACTCTTCTCTCTCCTCCCCATAAAGAAGTCAATGTCTTATATATAGTGGAATATTCAGTTCAGTTCAGTCGCTCAGTCGTGTCCGACTCTCCGCGACCCCATGAATCACAGCACGCCAGGCCTCCCTGTCCATCACCAACTCCCGGAGTTCACTCAAACTCATGTCCACAGACTCAGCCATAAAAGGAACAAGTGTGAATTGGTTGAACTGATGTGGATGAGTCTAGAGCCTGTTATACACAGTGAAGTAAGTCAGAAAGAGAAAAACAAATATATTAACACATATATATGGAATCTAGAAAAATAGATATTGATGAACCTATTTGCAGGGCAGGAATGAAGATGCAGACATGGAGAATGGATTTGTGGACACACCAGAGGAAGAAGAGTGTGAGACGAATTGAGAGAGTAGCCTATATACGTACTATGTATAAAATAGATAGCTAGTGGGAAGCTGCTATATAACACAGGGAGTCCAGCCTGGCCCTCTGTGATGACCTAGAGGGGTCGAATGGGGGTAGGGGAAGGGAGGTTCAAGAGGGAGGGGAGATATATATACACACACACACACATACACATTTATATATAGTTACAGCTGATTTGACTTGTTGCATGGCAGAAACTGACACAATATTGTAAAGCAATTGTTTAGTCACTCAGTCATATCTAACTCTTTGTGACCCCATGGATTGCAGCACACCAGGCTTCCCTGTCCTTCATCATCTCCTGGAGTTTGCTCAAACTCATGTCCATTGAGTCAGTGATGCCATCCAACCATCTCATCCTGTGTCAAACCCTTCTCCTCCTGCCTTCAGTCTTTCCCAGCATCAGGGTCTTTTCTAATGTGTTGGCTCTTCACAACAGGTGGCCAAAATATCGAAGCTTCAGCTTCAGCATCAGTCCTTCCAATGAATATTCAGGGTTGATCTCCTTGCAGTCCAAGAAACTCTCAAGAGTCTTCTCCAGCACCACAGTTCGAAAGGCATCAATTCTTCTGTGTTTAGCCTTTTTTATAGTCCACCTCTCACATCAATATATGACTACTGGGAAAACCATAGCTTTGATTATACGGACCTTTGTAGGCAAAGTAATGTCTCTGCTTTTTAATATACTGTTTAGGTTTGTCATAGCTTTTCTTCCAAGGAGCAAGCATCTTTTAATTTCATGGCTGTAGTCACCATCCACAGTGATTTTGTAGCCCAAGAAAGTAGTCTGTCACTGTTTCCATTGTTTTCTCATCTATTTGCCATGAAATGATGGGACCAGATGCCATGGTCTTCGTTTTTTGAATGTTGAGTTGGACTACAACCTTGCCTAACTCAATGAGCTATGCCATGTAGGGCCACCCAAGACATATGGGTCATGGTGCAGATCTGACAAAACGTGGTTCACTGAGGAAGGGAATGGCAAACCACTTCAGCAATCTTGCCTTGAGAACTCCATAAACAGTAAAGCTGTTATCCTCCAATAAAAAAATAAAAGCAATTAATTTTTTTTGAAACCACATTAATTTCTTAAATCAAACACAATATTGAGCATTTGAAATTTATGACATAAATATATTGATTTGGTTGATGGAAGGGGAAGTATTTCTGAAAAACACAAAGTCAATGTCTTATGTTTAGAGGTACCTAAGTAACCCTCCTGTTAAGTGATATCCTCAAGAGCACAGTGAGAAGAAAGCAGGCCTTCTACGTCAGACCTGCTGAATTTAGTATCTAAATAGAGGCTTCTGTGGCACCCTGGTCACCCATCCAGACACAGGGAGTGTGTGGGGATGAGAATCTATCTATGATCTTTAGCAACCATTCAGATTCCACTTTATTAGCAAATGTTCCCAGAGCTGCGGGTATGAAGGGTGTCTTCCCGGGCTTCTGTTCCCCTAAAGATTTGGGTGCTGAGCAGAGGTGATAGGGAGGGAGGCAGGGAGAATTGACTCTGAATGGCAGAGTCATAAGCCAGGAGAAACCCAGTGGTTGCAGAAGATACCTTTAGCAAGGCTCATGGGGGTTAATGGATACATGAATTATAAATGGATTAACTGAAGCCCCAAGGTGGAGTGAAAGAAAGGTAATGGGCCAATTAACTGTACATTGTGAGGGTAGATTTCTGTTGTAAGTGATTTATTAAAGAGTTACAAGTGGAGGAAAGTCTTAAGATTTATATTCGAAGGGAGAAGAACTAAACACATTCGTTGAAGGGCAGTGGGATGTCAGAGCAGAAAAATATTAGAGAAAACTCCCAAATATATGCATTTCCCATTAGGGTAAATAGACTGGGGGTTTTGAATCCTGACTGCAAATAGACTCTTCTAAGCATTAGAAAAAAAAAAAAAAAACACACCCAAGGCCCCACACCAGAGAAATTAATGAGAATTTCTGGCCTGGAGCCTGGGCATCATATTTTCCTGTTAAACCAGGATTGAGCCCACAGTGTTTAAAGCAGATTTTGGCATACTTAGCAATCACCTGGGGATTTGTTTCAAATGCAAGTTGCAGGACCCCACCTCTAAAGACTCTGACTCAGTAGGTCTGGGGTGAAACAGGAATCTGCAGTTTTCACAAGGTGTCTAAATAAACTGATTCTGCAGTGCAGCAATGGAGTGGAGGATGTGCACTTTCAGGACAAGGACAGTGAGAAGACAGTCCTGAGGGGCTGGGATTGTTGAGGAGAAAAGCTGTGTAGGAAAAACAAAATTTCTGCAAAGATTTTTCTTCAGAGCAAAAGCTGCCTTACTTAGTATCATATTCCCCTCAGCAAGGCTGGTTCTGACAGAAATTGGTGTCTAGTGCTTGAATTAGTCCCTTAATTACATTTACTTTCAGCTTTTCTTGTCGTGTGCTAGCACAGGCAGTGGGTTTATCATCAAGGATTTGACAGAGGGAGTACTTTGGACAAGAAAAACAGGAGAAAGTGTTTAGGGGAGGGGGGAGTGTGTACTCTAGTACCCAGTGGCCAAAAACTCCAACTCAGAAGGGCCTGAGTTACTACCTGTTTGCAAGCTAATAAGTTAGCCTGGGTCAGAGACAAAGGACTTCGTTACTCATGGCAAAACCAGTAGCATGAACTTTAGCATATTTTTGTGGCTACCCCTTACCCACAGCAGCCATGCCAAGGGGGCCCGACAGATGCTGCACATGAACAGGTAAGGCAAATCTGCCTAGCCTTTGTCCCAGAAGGAGATATCTTTATTACACTGACGAGCAAACAAATCTGCTCTTGCCTCAGAGGGAAAGGTGGTGTGAAACAAAAGTTATCAGGGCTTCTGCTCATAATTGCAGGGCACCATGGAGAACTGTCTAATGCCTGACACCTCAGGTCTCCCAGTGAGTAGGTATTGCACTAAGACTGTCCTCCTAGGGCAATACCTAAAGAACTAAAGAGCCTCTTGATGAAAGTGAAAGAGGAATTTGAAAAAGCTGACTTAAAACTCAATATTCAGAAAACGAAGATCATGGCATCTGGTCCTATCACTTCATGGCAAATAGATGGGGAAACAATGGAAACAGAGACAGACTTTATTTTGGGGGACTCCAAAATCACTGCTGATGGTAACTGCAGCCATGAAATTAAAAGATGCTTGCTTCTTGGAAGAAAAGCTATGACCAATCTAGACAGCATATTAAAAAGCAGAGACATCACTTTTCCAACAAAGGTCCATCTAGTCAAAGTTATGGTTTTTCCAGTGGTCATGTATGGATGTGAGAGTTGGACTGTGAAGAAAGCTGAGCACTGAAGAATTGATGCTTTTGAACTGTGGTGTTGAAGAAGACTCTTGAGAGTCTCTTGGACTGCAAGGAGATCCAACCAGTCAATACTGAAGGAAGTCAGTTCAGAATATTCATTGGAAGGACTGATGCTGAAGATGAAGCTCCAGTACTTTGGCCACCTGATGGGAAGAACTGACTCATTGGAAAAGACCCTAATGCTGGGAAAGATTGAAGGCAGGAGGAGAAGGGACTTAGGATGAGATGGTTGGATGGCATCACCGACTCGATGGACATGAGTTTGAGCAAGCTCCAGGAGTTGGTGATGGGCAGGGAAGCCTGGCCTGCTGCAGCCCATGGGGTCGCAAAGAGTTGTACACGACTGAGCGACTGAACTGAAGACTGTTCTGGTCTTCTCACTACATGTCACATGCTCCAGGCAAGACTGAGCACACAGGTTTACTTTGGAATGGACATGGAGTGGAATGTGTCCCGAGACGGTAATCCAAGTACTCATAAGGCTTCAAGCCTTATATTTGTTCAAGTGTTGATATTGTATGTGATGTCAGCACATACCTTCAGAGCATGCATGGGATTCCAGGAGTTTTGAGAGAGGCACAGGAAGCAGGGAATAGAAATGCTTCTCCCTGTGACCACCCAGTTCTTGTCTCTGGAGAAGTCTTACATACAAGATTGTATTAAAAAACCATACGAGGGAAATATTTATTTATACAGTGCTTTACAGTCCATAACTACTTTCCCAAACTACCTTATTGTACTCCACAATTATTTTCCTCAATTTCTGTGCATGGCCATTGAGAAAATGTAGAAAATGAAACTAGAACCAGGTCAGGTCTGTCTTTCTCTAGGAAGCAACTTTGAACAGAGTTGGAAGGTGATGATGGAATGGGATGGAGAATAGATAGGACATCAGGAGCAGAAAGCATTTGGAGAGGAAAAGAATTTGTGTGCAAGCCCCAAAGCTGGAATAAACAAAAAAACAGGGAGCAGTTCTCTCAGTCCTTCCAGGGCCTCTGACTTTCCCCCTAGTGTTTGTGTGTCTGAGTGCTGTCATTTAGCTTCAAGACTCTAACGAGTCCCCTTCCCACCATCACCAACACTGACATCCATCTGCCAGTTACTTGGAACACAGTCCTACCTGAGGAGGCTGGGGGTGTACCAGATCACTTCTGAAGACTCTCAAATCCCTGGCAAGGTGTTCCTTTTATCTGTTGCTGACCCCAAGACATAACAGCCTGAAACAAAAGCCATTTTATTATTCTCGTGATTTTTGTGGGTCAAGAATTCAGGCAGGGCACAGTGGGGGTGGCTTATCGCTACTTCATAACATTTGAGGCCTCGGGGGTGGCTCTGATGATTAGAGATGGCTGGGACAGGTGCACTACTGCTATGTTTGAAGCTTCCATATTGGCTGTAGCTAGATTATTTCCCTGCCATCTTTTGCTTCCCCAACATACACATACACACACATACACATTGTGTGTGCGGAGGCTGGGATGTCTAGGTCGGCTTTTCATACCATGTCTGATGCCAAGGGTAACAGCTGAGCTGGCCAACCATTTCCCTTTCTTTGTGTGGTCCCTCCACAAGCCTCCCTGGGGCTTTCTGATAGGATGGGGGTCTCAGGGTAGTTAGATTTCCTATGTCGTGGTTGGCTTTCTCATTGTGAGTATTTCAAGGATCCTTGGCAGATGCTCCAAGGCCTTAGACGGCTCCTTCCACTTCATTCTATTGGTCAAGCAAGTCACTAAAACCATTCCAGAATCGAAGGAAGGGGAGTGGGCTCTGTCTCTTAATGGGAGGACCAGCAACAATTTGTTGTCGTCTTTTAATCTACCACAGAAGGTCTTGGCAGATCAAAATTCATATCTTCAGGTAGGGGCCTGGGAACCTGTGTGTTTAACAAATAACTCCAGGGGACTCTTACTATCAGGAAAGTTGGGGAAATACTGATATTTAGAGTTGGCTGTTAAAATAGAATGTGTTTGCCTTGAACTAACTGTATGTGTATAAAACTTACATGCTCCTGAAAATTGTCAACATGTGTACTTTTATTCTTTATTGACTTGACCTAGAATTTATTTGATATTTGATCTAATTTAACCCCCTTCATGCTGGTCCTGAGTTTCCCTCCAGATTCCCTCCTCTCCCAACTTTTCCTGCCCTGTTGTGTTTTGCAGGTTGCCAACTCCTGCAGACTGTATTTCCCAGGCCCCATGAGATCTGGCTCCTAACTGAATTTGGTTAGTGGAAGACACTGGCAGGAAACTGAAGGGTGGAGAAAAAAAAGGAAATAGGAGTATTATGCTCCTTTCTCTCTGATGACTCCATTTTCTGGGTGAAGGAAGTTAGGCTCACCTCTCCTGGAAATGGGAAATTTCCATGGGTGACTCTGACGCCATCCTATTTGGCTTTGTAGCTTTTCTGTTGTTTGGGTAATCAATTTTCCTCCATTTTTAGTTCCCAGAGTGATTTTTCTTTGTCTATTTGGACCCTGAATAAAATATTTTCAGAATTTTTTTTTCCTAACTTAACTCTTTTTCACCACCAAGTCACTCTCACTGACTCCTCTACAGATAGAATCCAATTTGACTTTCATTCTGGAATTTCTTTTAAGTGCAGTTTCTGACATTTCCAAAAGAGAGACTGAAAACTAAATGGAAAAATAGCAATCTTTAGTAGTCCTACCAGAGATAACTCCTCTTTAACCTTCAGTATATTTCCTTCCAGTCTTTATTTTCCTTTTTTCTTTAATGTATTTTCTGCAACATTTTAATGTATTTTTTACATAGTTGAACTCACAACAGGTATATTTATTTTTGCATCCTTTCTCTTTTAGCTTGATATTTTATCGTAAGCATTTTCCCATTTCTTTAGAATTCTTCATAAACACAACTGTTAATTTGTAAAAGGAGCCAAAAAGGTAGAATTCGGGAAAATTGTGACTTTTGAAATTCTGTGCCCCAGAAAGAGGGTGCCAACTGGAGTGTGAATCTGTGTCTCTCAAACTAATTGTTCACTAGTGCTTGCAGTGCCCATGGCATAGTGGGAGAAGTGGGAGAAAATGATCCAGGATCAAGGACTGATTTGGAGCCAAGAGGTCACATATGAAGCAATCAGAGAGAAATAGGAGAGTGGAAAAAAAAATCAGATGCTAGGTGGAGTACCTCAGACTGTGAGTGTAATGAAAGAGCAGAGGCAGGGGAGACCAATATGAGCTGGGCTAGCCCCACAAAGTCTCTTCTAGTGATTCCATTGGTACAGAGTCACATGGCAGGATTCGCACAGGTCTAGAGGAGAGGGAAGGAGTTCCAGGGCAAGGAGGGTACAGATTAGGGATGTTGGACTCAGGGAGATCCAATTCTAGTCCTGGCTCCCTTATTTCTATTATCTGTGTGATGATAGACAAATTAGGCGCCTCCCTAGGTTCCAGTTTCTTGGTGGTCATGATACTACTACTTACTTCTTAGAATGAAATGCAGTATTCAAAAAGAGTTACCTTATTCCCACCAGGATGAACACTACGTCCAGGTGAGCATGGAAGTGAATAATCTTCATGTAAGACCTGCTGTTGGCTATCACCTGTCGGTAAACCTTCATCTCCATGTTCAGTTCAGTTCAGTCGCTCAGTCGTGTCCGACTCTTTGCCACCCCATGAATTACAGCACGCCAGGCCTCCCTGTCCATCACCAACTCCCAGAGTTCACTCAAACTCATGTCCATCAAGTCAGTGATGCCATCCAGCCATCTCATCCTCTGTCGTCCCCGTCTCCTCCTGCCCCCAGTCCTTCCCAGCATCAGACTCTTTTCCAGTGAGTCAACTCGTCGCATGAGGTGGCCAAAGTATTGCAGTTTCAGCTTTAGCATCAGTCCTTCCAATGAACACCCAGGATTGATCTCCTTTAGGATGGACTGGTTGGATCTCCTTGCAGTCCAAGGGACTCTCAAGAGTCTTCTCCAACACCACAGTTCAAAAGCATCAATTCTTCGGCACTCAGCTTTCTTCACAGTCCAACTCTCACATTCATACATTGACCACTGGAAAAACCATAGCCTTGACTAGACGGATCTTGGTTGGCAAAGTAACGTCTCTGCTTTTTAATATGCTATCTAGGTTGGTCATAACTTTCCTTCCAAGGAGCAAGCGTCTTTTAATTTCATGGCTGCAGTCACCATCTTCAGTGATTTTGGAGCCCCCCAAAAATAAAGTCTGACACTGTTTCCACTGTTTCTCCATCTATTTCCCATGAAGTGATGGGACCAGATGCCATGATCTTAGTTTTCTGAATGTTGAGCTTCAAGCCAACTTTTTCACTCTCCTCTTTCACTTTCATCAAGAGGCTTTTTAGTTCCTCTTCACTTTCTGCCATAAGGGTGGTGTCATCTGCATATCTGAGGTTACTGATATTTCTCCCGGCAATCTTGATTCCAGCTTGTGCTTCTTCCAGCCCAACATTTCTCATGATGTACTCTGCATATAAGTTAAATAAACAGGGTGACAGTATACAACCTTGACATACTCCTTTTCCTATTTGGAACCAGTCTGTTGTTCCATGTCCAGTTATGACTGTTGCTTCCTGACCTGCATACAAGTTTCTCAAGAGGCAGGTCAGGTGGTCTGGGATTCCCATCTCTTTCAGAATGTTCCACAGTTTATTGTGATCCACACAGTCAAAGGCTTTGGCATTGTCAATGAAGCCGAAATAGATATTTTTCTGGAACTCTTGCTTTTTCCATGATCCAGTGGATGTTGTCTACTAAAGCATAAATGGTTTGCCCTACAAGAGCAGGACAAATTATCAGTAGTATCTGAGTTGAGTTGGAAGATATATTTCTTGATGAAGCTGAACCCAAAGGGCACTGAGCCTTTGCCCAGTGCTCCTTGTACACTAGGCACCGCCAGGGCCTTTGGATCAGTGTGGTTTCTCAGATTTCAGCCTGGTCCTTTTCCCTTTTTAGATGGGCCCTTATCTATGGCTTCACAAGAAGAGGGTTGAATATCAGGGAAAGTGTGTTTTCTAAGGCCGTGTGTTCGAGGACTCTGAGCTGGTAGACCTGAATGTTAGGAAGAGAAGCGAGTCTCGATGGTAGGGGGTTAGGCAAAAGGTTGGGGATATCACCAGCATGAGAACATGTGTATGTAGTTGTCAGATACTGCACATTGGGGTAAATATCTGTGGACCGCAAATACCTTTAGAGTCTGTTTGCAAAGTTGACTGGTTATTACTACTAGAAGAGATGTGGGAAGAATTAGTGAGAAGGTTAAGACTTAGAAAAAACCACATCCACACATTCAGAAGGTGGAAAGAACTTTTCCTGTAGCCCTGTGTTAATTACCTTCTCTCCTGGAGCTTAGCCAAGCTGCTGAAGCCTTGCTTACCAGACCTCACAGGGCCTCATTCTTCCCCACAGAGTCCCTCACTTTCCTCAAGACCTCCTATGTGACGTGGTCCTTGGGATGCTGCCTGCTATAAACCGATAGGTTATCCATTCCCCTGTTGTAAGGATCAAACTGATGGTGCACGTTGAAGTGCTTTGTTGAGGATGGAGAGGGAGCTCCTTCCGAGTGGACCCTGACCTTCTAAGAGTCATAATAGAATGTTGCCATTTCCAGAACCTCCTCATGAGTCTCCCTGTGTGGGCAAGGTGGGAAGATGGAATCGGTCTTTTCTTTCTCCTCCCCAAGGGCCTTACAGAGCCACCTGGCTTATCCAACCTGCCCGAAAAGGAGGTCTTAAAATATAAAGCCTCAATGAATCACTGCCCTTGGATGCTTATTCCTGGGCACAGAATTGACTCCTCAAGAGCCCCTCTCTTTGCCTCCACTCTTATCTACCTCTTGACTCCATTGTTTGGGTAACAATGAGGAGCCGAGTTTAGCAGTGAGCGTGGGGTGCTTTGTCCGTGCTTCTGCACAAAAGGACAGCTGCTGAAGCCTGCAAAATTCTGCCTACCTGCCAGAAACCTAATTTCAGACACTTGTATCAAACTCACCTGCACTCATGCACTCATATAATTGTTTTAATTCTCAACAAAATTGCTCTTTTGCATAGGGAGGAGGCAGAGCTCCCTAGAGCCCAGAGGAAGGGAACTGGGGACATTTCTTTCATTGCCAGCTTTGTCCTCAGGGCATGGAATTCTTCCCCCAACTACCTACTCTGAATACTGGGAATAAATGGGAAATGGGATAGAGTGTTTTCCATGCCTCCACTGATCTTGTTACCAAAATGCTAGTCCATGTTCCTCACACACAGTGAGGCCAAACAATACCCATGCTGGAGTTTGCAACAGAGAAAGGTTTACTGCAGGCCCCACAAGGAGGTGGGTGGATCATGCCTTAAAAAGACCAAACTCCCTAAAAGCTTTTAGCGAGACCTTTTCTAGGAAAGAGTCAGACAAGACTGAGCGACTTTGCTTCACTTCACTTTCTAGGAAAGGTGAGGGAGAGGCGTGGTTAGTTGTTGCAGATTTCTTGGTGCTAAATCCTTTGTTCTTGAGGTCAAACCACAGTCAGGTAACAATGTTCCTGTAAAGCTCTACCAAACAAATATTATTCTCTGTTCTGACAAGAAAGGGCAAGTTTACAAGGTTCAGCTGTTACCCTCCAAGGTCCAGACCCTGGCTAAGAGGAGGGGGTCCTTGCTCTGGCTGGTTACCCTGCCTGGGGCCACCACTCAGTCTGAGTCCTCCCACCAGTACCCAGGCCCTCCTGAAGAGGCAGATCTCAGCTGGTGGCTCCCTCTGGGCCAGGTCCCCAGGCCCTGCGCATCCGTAGTCACTGAAGGAGCCAAGCATCCAGGACCCTACTGGCCCTCAGGCTCCTCAGGCTGCTTATACTGAGAGGGGAGCTCTAACTGCTGCCACTCTAACCATCCCATGGTCATGGTCTTGCAGTAACTATAACCATAGTGGCTTGCACCATAATGGTGCCCAGCAACTGCTGCATGCTAAGGGTTGCACATTGCCCTCCTCTATTGCATAATGTGATTCCTCATTATTCATAGCTCCCCTTCTGCTTGTTATCTCTCACCCTGTTACCAAGCAATGGTTACTATGAGACCATTAATGGTCACTCAGCCATTGTTCCGCACTGCAAAGACCCCTCCCCCAAGCAACCAACTGTCCACGTGTGACCATTAGTGGTCCTGCTCAGCCATTGGTCAGCACTGCACTGGGCCCCTCCCCCAAGCAACAAACCATCTGTCCATGTGTGACCGTTAGTGGTTCTGCTCAGCCATTGGTCAGCACTGCATTGGGCCCCTCCCCCAAGCAACCAACTGTCAATGATCTACCGTTAATGGGGCTGTTCAGCCAACTGTTGCTGGAATGGTCATCAGGCAGAGAGTGAGGTAAGAGGTGAATCCCGGCTTTCTCCCTAGGGCAATCCAGCTTACCTGGCCTCAGGCCAGTGGGTGAGCTGGGTGCGGGGTGGGTGGGGAACAGGCTGAGGGACTATGTTGTGCAGGGCTCCAGAGCCCTTGCCAAGGCCACACATGGGCCCAGGCCTTGAGGCAGTGGTGAACCTCTCTCCCATCCCTGCCTTGCAGCCTGATAGTGGTGCCAGGCTGCCTTGGGACCTAGCACCCACCATACGGGCTGCCTGAGGGCCAACTGGGTCCTGGGTGCCTGACTCCCTCAGCAATGATAGCTGGGCAGGGTTTGAGGACCTGGCCTTAAAGGAGCAGCCAGCTGAGATTTGTCTCCTCTTAGCCAGAACCTGGACCTTGGAGGGTGAAAGTTGAGCCTTGGGACCTTGTCCTTTCTTGTAAAAACAGAATAACATTTGTTTGGTAGAGATTTATAGGAACATCATTACCTGGCCATGGCTGACATCAAGAGCAGACACCAAGAAGTTTGCAACAACTAATCATGCCCTTCCCTCACCTTTCCTAGAAAAGGGCTTTGCTGAAAACTTTTGAGAGATTCGGGGGTTTTAAGGCATAATCCACTCAATCCTTGTGGGGCCCTGTGTTAAATTTTTCTCTGTTCCAAACTCAGACATTTTGGTATTTGGCTCACTGTGTGGCAGGCACAGGGACTTGTGTTTTGGTAACAGTCTTAGCCAAAAACCCTCAGAACTGCCCCTCGGTGACATCTGCATGATGTCCATGGTCCTCTCCTGATTTGTGTGGCCTGAGCGAGCATCCCTGATTTAGTCATTTAATTCCTGGCCTGGGGGAGGTTGTGCATCTCAGATTGGGGTGAGCTGCAGGTGGTCAATGCTCAGGTAAAGATTGTTTTAAATACTGGTTGGGTGTGTGAAGCACTTGGAGAAAAGGTGAAGCGCTCCTCCCATGAGAGGTATTACTGTTATCATTGGTCATACTGATAATAATGGAAGCCGCTGTTTCCTGTTTCTGAGATTGAAGAGATTCAAATCCCAGTTCATGGACTGAGGACAACTGAGAAGAAGGGCAGGGTGAAGGCAGGGGCAGCAGTGACAGCCAGGAATTTTCTATAAGCTCACATCAAAGAAATTCCTCAGCAGCGTACTCCGTTAGAGCTTTTTCTGGCTGTATTGAAGTTGGTCTTTCTTGTCTTCATTTCTGAGTACAAAAGTGCTTTCTTTTTCTCTTTGGCTATTCTTTTCTGAATCTTTTTCTTCTTAATCACATAAATACATACACGTTGAAACTAACACAATGTTGTAATTCAACTATATTTAAATTGAAAAAATACATGTATAAAACATAGATACATAACTATATAAATGTAGGAATAACAAACATAAAGCATGCATGCTTTATAATCTGCTTCTTAAAATCCCAAACAAGTTATTTGTAAACATCTTTCAATATTATATTTCTATAAATTATTTTTAATGACTCAATAGTGTTCTATCTTGAAGAAGACGTTCTTATCTCTCCTTGCTATTCTCTGGAACTCTGCATTCGTTGGGTATATCTTTCCCTTTTTCCCTTGCTTTTCACTTCTCTTCTTTCCTCAGTTACTTGAAAGGCCTCCTCAGACAACCACTTTGCCTTCTTGCATTTCTTTTTCTTTGGGATGGTTTTGGTCACTGCCTCCTCTGCAGTGTTACAGACCTCTGCCCAGTTCTTCAGGCACTCTGTCTACCAGATCTAATCCCTTGAATCTATTCATCACCTCCACTGTAAAATCAGAAGGGATTTGATTTAGGTCATACCTGAATAGTGGTTTTCCCTGCTTTCTAAAATGACAACAAAACTGCCAGCTAACATTTGCTGGAATAATTTCTTGCTATATAGTTACCTAGGAATATATCAAGCACTGTGCCAAATAATAATACCAGAAAGCAATTACTATAATTATACCCGTTTACAGGTGAGGAAATGGAGGCTTCAGTTCAGTTCAGTCGCTCAGTCGTGTCCGACTCTCCGCGACCCCATGAATCACAGCACGCCAGGCCTCCCTGTCCATCACCAACTCCCGGAGTTCACTCAAACTCATGTCCACAGAGTCGGTGATGCCATCCAGCCATCTCATTCTCCGTCGTCCCCTTCTCCTCCCGCCCCCAACCTTTCCCAGCATCAGAGTCTCTTCCAGTGAGTCAACTCGTCGCATGAGGTGGCCAAAGTATTGCAGTTTCAGCTTTAGCATCAGTCCTTCCAATGAACACCCAGGATTGATCTCCTCCAGAATGGACCGGTTAGATCTCCTTGTGGTACAAGGGACTCTCAAGAGTCTTCTCCAACACCACAGTTCAAAAGCATCAATTCTTCGGCGATCAGCTTTCTTCACAGTCCAACTCTCACATCCATACATGACCACGGGAAAAACCATTGCCTTGACTAGATGGACCTTGGTTGGCAAAGTAATGTCTCTGCTTTTTAATATACTATCAAGGTTGGTCATAACTTTCCTTCCAAGGACCAAGCTTAAGGAACTTAATTTTCAAAAGGGCACATAATTCTTGACTGATAAAGCCAGGACTTTAAGCATTCTGATTTCAGACCCTACATACCTAACAATTATGCTGTGATTTATTTAACTGCACTCTTATTGTTGAACATTTGGGATTATTTTAACAAAAAATTATAAACACTTGTTTAATCTTTACATACATACATAATGGTATTGTTGACTAGCTTTGCCTTATATCAATTCTAACATGTTTGAAGAACATGGTATTCTGCAGACTTATAGCATGTTAAACTTTTAATTTTCATGCTATGTTATAATTTTTTTATTTGATTTCCTGAATTTCCATGATGCTGGGGGAAGGGGCCCACTTCTTTGGATGCTTTAGTCAAGACCAGCCCTCTCCTCTTGCTTACCAAGCCCTTGCCTCTGGCCTCTAAAAGTAAGCCCTAGGTGCTGGTTATAAACAGACACCCAGAGTGAGGTCTTCTCCTGTCCCCTCATTTGCTCCCAAATTGCTTTCACTGTCTCCTGGATTCCAGACTCTGTCAAATCATAGGCTGACTTAGTCCTCACCCCATCCCTCCCAAGCTGTGACATTCTTCCAGCTATGGGTAACATCTTTCCTGGATGATCTCTGTTGGGCTTGATCTCCAGCTTAGTCTCAGCTTGTGAAGATAGTCCATTCTAAAAGCCATTTCCAGTCCCAGACCCTCCGACAGGTACCTAATGATGTAGGGCTTGTCCTCTGCTTTGACCTCAAGCTCCTACAGTGTTGTTCACAGGAAGGAATTTGTCAGGTGTTGTCTTATTATTTTTTCTTGCTTTACAGTTTATCTGGGAATGTTCTGCCAGCTAGTTTTCTCCATTGCGTCTTCAAAGATGCTCTCTAGCATGTCCTCCAACCCACCTTCAGCTGCTGTCACTGTTCACTACTGGGGGGCTCCCCTCCCTTTCGGGTTACGCTCAGTGACCCAGGTGACAGCTCCGTGAACTGTCCAAACAGCAAAACCGCATTGATATAGAGCCAGAGAAATGGCTTCATTACCATGAGGCGTTAACTCTCTCTTTGGCTAGATTTCTGATTATGGAATTATAGGCTATTGTGGGCATGGAGGGAGGGGTTAGATTTTAGGTGGCTGGGGAGCTTTCTTTTGCTTACTTCCAAAGATAGTCTAGGCTTGGGAACTGTCTCGAATGGGGTGCACACAAGAGCAGCCATGGATCCCTGATAAGCCTGGGTCTGATTCTACATTCCATAATCCACTATGCATTTGTGTGACCACCTGAATCCTTAACTTCTTTAAGCCCGATTTCCTCATCTGAAAGGGAGAATATCTGCTCCGCAAGTTTATTGTGAAGATTAGATTTCCAGAAAAATGTGTGTCACTCCTTTGACTTCCCACAGCTTGCCACATAGTAAGCACTTAGTGTTTTCTTCATTAAAGGATTCTCAGATGGGAGGGAGGGATCAAAGAGACAATTTGTGTTCTCACTGTTCCAGAAGCTTCCATGTGGGAAGGACAAGCTGGGAGTGGCCTGGCCAGGCCATTGAGAGCTTCTCCCAGGGAGTGCAACAGCCCTAAGAGAAAAGTTATGCCTGCCCTTGGACCAGGAGTTCTTATTCTGGGTTCATGAGTAGGCTTTCTTGGAGGTCTGTCCAGCTCCTATGTGAGTGCATGCTCAGTCATGTCTGTTTGCAACCCTGTGGACTGTAGCCCACCAGGCTCCTTGGATTCTTTACCACTGAGCCACCTGGGAAGCCTGTTCAGCTCCTGTAATCACATGAAAATTTTGTGGTTGTATGCATATGTGCAACTGTAGCAGGGGCAAAGGTCTGTGGCTTTTCTCAGATTCTTAAAGGGGTCATTGGCTCCAGGGAGGCTAGGAACCGCTACTTAAGAGGTACCTTTGGCTTCTGCATCCTCTTCCTCCATTAGGCTGCAGTGGGCAGGGCGGGAATGGATCTTGGGGCCTCAGCTAGACTCAGGGAGTCTATGGAAGTGTGATGGATCAGTACTAGGAGAGAGTCAGGGGCAGGGTGCCAGGGGTCAGGGCAAAGCAGTAGGATGGACTTAAGCTAAAAAAGAGCCTGAGAAGCCAGAGGAAGGGGGACTTTGAAGTCGAGTCCAGGCTGCCTGTGTGGTGAAGCACCGATTCTCTGAATGTGAAGCTCAGGTAGCGTCTGGCATTCACTCTTGTTGCTTCCAGGCTGTGTTTCTTCCCATTTCCCTTCTTCTTCATTTTTTCTTGCACCAAGAGTCCCACCAAGAGTTAGAAGTTCAGAGCTCATTTCTTTCTCCTTCTCACACCCCCAACCCACCCCAAAATGCAGAATCATCATTTCCAGTGCTGTAGATTTCAGCCTCCTTGGGTCTTACATCCTAAGAAATGTGTGCTGAATGGCTCAAATTCTACTATCCCTGGAGTCTGTGAAGTCTATTTGAGCTCCCACCAGAGTGACCAGCTGCTTTCTGTTTCCACTCTGGAGAGGGCAAAAAAAAATTCACAGATACTACGGTAAGAATTGATGTTTTACATTATTTATTTGAATATTTTTTATTAAGACCTTACCATGTACCAGGCATCATGCTAGATGCTGCAGATACAATATTGAATTAGACACAGTCCTTTTTTCTTAAGAAGTGAAGGGTCTTGTATGGAAGTCAGAACAGTGGCCAGGCAATTACCATGCAGGGATAGAAGTGTTCTGCTGGAGGAGTACGTGGCTAGCCTGAGCAATGCCGAGCCTGTGCAGCAACCTGCAGTGGGGGGTAGTCGCAGACATGCCAGGGAACTCCAAGAATTCTCTGCAGTTTGAAGGGGGTGGAGTGAGGGCCATGGAGCAGATGACCCCTGGAAGACATCTATTCATGGATTTGGTTTTTTAAAACCTCTTTTGGGTGAGTTTTGGGAGAGTGAGATGCACACTCTGTTGGCAAGAATGAGAGGTTCCTGATTTTTTCCAACCTTTTATGGCATTTTCCAGATTCCCTATGACCTGTCTTCTTCTTTTGCATTAATCTCCATTTTAAAAGGGGAAAGGATCGTCATAAACAGGAAGGGTGCGGGGATTACAGCAGTAGCAGAAATAGGCATGCAATGTAAGAATGACCGATGGTGTAAAGAAAAGAGCACTGATGTGAGACTAGAAATCTGTTTCTCCCTCTTGTAAGCCATGGACATTTGGCATTAGCCTTTCCTTCTTTATCTTTAAAAGTGGGATAGGTCATCCGTGTCCTGCGGAATTGTGGCGAGGAATACATGTAAAAGTGACTCAGCATGTTCAGTGGAAGGGGGCACGTTTGGGATCCTAAGAGGCTTTTCTGAGCCTTGGGTAAATTTTTTCACAGCCTTCCCCATTTGAGAGAACAGACAATCAAGAGGCACCCCGCATCATCCCTTTTAGGAGGGTGTGAGTGTCCTTTTGATTTGTGAATCGGTATGAATGGCACAAATACTGCAGCTGGTGCACCTAACATCTATTCAAAAGACCTCCTCCCTTTTCTTCCTTTATTATGAAGGGTGGAGAGTGAAATACTTACATTTCCAGCTTCCTTTGCCACTAGGGGAGACCACGTGATATGATTCTTTTGATATATAGGCACAAGTCAATGGGAAGGCCTTCTCTTCTCAAGTAAAGATAAAAACACCCAAAGAGAAAGCTGTTTGCTTTTCACCCTTCTTCCTTCCTGGAATGGGACCAAGATGCCAGGAGGTGTTGTGGCCATCTTGTGACCAAGAGACAAAAGCCATGTGCAAAGACGGATCAAGAATATAGTCACCATTGAAGCAGCTCCAGATTGCCAGCTCCAGACTTCTTGTTTCTTGAGACATATAAGCACCTTACTTGTATAAGTAGGGTTTTCCATTTTTCTCAGCCAAACACAATCCTAACCAGTGCAGGATTGTGAGGTCTGGGAAGTCCCAGCTGAATTTGGGGCTCAGAGGGTGGTGGAGACATTGCATGGTGTAAGTTGTCCTTCATAGCGGGAAAAACAATGGCTTTCCTTGACTCTGGCTGGCTGAGCTCCTGGTCACTCCAGGTCTTGGCACTTCCCACGGAAGACTGGAACCTTGTGTGTTTTCCTTTTTAACAGGCATTGGTAGTTTTCAGAACTTTTCTCTTCCTGTAGGAGAATCCTTAGGGAATAACAAGGATTTAAAATGCCATCCTCATCAAAAAGCATTCATGAAGTCCTGGTGTCTGGCTCTGCTGGGGTCTGTACAGTTTGATGGGTGTGATTTCTGTTCTCCCAAAGCTCCTGGTGGGAAAGGGGAAGTCTAGAACTGCCGTTGGGAACTGCAGATTTGATGGAGGACGTTAAACATAAACAAGTGGTAGACTTGGGAATGTTTACTTTTGGAGAATGTTTAACTTTTAAGGATATGTAAATTAATTTGGTATGAATTAAATCCATAAACGTAGCCATGGGAGTTACTCCAATGATGTGGCTCCCATCTTAGGAAGAAGTGGCTTTTACTTGGGTTATCTCCTCATCTCTAGTTAGACTTGGGCTTTGGAGCTATAAGCAGGAGCTGCTGGAAATGAGGATGACCCAGTCAGCAGGCTAGGACCATCTGGGCATTTTCTGTCACCCCTCACACTGTCACCCCTTCCCACCTCCTACCTCCCTTCACTTGATGAGGGGTTGGGGTGGATGGAGAGAAAATATGGTGTCTTCAGAGCTAACTCAAGTTTTAAGTGTGAGATCCCATGTGTTTGGTGTACTTCATTTACATGGAAGTGACTTAGAATATTTAAATTAGAAAGAAGTCAGCAGAAAGATCTAGAATTTTCTTTCCTGTGTTGATAAGTAGCAGCCACTCCACCCTACTCCTTTAATAAAGTTTGGATAACCTAATTTTTTGGAACCCTGTCTCTTCCTCTTTGTCTCTCCCCTTCACTTTTATTCAGGTTGCATTCTCACAAACTCATCCAACCTTTCCATCTTCCTAAGTCTGCCTTCTCCAACATGTGGCCTTTGTTCGTCTCTCCTGTGATGATCTCTTAAAACAAGTACAAACTAGGGTCCTTCCCTCCTAATTTTGCGTCATCACCTTTTTTTTTTTTCCAAGACATGCCTGTTTTCCTCTCTGGTAGGGAACAAAGTACCCTTCCCTTAATTCCTGAGACTCCTCCAGAGTCTCTGGTGCTCTCAAGCTGCTGTGGTCCTCTATGACTGTCCTGCTGCTCCTGGCTAGCCCCAGCTGGTTCCCACTGGGTTGTGGCAGCTGGTAGGGTAGGCCAGAAGCATTCTCCACTCTTTGCTTTGCTTGTTTCCTATACTCCCCGACATGTTCTAGTGGTGGCTCGAGTTCCATGAATGTTTTGTATGCTGCCCTCAGGAACCTTGGTTCAGTACTCAGGGGAAGTTTCCTATCCTCCCTCCTCCTCACTGCAGAGCTTTGGGGCTGGAGAGGTCATTTTGTCTCCCAGAAACTTGGTGTCATCTGTCATCAAGTCTCCAATTAGCAGAAGCTCAGTGCAGCAGTCTGGGAGTACCAACCATCTCCTTGACACAGGAGGGAGGGAGAGCTCCCAGGGACAGTGACAACTGACTTGTTATCCCTGAGCTGTCTGGAGCTTAATGTTAATCCATTCTCCTGGGCTCTTCATTAGGTCTTTCTGGCCAGGACAGGTTCTTTTTTATTGTGCCCATTTGTCAGGACTAGAAATTAAGACCAAGGGAAGCAAGCTTGTTCAAGGTCATGCGGAGTTGAAAGCAGAGCCATGTGAAAGGGGCTCTCTTGATTTTTGGCCTGGTGCAGTGATGAACTTTCTCTGTCATCCTCAGAAGATACTCTGAGCCTGGTGCAGGGTGCTGCAGGAGAGGGAGGTTGGAGGCACCCAGGCAACAGCTTCCATAGCTTTGGCAATGGATAATGTTCCCAAAGCAGAGTGAAAGGAGAAAATAATAAGAGCAATAGCTAACAATGGACTCCTCTGTGCCAGAAACTGTGATAGACAGTTGGAGAATGGAAAGCACCTCTCAGTTTGGCGTGAATCTCCTCATCTCATAGATAAGAATTCTGAAGCCCAG
Organism: Moschus berezovskii; assembly: GCF_049115385.1. Taxonomy (NCBI): domain Eukaryota; kingdom Metazoa; phylum Chordata; class Mammalia; order Artiodactyla; family Moschidae; genus Moschus; species Moschus berezovskii. The sequence continues at coordinate 90,211,389 of NC_142460.1, forward strand.
ATTGTCATTCACCCTCCAAACATTGCTGCTGCTGCTGCTGCTGCTGCTAAGTTGCTTCAGTCATGTCCGACTCTGTGCGACTCCACAAACAGCAGCCCACCAGGCTCCCCTGTCCCTGGGATTCTCCAGGCAAGAACACTGTGTTGGGTTGCCATTTCCTTCTCCAATGCATGAAAGTGAAAAGTGAAATTGAAGTCGCTCAGTTGTGTCCGACTCTTAGTGATCCCATGGACTGCAGCCTACCAAGCTTCTCCGTCCATGGGATTCTCCAGGCAAGAGTATTGGAGTGGGATGCCATTGCTTTCTCCCCAAACATAGCTGCTGCTGCTGCTGCTAAGTCACTTCAGTCGTGTCCGACTCTGTGTGATCCTATAGACGGAAGCCCACCAGGCTCCCCTGTCCCTGGGATTCTCCCATTTCCTTCTCCAATGTGTGAAAGTGAAAAGTGAAAGTGAAGTCGCTCAGTCGTGTCCGACCCTTAGCGACCCCACGGACTGCAGCCTACCAGGCTCCTCCATCCATGGGATTTTCTAGGCAAGAGTACTGGAGTGGCTTGCCATTGCCTTCTCTGCAAACATAGCTGCTGCTGCTGCTGCTGCTGCTAAGTCACTTCAGTCATGTCCGACTCTGTGTGACCCCATAGACGGAAGCCCACCAGGCTCCCCCGTCCCTGGGATTCTCCAGGCAAGAACACTGGAGTGGGTTGCCATTTCCTTCTCCAATGTGTGAAAGTGAAAAGTGAAAGTGAAGTCGCTCAGTCGTGTCCGACCCTTAGTGACCCCACGGACTGCAGCCTACCAGGCTCCTCCATCCATGGGATTTTCTAGGCAAGAGTACTGGAGTGGCTTGCCATTGCCTTCTCTGCAAACATAGCTGCTGCTGCTGCTGCTGCTGCTAAGTCACTTCAGTCATGTCCGACTCTGTGTGACCCCATAGACGGAAGCCCACCAGGCTCCCCCGTCCCTGGGATTCTCCAGGCAAGAACACTGGAGTGGGTTGCCATTTCCTTCTCCAATGTGTGAAAGTGAAAAGTGAAAGTGAAGTTGCTCAGTCGTGTCAGACTCTTAGCGACCCCACGGAGTGCAGCCTACCAGGCTCAATCATCCATGGGATTTTCTAGGCAAGAGTACTGGAGTGGCTTGCCATTGCCTTCTCTGGCAAACATAGCTAATAAGTGGCAATTAGTCTTCCTTCCCACAGTCCAGCTTCATCTAGTGTAACCTCTTCAAAAACTGGAATTCCCTTCAGTCCCTCCACCCTATGTGCTTTTCCCTCCCTGGCTTTACTGGGGTTGGTTGGTCAACCTTGTTTAGGTTTATTCTTAGAATTCTTTAATCCTTTAATAAAAATTATTGCTTTGGTGTTATGCTTTTATGAGTCTTTCAGTTCAGTTCTGGCAAACACGTATTGAGTTTCTTATACTCCTTGAATCTAAATCTAAATATAGATACCAAAGTCTATGTTTAAATTTTTTTTCAGCCAAATCTGATGATAAGCCAGGTTTGGGAATAACTCCTCTAGGCCACAAATAAAAACACCAATTTAAAAAATTTTCACATGGGGATTATTTTCCACAGGGGGGAGTGTTTACTTAAAAAAAAAAAAAATGAATGCAGGCTGACTGCCCCTAACCACTTTGAAAGCTTCTAACTTCCTTTCCCTAAATACTGTATATATACACATGCTCATCTAATTAAGATACACGTTGATTACAGAAGGTAAACCATGTCCAGCTGATCAAAGGAAGTATTCCAGTTATTTATCTTTGGCTTTGGAATGCATCATGTGATTTTATCTTCTGCTTTGGATTATCGGTGCTGCTGCATTAATGTGCTAACTGCAGATTTGGGGGTTAAATTTTTTTTTTAATAATCCCTATTTCAGAAGTGACCCCAAGGGTCTTGTAATACTTCCCTCATCTCTTAGTTCAAAACTAAATCTCTATGATCTTTCTTTCCATAGCATTTCTTCACATTGCCCCACAGTTTAACTGCTTCACCTCCTAAACTGGCATTGTTCTTTTTAATTCTTACCAGTTTACTGGGAGAGCTTGTATGGAATTGTTAGAAGCTTGAGCCATGCTGAGGGACTCGTACTTCTTCCTCCCTGCTTTGCATCTTGGTAATGTTTGGCTTTACTTTTGTTAAGTTTTTGTTTGCAAAGTCTTCCATAAGGCTTTTTCCTTCTAATTCTTATTCCTGAAATCTCAACAGAACAACAGTGTTGCCTGCCTAATTGGTCCAAATAGAAAGGTGTAGTTAGTGATGGAGGAATGAAAGTCTTGATGGTAGCGTTTGTAGCATTTGCCAATTTCCAACGTGTAAATACTTCTGTCTGTGGCAGTTTTCAAGCTACCAACCTATTTAACAACCAGCTGGCAAAAATTCTGATGATTACCATTGGCTCTTGGGAACTAGAACAATATAGGCTGTAGCACACCACCAGGTGTGTTTAGCTGTTTAAGGAATCTCTCTCATCAGTTATAGGTTTTAAATAAATGAAAATTGTTCTTCCTAGTTACCAATTGTGTGACCTTGGCCAAATCATTTTATAACTTCTATGAATCTCAGCTTCCACATCTGTGAAATGAGATAATGACGTTTATATCAGGAAAGACTATAAGAGAATTTAATTAGGTGATTACTATAATCATGTATATGTAATATTATATATTATAATTGTTACATATGGATAAGGCATATGTTAGGTGTGAAGCAAGTGATGATTCCCCTCTCTGACAGGATGGGGACAGAGTTGAGAATAGAGGAAGATTTGAACTTTGCATCCAAATGGAAACACCTGCTGGTGGCTGGCCATGCAGCTGGAGCTAGACTGGGTGAGAGACGAGGTCAAGGATTTAGATTTGGGAATAAAAACAGTCACAGTGCTTTGTGTTAATATCTATCTTTGAAATTTACCTGATACTTTCACGTGTGTTTGTCAGAGGCATGGGAATGGATTAACTCTTTCAGAGAGGAGAATAGAGAGCCCAGCTAACTACTGAGTCCTAAGTAGTTCTGCTGCTGCTGCTGCTAAGTCACTTCAGTCGTGTCTGACTCTTTGTGACTCCATAGACGGTAGGCCACCAGGCTCCCCCCTCCCTGGAATTCTCCAGGCAAGAACACTGGAGTGGGTTGCCATTACCTTCTCCATGTGTGAAAGTGAAAAGTGAAAGTGAGTTTGCTCAGTCGTGTCCGACCCTTAGTGAACCCGCGGAGTGCAGCCTACCAGGCTCCTCCATCCATGGGATTTTCCAGGCAAGAGTACTGGAGTGGCTTGCCATTGCCTTCTCCGCCTAAGTAGTTCTAAGTCCCCCTAAATTATTTCTTTTTCTATATTTATTTTTCTCCTTCTCTTTGAAGTTCTCCCACAGTGTTGGTCCCCACATCACTGCCATATCCTTATTGCTTTTAAATGAGACCTGTCTACTCCTTACACATTAACACTAGACAGAGATTTTGGAATGGAGAAAGTAATTTCTTCAGGTTGCATAGTTTACCATCACCATGTCTCACCCAAAATTATGTCAACTGTGTTGGTGTTCTCTGCTAATTGGTCAGCATAGGTTGCCTACTAAAATAATCTATAAGTATCAGGGGTAGTGTAATAGAAGCTTATTTCTTGCTCACATCATGGTTCACTCCAGATGTTCCACTTCTGTTTAGTGACTCTGCCATTCCTTGGAGTCCTCTAGTGGAACTCTGCTTTCAACCTTCAGAAGATGGAGAGACAGAGTAAAGGACACATGTGTGGGACGATTTCATGGGCTAGTCCTGGAAGTGGCACATAACACTTCTGCCCATGTTTCACTGGCTAGAGCTCAGTCACATGACTGCTCTGAAATGCAAGGGAGAGTGGAAAAAATAAAAACTGTGTCCTCCAGAAGAAGAGGGAATGGATTTGGTGAGCATCTGGCCAGTCTCTGTCCTTAAAGGGCTTGGTGGAAACAGTTGCCACCATGGATCTAGGACAACCCAGGTCACTGAAGAAGACTTTTTATGCTTAGCCTTTTGACCCTGAGGGTCTCTTATCTCTTATAGACTCTGATGACACCCCCTCCCACGATTGGCCTAATCTCCTTCCCCTACCTTGGATGATAGATGGTGGTGCTGGCCTGAAAGAAACTTTCTTTTGTGATGCTTAAGGAAATGGCAACCCACTTCAGTATTCTTGTCTGGAAAATCCCATGGACAGAGGATCCTGGCAGGCTACAGTCCATGGGGTCGCAAAGAGTCAGACACAACTGAGCGACTTCACTCACTTATTGGATCCCATGTATTTCACTGCTGACTGTTTGCCTCTTCCAAGCTAGCCCTGGAAGTCAGTCAGACAGAGTCAGACAGAGATCTCATCTAAGGTGAATTAACAGTTGCTGAATTTACTGCATTACATGAGTTTGTGAACTTTCCAGGACTAGAGAGTTTTGCTGACTGTACCAGCTGGTTTCAAGTTAATACTTAAAGTTAGTAATAATGTTTACTGTTGTGTTTATAATTACTATGTCATTAACAGTCAGTGGGTGGGGAGATTCACGAGAATTCTCATTTTAATTTGGCCAATTGTTGTTGACTGAAATGCTTCAGACAGTCTTCTATGGGTTGTTTTAGCCACTTGCTTACATGAAGAAAACTGACTTCCCACTTCAGATCAAGATTGGCGTTGGCACCTCTGAAAGGGTTGGCAGAATGTCTGGCTAAGAGCTCAGGGACTGCAGTGCTAGCCTGGAAGAGGTAAACAGTCAGCAGTGAAATACATGGGATCCAGCGAAGCATCACAAAAGAAAGTTTCTTTCAGGCCAGCACCACCATCCACCATCCAAGGTAGGGGAAGGAGATTAGGGCAGTCCTGGGAGGGGGTGTCACCAGAGTCTACAAGTGGTGAGAGACCCTCAGGGTCAAGGGAGTCTGTGGTCCTACCCTGTGGGGCCATCTATCCACTCCTGGCAGGCTCCCAGACAGTGACTTGGGAGCACAGGGCTAAGACATTTCCTGCCGACCTGCTCCAGTTGAGGGGCATGGCAAGTGATGAGCAAGGCTCTAATCAGTCAGGTGGAGCTTCAGATCACAATGCTAGCTGCAGGGTACTGATTGCAGTACTCAGCAGGAAACTGAGGCAGAGGCTCAGCAGTCTGTCCATCTTCTGACTCTATAGATACTTAGGCACTGGAGGCTCAACCCAGACACATCAGAGATAGATCTATATAATTTGAAGTTTTGTGCACAGTCATTGGAATGGGATAGACCTGAATTCAAATTCTGATTTCATCCTTTCCTAGCCCTATAACTTTGTATTTTTTCAGTTTTTTTTAAATTTATTGGAGTATAGTTTATTTACAATGCTGTGTTTCAGGTGTACAGCAAAGCGATACACAGATATTATTTTCAGATTCTTTTTTCATATAGGTTTTATTCACACAATATTGAATAGAGTTCCCTATGCTCTAGTCCTGTAACTTTGGGTAAATTATTTGATTTCACTCACTTTTAGTTTTCATCCATAAAATGTAGAAATAATATATATCTCATAGGGTAGTTGTGAGACTTCTTATCAGGTATGAAAGGCACTTAGGGCTTCCACCCCTAGGTGTGTTAGTCACTCAGTCATGTCTGACTCTTTTGCGACCCCATGGACTGTAGCCTACCAGGCTCTTTTGTCCATGGGATTTCCCAGGCAAGAATACTGGAGTGGGTTGCCATTTCCTTCTTCAGGGCATCTTCCTGACCCAGGGATTGAACCCAGGTCTCCAGTAGCCTTTAATCCTTGTAGCAAACATTTACTGCAAAGTCCCACAAAAGCAGCAAGAACAAAATAGTCACAAAGGGCTTGCCAAAGTGGGAGCTGAAATTTGGGCTCTTGCAATGCTTGATTTACAAAGCATGTATTTTGTGAGGTAGGCTATCGCCACAGAGGTGGAGGTGCCTTGGTTATGCCAGCTGGTTTCACCAGCTGGGCTTTCCATAGAGTGGCTGACTGTGGAGCTGGGCACATGATTCCCCCCTAGTTGGGTGCCTTTGAAAGAAAGTAGGATGGACCAGAAGGATGGGATGGGGAGGGAGGTGGGAGGGGGGTTCAAGATGGGGAACACATGTACACCCGGGGCAGATTCATGTCAATGTATGGCAAAACCAATACAATAAAGTAATTAGCCTCCAAGTAAAATAAGTAAATTAAAAAAAAAAAAAGAAAGTAGGACTATTAAGTCAGCCCACATCCTGGCTTCTCAGTTTCTTTGGCAGTTTCCACTTCCCAGCTTGAGGGTCCGCCCTAGCTCCTGGCAGCCTGCGACATAATTATCACACATTGTCTTTTCACACATATGTAACTAGAAGAACAAAGATCCCTGAAAAGGTAGGAAGGGGCTTTTCCTGTGCTGGCACTCAGTTCCCAATGGTTGGAAGTTTAAACATAGGTTGCTTTGACCTTGAGCTTCAAGTGACTATGAAATCTTGAGGACTGCCCACACTTTGGAAAGCTGTTGGCCTTCACTTTAAGATGAGCAGCATGAATTATGAAAGGAAAGGAACTTCTTCGAGGAGCTAGATGTTTAAAGGCCTTATACAAAAACTGAAAGTAACGTCAGGTAACAAGATTAAAGCTAGCAGGAGACAAGCTTGAGAACAGTAAAAATAGTGAAGGGTTTTGGTTTTCTGCTTGGAAAAGTTGAATTATCTTAAAGGGAAATGGAGAAGGCAAGGGTCAAGTCTGTCATCCTGCTCCCACTGTATCCAGCCAAACAAGATATAGTTCAGATTGGAAAATACACAACAGATTATCCACGTAAGAACTGATGGCCAAGAAAGGTGAGGGCATAATACAAACCCCAAGCTATTGCAACAATCTTAGCCAAAATATCTGCCATTGTTGCACCATCGGGACTTTGTAGACATTCTCTCTTTGTGAGATTGGTGTTATTAGCCTCGTTTTACATATGAATCCACAAGACAGAGAAATTAAGCCTGCAGGGTTTCGAGAGCTAGGAGGATTAGAACCCTGGGCCCTCCTGCTCTGTCCACCTCCCCACACTGCTTTGAGAATGCTCTGTATCTCAGTCTTGAATAAATTGCATCCTGGAGCACTGAAGGAACTTGCCTGTGTCATCACAGGCAAATCACTAAGAAATCAATGTATAAAAATGGGAAATGCCTCGGATGTAAAAAGATGGGAATTGCCAGATTCAGGCAATTATAGACTGGCAAGCTTGATTTTATTACCTGGCAAAATTCTAGGATCCTAGCTTTTACACTGACTGGCTGTATGTGAAGTGAAAGTGATAATTGCCCAGTTGTGTCGGACTCTTTGCCAACCCCGTGGACTGTATCCCACCAGGCTCCTCTGTCCATGGAATTCTCCAGGCAAGAGTACTGGAGTGGGTAGCCATTCCCTTCTCCAGGGGATCTTCCTAACCCAGGAATCGAATCCAGGTCTCCCACATTGTAGACAGATTCTTTACTGTCTGAGCCACTAGGACTGGCTATATAACCTTGCACAAATGACATAACCCCTCTGGGCTTTAGATTCTTTGTAAAGTATATGCTTGTGATACATTGTCTTTAAGGTCCCTTCTAGTTCCAAGTATTTTACTCTAATAAGTCCCTTTAATGTATCCTGACAGTTTCAGTGTTTCAGCCCTGTCTCCATTAGACACCTCATTTTCACTTTTCATCAAATGCTCCAGCCTTGTTCAAAGGATAAAAGGTTAAAAAGATGGAGTTTGGAGTGAAATAGTTATAGGTTCATATCTCACCTTTCTTATGGACTAGTTAGAGGATCTTAAGCAAATGACGTAAACCCTCTGTACCTCAATCATCTCTTCTGTAAAATACTGATCTTTAATATAAGATCATACATTTCTATCTCATAGGGTTGTTTTTGAGTTAAATAAAAATAATATCTAAAACACTTAGCTTAGTGCCTAGAGTATAATAAGTACCCAGGAATGTAATAAGTACTTTCCCATATTTCATTATGAGATTCCCCTTTACCATCACATTTTGCCATCTCTCAAATTAGGAGGCAGTTGCTATAGTTTTTTCTTTCTTAGTGGCATATAAACTAATGATGCATTTTATAATTAATTAAATATGGAATTTTCCTAGCATGATTTTCACCCTTAGGTTCTCACTTCCCCTCTGGGATGCCTGCTTCTCTGTCTTCTCGCACACCATTATATCTTCTACAACAAACAGAATTAGGCACAGGACAGCTCAGGGAGGACTGGCCTCAGTCATTATCTTGCCTGGCTTGTTCATTTTACTGGTGTTCAAAATGAAGGTCAGAAAGGAGAAGAGACTTTGAAAAACCCACAAGCAAATTCAGATCTTCATTCTCAGTCCAGTTTCCTTCCATGTCAGAAGCATTATTAGCATGAAACAATATCATAATTATGACTCACTCTATACATACCTGGATCCAAGTCAAATGGGGAACACTTCCAAATCCAAATCTACGTACGGATTTTGATGGGTAGATTTTAATCCTAGAACTCCAAAGCTGAAATTTATTAGATTAACTGTTCTTCCCATTTGCACAAATACACAATCATAAAACTTCAGAGTGGAAGGGAAGATTTTTTCTCATGGGAAAACTGTAATGTTCTTACCTTTGCAGTAGCCTGAATTTGCAAGGCATGCTTTCTGTAGGCAGCTTATTTCCTCCCACTTATTGTATCTACAATTTTAGGAGCCGACAGTACATGAATGACTGTGTCTTAAATTGTGAATCGTTTCTGCAGTTTGTCTGCTTCCAGGTTTGTATAGCTGAGTCCATTGACAAATCAGTCACATAGTTCAGATACTTCCATCACCTAGCATTTACTCCTTGCTGCTGCTGCTGCTGCTCAGTTGCGTCAGTCGTGTTCGACTCTGTGCGACCCCATAGACGGCAGCCCACCAGGCTCCACCGTCCCCAGGATTCCCCAGGCAAGAACACTGGAGTGGGTTGCCATTGCCTTCTCCAAATCGTCAAAGTGAAAAGTGAAAGTGAAGTCGCTCAGTCATGTCCGACTCTTAGCGACCCCATGGACTGCAGCCCACCAGGCTCCTCCATCCATGGAATTTTCCAGGCATAATCTCAGTTAATTTTCGCAACAACATTTATGAGGTGGTGCTACTTACATGTTGCTGATGGTACAACTGAGGCACAGTGATACTAAGTAACATTTTTTTGGGGTTGAACACTGATGAATCTTCCTCCTGAAAAATGGAGCTAGGGCACTCCAAAGCAAAAGAGAATTCTATTGTTATAATAAAAGAGAATTCTATTCAATTTCTTAAAATTGAAATAGCAAAGTAGATTATTAATCACTACAGTGTGAACTAATAAAAATATAGTCATTGGCTATGGAAAAGAAACTGAATGTTCATTGAGGTCTTATTAAGACTAAAGATTAACTGTATCAATTGCCTTAACTGAGCCAGTAGAATTCAGAGTAGATCTTTTGTCTCAAGTATAGTTGGACCTTCAGGTGTTGAAAATATGCAGGGGTAAATCAACTATACTTCAGTTTAAAAAAAAGAAAAAAATATCCAGAGGACCTGGTCTTTTTCTGCTGTTTGTAAGCAGCTGATGTCTCTCATTTTAATGACTGAAACTATATGTAGTAAGAATTTTCTTTGTGACACAGGGAACTCAGCCCAATGCTCTGTGACAACATAGAGGGATGGGATAGGGTGGGAGATAGGAGGGAGGTTCAAGAGGGAGGGGTCATGTGGTTGATTCATGTTGATATAGGGCAGAAACCAGCATGATATTGTAAAGCAATATTTTTCCAATAAATTCTTTTTAAAGATGTCTTTACTGGAGGCTGAGCATCCTGAAATTTCTAAAACTAATTTTTTAATTGGCAAAGTGTTCTTAATCAGGTTTTTACTCCAAATTTTGAATAGAGCAGAACAAGTCAAGCCTGTTTGCAAAGGGGCTTTTTTCTTGACAGAATATTCACCCGGTCTTTTAAGAGACTTTTCACCTTGTCACATGTTGGACTGTGGGCTTACAAAGCTATCGGGCAGGTTGACTTCTCTCTATAGCATGACAGCCTGATTTCTGGTATGACCAATCAGCATTTTGTTGGCTTGATGGAGGGTGATTGGAGACTACAAAGTAAGCACACATGCAGGGTTTCAAATTGCCTCTTGAAAATGAGAGGTTAGTGAAGACTTTCCCACAAGGGAACCTGAGGATTTCCCTTCTCCTTTCAGCTTCTTTTTGCCTGCTGCACAGCTGTCTCCCAAAGTGACCGAGGCTCAGAGGCATCTGTGTGAGGCTTGGTGGTTAGTAACTGAGACCTTTGGTACCTATGGGAAAATTTGATCAAGTTTCAAAAATTGATAATCATACTTTTTGAAAAAAGAGGTGAGGAGACAGAAGCCACTTGTTTCTTCCATAGGCACCTGTGCTTAGACCCAGGAAGCTCCCTTGGATGGCGATCTGTGTTTCTTGGACTTATGGTTTGTACTGGCTGAACCCCTTATTGATTGTATTGTGGGCTGTTCTTTCAGTCATTGAGTCATTGGTTATGGGATATGGAGAACATTCCTCAGTACATCTCAAGGGAATACTTGACATAGACCTTGCCCCCAGGGAACGTTTTTTTCTTATAGGATATCTATCCATCTTCTATCCATCTAAGTGATCAGCACTGTCAGTAGAACTTTTCTGTAGTGATGAAGATATTCTCTATGTTCTCTAATATGACAGCCATTAGCTACATCAGATGTGACTGAGAGACTGATTTTTAATTTTAATTAATTGATATTTAAATAACTTCATGTAGCTGGTTGGATAGCAAAGCTCTGAATTATCATTCTCCCATCCTTGCATTCTACTATTAAGCATCTATAGTGGGAATACTCTTCAGGCTGTGTGGTATGGAACAGAGAACGCTTGACTGAAATTGGGTTTCTACACTCATCGTGTGGCCTTGAGTGCCTTCTTCTCACTGGATCTCAGTTTCCCTTTCTTGTAAATTAAGGACTGGCAGTCTGTAAGGGCTTTCTAGATATGTCATTCCACTGGTTCTGGCCCCCCAATGGGGTGCTCCAGGGCAGGGCACGTTTTGTCACAGACCAGTGCTCTGAGAAGGAATGTTGTTGTCTCTGATAAACCCACTGCCAGGACCTGTTTGTAGAGCTTCTGGGCACGTTTAGGAGTTCTTTCTGGATGAGGGTCATGGGAGAGGGAGGTAAGATGAAGTGATGCTTTACTCTGGGAGAGTGGTGAAGATATGAAGGCCCTGGGATGTTGATCCATTTCTTTATGCATCTAGAGGTTATAAGGATGCAATCAGTTGTCGGAAGAGAAAGAAGTTGGAAGAGGTGGCAGGACATGACTAGGTCTGGCATTTCATGGAGAACTGAGCCTGACTCTCAGGTTTCACTCATCCCCTTGTCCTAGCACATGTAGGAATTCAGGGATGTGACTTTGGTTATTTTGACAGAGTCCTCACCCCACACTGGGAACTGTGTTCCCTGAATGGGATTGGGAACAAAGCCACACAATTAACCAGTGTCTAGTCCCATGTTTGCCCTGAAAACTGGTGCCTGCCTAGAGTTCAGGGCTCGATCAGCAGAGTTATGTCCTCACACCTGAGACACTAGAGGGGGTGAAGAACCTCCTCAAAGTGGCTAAGTTGATATATCGAGTTGAACCTAGATCATCTGACTCCCAAGTCCAATGCTCTTTCTGCCACCCCATGGGGCCTAAGAACTCTGTGAGTGGCATAGTCAAGAAGTTCTGGGAAAGGACAAGTCAACAAAAGGTCCTCATCATTTAGCAGACAAAAATGCCAAGAATAGAGAACACAAGACATCAGGCTACAGGTGATGGATTCATTCTCACCATCGTGCTGTCAGAGGGAAACTGCTGCCTGCCTCTCCCCAAGCCTGTGGGTGATCTTTTACCTTTTTTTCTGTGATCCTACCATGAAGCTGGGACAGGAACCTCACTCCCAACTCTAGGGGATTGGCAGTGACACAAGTTGGGAGGATTTCCAATGAGGAGGCTGCCTGCTTTCCTCTTCTGTGATACTTCACTGACTGGAAAGCATGGGACAACTTCTGAGTATTAGAAATCTCTTGACACTCATGCCTGTCTGGGAAGTCTTCCTGGAGGAAAGAGGACGGATAGAACAGGTCAGACCTTTTCTAGGGTCCTTCTTTTTCTGGGGATTAACCCCAAAGAACAAATTACAGAACATACAGATAAATTAAAAGAGAGACACAGATGAGTAGCATGGATATTAAGAGATCAAGGAGGCAGAGAACTGTAAAATTGAGACAAGAGGGAAAAAGGTGTTTTGTTACAGATTTGAGTGTTGGATGTTTCTTCATATGGTCTTCACATAAATATACAGCTTAAAAATTTTAATATAATACATGTTCACTGAAGAAATTTTGAAAGCTATAGAACAGTATGAAGAAGAAAATGAAATACCATCATAGGCCTCACAACCCGGAAATATATCCATATTTGGGAACATACCAAATTGATATTTCTGAAGGTAAAACAGTTGAGCCACAGCAAGTTCATATGATTTAACTTAGTGCTTGTATAGTACATGTATCATTTGTATCCTATTGTTTACTTTATGTATTATAACCATTCTTCCATGAAATTGTAAATTACTCAAAAATAAAAATTTTAATGGCTGATTGGTGTTCCATTTAGAGCTCTCCCAAATTTATCTGACTAGTCCCCTTCTGTTGGACATTTAAGCTGTTTACAGTTTGTGACCATAGTTAAAAGTGCTGCGTGAAACCCCTTGTCCTCGGGTATTTGCCCTCATTTTTCCTTAGTTCCTTAGATGGGCATGCAGAGGGGAATTGAATTACTAGGTCATTGATTATATACAGAATTTTCCATGAGTCATATTACCAAGGTGCCTTCTGGAAAGGTTGCAGCCATGTTACTTGCACTGGCAGGGGTGTGGACAGAGCAGGCTAGTCTGGAATTCTTGCCTGCACTGAGGATTGTCACCTTCTCAAAATCTTTGCAAATTTGGCAGATTTTAAAGCATCTCATTTAGTTTGCAGTTGCTTGATTACTAATTAGATTGACTATTTTTTCTTGTTTATTGCTGTTTCTCTTTTTGAAATGTGTATTTATATTCTTTGCCTGTTTTTCAGGTGGGAATAGTATTAATCCTTTGTCAGTTTTGTTGTAAATATGTTTTCCAGCTTGTCATTTGCATTCTAAGTTTTGTTTATAGTCTGATGTATAGTTTAAAATTTTCCATAGACAAAAATCGTAAATATTTTCCTTTTTTATTTTTTTCAGTGTTTTCATGTTTATAGAGCTCTTTGTCATTCAGGGATCAGTTAAATACTCACCCATGTTTTCTCCTAAGGTGTTTTTTTAATATGTCATTTTTAAGATTTGGTTTTCTAATCTGTCTAAAATTTATTGTTGTGTATAGAGTGAAGTTATGAGAATTAACTTGATTTTTCTTTTTCACCTAGTCTGTTTTTCCAGTGCCATTTATTGAATAATTTGTCTTTTCTCCTTTGCTTTAGTTTCTTCTCTTATCATTTATTAGGTTCTTAAATGTCAAATCTGTATTAGGTCTATGAATCAGGTGCCATTCATTTGTATGTTAATTCTTGTGTCTGTGCCACCTTTTAATAATTGTAGTTTAAAAAATATATATTTTAATATCTAGTAGGGCAAACCCAACCCATCATTCATCTTTTTTCAAAAACATATTTAATTATTTTTGTCCATGTGCGTGCATGCTCAGTTGCTCAGTTGTGTCTGACTCTTTGCGACCTATGGATTGTAGTCCACCAGGCTCCTCTGTCCATGGGATTCTCCAGGCAAGAATACTGGAGTGGGTTGCTATTTTTTCCCTTCAGGGACTCTCCCCAACCCAGGGATCAAACTCACATCTTCTGCATTGGCAAGCGTATTCTTTACCACCGTGCCACCTGGGAAGCCCTTTTTATCCACTTATTCCTCCAAATAGGAGCCTAGTTGAGAATCCCTTTGGCACATAATAAGTACTTAGAACGGAGAAGGCAATGGCAAGCCACTCCAGTACTCTTGCCTAGAAAATCCCATGGATGGAGCAGCCTGGTAGGCTGCAGTCCGTGGGGTCGCTAGGGGTCGGACACAACTGAGCGACTTCACTTTCACTTTTCACTTTCACACATTGGAGAAGGAAATGGCAACCCACTCCAGTGTTCTTGCCTGGAGAATCCCAGGGACGGGGGACCCTGGTGGACTTCTGTCTATGGGGTCGCACAGAGTCGGACACGACTGGAGTGACTTAGCAGCAGTAGCAGCAGCAAGTACTTAGAAATTCATTCCTTCTTGCCCTAGCATATCTGCCTGACTTTATTACAATAAAGTAATTAAGCATATGTTAAAAAAATTGTATTCAACTGATATAATGTTTAGTTTTTAATCTAAAAACATGTTGATTTTATCTGAATTTTATTTTACTTGAATCTTTAATATCTTGCCTTCCTGAGATAAACTCTATTTGGATATATGGCACATCTTTGAATGGCATTTAATGAAAAATTAAATTTCTTTTTACAGCTTCTTTGAAGTTCATTTTTTCAGTCATGGGACAACTTTATCTGTGATGAATGGTAGCCCCTTTTTAATTTGCCATGGAATCACATCATAGAGTGAACAGCTGAATAACACAGCCATCCTTAACTTTAAATACGTTTGATTTAAAATGTTGGTTGCAGATGCTGTCATAACCACAACCTAATTATTAAATGTTTTAAGTGCATGAATATTATTATATAAGGATCCTATAAATGAAATATTAATATACAAAAGAGGGAACTTGCTCTTCCCAATTATTTCAAGAATAGATAAGAAAAATTGGACAGTGAAAAACAGTTAAGAACCATTAACATTAGTCATAATCCCATTTTCCAGAGATAACCACTGTCTGCGTGTGTGTATCTGGTTTTTATACTCATGTACCAGTGTATATACAATTAGGATAAAGTTGTACATGCTATTTTATAATCTGGCTTTCCCACTTAACCTTATTCCATGACAATTCCTGTGGCATTAATTATTCTTGTACAGTCGTGTTTAATGGTTGCATAGAGTGGTTAGACCATGGATTGTTTTACCAGTCCCCTGTGGTTGAACATTTAGGTTTTGTGTGATTTTTCAATAGTATGAAGTCACAATGAATGCCATTACTCCCTACTTTAATATGATTCTAGTACTTAGCATGTAAGCTGTTTTCTGAGTATTTGTGTGCATTTGTCTATGGACAAGGCAGCCTCACAGCTCCCTGGCCATGGTTAAGGGTTCCTTTTCTTTAAGAAGCTAGAAGAGAGCAAAGAAGGTCCGGTTTCCCAGCCTCCTAGAGATATTCTGCTTAGATTACTGGCAAACAAATTGTAAGTATTGGAGAATAAATGAGAAAAGACTTTCAGAGCACCCAGAACAGAGAATTTTAGCAGCTTGGGGCCATTTATCCTACGTAGCAGGTGGACTGAAGATCCAACTCATCTGGATTTGTATTTGCCACTCCCCTGGCCTCCACACCTAGCTCTTTGACCTCTTTAGCCCTTTCTGCCTCTGAATTCTCCACTCAGTAGCTTGACAACTCAAGGGCAACCAGGGTAAAGATCCACAGAGCAGGGACTCCCCTCAGGCCTCTTGTTTCTCCCCACAAGCTGTTGTGTTTCCTCACAGGGCTGTGAAGATTCTGCCTACAGGTAGATGTTAGGGCCATCTCATCTCAGACGGTGGCCTTGCCTTGGGAATGTGTTTTCAGTAGGGGTACTTCTCAGAAATGCCATTTGAATTAGTACACCTTTGTCTGGAACCCAGAGCAGTGGGGAAGAGGAGCTGGGGAAGAAAAGGCAAGGCTGGCTAGCTACAGGGTCCAGCACATAGAGATTAGTGTGGAAGGGGTGCCCAGGACCGTAGCTCTCTGAACATAGGAGAGGGTAAGCACTCAGTCAGCAGCGGCTCTCCCACTGGGGATACTTTCTTTTACATCTGAGGAACCTGGCTTTGGGGAGCAGGAGTGGTTGGGGTGCTTGCCAAATAGCCGGTATTAGGTAGGGGAAAAAATGATAAAAATTCAGAGCAACTACACAGATAAGTATGAGCAGCTTGGCTTACAGGTATGTAGTGGGAAGGTGGAAAGGCAGTTTTTAGTTGCTGTTTTCTGAATTTACTCTATTCACTTACTCATTAACTCATTTATTGACACAGTCAACACTTACTATGTACTAGGGCCCATGCTGGGACTGCTAAGATGAACAGGAAGGAGAGGAGTAACATGGTGACCTACTATCACCTATGTGTCTGGTACCTTCAAATAGATTTTTAATCATCACCACAGCCTGTAAGGTAGGTAGTTTTAATCTCTGATGAAGAAACAGGCCCAGAGATGTTAAGTAAACTGTCCAAGGGCACATAGCTAATAAGTGCTGGAGCTGAGAGTTAGACTTAGTTCTGTCTGAATCCAGAGCCTGTGCTTTACTCAGGGATGTGAGCTGTCTCTCAGGCTGTGCTGCCCTGAGAGAGCTCAACATCTGGTACAAGATGATTTGATGAGCAAATAGTGGCCAGGCTTGTTCTGCTGTGGCTGCCTTACCAGGAACATCTGAGAGCTTCCGTCTCATCCTGCCATGATGCAGCCTCCAGGGGATCATGTTAAATAAGTTTGCAGACTCTCTCTGTCAACTCTAATCCTGACCATAACTCCTCATGGTCTGGGAGTGGTCTTGGGTCAAATTGTCATCACTTTTCTAGAAGGGAAATCTTCAGTTAAGAAGGTATCCAGGAAAGGCACTACCTAGGCATTTACACAACTCATTTTGTGTTTAACCTCACTCATTCTGGCTTTCAGTAACTGTAATGAGAGAAAACCATCTCTGAAGCTTATCTTTGGAACATAGGATCTGGCACTCAGCCTTCACATCCTGCCATCTGCCTCAGATTCCTCTTATCCAAGCTAAGGAATCTAAATCATTTGTCTTCTCTAGTTACTTTCCCTTCTAGCGCAACAACTGTATTGAAGTGAAAGTGAAGTTGCTCAGTCATGTCCGACTCTTTGCAACCCCATGGACTATAGCCTACCAAGCTCCTCTGTCCATGGGATTTTCCAGGCAAGAGTACTGGCGTGGACAGCTATTTTCTTCTCCAGGGGATCTTCCCAACCCAGGGATTGAACCTGGGTCTCCTGCATTGCAGACAGATGCTTTACCATCTGAGCCACCAGGGAAGCCCAGCAACTGTATTGGGTCTCAGCTAAACCCTGAGTGTTAGTGGGCCATGAGTGAGACAGATGCTGGGTGATGGGGTTTACTGATTAGAACTCAAGACAGGTTGTAGACTGTCATTTGACTTTGCTTTAGACTAGTGGTTCTCTACCATTTAGGGAGCCACTGACCCCTTGGACATCTCACGGAAACTGGAATTACACAATTCTCAGAAAAATGAATGTGTATGGACATATATTTAATAAATTGCATGTATTTTCATGAGTTTCAAGGCATTTCCCACCACATACATTTTGATGCAAGGTTGAAAAGCCTGTTTCAGTCTACCAGATGCTCCTGGAATGTGCAGCATAGTATGTCCTCTAAGCAGAGTTGAAGGTTACCTAGGCAACCCTTTACAGATACCCTCCCCTGCCCCAAGCTCCTTGTTTTCCATATTCTGGAGAAGAATTCTAGCTTCATGAGATATTTGGATTACTTTGGTTTCCTATTTAACACATGACATGATTAGTAGTAATTAGTAGTTTAGTTGCTAAGTTGTGTCCAACTCCTGAGACCCCATGGATAGAGTAGCATGCCAGGCTCCTCTGTCCATAGAATTCACCAGGCAAGAATACTGGAGTGGGCTGCCATTTCCTTCTCTGGTGACATGGTTATGCTTCTTTCTAAGATATCAGGCATCATGAGTCAGACTCTTCCTGATCCTGGTCATTTCCTAACTTATGTTGGCTCCTCTTAATGCTAAGTCTGTAAGGGAACTTTGTTGTTTATCTCTGGCAAACATTAACTGCTTTCTCTGATACTGTGGAGAGGGTCTGGGTTGTAGGAGGGAAGCCACCATGTCTTAGCTACTCTTCTCTATTCCCTGAAACCCACTAGAGAGACCTCAGTACTCGCTACTGTCCTGTCCAGTCCTGGACCTTGCTGAGGTACCATAACCTATTGCCTCTTCTCTAGTTACAGCTCCTTCACTTTTCAGACACTTTCTTAAACCTTGAGTTATATTAGCCCTTTGGGATTTTTGTGAATGTTTGTCCCTTGTGTGTACCTCTACCATTATGCTTCTTACCTGACATAAAAATAACATGTTGACGTGTTTGAGTCTCCCTCTAAAGTGAAAGTCCCTTAAGGTCAGAAACTACATTTTTTTCATTTTACCCATAGTGACTGGGACTTTACCTGGCACATATAGATGCTCAGTATTTACTGAGCTGAATTGTACAGTGTTTAGACAATAGCTTAAGGTAATAACTTAAGGCTGGGAGAAATATCAATAACCTCAGATATGCAGATGACACTACCCTTATGGCAGAAAGTGAAGAGGAACTCAAAAGCCTCTTGATGAAAGTGAAAGAGGAGAGTGAAAAGGTTGGCTTGAAGCTCAACATTCAGAAAACAAAGATCATGGCATCTGGTCCCATCACTTCATGGGAAATAGATGGAAAAACAGTGGAAACCGTGTCAGACTTTATTTTTCTGGGCTCCAAAATCACTTCAGATGCTGATTGCAGCCATGAAATTAAAAGACGCTTGCTCCTTGGAAGGAAAGTTATGACCAACCTTAATAGTGTATTAAAAAGCAGAGACGTTACTTTGCCAACCAAGGTCCGTCTAGTCAAGGCAATGGTTTTTCCCGTGGTCATGTATGGATGTGAGAGTTGGACTGTGAAGAAAGCTGATCGCCGAAGAATTGATGCTTTTGAACTGTGGTGTTGGAGAAGACTCTTGAGAGTCCCTTATACTGCAAGGAGATCCAACCAGTCCATTCTAAAGGAGATCAGTCCTGGATGTTCATTGGAGGGACTGATGCTAAAGCTGAAACTGCAATACTTTGGCCACCTCATGCGACAAGTTGACTCACTGGAAGAGACTCTGATGCTGGGAAAGGTTGGGGGCGGGAGGAGAAGGGGACGACGGAGAATGAGATGGCTGGATGGCATCACCGACTCTGTGGACATGAGTTTGAGTGTACTCCGGGAGTTGGTGATGGACAGGGAGGCCTGGCGTGCTGTGATTCATGGGGTCGCGGAGAGTTGGACACGACTGAGCGACTAAACTGAACTGAACTGAACTGAATAACTTAAGGAGAGATTTTAAAATTCCTTAAAACTCTTAAGAGTCTTTCTGTGACCAACTCATCTATGTAAGTTTATTCAGAAACCAACACATAATATTGGGGGACTTGAGTTCATGCTCTCATTTCCATAGGAGGTGTGTGTGTGTGTGTGTCTGTGTCGTGTGATGTACGCAGACCTTTCTTTCTTCATTACTGCAATTATTTGAAAACAATCCCAAAATGACTCTTTCAGTTCTCTACAGTAATGTCTCCATGTCTATGCCCTTCAATACTTTTTCGTATTTGTTTATCTCTGATACCTCTTAACGTCTCTATTATCTCTGACTCTTTCTCATTTGGTTCATATATCCTAAGGCAGGCTGGACAGCAGCCACTCTGAGTAGCAACTGTGCAATTAACTCAGGACCAAGGACAGCAGCACGCATGTCCTTAAAGTGGGAGAAGGGGCTTTAGCTTGCTAAAGTTTATTCAACAATATGACCTTTGGGTATGGCCTTTCTCACCTGTCAGGCTGCACTTGCAATTAGGCAAATCTGTTTTTCACTTTGGCCCTTAGGTTCTCCATGTCTGTGGTGGACCTGTGTCCAGTCTGTGCCCAATATGTCCCTCTGGCATTGCTTCCACCGATGGGCCATTTCATGTTTGGATGCCTGCTTGAGTGCCTTCTATAATGACAGAGGCCTAAGCTGACTTTTCTTCAAGTCAACAGTTTCATTTTCAACTAAAGTCATAATATCCTGATTAAAGTAAAATTAACTAAAATGTTATTGATATGCACACTGGGGAAGAAGGAAAGACACTGAGAGTGAGGGTTCCAAGGAGTAGACCTTTTGCATGCCTAAACCTCCACAGTACACACCCTTTGCCTCTGAGTACCTGACTGCTGCTGTTGCCAAGTCACTTCAGTCGTGTCCGACTCTGTGAGACCCCATAGACGGAAGCCCACCAGGCACCCCTGTCCCTGGGACTCCCCAGGCAAGAACACTGGAGTGGGTTGCCATTTCCTTCTCCAATGTGTGAAAGAGAAAAGTGAAAGTGAAGTCGCTCAGTCATGTCCGACCCTTAGCAATCCCATGGACTGCAGCCCACCAGGCTCCTCCATCCATGGGGTTTTCTAGGCAAGAGTACTGGAGTGGCTTGCCATTGCCTTCTCCGGAGTACCTGTATAGCTCTCTCTAAACACAGTATAAAAGCAAATATACTGCTAATGTTCAGCAGCTTATTTATATTCATCTCTGGCTAATGTTCTGTGTTACTTTGAGGACCCATCCAAGAGTAATGCTCAGTGTAACAAAAAGATGATAAATCTCCCACCATCACCACCATCTGTAAGGTATGAGCACTTTAAATAACCTGATCAGTTAGAAAAGACTCTGTTAAAAAAAGTGATGAGCAGTATAATTTCTTTTGAAGTGGCCATTTTCTTGTGTCCAGAGTACATTAAATGATGGCAACTTTTCTGGGAAGGGAGGGAGGGAGAGTGAGTGAACCTGTGTATTGCAGCTGAAGTCTCAACTCAAGCTAATATTAAAGCTTGTGAAGAATAAACAGAAATGGTTTACTCATTAGCTGGGCTCAGAGAGGTGTTACCCATATGTTTAAAGTGCTAATTATTAGTGATCTTTCAAGGAGCTAATTTAGTAATGGTAAGTGTTACATATTTCTGCTCTTCAGAAGTAGCCTATTAGCCAGGCCTTTATATCTGATATTGACTTTAGGAAGTTAACAGTCAAATAGGCCACAGTTAGAGTTTGTGTGAAGCATGAGAGAGAGAAAGATGGAGATGGGGTAGAAGCAGGCACAAAGCGGGACCAGGAGAGGCAGAGGCATAGCTGCTATTAAACACCTTTTGTGTAGAAGGCACTGTGGATGAATAAGATTCAGTTCCTGGGTCACTTATTAAGCACCAACTGTGTGCCATGCACTGGAGGTATGGAGAAAAGCACCCAGTTCCTTCCCTCAAGAGCTTAAGAGTCTAGACAAAGATCTCAATTCAGGGGTGGAGATCTCATTGCAGTGGGGTGCTTGCCATGTGGTGTAGAGAGAAGGGAAGCCGTGTCAACCTGGGGTCAGGAAGGAGCTAGGGAAGGTACTGTGGGGAAGAGGCACACTTCACTATGAAGAAGGGCAAAAAGTGGTCATTGTGAGGAGTGACATTCAAATGCATGCCAGAGTTCAGAGAAGGTAGACCTTGCATTTCCTTGTGTAAAGACGGCTCAGTCTGGCCATCCTTGCCAGTTTCTGGCATAATGCCTCATCAATTTGCTTAGAAAAGCTTAATTTTAGTCATTACTGAGAGAGGAGCCCTTTTGTATTTTGCACCATTGCCCCCGCCTCCTGCCCTTTCTGCATTGAGATCAGGTGAGCTGAGGCTTGTGAATATCCTTCTCTCCGAAGTTCTATGGCCTGGTGCTGTGGGGGTGAGAGCCTGCCACACTCTCACTGCTCTGTGGCTGCTGCTCATGGGGTGGGAGGATGCTGCTGGCTGGTCTGACATTTGCAAGTGTCAGTGGTGAAGGACATTGCAGGGAGTCAGCCTGACTGGAGGCAGTGGGTCCCCAGACTGGGGAGAAGCAATGAATCCCCACACTGTGCTGTGTGTCTGTTGCTGGCACAAAGCTGTTCCGTCTCTTTCTCGGCCAGATTTGTTCCTTCCGTTCAGCTCTGCACACACTTCCTGCCTCAGTGGCAGGTGTTTTAAGGAGAGTGCCAAGGAACATATTTATAGTCCCTGAAAGAGTTTCCCACAGGCAGTTGCCTCAGTAGCTCATTAGTGTCTGTAAAGACGAGACAAGACAATCACCTCCATCTGTGTGTGTGTGTGTATCCAGCTCTTTATCTCTCTCACCCTTTCCCCTCTCAAATATAGGAAAAGAGGAAGGAAAGAAAGGACAGTGAGGGGAAAAAAGATCACCACCTCTTTGCACCAGTGGGTTCCCGCTCATCCCAGCTGCACTGACAGCATCTTCTCCCAAGAGCTTTCCCCCAACTAGTCCCCACACAGAAGGAGCCATGTCCTTAAGTCTCTTCCCTTTATGAATTGTTCCATGTTGCATCTTCATGGGGTCTTCCCCAAACTCCCAGCCTGGCAGGCTCCCAGGAGGTACCTAGCAAGCAAACATTCCTCCTGCCTCTCTTGGAACCTAGGGAAGATATAAAGAGGCCAAGTTCCAGTGCCTCCCACACCCCATCCCACCAACCACCTCAGCAGGGGCTATGTGTCCCGTCCTACCCTGTCTCCCTGAAGACAGAACAGGATGTAACATGGAGGTTGGAGTCAGTGCCTGCTGGGTCCAACTCTATTCTGGAACTAAAGCCTTCCTTTGGGACCAGCCAGATTCCACCAGCTCTGGTCCTTACTGTGGCACAATCCAGCTCTCTGAGCTTCTGTAGGCATTTGCAGCCACATCTTTGCTGGAGGCCTTCTCAGGAGCCCAGCCTGTTGAGACTGATCAGGTTCAGCGTGAGATCACACAGCCCACCCTTTACCACCATGCCTTTCTAACCCTGCTCTTCTGTTCAGCCAGTAATCTCTCCAACTATAGCACACAGCTTGCTTGCCCCCTTCTCTCTGCCTTGGCATGTACTGCTTCCCATCAGAGCATTATTCTTTGGCCTCTCCCTTATTCAAAATCTGGTTCAAAAATCACCTTCTGGGGGAACCATCCTGACAACTCACCACTCTTACTGTCTGTCTTCTTAGGACCTGTTTGTGCTCAGTTTCAGTTCAGTATTTCTTCAGCCTCTTTTGCATGACAGGCACTGTGCTGGGTGCTAGGGTAGAACACCAAGGAAGACATGGTCCCCACCCTTGGATATGGGGGTCAGCTAACGGGGGAACAGAATGAAAACACAGAAGTGCCTTTTAGGAGTGACAGAGTACAAGGTATAGTCAGGGACAGCTCAACTTGACAGGGGGTTCAAAGAAACTGCCCAGAAGGAGTGATTCATTAGAGAAAGATATAAGAGATGTAGAATCAACAGTTATCAAGTGACTGAATCGATATTTGCAATGGAGGGGAGTCTAGGACACGCCTCCAAGTTTCTGTTTGTTTCAGTCAGTGGATGATGGCAGCAGTAATCAGGGTAGAGGGGATGTGGGCCAGCCATGTTGGAGGCAGGATGGGAGGATCTTTATCAGGATCTCAGAATCTAAGTTGTCTTTTTGTATTGTGTCTGGTAGCTTTCTGGCGTCAGAGGTAATAGGCATTAGGTATTAGGCAGAAAACTCTCAGAGGGCAAAAACTGGGTCTCCTCTCCTGAGGAGCAAATTGCCTGGGATGAGCACTGTGTTCTCCATAGATGTGAGGCTCCCGAGGGTGACAGCACCTCTCCTTCCTCTGTTTCTCATCCAGCGTTGCCCAGCGTCCAGGGCTTTGTACCCATGGGTGGGAGTGCGGGTGTGGGAAACAGGCGCCAGCCGCCTGGGTGCTGTATCCTCCAGGGCTGTCTCAGAGATGGCATCAGTGACAGTGTTTGTGGCACCGAGAACACTTCCAGAAGGCAGAGGGCTCTGAGGCCTGGTGAACTGAGGAAGATTTGTCATGAAATTAAAGCATTTGGTCCATGAGAAAGTGGTTTAAACTACCAAAATTCTGAGCAGTTTGAACAAGTGTTATTCATAAACATTCCTGCCATCAAAACATATGACATGGTCCAGTGTCAGTGCTCTGGAGGAGGATAGCCTTCCTGGATAGCCTTTTTATTCCAGAGCTGGGTTTGAGTTTTGGGTCACAGAGTAATGGTTGAATCTCTGGAATCCTGTGCAGGGGGTTGGTCAGGAGCAGAATCCCTAGATCAGATTTTAGAGGTTCTGTTTAGACTGGGCTAAAGGATGCTTTTGTCTATCTCTGCCTCTGAGGCAACTCTGGAATAGAAAGACAAACTTCAAAGCATGGCACTTTCCTAAACATAATGTGCATTCCTCACCTGAGCTTCTTGTGAAAATAAAGGCTCTGATTCTGTTGGTCTGAGGTAGGGCCTGGGATTCTGCATTTCTAGCAAGATTCTAGCTGGTAGGTGATGCTTGTTACATTAAGTAGCAAGCAGTTAGGACTCATCCTTAAGAAGGCTTTCCCTTGGATTCTTTTGCATTCTGTACGTATATTATCCTGTCTCTGATAACAGCTCACTGTCTTATCTACACACCTATTTACCTCTGCCTGGAAGCCTCCTGCAGAGCCAGATCCATTTCTTGCTTGTCAAAGTATTACCAAAGCTTAACATAAGGCCTCACACATAATAGGGTTCAAGAAATAATTGATAAAAGAATGACTCTGGGAATAGGAAATTGTCCAAATAGTGCCCAAAGTAAGGTTTGGCCTCATGAGCTCTTGGAACTCTCAGCTCTAAGCCACATCTCTTTTGTGTGGCAGATCAGTCAGTCTTTCAGTGCCACCATGATCAAGCCTTCCATCCTAGACACCATAGGGTTGGAGTGGAAAGAGGAGACGGAGACCTGCGCACTGGGCAACTTGCTGTCTCAGTAGCTAAACAGGGTTTGGGTCCATTTGATGCAACATTAGAATACTTAACACAGTAACTTCTGAGTGCAAATTAAGGGGGAGTGACTGCAAACCAAAAGGAAATAAAGAGCAATCCATGGATACCCTGGCAGCTTTCACCTCCACATGTTCAACATTAACTATTTGTGTCTTGTTGAAGTCAGGATTGCTTCCTAAAGGAGGTTAGCCTGGATGATGCCCCAGCTTCCCTGAGAGACTCCCTGCTATCCCAGAGCTACAGAACCACAAACAGGACCTGTGACAGAGGGCCAGTCCTGCTCCTGCCTCAGGGAGCCACACAGAGGCTGGGAGCCAGATGAGGGTGATTGGCATCTTCTTGCATGGGAACAGTGACTAGGAAACTGTGAAGAGGAGCAGGCAGCAGCAATGTGAGCACAGCCCATTTAGAGTGAGGAGTAGGCAAGAGTGGGGCTTGGAGAAGGCCCATGCTGGAGATCCTGGGGCGACGGCAGTGGTAATTTTTACTTCCCTAATAGATGCAGAGCATTTGAACGTTGCTAATTAACAGAACAGCAGGCTTGTAATTCTGACAGCAGCAGGACATGAATGGGGTGGGACTAGCACTGAAAGCCAGCGAAGTGTGTATTTGTCCATAAGATAAAACACAGCATTCATGTTGGGTCAGGTCCATGAGAGAGCCTCCTGATTTTTTCTTTTCCTGCAGTAACCGCAAGAGCACAGGGGCTTTTATTTCTTCCCAGGCTTTCTTTAGAGGTAGCAAGGGGTCTGGGGTGTATAGTCTGTTAGTGCCATCAAATACACCTTTATATCAGAGAGAGAATTTGCCATTCAGGCCTGCCTCCTTCAAAGTGTGATGCCCCCAGAAGTTCTCCTGTCACTAGTCTCTGATTTTGGTAACTTGGCTGTCTGCAAAATGGTGTGATGTGCCCTGAGTATTCCAATCTCTAAATTGATTCCTGGGGAAGAATGGACTGGAAGGCCAAGGAAGAGTTGTTCTATCTTCCTGAAGTGCACTGAATCATGTCAGGAAATTGGTTCTTTCAAAGCATACTGATTTGATAATCTAAGGATCTCAAAGGCCAATAAATATGAGGAAAAGGTTTAAAAAGTCTCAGAATACTAGAGCTAAGTGGTACCCTGGAGATCAGACAGATGAGGCCACTGACCTTGTGCAAGTCACTTTAGGAAAGGTTCACATTTCATTCATATATTTATTTTGTCATCAAATATTTATTGAACATTTACTATGAGTCTGTTCAGACATGTACCTAGTAGTGAAAACATGTTGCTATTTCATTGGTTCTGTTTGAGTTAGTGTTCAATGAAGTTCTCCTTTCTTACAGATTATGTGTGACAGCTGGTTTCACAAGGGCTATGGGGTTATTGATACATAGGATCTTTAGCCAGTGCAAATAGATTTTCTATGCAAGGTCACCAACTTCTGAGCTGCTGGACTAATTAGTTTAGCTCTGCTTGACTTTACCTAATACATACATTGTTGAAAAGTTATTTGTAATTCAATTTCTGGCAAATAAGAAACTAATTCAAACCACTGAGGCAACTTTTATTTAAAGAGACCCTGTAGCACATCCTTTTATAATGTGAATAATGTTGCTGTTGGAAATGATTATCCTTTAGTTAGGATTTTGTAAACCTGGACCCTTTAGGTTTTCTTATGGTTGGACACACAGCCTAGGAGATAGCTCAGCTGTGGTCTGAACTGGATGGGGGAAACTCTGGCCTGGGAAGAGAAAGGACCCCCAACCCCCTGCCAGGAATCATAGACCAGCCCAACCCAAGATAGTGACATTTACTTGGAGCAATTACTGCAAGCTGCCTGGACAAGCTGCTCCTCTTCTCTCAGGCCTTGGAGTCTGGAGTGGAGAAGGAGGAGGTGGGGCTTGATGAATGGGGTCTGCAGAATGGAATTCCAAGCTCTCTCTGTCTCTCCACAGGTAGGAGGGAGCAGGATGGGTAACCTTTTGCTTCTGTTATGGCATTTTCCTCCTTAATTGTCTAGTTAACTGTGTGGAAATTAGAGCCACACAGAAAATCGTATACTTTACTGGGCTTCCCTTGTGGCTCAGCTGGTAAAGAATTTGCCTGCAATACGGGAGACCTGGGTTTGATCCCTGGCTTTGATCCCTGGGTTGGGAAGATCCCTTGGAGAAGGAAAAGGCTACAGCAACTTTCACTTTCTGTATACTTTAACATGGTAGAGCAGAAGAGGAACAACAGTGGAAAAAAATAGGACAAGAGTTTAGGACTCAAGAGGGTTATGTGGATTGTTGTTATACAGTAATATTTCGTTAGCTTGGGTCTTGCTGTTAATCTGGAAGGACACAGAACTGAAGTTTAACTTTTCTTATTAAATTTTTTTCTCTAGAAATTAATAGTGTATGTAGTGATGTCAAGGAGAGTGTTTTAAAACTGATGTATAGAAAGATGTATTCCATATATGAAAATAAAACTTTTGATGCAGATATATCATTCTGTGCGCATAACTCATGTGTTAAAGATGATCTCTGTCTCGCTGGTAAAGTCTAATGGGATTCTTCTTTGTCCAGGAAACTGAAGCTTATTTTTATTGCATCACAGTGAAAAATTATCTATGTATCTATTTGTAATTTTTTACAATAATTTATGTTGATCCTTGGAGAAGGCAATGGCAACCCACTCCAGTGTTCTTGCCTGGAAAATCCCATGGAAGGAGGAGCCTGGTAGGCTGCAGTCCATGGGGTCGCGAAGCGTCAGACGTGACTGAGCAACTTCACTTTCAGTTTTCACTTTCCTGCATTGGAGAAGGAAATGGCAACCCACTCCAGTGTTCTTGCCTGGAGAATCCCAGGGACGGAGGAGCCTGGTGGGCTTCCGTCTATGGGGTCGCACAGAGTTGGACACGACTGAAGCAACTTAGCGCAGCAGCAGCACGTTGATCCTAATTACTTTCTACTGGTGAGGTTTAATAGCTTTCCTTTGTTGGAAGATAAAGTCAGAGCATAAAGATCAGTAGAAACAAAGATAGAAAGTACAAAAAGTTCTATAGTTAGAACTTTCTTTTTATGGTGTTATTTTTTTCCCTCTATTGCCCACAGTCTTCTCAAAGTGAGCCTTGCAGCTGGTTACTTCAGCATCAGCTGCTCTGGGTCAGCTTGTAAAGAGAAGCAAATGATGAGCAGAAAGCATCACTGTCTACATTTAGTGAAAAATGAAAATGAAGAAATAGATGGAAGGGTCAGAGATCCTTTGTAAATTTGTCTTGGGCTAGCATATGACCTCTTACCATGGACACTGGCATTCTGGGGCTGCTTCTCTTCTTTGGTTGAGTGTGCAACTGTCTTATTTCCCTTCTCTAGGCAGTGATCTTAGTCCTGGGGTGTTGCCAAAATTCCCAACAATTTTGGATGCTTGAAATAGTCAGTGATTAGGAATTGAGACGCCTTGAGCAAGACCATCTTGTTCAGAACGTTTCTCCCCTTTGTAGATTATCAGGTTGGGAACATAAGGGAGAAAGCCAAGTGGAGAAAGGCACTTGAAGGGGTGTCCATGGTCTCTAGCTCTGTCCCACTGAGCCCACACAGGGCTGCCTTTCTTCTGGGGTCCCTCTGTGCCATGTTCCTGGAGTTGGTACACAGCAGAAATTCCATTTACAGCTTGCAGGGCTCTGAGTGTGGGCTGGCTCTCCCTGAGAGTCCTCTGGGGTACTCAGGATAAATGACAAGGGGTGGAGAGATGGCCTGGAGTTTGTATGTGTGCATGTGTAAGCTGAGTCCTCCCCTCCCACACATCTCACACCAGGCCGGGTTGTCCTTTGCTTCCCGAGGCTGCTCTTTCTCCAGGCACATTATTATTGTCTGTTCTGTGTGAGCCCCAGGCCTCTGCCTCCAGCCTCCTAAAAGGAGCACAATTAGACCCCAGAAAGGACTTTCCACGTGAGAAATGAGATTTAGGCAGAGTGAGTTGCTGAAGAAGGGAGTCCTTTTGCTTCCCGTGAAATTGACATTGCTCATCAGTTGTCCATTGTGGACTGATGACAGTGCACCAAAGGGAAGGGAGAAGAGGTGGAAAATGGTATTGCACTCAACTTTGCTTCTCACTCGGGAATTTTCACTTTTTCCATCTGTAAAATGAAGACCAACAGTTGCTATGCCATATAGAGGAAAAAGCAAAAGGACTTATTTAGGGCATTGTGGTCCATCTTGATGTTAACTTGACCTGTTCAACAGATATTTACTGAGTGTCTAGTGTGTAACATTCACTATGTACCAGCCACCGTGCTAGCACTGGAAGTACAAAAACGATTTCCAAAAAGCCCCCATCTTCAAGTGCACAGCAATGGGGCTGTAGTTTTGCTTCCAGGACATGGTACTTCGTGTATATTTTGAGGGGGTGACTTGCATTGTCCTCTTCTTGAAAAGGACCCAGAGGGGCGTACTCTTGGTCACCCCTGTGGACTGGCATCATGTCAAAGTGTCCTTTCTGTTGTGGAGCCTCTCCTGCTCTTGGGCTAGGCTGTGGGCCCCAAACAAGGCATTATTTTCTGGTCCATGAGGGGATTGAAGAGCTAAGGGGGAACCAAGGGATTCAGTCTTTTGACCCCTTTCACTATGATTCCTTCTGTTTTGTTCTCTGACAGGCTCTTTTCGGAATGATGGTTTGAAAGCTTCTGATGTCCTTCCCATCCTAAAGGAAAAAGTGGCCTTCGTGTCTGGTGAGTGTCTATGCAAGTTTCCTCCGTTGCAGATCTAGAGAAGTGTGTGTGTGTGTGTGTTTGTTGTGAATGTGTGCAGGCACGCACTTCTTTGTGTGCTAATGAGAAAGAGGTGGGGTGGAGGTGATATTCAGAGCAGCTGCTCCGCTCTCCAGAGACAGGCAGACAGGGAAAGGAGCACTTTGGTCCCCCCTGGGTGTTCTGGAGGACATTCACAACCAACGGTGGGTTCATCATGCACCCACGCACATCCACCTCACCTTGCCCTGCCCTTCCAGGCCTGTCAGGCCTGTGGGAGCTGCTGAGGCCCCTCTGAGAGATGCAAGGGTCTGTCCCCTTCACACCTTCCCACAGGTTTTTTTTAGGTTCGTCTCTGAGTAGGTCAAGGACAAGAGATGTAAATTTTTTTCTGACTCTTCCTTATCTCTTCTTCTAGCAAAGGGAACTCAAGTGAGTATCTGTATCTGTTTTTTGTTTTTCTGAATAATATTCATTTCTGACTTTTCTCTACAGCATATCTTGTGCACCCAGTCCTTTTAATGTCTAATTCAGGAATCAACAAACTATAGCCTGTGTTTTGCTGCAGGCAAGGCACTTGTTTTTGCAAATAAAGTTTTATTGGAATATAGCCCATGTGCATTCATTTAGTAGTGTATTAGCTTCCTCTTGCCACAAACTTGGTGGCTTACAACAATAGATATGTATTTGCTCACAGTTATGGAGGCCAAAAGTCCAAAATCAGTTTCCTGGACTGAAATCAAGATGTGAGCAGGGCTGTTCTCCCTCCAGAGGTTCTGGGGGAGAATTTGATTCTTGCCTATCTTAGCTTCTGGGGGCTGCCATCATCCCTTGGCCTGTGGCCATGTCACTCCCATCTCTGCCTCCCTGGTGGTATTGCCTTCTGCTCTTCTGTTTGCGTCAGATCCTTCTGCCTCACAATAAGGATACCTGTGACTGCACTTGGGGCCCACTCAGACCACCCAGCATAATCTTCCCATCTCTAGAGTCCTAACAATCACTATCTATAGAAACTCTTTTTCCAAATAAGGTAACATTTACAGGTTCCAGAGATTAGGGCTTGATATGCTTGGGGGCCATTATTCAATCTACTACCAGTGTTGCCAATGGCTGCTTTGTTGCTGTAATAGCAGAGTTGAATAGTTCTACCAGAGACCAGATGGCCACAGGCCTAAAATATTTACTGTCTGACCCTTTAAGAAAAAGTCTGATAACTGCTGATGTAATTGAAACTGAACTATGAGCTGTACCAGCATCACTATGGGTGCCAGTTCTAGACCATCAATATAGGCCTCCTGGCTCAGAGTCTTTAGCAGGGGCTGGGGGAATGGCAGTGTGAGTAGCCAGGGATCATATTAAAAAAAAAAAAAAACTAACACCCAGGTACTTAAGCTTCATGGATTGAACTTTTGTTTCTGGATGATTCTGGCCATCTACAAGGAGTGACAATGGAATCACAGAGAGAGAGCCAGCACAGTCTTTCAGTGCAGGGGTTCGCTCCATAGGCACTGCTGGGCGCACTGATGGGTGACGCCAAAATGGAGAGAAGGGAGAAGGCGGGGGCTGAGGAAGGAGAAACCAAGCAGCAGGTGTCTCCCACCTGACCGGAGGGGAGACTGATAACTCAGAGTGTAGGGATGGGAAGTGAAGGCGGAGTATGTGATGGGAGTAGTCAAGCCTCTGTAAGTACTAAGTGCATTCTATATTATTATTATTAGTAGTAGTAGCAGTAGTAGTGGTATCCTGGTGGTTTAGATGGTAAAGAATCCGCCTGCAATGTGGGACACCCAGGTTTGATCCTTAGGTTGGGAAGATCCCCTGGAGAAGGGCATGCCAACCCACTCCAGTATTCATGCCTGGGGAATCCTCATGGGCAGAGGGACCTGGCAGGCTACTGCAGGTTACAGTCTATGGGGTCGCAAAAAGTCAGACACGACTGAGCGACTAAGCACAGCAGTGTAATGGTAATAATAATATGGTGTTTTGCTACTGTTTTTGCTGTTAGAGAGAGTGGCTGGGACGCTGCCTTTCTCCATTAGCGTTGCTGCTGCTGCTAAGTCACTTCAGTCGTGTCCAACTCTGTGCGACCCCATAGACGGCAGCCCACCAGGCTCCGCCATCCTTGGGATTTTCCAGGCAAGAGTCCTGGAGTGGGGTGCCATTGCCTTCTTCACCATTAGCTTTAGGCACTGGTATATCTTATTAGGTAATGAGCCCCTGTCACTGAAGAAGCTGAAGCTGAGGCTGGATCCTTGACTCAATCAGGTGGCAGCGAGTTCAGTATAGGTGGAGACAGAAGACAGCCTCTGAAGCCTTCATAAACTTGGATCTGAGTGCTCACTGAGCATTTTGGGAAGACCTTGTATAGAAGTCTTGGGATTGCCGGGCAGCACCAGGGCTCTGACCTCTACTGCTGTCCATTATCTGGGCTCCCAGGACATGGCCCACAATCTCTAGGGAGCCAGAGCATTTCTCTTCCTCTTCTTTAATGCCTTGAACCTGTTTAACCAGGTGTCCTACCTCTCCCCAGGTGTCCTGCTTATTCTTCCATTCTCTTATGACTGATGCTCCCTCTATCTGCAGTGCCTTCCCCATACCTTTGAGCCGTACCTCTGCTTCCCAAGTCAGTTCTCACTTTGCCTCCTTCTGGAGGCCATCCTGGCTTTAATGCATACCCTCTGAGCACCATCCTGTTGCACAGCAGTTCAGGACATATGCATGCAGACAAGTTACAGTCTGACATCAGGACCCTAGCTTGATTGTTTGTGGCTTATTTTTTCCCATGTGATTTCCATTAGAGCCCTGGAGCAGGGTCCAACCATCCCTAGAAAAGAGCTTTCCAACTGTCAGGAGGTGTCCTCAGGGTGAACAGAGCAGCAATGTGCCAGAAAGATGGTCAGTCAAGAGAGAGGCAGGTAGCTGCTTCCCAGAGTGGGACCAAGGGGGCCAGTGGGCAACTCATGCCCTTGTGTCCACGTGGGCCACCCTTTCCCCTGGAAACCACAAGTCT
Organism: Moschus berezovskii; assembly: GCF_049115385.1. Taxonomy (NCBI): domain Eukaryota; kingdom Metazoa; phylum Chordata; class Mammalia; order Artiodactyla; family Moschidae; genus Moschus; species Moschus berezovskii. Next base: position 90,243,898 of record NC_142460.1, read on the forward strand.
GTTCTCTATGTGGGGTAAGTTTTATTCATTTGCAAGTGGTGCCAGGAACTTTGGGGCTTAGGGAGTGTTGTCCTTCTGTGCCTGGTAAGGACACTGAGGGTGCCAGGGAGATGACTGGCTGCAGCTAAAAAAAACCCCAAACAAAAAACAAACCAAAAAAGGCGCTTGTATCCTAAGCTTTTAGAACACCAAACACAAATATAAAAATAAAGAAACCCAGAATTAAGTAATGCAGTGTAGCGGATCCATGTCTCTCTGAGAAGAAGCCCTGCAGGAAGTGCTGAGCAGAGAAACCAAGTGCTGGTTAAGCCCCCTCCCCTGCTGGTGCCCTGGTGTGGCCAAGACGAGGGGAAGCTGTGCTGCCATGGGAACACGCATTTGGAATAATTCAGGGCCCACCAGTGTGTGGGCGAGTGCACGTGTGTGCATCAGAATCTGTGGCTGTGCTCAGGCAGCCTGCGGCGTTCCAGCCCTGCCCCATCCTGCTCTGTGTTCTCAGCCATGAGCTCTCCCTCTGCTTTCTCTCCAGCTTCCTTCATGTGCTTCTGCCTTCCACTTTCAGCACCCATTGGCCCTTCTCTCCAGCCTCCCTGTGTGCTTTTCACCCTTTTCACCCTGTTCTCTGTGTGTGCTCACACCCTCATCTGGCTCCTCCTGATGTCCCTCTTCGCCACCTTATCAACCATCAACATCATGCCCATTGTTCTCAGAGGAACTCCACACTGCTGTGGCACCACTGTTTATACTCTGGACCCATATCTCAAAGCATGTTCCGTAGAACAACAGGTACATGAGATGATCCTCAAAAAAGAAAGAAGGGCTTACTCTCAAGTAAGGTTGGATAATGCTGCCTATTGTAGCCACCTTCTTAGAGACTGTCCATTCAAAACATGAAAGCATTTCCCAAAATACAAATAACATATTCTCTTAAAAATACCCTGTGTATCCATCAGCATCTTGTGGAACTATAGTTTTATGGGCCAAACTTTTGGTATGATTCCCTAGAGGTGTTTTTCTTGTCATCCTCCAAAATTACCCTAATCTACTTGTCCCCACTGGAGCTTGGTTCCCCCTGAAAAATACGAGTGCCATCTTCCTCCACCTCAATCAGCAAAGCCTTAACTTCCCTTGCCTTTGAACTTGCCTCCTACATAGCCCTGCCCTGCCCTGCCCTGCTTTTGCAGGAGACCAGTGCCTTTTCTAGCACATCAAACCACTCCCTCCGTATTTATCCTCTATATTCCCATCTTCTATTCCCAGCACTAAAGCCTCAATTAACTGGCAAACAGCAGGTATTGGATAAGTAAAGGGATGGCAGTGCTGAAGATCCTGCCACCATCTCTATCATCTTTTAAAAACTTTGCTCTTTTTGTCTCCACTCCTTGACTTTAGCAAAGGGTTCTCTTTCTTTGTCTCTACTTAGTACCCTCTGGAACCTCAGCACTCATGTTAATTATCAGTCAAATCCTATAGCTTCATGGCTCCTCAATCTCCTTGGCACTGAAGTCTTCCACCTCCTTACTGTAGCCATGCACATTCAAGACCTTGACCTTGATATGTCTGTCTGTAGCCTTAGCTTCTTATCCATGAGCGCTCTTGGTGTTCCCCTGTCAGTTGGAAAGGTATGGATATCAGGTAAATAAAACATGTTGTTTCCTCTCCTTTGAGAACTCACAAAGAAGCAGGCCATTTTCCTTCCTCCCCAAGTCCTCCCCACTTAATCTATGCATTAGCTCTGTTCTGCCTTCACTAAGGTTACAGCCTAGCATGGACGCCATGGCCAGACCTTCAGCAGAGCTCTCATTAAAGCCAGATACCCTGCCACCTACCCTTAAACCTACATCATACCCAGTCCTGCTGTCCATTCTCTAGGAACAGTCTCCAAAGATGGTCCATGCTTCTTTTTCCCAGTACCTTAAGCCTACTCTGTCCTTCAACACTATTTTACCTAGACAAAGTGCCTCGTGGGCAGGCTGAACTCTTTGTCTTTCTAACTTATGTCTGCGTTTTCCCCTCCTCTTTGAGTCTACCACAGACAAAAGGGCAGCGCTCCCCTCTTGTACCTGTCCTGAAGCCTTGATCCTCCCCTTGTCTCCATTCTTTCCAGCACAGATTCTCTTCCTTTATGCCTGTTCCTCCTTTTCTTCCTACAATCTTACAAGTTCATCTTCCTTCTGAAAAATACCTGGCTTGGTCCTGCCGTCCCCTATGGATTCCATATCCATTCATTTTTCCTGGAGGGAAGGGATTCCACTCCCCTGGGTCATCTCCCCTGCCCTCCCCACCCTCCGTCCCCCACCATCACACCAACCTTGGCTCCCCACATTCCCTTAGCTCTACTCTTAAATCATCCATAGAAGAAGGACAGTGAGAAAGACAATAGCTGCAGTTAAAACCACCCAAGAGTGAAAATCTTTCAAGTGAGGTCAACACTTCAGGGGAAGGTTGATAGTGTGGGAGAACCTCCTAGCTTTGAGGAAACTTTCCACTTGATCCCTTTACTTCCTTTTCCCCCTGTGAAGGCAGTTGGAAGATGGAGATCATTTCCAAGGTAGATGAGATGAGATTGGTCATCCATATTCAGAGCCAAGAGCCTGTGGTTTTTAAGGTTTGGAGTTGGGGGTCAGGATCCAACTCTGTGGTATGTGTACACAAATATGGCTGGTTGGGGGCTGCAGGGAGGGGATGGTGGTGGTGAAATATTTTTTTCTTCAGAGCCAAATCTCTCAGTGGCCGTGATCTTGTTTGACCTTTTTCTCCTTGCAGCCTTCTTATTTCTTCCTGAGGAGTATCCTGCAATGAGTTGGACTTTGTTTGTTGAGACTCCCTCTGTCTTGTGATTTCTGGACCCCACAATCAGAGGGAATCATTATTCATGAACTCATACTTCAGTGGGATCCTGGGAGGCTTAGAAAGTACCCTTCTTTAAGGTGCTGACCTTTAAGCTTGTTTTCCAGTATTGTTGGTGGCCTTGCCAGCCCTTCCTCCCTCTTGCACTAGATCCCTTTACAGACCTGCTTTGGGGGTGTCAGGTGGCAGCCTGAGATCATGACAGTTTTCTTTGTGAAATAGCCAGTGCCTGTAAGGACACAGTTACTACACCTTAGCTTTGTCCTCATTTAACCTTCTTGAGAAACTTGGTCCTGTTTCCTAATCATAGCATCCACTAATGAATAAATTTTTAATCACAGAATAAATCATGAGTAGAAAGTTTGGAAAATAGAGGAAACAAAAAGCAGCCATGTAAAATCCCAGCACCCTGATAGCAAGCAGTGATCATCATCACGGTTACTCCTCCCCAATTTTTTTTTTTAAACCAGATGTTTAGAAGACATTTGTAATCATAGTGTCTACATATGCATTTGCAGTGATTAAGACCTTGAGCATCCTATTTCCAATGAAGATTCATGGGCTCCTCCAGTAGGAGTGACAGGTGGCACTTAGGCAGGCAGGCAGGCAGAGGTGGATCCTTGGCTGTGTAGACCACACTTAGGTCTTTTCTATGAATCTGAAAACCTCCTAGCAATGATGTCCCAGCTGTATGCTTTAAAGGTTTCTCACCACGGTATTCAGTTAACCCTGAGCACTCTGATCATAGAGGTCTGCAAAGAGAAGTAAACTTGAGGTTGAATTTCCAAAGACCATAGCACTTTCATTGGCTTGTTTTCTCAGTAAGAGCAATTATCACCTGCTTCATTGTCATCTCATATTTGTAGAGAGTATTTCTCAAAGTGCTTCGCCATGTGCCATCTTATCAAGTCTTGCAGCAGCCCTGTAATGTAGTCATCATTATTTTCATCTGCATTTTGCAGATGAGGCAACAGAGATGTCAAAAGACTTGCCCAAGGTCATGAATCTAAACTCCATGCCCTTGCCCAAGGCAGTGACCAGATTTCTCTGGGCACCATCTTTCTGCTTGTTTTATCTAGCACTCAGGCAAATTATTTTTCCTCTGTGCCTCAGTTTCTAGCTGGTTTTTCTTAAACACCTTTCTCTTCTTCTTTGCAGGGGGCCGTGATAAGCGAGGTGGACCAATCCTGACCTTCCCTGCTCGCAGCAATCATGACAGAATAAGACAGGAAGACCTGCGGAAACTGGTGACCTATCTGGCCAGCGTGCCAAGGTAAGGTGAATATTCTGCAGGGGAGAGAGGGGGAAACTGGCCTGATGCAAGTAAGCTGGAGTGAGCCCCCATCCCTGCCAGGGGCCTGGCTGTTTCTGCCCTTGGAATGGATTCTAATTATTTCTGTTACGTCAATACCTATTGTTCACCTCATTCCCATCATTCCCATTGTTACTGCTGGGATTCAGATGAACAAAGTGGAAGCTGGATGCGGGAACCATGGGCAGAGGTGAAGGTCCCAGGCTTAGAGGGGCCCTGGAACAGGTGACAGTGTGGCCTGGGGGGCAGGGATGGGAAGCCATTCTTTGCCTTGGGGAAATGGAAATTCTGGCCGATTCTACTCTGGCTTGTGTAATGGATTTTTTCTAAAACCTCTGGCTTTTGAATATGTTTGTGGCTTTTAGAGTTTAGGGCAAATAGCTCCACTTATATCATTGAAGAGGCAGCCTTCAGCTCAATCTAGGTCAGGCATTTTCAATGGGGGCAGTACTGCCTCCAAGGGGGATGTGAATTGGTTCTTGTGTATGGCACACACACAAAAAAACTTTCATGTATTAAGCACAGCTAAATATATAGTGCATAAACATATATACAATATATTCATGGTATTAAAATCTCATTGAGGTGATTACGGAAAAAAGTATAAAAAGCCTCTTTTGTGGCAGGATGATGATTTTAAAAAATGATTGAGAAACACTGGTTTCTGAGTGTTTCTAGGTGGTGCTGCACTCAGACGGTGACAAGGGAGACGTGCTAGGGACATGGAATTTATCTTTTAAGAAGGTGGAGTAGAGGCCTTTGCATGGTTAGAGAAACATGGAATGTGAGAGCCAGAAGAGCCCTGAGAAGTAATCCAAGCAAATACATGTTGTGTTTTACTTAGGAAACAACATCTGTATGGGATTGGAATTGCTTCTGGGGTGGTGGTGGTCAGTGGCAGAGCTTGGTTCAGAGCCCTCCTGGCTCCTACCCTAGTGCTCTCCTCATCCTTGTTCACGGTCAGTGAGAACTCTGTTCTCTGACTTAGTAGGGTTGGAGTCTGTCAAGTGTTTGTTGTGGCAAATAAGAAGTGGTGCCTGGGGCTTTTAGAACTTCATCTTGTCTCTGCATTTTATAGAGGAATCAGTAAATTGTACAGAGGAACTCTGCCTTTGCGGGGAGACCTTGGATAATTGTTGAACGTTCTCGAAACAGATGTCAATTGAGGCAGTCACTGCATTTGAAAGAGCAATGGGGGAGACACATGCACAAGGATTGGTGGATGGTAGTGGGCAGGTGGTAAAGGGGATTTAAGGGCAGTCATCAAATGCTTGGAAGGATGTTGAACAGAATGAAGAGCTCTGAGCAGAAGGCTGTGAACAGATCGATGTCAAATGGTGGCTTTTTTTTTTTCTTTATGATACCCACAGAGAACCAGAAAAAAGGTAAGAAGTCTTAAGCGCCAATGTAATGAACCTAGGTTATATCCAAAGAAGAGCTCTAAACTAAACTATGAGTACAAGAGAGCTGGATAAAGAATAGAACAGAGGGTTTTTTTTTTCCCTTAGGAGGTCTTTATACAGAAGAAATATTCCCATCTGTCTTGGAGGCAAGTAGGTGGATTAAATAACCCGTGATTGATGTAGGTAATTTAGCAATTTAGCCATTGAGGGGCTAAGCAGTTTTAAAGGCATCTTTCCAAAGTATACTACTAACAGGCATAAAACCAGGCATTTCCTAAAGCAATTTATAGGAAGAGTTTTCATGGGGACCCATGACAGACTCTTAGTTCTTTCAGAGTCAGAAGAAATTTGGGATCCTGAAGGGTACGTTTTTCTTTTTGATAGGTTTATCACATCCCTGAAGCTAATGCACACTCTTCTTTAGAATAGTAAGTGAAAGAATTGGAAGAACCTTTTCTTAATTATGACTGTTAAGCAAAGCTGGGACAAAAAGGATTGGAAGCAGCTAAAAAGGAGAAGATTTCTACTAGGTAAAGGGGAACAAAACTCAGGAAGAGCTGGGAGAAAGGTCATGAAAAAGTATAAACAATAGGTTATCATTGAAAGAGCATAGTAGATTTAGGCTCTTTGCTTCCCTGAGGGTAGTCCCAAGCATTGCATCCTAGGCTCCTGAACAGAAAAGGTTCACAGGTTCTGGCAGGTGGGAGGCAAAAATGCTGTTGCTACTTTCAGTGGGAAAATTGTTCAGGGAAGCCTGCTGCCTCCCTCCCAAGGGGCCTATGTTCACCAGGAGTGTGTGTACTTGGCAGGCTGAAGAGCTTACCAACTAGTCATGCCTATCCATCGCTTCCTAGTTCTGTTGGCCACAAGTTCACACATGATGACTGTTGGGAACAAAACCTTGAACAGGGTTATTCCAATGACAGTGAGGTCTGGGGAGGAAACTGAAGCACTTAGCACATCAGATAGTGTTTGCCATTCTTCTGCTTAGCCCTGGCTTTGGAAAGAAAGGAATCTGTAAAAATGAACAGCTAGATTTAGGCAGGTGACACTGATTAGAAGAAATAGACTATTCTGGGTCATGGCCAAGGAGCCTATAAAGCTAGGCTTCTGTCAGGTGGAATGTGCTCTTCAGACTGGGGTAATCACCTGTGGATGACACTCATTTATTCAAGCATTTATCATTTATTTATTTTACAAATATTTAGAGCCTCTATAAGCCAGGCCAATTTAGGATTCATGGTGAGCAGGAATAGAGATTTTGAGAAAGTTAGGAAAAACCTAAGTATTTCCCTACTGAGTGCCAAACCGGTGACCATAAAGGACAGCACAGTATATAACTGTGCTGGTAGTGTAGGGATGAAGCAAGAGAAGACGAGCGAACAGGACCAGTAAGTGATGAAAGAGGTTCCCAGAATCTAAGGAACCAATCAGCTTGATGGCTATTTGGGGCCCTGTTATAGAATCTGAGGTTATTGATATTTCTCCCAGCAATCTTGATTCCAGCTTGTGCTTCTTCCAGCCCAGCGTTCCTCATGATGTACTCTGCATATAAGTTAAATAAGCAAGGTGACAATATACAGCCTTGAAGTACTCCTTTTCCTATTTGGAACCAGTCTGTTGTTCCATGTCCAGTTCTCACTGTTGCTTCCTGATCTGCATACAGGTTTCTCAAGAGGCAGGTCAGGTGGTCTGGTATTCCCATCTCTTTCAGAATTTTCCACAGTTTATTGTGATCCACACAGTCAAAGGCTTTGGCATAGTCAATGAAGCAGAAATAGACGTTTTTCTGGAACTCTCTTGCTTTCTCCATGATCGAGCAGATGTTGGCAATTTGATCTCTGGTGCCTCTGCCTTTTCTAAAACCTGCTTGAACATCTGGGAGTTCACGGTTCACATATTGCTGAAGCCTGGCTTGGAGAATTTTGAGCATGACTTTACTAGCTTGTGAGATGAGTGCAATTGTGCAGTAGTTTGAGCATTCTTTGGCATTGCCTTTCTTTGGGATTGGAATGAAGACTGACCTTTTCCAGTCCTGTGGCCACTGCTGAGTTTTCCAAATTTGCTGGCATATTGAGTGCAGCACTTTCACAGCATCCTCTTTCAAGATTTGAAATAGCTCAACTGGAATTCCATCACCTCCACTAGCTTTGTTTGTAGTGATGCTTTCTAAGGCCCACTTGACTTCACATTCCAAGATGTCTGGCTCTAGGTCAGTGATCACGTTATAGTGACTATCTTGGTCGTGAAGATCTTTTTTGTAAGGAGATCCAACCAGTCCATTCTAAAGGAGATCAATCCTGGGTGTTCATTGGAGGGACTGATGCTAAAGCTGAAACTGCAATACTTTGGCCACCTCATGCGACGGGTTGACTCACTGGAAAAGACTCTGATGCTGGGAAAGGTTGGGGGCGGGAGGAGAAGGGGACGACAGAGAATGAGATGGCTGAATGGCATCACTGACTCTGTGGACATGAGTCTGAGTGAACTCCGGGAGTTGGTGATGGACAGGGAGGCCTGGCGTCCTGTGATTCATGGGGTCGTGGAGAGTTGGACACAACTGAGCGACTGAACTGAATTGAACTGATATTATAGAATGGGTGATTAAACAGAGGGTTGTGATAATTTATGAGTTATTTCATTGTGCCCTTTCTAAATATGAAGGGTGTGATTTTCTTTCTGGTAGGTTTATCATATCCATGCAGCTGCTGCATACTCTAAATAGAAAGTGAACAATTAAAAGAACTTATTTCTGACCTGTTAAGCAAAGGTGGGACAGAACAGATTGTAAACAATTTAAAAGGAAAAGGTTTCTGCTAGCTAAAGGCAACAAAAACCCAAGAGTCTGGGAAGAAGGATGGTTATATGAAATGAATGGGAAGAAAATGTCCCAATGTAATGTGTGAAGGCCAGGCTATGTCTGGGCCACTGCATTCAGTCTGCTACACTGAACCCTGCCAACTCCTTTTTAGGAGCTGTGTGGACCCGTTAGGATATTGTCAGGAGAGCAGCATATTAAGGGATCCACAAACTATGTTTCTGCAGTTGGAAGATGTTTTCTGGTAGGGGTGAAAATGGAAGAAAAGTGATTCCTGACTTCAGGTATCAGGAGAGCTGCGCTGCCCCTAAGAGGCGGGAACAGGCATGGTCTTTGTTGCATCAATGGGTAGAAGTTAGAGAGATCAGGACTCTGAAGCGGAGAAACAATCTGCCCAGGTGGGAGCTGTCCAGCACTACTGCTGCTGCCTCTGGAGAAAGTGAGCTTCCTGTCCAAGACTTCTACAGTGGGTTGGAGGCTGGATTAGATGATTTCTAAGAAACTTTCCTGCCCTGAATTCTGTGTTTCTATATTAGGGGAAAAAACATTATAGAAATCTATAACCTCAAAACAGTATTACCACCCCACAAACATACTTTCTCAAATCCCCTAAATTATTTAAGGCCTGGAATTTCACTTCAGATCTTGTGTGTATCTTAAATTCTAAGAGAACTCTTTTCCAGTCCCCTTGCTTTTTAGATGGGGCTAAACATGATTCTAGAGTGTGACTGTTTGTGACAGCAGCAGTTACTCTTTTGGAATCCAACTCAGTCTGAGATGAGTCCTTTCCAACTTCCCATTATGCCCCTGAGGAGTTTGAATGTCTATCTCCCGGGGCTTCTCCAAGATTTCTGTTATCTTATTTTGAGGAGCGATGAAATTAGGGTAGGAAGAAAAGCCTTAAAAGTCTCCTAATTCAACTTTCTGATAACTTCATTCACTTAATTCAACAAATATTTATTGAGTGCCTACCATAAGCCAGGGCACAATTAGGGATCTTGGTAAACTTGTGTTATCTTTTCTCTCATCCATCCTATACTTATCTAACTTTTTTGTCCTTCTGCCCTGATATCTGCTTGTAATAACTCATACATGAAAGGAGTGGAAAAGAAATACTCAGAACAATCTGTGGATGAGTGTCCTTAGAAATTGAGAGACAAAATCTAGGCTGAGAGTAAGCACTTGCCCAAGCATTACTTGTAGTATGGATAGTCTACCCACTGTGATTATTGGGAGTTGACCATATCCTTGGAATAGAAATTTCTAAGTATCTAGTAAAGAAATCCCAGGTTATTTTTATTGCATTGTATTCTTCCTCCTCTTCTTGTTATCCTGCTTTGTCATGATCAGCTTTCTGCGGCTCCTCTGGGCACTGATTGTTAGCACCTTGATGTATCTGCCACTCACTAGCAATGCTGCTGAGATGGTGAGTGTTCTAGCAGGGAATGCAGGTATCATACTGGTGAGAAAAAATGACAAGAAATAAAGATTGGATATTCTGTAATGTCAATCAAATCAACGTGCCAATATTCAGCTTATTACCTGATAATTTGTTCTTGTTCTACAATTTCAGCAATAGATAAATTGGGCTTATAGCCAGCACTGTCTTTGTGTGTCACCAGAAAATAGAAATAGAGGACCAGAAAGTTAGAAGATGAAGAGGTGAACGCTGCACATGTTTCCTCCCACTGGATTCAGCACGAGAGAACCCAGGCTATGGAATCTGTCATCGCCGAGTGTGTCTGTTGTGAGGGCCTGTTGAGATGTGCCGGTGGTGTCTGGCCCTTTGTTCTGAAAGTGAGAGTGAAAGTGAAAGTTGCTCAGTCATGTCTGACTCTTTGCAACCCCATGGACTACACAGACCATGGAATTCTGCAGGCCAGAATACTGGAGTGAGTAGCCTTTGCCTTCTCCAGGGGATCTTCCCAACCCAGGGATTGAACCCAGGTTCCCTGTATTCCAGGCAGATTCTTTACCAGCTAAGCCGTCAGGCAAGCACACAAACACTAGAGTGGGTAACCTATCCATTTTCCAGCAGATCTTTTCAACCCAGGAATCGAACCAGGGTGTCCAGCATTGCAGGCAGATTCTTTACCAGCTGAGCTGCCAGGGAAGCCCCATCAATTAAAGAAGACTGCAAAGAGTAGTGATGTAAAGTTCAGAAAATAGAGCCAATGAAGACATTTGCCTAAAGCTTATCCTTTTCCAGATCCCTTTTAAATTTCTTTTATTGCTTATGTATAAATCTTCATAATTCCTATTATACTTACCACATTCTATACAGATTTCTTAACAATATCATTAAGTGTTCCTATTGTTAGGTGTGGGCTTTCCTGGTAGCTTAGATGGTAAAGTGTTTGCCTACAATGCGGGAGACTTGGGTTCGATCCCTGGGTCGGAAAGATCCCCTGGAGAAGGAAATGGCAACTCACTCCAGTATTCTTGCCTGGAAAATCCCATGGACCGAGGAGCCTGGTAGGCTACAGTCCATGGGGTCACATGTTAGGTGTACACAGTCCAAGCACTGAAGGGCAAATGGTGTTCTACTCTGCTGCTAAGGAACATAGCATCACAGTAGTAACAACCATTGCCAGTAATCACCTTCGCTGGAGCCATACAGACCTTCACAGCAAAGGGAAGAGAGGCATCTTCAGATCAATGAAAGGCACTGGAGTTCAGATCCCAGCTCTATCGCTTCTGAGTCAGGAAGCATATGACCACTCCACCCAGGTTATCTGAGAAGGGTTTAACAAAGACACTTTACAATGCTGCAGGTGGGCAACAGGGAAAGCAGCAAGCTTTGAATTTTCAAATTATCCCAGAGCTGGCAACATCAGGTAGGCAAGACATTATGACTTCTAGACCTGAAGGGGCAAGGTAAGAAGAGGTGCATTGAAACCCAGAGAGATAGCTGTAGGAGAGGGCCACTTGACAGGAACTATGGCCTTCAGTAGAAAGCTGCCAGCAGCTCACAGTGATTCCATGATGGGGTATAAAGGAAGTCAGTACTCTTGCTTCAGCCTTCCCATTCTTTGGCCTCCTGTCATTGTTTGTCAGTTACTGAATGCAACCAAAGCCAAGTGACAGGGGGCTCATTGAGGCATTCCATGTGGGTCAGCCTCCCAGGGCATCGGGGTAGAGAAGAGAAGATGGAGGATGGACTCATAAGGGCAAAAGGAAGATATTTAACACAGGGTGAGACCTTGGGCATATGACTCTGTATTTCTGAGTCCAACATTCTGATTTTTAAATTGGGAAAAGAATGTATCTCACAAGGGTGTTGTGGAGAAATTATGTGGCAATCTCTCTGTAGCACTTGGGCACTCAGAACTTGATAGTCTGTCTCCTAAAGGAACCTAATAATAGTAATGGTGGTGGTGGTTTAGTCGCTAAGTCATGTCCGACTCTTGCAACCCCATGGACTGTAGCCCACCAGGCTTCTCTGTCCATGGGATTTCTCCAGGCAAGAATATTGGAGTGGGTTGCCATTTCCTTTTCCAGGGGATCTTCCCAACCCAGGGATCAAATCTGAGTCTCCTGCATTGCAGGTAGATTCTTTACTGACTGTGCTATGAGGGAAGCCCTATAAGCATAAATATATATACATGTATGGCAGTATTTGCTACATGTGAAGCAATAGATGTAATGTATGTGTAATCTATGAAGCATTATAATAAATCAAACACCTGAGAGCCCACTCCCACCTTCAGAATGGGAACATCTCCTCTGCTCTTGAAGCTATCTGTGGCCTTTCCCGACCCTAATCCCACCTACTTCCTCCAGAAATCACTATTATCCTGAGTTTTGTGTTTATCCTTGTCTTTCTTTTTTGGTATAGTTTGCCACATGTTTACGTAAGCAATGTATTATTTAGTTTTGTATGGTTCTGAGCTTTATAAAATGATATTATACCATACGTAGTTTTTTGTGACTAACTTTTCTGATGACTTCGTAACTGAAAAACAACAAAAGTTTGTTTTCTTTGGAATCCCAGCTCTATAACTATATTCACTATAATCTGCCTGCAGGGCAGGAGACATGGGTTCAGTCCCTGGGTCGTGAAGATCACCTGAACAAGGAAATGGCAACCTACTCCAGAATTCTTGCCTGGGAAATTCCATGAACATTGGTGCCTGGTGGGCTACAGTCCATGGAGTTGCAAAGAGGTGGATGTGACTTAGCAACTGAACAACAACAACAGCTTCTCTGAACTACTGTGATTGTGACAACATGGATAAACTGTAAAATATAATTTGGAGTTGAAAAAAAGCTCTTAATGCATCCAACCTCTAGAACTGATCTGCTGCTGCTGCTACTGCTGCTAAGTCGCTTCAGTCATGTCCAACCCTGTGCGACCCCATAGACGGCAGCCCACCAGGCTCCCCTGTCCCTGGGATTCTCCAGGCAAGAATACTGGAGTGGGTTGCCATTTCCCTCTCCAGTGCATGAAAGTGAAAACTGAAAGTGAAGTCACTCAGTCGTGTCCAACTCTTCACGACGCCATAGACTGTAGCCTACCAGGCTCCTCGGTCCATGGGATTTACCAGGCAAGAGTACTGGAGTGGGTTGCCATTGCTGCTGCTGCTGCTGCTAAGTCATTTCAGTCGTGTCTGACTCTGTGTGACCCCAAAGACAGAAGCCCACCAGGCTCCCCCTTCCCTGGGATTCTCCAGGCAAGAACACTGGAGTGGGTTGCCATTTCCTTCTCCATTGCTAGTAAGTAATAAATAAACGCTAGCCAATATCATCATCTTCAAAGCTACATTATTGCACTGTTATAAGTATGCTGTATACATTAACTCATTTTTCACAGAATTTTGAGATGGAAATTATTTGTTCCCATTTTACATATGAGGAAACTAAGGCTCAGGGAGATTCGATAACTTTCATGTTGACACACAGCCTGTGTGATCTGGACCACCAGAACCTGAGCTTTTATCAACACTGACTAAATGAGGCCAGAGTGAAGGAGGCAGTGGTGATAGAGTGCAGGGGACGGATCTGAAGGGAGAAGGGAGGTCTATCCTGAAGGGCAGACTAAGGTTTGCAGGAGCAGGACGGTATGAGGGAGTGGTAAGGAGAAGAAGGGCAGATGGTTGTCATTATGGTGGGCAGTGGTGTCCCATCAAAGCTGTGTCATCCAAGATACTCTTTAGCTTCTAAGTATGAAGGTTGTTGCCGGTGGGAAATGCAGGTGGTGACTGTCTGAAGCTGAGGTTTCTGCTGGCCAAGACACCTGTGGTGACTCTGGGTGTGCAGGGCGATGGAGGTGGGTGGCGGTGCCTCAAACTTCCTCTCCCACGTCTCTGTGCTCAGTTTGAGGCACACAGTTCTGTTCATTTATGCTCATCTGTGGATGACAGTCAACTGTTTTTCAGTGTGAATTACACTAAGGGATGCTGGGAAAAAAATTAAAGCACTGAAGACCTTGGAAACTGTTTAGAGAGATGAGTAAGAGTCTGTAGTAGGGACCCTGAACACTTAAACTGGAAAGGTGGGGGTGGTCTCTATTGTATTGTAGGGTGCTCATCCTGTTCTGTTTCCGTGGGTCTGAGGTGTTTCTTTCACTCAGTCACCTGCCTGGAGTGATCTTGCATTGCTCTGATATCAGAAGCATGATTCTGGCATTACTTAGTGGTCAGCTGATAGGCATTTTGAAGTTAGTTCACTTTCTTGACCATGCCACTGCCAGACTTGACAGGTGTGTGTCTAAGCTCGTGTATTCTGAGGCAGAGGGCCTGGGGCTCTCCCCCTCTGGGGTGGGGGGGGCTTGTGGAAACCCTGAAGAGGCTGCTGTGATGCTTCAAATGCAGAGACAAGCATTTGTGGTTCCCTGGAGAACAATAACCTGGACAATCAGAGGCGGAAACCATGTGGTCATAAAGTAACTATGAGAAGCAGCTCTCATTATTCCAGAAATGCTTCCAGTAAATGCCTTTAGGTGATGAATCAAGGACCCACCACTGGAAAAAAGGATCCCTGATGGAGAGAGGAATGTTGTTTTTCTTCACGTGCATCTTCAATGTGACCCGTAGAAGGGACTTTGGACATTGCCACTGACGTGTTGGGAGTGGAACTATGGACTAGTAGAAGACGGAGGAGTTGCCTCAAGGACAAATACTGATCCTGGAAATTATGCAGAATGTTCCAGCCCAGGAAGAATGAACCCCGTCCCCTCTGGGAGGAGAAATGTACATGTAGCTGACAAATTTCCTCTCCTGTTACATAGGCACAGAGATATCACCAGACATAAAGGTAGTGGGGATCACGTGAGAACACATGTAAGGCACCTAGCCAAAGTCTTTACACACAGCAGGGGCCGATGGCCGATTTCTTTCCGTTTGCTTGCTTGGCAGTGGGGACCTTGTTTTGTTATTTGTCCTTCACTGTGTCTAGCACAACTTTATCAAAGTCAAGTTTGTGTGTGTTAATTGCTCAGTCATGTCTGACTCTTTGCAATCCCACGGACTGTAGCCCACCAGGCTTCTCTGTCCATGGAATTCTCCAGGCGAGAATACTGGAGTGGATTGCCAGTCCCTTCTCCAGAGGAACTTGCCAACCCAGGGATCGAACCCTGGTTTCCTGCATTGCAGGCAGAGTCTTTACCGTTTGAGCTACAGGGAAGTCCTTACATTGGGCCTGTCCCATGAAAGTCGCTCTGTCATGTTTGACTCTTTGTGACCCCATGGACTATACAGTCCGTGGAATTCTCCAGGCCAGAATACTGGAGTGGGTAGCCTTTCCCTTCTCCAGCGGATCTTCCTGACCCAGGAATCGAACTAGGGTCTCCTGCATTGCAGGTAGATTCTTTACCAACTGAGTTATCAGGCGAAGTCCTTTAAAGTCAAGGTTACAATAATGGTTAAGGTTAGAATAAGAGTTAATAGGAATAGTAGTAATAGTAATAAGATCAGTATCATCTAGGAGTATCATCATTGTAATAAATACTGAATTAATGAATATATTTATATACCTAATAGTGTGATAAAGTCTTGGCCTCTTTTAAAATTAGAAAACTATTTATTTATTATAAAAATAAATGCAGAAAATAAAAAAAATTTTAAGTCACTTGTAACTCTACCCTCTAGAAATAGAAATAGGAACAATTAGTATATTGACATTTTTCTTTCTTATCTCTTTTCATTGGAGATTTTGTAAAGCAGAATTGAATCACATTGTTTATTTAATTTTGCTTCATGTTTTATCCCACTTACTATTATACCCTAAGAATATTTTCATAACATTTTATTCATAATAGTATATCCTTGGATACACCATATTCTAATTAACCTTGTCATTAGATATCCAAGTCATTTCCAAAAACTTCATTGCTATAAATGACTCTCAGTAAACTTCTTGGTGTATGAACCTTTGTCTACATTTTAAATGCTTTAAACAGTTTCTTGGGGATAGATTTGTGGCAATTTTGGATTTTTTAAGGCTAGTGATCCACATTGCTACGTTTCTTTCCAAATTTCCCAATTTATAGTTCCAGTATGCCTTCCAAGTCTTTTTGTTTCTCCAAATTTAAGTTTTTACACTCCTCACTGACCAGAACCCCTGTGAAAACGTTATTATTACCATCATCAAGAACCCTAATTTAGGGTTATGCACTTAAACCTATCCTGGGATTTAAAAGAATAAAAGAATTGGCCACAGGGCCTGACCTTTGGTGTCGTCCAAGGTAGGATTCCTTTAATTTGCCTAAACAAATAGGAATGTTAAAAGGGGGACCATACATTAAAGTTCAAATCTGATAAGAAATCTATGATGACTTAATTGTTTTTTGGCCTTGGAGAATCTTTTGTTTTGCCTCTGGGTATATTTCATCTCCTTGACTGGTTGTGCAATGAGTTCCTGGCTTGGCACAAAGTGGTAGTTAATCTCTCCTGCTCTCATCTGAACTGAGGTCCTTATCTGCCTTCCACTGAGAAAGTTGGGTCTCCTTGGAGTTTGTTTCTGGGCAGCATGTTGAATAAGCCTCTAAAGCTTAGGTGCGGTCATTTGCTGTCTTTCTTAGGATTCAGAGGTCTATGGCTTATCAACAGCAGGCTGATTAGGAAGCTAATGTTGCTGTTTCCACTTAGATTAGGTAAACTTCTGCGTTGCAGGTGAAATAAGTTCCAGTGTATTCAGGTTTTTCAGGAATTCATGTTGGGGAATCAGGATGATTTAAATTTCATTCAAATTCATTTGTCTGGAATGTTGTAAGTGAGGGAGATCCCTAACTATAGATACTAGAAAGAGAGCTTGGCATTGAGGAAGAAGGATATATTTTTCACTTTGTGGGTTCCAGATTCGGGGTTGTTTCTCCCTCCCCCTTTGGGGCTTTCCTGGTGGCTCAGACAGTAAAAAATCTGCATGCATTGCAGGAGACCCAGGTTCAATCCCTGAGTCAGTAAGATTCCCCTGGAGAAGGGAATGGCAACCCACTCCAATATTCTTGCCTGGAGAATCCTATGGATTCTGGGACCCAGCTTTCTGTAGCCTGGCAGACTACAGTCCATGGGGTCACAAAGAGTCAGACACGACTGAGCAACTAAGCATACATATTCCCTCTCTCATTATGTAAATATTTTTAACATGTTTCTATTTCTCTCTTCACCTGTCATTGGTTAGGTTCTATCGGATGCCCCTCATTGATATTTGGGGTTGTGTATGTTTCAGTTCTGTTCAGTCACTCAGTCGTGTCCAACTCTTTGTGACCCCATGGACTGCAGCACTCCAGGCTTCCTTGTCCATTGCCAACTCCAAGAGCTTGCTCAAACTCATGTCCATCAAGTCGGTGATGCCATCCATCCATCTCATTCTCTGTCGTCCCCTTCTCCTCCCGCCCCCAATCCTTCCCAGCATCAGAGTCTTTTCCAGTGAGTCAACTCTTCGCATGAGGTGGTCAAAGTATTGGAGTTTCAGCTTTAGCATCAGTCCTTCCAATGAACACCCAGGATTGATCTCCTTTAGAATGGACTGGTTGGATCTCCTTGCAGTATAAGGGACTCTCAAGTGTCTTTGCCAACACCACAGTTCAAAAGCATCAATTCTTCGGCGCTCAGCTTTCTTCACAGTCCAACTCTCACATCCATGCATGACCACTGGAAAAACCATAGCGTTGACTAGACGGACCTTGGTTGACAAAGTAATGTCTCTGCTTTTTAATATACTATCAAGGTTGGTCATAACTTTCCTTCCAAGGAGTAAGCGTCTTTTAATTTCATGGCTGCAGTCAGCATCCGCAGTGATTTTGGAGCCCAAAAAAACAAAGTCTGCCACTAGGGAAGCCTTATATATGTATAAAATGGCAACCTACTCCAGTAATCTTGCCTGGAGAATTCCATGGACAGAGCAGCCTGGCGAGCCACATTCCATGGGGTTGCAGAGTCATACAAGGCTCAACTGCTAACCCTTTACCCTTTACACATTCTGGCAGTTTAGGTATGCTGCCACCAAGTGGTGGAGTACATTAGTTCAGCTGCCTGGAAGATAGAGATGGTTTGTATGGTGTAGTCTCTGAGTCATGTGCGACTCCCTGCCACCCCATAGACTGTAGCCTGCAAGGCTCCTCTGTTCATGGGATTTTCCAGGCGAGAACTGGAGTGGTTTGCCATTTCCTTCTCCAGGGAAGATACAGGTGGATTTTGTCAAGGACTCCAAATATTATGCTCTCTCTTCATTAGACCTTAGATTTTCTAGGCTTTACTTTTTAAATTTTTATTGAAACATTTAA
This sequence comes from Moschus berezovskii, assembly GCF_049115385.1. NCBI lineage: Eukaryota > Metazoa > Chordata > Mammalia > Artiodactyla > Moschidae > Moschus > Moschus berezovskii. The sequence goes on from NC_142460.1 coordinate 90,262,005, forward strand.
ACTTAAGTAATCACTAAGTGGAGAAGGCAATGGCAAGCCACTCCAGTACTCTTGCCTAGAAAATCCCATGGATGGAGCAGCCTGGTAGGCTGCAGTCCATGGGGTCGCTAAGGGTTGGACCCGACTGAGCGACTTCACTTTCACTTTTCACTTTCACACATTGGAGAAGGAAATGGCAACCCACTCCAGTGTTCTTGCCTGGAGAATCCCAGGGACGGGGGAGCCTGGTGGGCTTCCATCTATGGGGTCACACAGAGTCGGACACGACTGAAGTGACTTAGCAGCAGCAGCAATCACTAAGTGATACTTATTTTTCCTGAACTACAGAATGAGTTTAATATTAAATTCCACGATAGCTCAGTTGGTAAAGAATCTGCCTTCAATGCAGGAGACCCTGGTTCAATTCCTGGGTTGGGAAGATCTGCTAGAGAAGAGATAGGCTACCCACTCCAGTATTCTTGGGCTTCCCTTGTGGCTCAGCTGGTAAAGAATCCGCCTGTAATGCAGGAGACCTGGGTTCAGTCCCTGGGTTGGGAAGATCCCCTGGAGAAGGGAAAGGCTACCCCCACTCCAGTATTCTGGCCTGGAGAAATCCATGGACTGACTGTATAGTCCATGGGGTCACAAACGGTAGGACCTGACTGAGCAACTTACACTTTCACATTGAAATATTAAATAATGTTTGTAGAAATCTTTAGCTTGAATATGTAATAATTGCCAGTTGAAACTGAGAATTTTATAATAATGCTATTTTGGGTAAAAATGCTTAAATAATGTAGAATCTCTATATCAATTCTTCCTTTTATAAAATAAAATTCTTTTTTAAAAAGAAAATCACTCCTATTGGTTTGTCTTCAGTCTTAGGTAGACTTGAAATTACAGTGCCCCAGGCATACTTATCTCTTGAAATTTCTACTGTCTCCCTCATTGTTTGCATTAGCCACAAACACTGAAGATTGAAGTCTTAATTTGTCTTTTCAAACCTTCCCTTAAAGGTTCTATTTTTTTCTCCAAACATGGGAAATGAGAACAAGAAAAACATCACCATGTAGGGCTGTTTGGTGCTAAGAGTATAATCCTGGTGTATATACTTACTAGTGTGGGAAACTTCTATGCCTTGTCACTGTAGCTTTTATTATAAGAAGGAGGTTCCCCCCTTACCTGTTTTACTCCGCCTTATCTCTTCTTGGTATGCTTTAGATAAAACGACTTTTAAAGAATTTCTCTCTTGAAAGTCTTGCATCACCTATGCAGAACAAAATACTTTGGAAAAAATTTGAAGAAGACTTTTGAAACTAGAAAACCCATCAGGGTAATGGTGATGGGTCCCCTGTCTTCCATGAGTTCTGATTATTCACAAGCTTTCTCCCTGATATATGGAAAACAGCTTGAGGGCAGGTCAGTGGGTCTTGTTTGGCTGGAAGTTTACTGAGCAGCACCTTGCAAGTTGGCTGAATTCCCTTAGACTGGGAGAGCCCAAAGAGAAAAGGGCAGTGTCTCACCCTCTCATCCCATCAGAGCTAATGCCAGCCTCTCTTTTCCAGACATGAAGTCACTGAAGTCAGACCCAGGGCTCCTTTGGGATGTCTTCTTTCCTCTGTAAGGGTCTGTACCCACAGAGGGGCCCAGGCTGGGTGGGTGTACTGGCTTCGCTGCAGAGCCTTCTGTCAGAGGACAGAGTGTGGAGGAGCATGCCAGGGAGCCAGGAGTGGATGCTGTCTCATCAACGAGAAGTATTCTTGTTTCTATATTGAGCAAGTGTGACAGCCAGCCCTTTTTCTTCCGGAACCCAGACAGGAGCACTTTGTTAGAGCCACTGTGACTCAGCTAGGATGAATGTTTTTCCGAGTCACTTACTGACATCGTCCAAGTGTGCACCCTGATGGTCCTGCTCCCTCTTTCGCCTTCTCTCAGGACCTCCCTCCTCTGCCCCCAACCCCCCACCTTGTTCTAGGTCAAACAAGGACCAGATTTGGTTTTGAGAACTATTGAAAAACTCTAAAACCAATACATTTTTCTCCCTCTTATCTCAGACTGTTTCACGCAGACCTGAGCTGGAATTTCATGTTTACAATGCTAGCAATTTGTGTGCCAGGTTTTACATGGAAACTCCTCTTGGCCTGGTGCTCCAGGCAAGGTTTGAACCTTGCTGTGACACTCTTCACCCTGATTCCCTGTCCCAGAAGAGACTGTCCTCTCATTTCTAGACTGGAGACGGTTTTCCTTTGCAAGAACTTACTCACTAAGGAAGAAATTCCCTGTTTGGACCTGGAGGAAGGCAAGAACCATTCCTCCTCCTGACCTAGCCCCGATGTGGATAAAGTATTCCATTAGGACTCCTGCAAATCAGTCCAGATTTAAATCTGTGTATTAATGGGACAGTTGTTTAGTTTACATACACAACAACTTAGAGATGATGGTCAAATCCTCCGGTTCTTTCAGGGTGAACTTGCAGACTGAGAGGGGACCTAGTTCTTGCCCTTGGAAAAGCTTGCAGTCTGGTAGAGATTCTAGGACCCACTGGAGAAAACAAACTAAACATTTTCTAGGCAGTTGTTAAATAAGCATAGCAGTTCAGTGGACGTCATCAGAGACAGTTTATTGGATGTATAATCTGAACTGAATTTCAAAAGAAGTAGATGGATTAGGATCCTGGAATTTGAGGCAGGAAGGGATTGCAGAGGTCAGCCAGGCCAACACCTTCACTTTAATAGGGTGGAGTGCTATCCAGAGAGTGTGGCGAGATGCTGAGGGTCACCCAGCTGGCCAGTGGTGTTGCTGGGGCTGGTGGTTACAACCTTGGCCTGCCCCCTGTTAGTCACTGGGGTCAGGACCTCCCTGGGGTCTTGTGTGGAGGAATTATCCCCTTACCCACAAGCTCTCAGAGTCTCTAAGCTAGCTGTGGGTGAGGGCAAAGGCATGCAGGAGCCCTTCCTGTTTAGTTTAAATTCCAGACACATCCCACTCCTTTGGGTCTCCACTCCCTCCCTCACTGCTCTCAGGTTTACACCTGTGCCTGAGCCTTACCGAGGTTTTCCACCATGGAAATCAGAGACCCTGGCTGGTGTCAGAAGGTAGAAGGCTGGGTGAGGCCACCTGCTCTGCGCCAAGTGAAGCTTCTGCATCGGCAAAATCCAGCAGACCTGGCCCTAACAGTGCCTGTAAAGACAGCTGAGGGGTCTGTGTTGATGGGTTATTTGGGTATATGTCTGTATGTACAGGGAAACAGCAGTGGGCTTTCAAGAAAGTGATTGTTACTTAGGGAGTAGAGGAGGCGTACGCAGGCAGTTTTGACCAATGATTATTTCCTGGAGGAAGTGTGTGGTTTATTAATGGGGATTCCACCTGCCCTGCTAGAAAAGTGGAGCCCAGCTGGAGAGGAGGGGATCCCCTTGAGAGGGTGAGAGAGGTGGGGATGCAGTGAGAGGAGGACGCAGAGTGGTGATAGCAGCAGAGATTGCAGTGAACAAGGAGTCCCTGTGCTGTGGGTGGGGCGGCACATGGCACACTGCTGCAGCCTGTCCTGGGTCAACTCTCTTCTGTCTCCTGGCTTGAAAAAGTTCCCTGTGTCTGACAGTTGGGATGACTGAGACACCGTGGTTAGACAGATTACAGTCTTTGGAATGTGGATTCAGTCTTTGGCCTACTACTCACAGATGTATGAGCAGTTTATAATGATGCATATTTTTTTAAGTTAAAAAAGATGCCTGATTTTTCACCTGGCCTGACTATGGGAAAACACAGATGGTGAAGGCGAAAGGGGCATGGCCCTGGGGATGGTCTAGGGAGGGGCTGGGGAGGGCTGTGTGGAGAGGTGGCTGTTTTGGGCTTTCATTCTTTTTCTTTCCCTTGGTTTCCATTTCATTTCTGTTTCATATTCTGAATGCTCTAGAAGGAGGGGGTGAACAACTCTATGAAGGAGAATAGGAAATAGGACAGGAAGCTGAGGTTGGGAAATGGAAATGTCAGTTTCCATCCCAGCCCCCTGGACCCGCCCCTCTGCCACCTGCTCTCTGTAGCCAGCCAGCCTCAAACTTTTAGGAGCAATGGTTCTGGTGCTTCTCCCAAGTTTCCCAGCTCCTTTTCTCCTAGCTGAGAGTAGCTCCTTCCAAGTGCCCTGCCCCAGACCAGTCTGGCTTAGAAAGCAGGTCTCTTTGGTGAATGGAAGTTGTGTTTCAGAGAATGTGAGACTGTCAGGTAATAACCTGGTAGGTTAACATTTTCTAGGTTTATATGCAGCTAACCAGGTTGGCCCCCACAGGAACCTTCCTTTGGAAGGCTGCATCCTTTTACTTTGGTCTTACTGTTAGCTGGGCCATTTCTAGAACTCTTCTTGAGAGCTCCTTTCGGTCTACGGCATGCTCCTTTGTCTATCTGTAGGCTGGAAAATCTTGTTCTTTTTGAGCTTTTTTGGTTTTTGATTTTTAGAAAGTGTTTTTAAAGGCAGCATTGAGAATAAGTCAGTTTGTGGGTGCAGAGGTCTTGCTGTGTTTTTTAGGCCATTGACCTGTTACTTTATGGCCATACTTGGGGATATGGGAGTAATCTTGGGGCCTGAATCTTCACCACACTCTGTCCATGGATAGAAAAGAGAATCAGCTACATCTCTGCCTCTGGCACAGCTGCAATCAAAATGTTTTATTTCTTTTCTTTTTTGAAAAAAAGTTTCATTTGGGTGGAATTAGGCAGCAAACTTCAAAGCAGTGAAAAACATAAACCTTCTTTATTTGGACTTCATTGCGAGGTCTACCTGGGATGCTGAGTTGGGCAAGAGTTGGCTTGGCTTCTGGTAGTCAAGGGTGGGGAACTGGCAGGTGGGAGCTCTTAGACCCAGAAACAGGCAAGCAAATCTCTAGAACGTTTATTGTAGGGGCGCTTAACCATGGCTGCATGTTCAAATCTCCAGGGAACTTTTAAACACTGCTGAGCCAAAACCCTAGACCAATTTGTCAGTCTCCCCACTTTACAGAGAAAGGATTGAGAATTTGTTTTAGGATAAAGGATCATCTCTGAGCTTTGCCCTGTAGCCCTGGCATCACAGATCAGAGGTGCAGAGGCAAAAGATGTGTTGCTAATTGGATAGAAAAAACACAAGTTGTTTGGAATAATCATAACCTGGAAAAGTGTACAGAGAGTGTCTTCCAGTAAATCAAAACAAAATACAGAAACAAAGCATAAAGAATCCGCCTGCCAACGTAGGAGACACAGGTTTGATCCCTGATCCGGGAAGATCCCACATGCTGCGGAGCAACTAAGCCTGTGCACCAAAACTATTGAGCCTGTGCTCTGCAACGAAAGAAGCCACCACAAGAGAGGCCCACGCACCAACTAGAGAGCAGTCCCTATTCACAGCAACTAGAGAAAAAAATTGCTGCGCAGCAACGAAGACCAAGGACAGCTAACAAAAGGGGTTCAGGATGGGGAACACATGTACGCTCATGGCAGATTCAAGTCAATGTATGGCAAAACCTATTAAAACTTTTAATTAAAAAAAAGCTTTTTTGAAAAAAAAGAAACAAACATAGGAAAAAAAAAAAAAAACCCTGGATGGATTAACATGGATCCTGAGAAGGATTTGATGGTAGATGAATCACCTTATGAAAGCCAGCTGATGGTGGACAGCCACCTGTGAGTCTGCCAAGAAGTATAGCACAAGCACGGGAGCCCTCCCACCTCTTTGAGCTTCTCCTCTTCTTTTCACATACAGCCAAACAGGAACCTTCATGCTGTGCAGGTTGAGTTTGAGAACTGTTTGTGTGACTGATCTCTTACTCACTACAGGATAGTGTCTCGAGTGGCTCATTTCTCTGTAAGGCACTGCCTTCTCCATTGTTCTTTTTACTACTTCTGATTATACCAATTAGAAAGCTTAAAGCAGGTGCTAATGTGTCTTTAGCACTTCTCTTTAACACCTGCTGGTTTCTGGTTGTTTAAGAAAGTGGGTGTGGTGTGGTTTGGGGCAATCAGCAGAAAGCTGCTATTAGAATAGCACCAAAGAGCGGAAAACAGGTTAACACAGATCAGTGTGATAGATAAAAGGATCGAGACAAAATCGGGATCCCATAACCACAGACTCTCCATGGCCTGGCAATGGCTTGAGAACTCAGACACAAATGGGTCAGGGCATGGTTTTCTTCTCAGAACTCCAGGGACCTTTTTTGATCCTAAAATTATGAATGGAGAATTCAGCTTGAAATGATGTCAGGGAGACATGGGTAGAGTGTAGTTCTAAGGAAAGTGTGAAGTGGGAGACTTCTTGGGGCTACTCGTCCTTCCACACTTTGCTGGTTTCTGTTGCTCGCCATGAACTGTCCACGCACCATGGTAAGGCTTTATCATTCCTCCAGATCATCCTGCACTGAGGGTCCTGCTTGCTCCTGTGGGACCAGAGCTGTGTCTGCTAGGGCCCTGCTGCCCTTGTGAGGCAGGAAGTCCTCCCATCTGTCTTGGCCTTGTCCCTCACTCCCTCCTCAGTGACCAGTCCAGCCCTCTACCCCGGTGTTCAGTTTGTCCCCTTCCCTGGACTACTCAGTGAATAGGTCTGATTTGAAATCTACTTCTGCTCCAGCACAGCCCAAGCGCTGGGCCTTCCCAGGTCCCCACACTAGGGTTCAGACACACCCTGTACCCCCACAATGAATAGCACCTGAGCAGCTCCCATCAGCACACACTAAGAAGCCCTTGCTGCCTCCTCACCTGTTCTGCTGGAGTGGTATTCATTGCTGATCTCTGCTCCCCCACCTGCCACCAAGATGGGCCATTGTTACATTTATTCCAGTAGCTGTTCCAAGTTAGAATCTGTCAGGCACTCATATATATGGGGTAAATCTCAGTTGGCACCACAGAAGCTGGGGCACAGGGGATCAGGCTATCTCTCTACTGCCAGAGCTCAGTGAAACCATAAACAGGAGAGTCCTCACTCCCAGGGAAGGAACTTGATGCTCAAAACAGGATATCCTGGCCCTGCAAACCAGATTACTTGATGTCTTAGTTCCAAACTTCTTGTGGCTTAATAGAAGACATGGAATGGGCAGATTGACAACTGGATGTCTGGTCCAAACATACAAAACATCCACCCAACTGTGTGACTCTGAGCAAATCACTTCCCTCCTCTGGAATTTGCTGCCCTTAGCTCTGAAATGAAGGATCAGCAGGGTAAGCACTAACGTTTCTTGAGGTTCAAGTGTTCTGTTTCTCTCTGAGGCAAGGTAGCACGACAGATAACTGCAATCAGACTAGATTCAAATATGATTTTGCTTTTTTCTGGTGACTTTAGCAAGTTACTCAGCCTCTCTGGGCCTTAGTTCCTTTAACTATAGGGTGGGATAATAATAGAAGCTACTTGTGAGTTTCACATGAGGGATAAATTAGATAATGCATATAAAACACTTAGCAGACATAGATTCTCATGAACATACATATAGATTAATAATAATTAACAATCTATGTGTCTGTCCCACTTTAATTAAAAAAAAAAAAACAGCTGCTCCAAGTTTGGCTCTCAGTTTATATTTCTCTCCAGCTTAGAGTTTGGAGCTCCTCAATATTTACAACCAGATCTCCAGCTTCCTTATGGAACTTCACTTCCCCTGTTTCCTCCCCATAGTGAAGGATCACCCAGCACAAAAGCTCTTTTCCACCTCAGGACCTTTGCTCAGGCTGTTTCCTCTGCTTACGTTATTCTTTTTACAACATTCCTTTAACTATCTTCTTATAGTTTTGGTCACTGTTTAAATGTCAGCTCCTCACAGTGGCCTGTTCTGGCCACCTGATAAGTTGTTAAGACTTATCACAATTTGCTTTTGTTCTATTGATCTAGCTACTGTCTTATGTCCATCTCTCGCCCTAGAATGTAACCTTCATGTTTCTGTCTTATCCACATTTATATCCCTAGTGCCTAGCACTGGGCCAGCCACAGAGTAAGTGCTCAATAAATATTGTTAGATTAAAAAATTAATGAAAAAGTATATTTATATGACACTGTATTATTTATGAAGCCCCTTCATGACTAGTCTCTCATTGTGAAGGCGTATAAACCTGGGCTTGCAGTAAATAACTCCCTTCAAGAGAGCATAAGGCTATGAAGAGAGAAACTCAGTAACATTTTTGACCAACTTCTGTATAGCACAGTTGTCCATCCTCCCTGCAAACAAAGTTCAAACTGTGGAGTTTCATTCTATCACCTGTTTATTAATGCCAGGCCTCATCTATTGTAGACAAAGTGCACATCATTAAACTCTCACAAACCATGCCTAAGAGAGTCTAGATGTTGTCCCTGGATCACCTAGGAGATTCCTGGAGCTCATCCCAGACTGATTTTCATCAGAATATCTGAAAGGGGTCATTGAAATCATTATTTTTTAAAAATTAAAAAAAATTGTATTTTTATTTCACTGAGTCTCCTTGCTGCACAGGGGCTTTCTCTAGTTGCAGCAAGCAGGGGCTACTCTGTAGTTGCAGTACATGGGCTTCTCATTGAAGTGGCTTCTTGTTTCAGAGCACAGACTCTAGGCAGTCTGGCTTCAGTAATTGTGGCACACGGGCTCAGTAATTGTGGTTCACAGGCTTAGCTCCCTGTGGCATGTGGAATCTTCCTGGACCAAGGATTGAATTGATGTCCCCTGCATTGCAAGGAAGACGCCTAACCACTGGACCACAAGGGAAGCTCCTGAAGTCATCATTTTAAATAAGGGTCTTAGGTGATGATGAAAGTCAGTAAAGTTTGAAAAGCATTGGCATAAAGTGGTGCGAATGCCGTTTTGAGGTAGCTTGGGCTTGTGAGTGAAAACAGCCCCAGTGACACATAATGAACAGAAGAGTAAATGGTGCAGAACTGAGTACAAGAACTATCTGATCAATCATCCCGTCACTCAGTATACATTATGTCCTGGGCCTGAGAGCCCCTGAGAGTCCATGAAACAGTTCACAGCTCAGTTGGAAGGAACTGTAATTTATTGCAAAGGATGAGAAGCTGGCCAACAGGGCCCAGGTCTCAAGTGCCGCATGGAAAATTAGCAGGGCAGGAGGAGTAGGGCAGTGACTGAACTCTGCCTGTAAAGCAGGGGGCATGGGAGATGGGGAGGGTCCCTCACTCTCCTTGCCCCTACTTAGTGGATCTGAAGGCCCACTGCTCCAGACTTCACCTTTCTGTGCTCCCATCCTCACCATACACAATGCAAATTCTTCCCCGGAAAATTAAATTTGGGCTAAGAAATATCACTGGAAAGGTAAATGTCCTAAAGGGGAAAGGATGACCGCCTGCTCGGTGTGTCCCAGTGTGAATTGTCTGCGGCAGCTCTCCCGTGTGAGCACACTCAGTGAGAGGAAGGGAGGCCTGGGGGCATGCAGGCTCGGTGAAGAGGCGGCCTGGTAGCCTCTGTGGCGTTGGGCATAGCCAAAGAGCAGTGTGGACTCGGTTGGTTTCTGGAGTACGTACACCAAATGCCGTCTCTGATGACCTTGACCTTTTCTCCCATCATTTCAGAGACCAATTAGGACGGCTGCTTCCCTGCCCCACCCAGTTCCTGCCTCAGTGCCCAGTGACATTGCCCTGACCAACTGGACTAAGACCTCGTAGCTGCTAAATGCAATAGTTCTCATCTCAGCTAAGACCTACCTCTCTGGAGCACTTGATGCTGTAGTTCCTCCTTGAAGTCCTCTCCTCCCTGATTTTTTTTACCTCACTGCTCTCCCAGTTTTATCTAACCTCTTTGCATTTGTTCTTCAGCTACTTTCTTCTCCTGTCTCTTAAAATTGATATTCACATCAGTTCTATCCTAGACTCAGAAGTCGGTTTTTTTCATCTTAAAAGTGAAAGTTGCTCAGTCGTGTCCAATTCTTTGTGACCCCATGGACTATACTATACAGTCCGTGGAATTCTCCAGAATATTGGAGTGGGTAGCCTTTCCCTTCTCCACAGGATCTTCCCAACCCAGGGATCAAACCCAGATCTTCCACATTGCAGGCAGATTCTTTACCAGCTGAGCCACAAGGGAAGCCCAAGAATACTGGAGTGGGTAGCCTACCCCTTCTCCAGCGAATCTTCCTGACCCAGAAATCGAACTAGGGTCTCCTGCATTGCAGGCAGATTCTTTACCAACTTGAGCTATCAGGGAAGCCCTTTTTTCATCTTACTTGTCTTCATTGGGTGATGTCACCCACTTCTGTGCATATCTACTTCCAGTGTTCATGAATTTATTCATTTAGCAAATGTTATTGAACACCTACTATGTGCCAGGCATAGGATGACTCCCAAGTCAAAATTTGCAACTCATATTTCTCTTTTAATCCCTAGACTACACCTCAGATTGCCTTCAGAATGTCGTATATTTATGAAATTGATGTATATGTGACTGTTTCTTGAGACGGGGACTCAGATACAAATTGTCTATTAAAGGGCATTCTCTTCAGGAAAAAAAATTGTAAAGGAGTTGGAGGTACAGAGTAGGAAGGAGCCGGACTGAGCAAAGATGAAGTCCAGTGGAGACCCCCAGGGGAGAGAGAAGGCTCTGGAGTATAAGTCACACTTCAAAGATACCCTGCCTTGAGTGAAAGGCACCTCTGTATAAGAGATGCACTGGCCCCATTGGGATGGGGGTATAACTGCCACATGTCTTTTGGAAAAGTGCACCCATCAGTCAAAGGCAAGACTCCTGAGATGGTCTCAGGTATAAGCTGATCGCTGCAACACTTATGGAGCTGGGGACTGGGCACAAAGATCAACAAAGTTGCCCTGGGTGGGACACCAACAGTGTCTCCCCCAGCAGCTTAGACTTGCATAGTAGATGGTGCCCAGCACCATTGTAGGTGCCTTATGTATCTTAACAAACCTCATCTCTAAAATAACTCTGTAATGTAGTTACTATTATTCACAATTTATAGTGAAGGAACTGAGATGTAGAGGTTTAAAGGTGCTTGCCTAAGTTTCCTCAACAGGTAGATGATGGAGCTGGGATTTTGACCAAGGTGTGTTGGCTCTAGATTCTATCATACCCTTACCTGCTACCCTCCTTCCTCAATATGTTGAATCTTAGCCTGCCCCAGGTGCTGTAGGCACAGGGAATCTAGCAGTGAAATCAACATAAACAGCCCTTCTCTCATTGAGGTTACTTCCCATTGAGGGGGAAATGGACAATAAAAATGAATAAGTAAAATACACACTCCAGATGGTAACCAGATTCCTCTCTCCATGGAATTCTCCAGACAAGAATACTAGAGTGAGTTGCCATTTCCTTCTCCAGGAGATCTCTCCCACCCAGGGATTGAACCCGCATCTCCCTCACTGCAGGCAAATTCTTTACTGTCTTTGCCACCAAATCATTGGTTAATGAGTGCTAGTTCAGTTCAGTTCAGTCGCTCAATCGTGTCCAACTCTTTGCAACCCCATGAATCACAGCACGCCAGGCCTCCCTGTCCATCACCAACTCCTGGAGTTCACTCAAACTCATGTCCATCGAGTCAGTGATGCCATCCAGCCATCTCATTCTCTGTCGTCCTTTTCCCCTCCTGCCCCCAATCCCTCCCAGCATCAGAGTCTTTTCCAGTGAGTCAACTCTTTGTATCAGGTGGCCAAAGTATTGGAGCTTCAGCTTCAGCATCAGTCCTTCCAGTGAACACCCAGGACTGATCAAGACCATAAATCAGGGAAAGGAAGTAGGGAGTGGTAGGGGACAGCTGCAGCTTTAAATCAGGTGGCCCAAAGAAGGCTTTATGTAGAACACATTTTAGTCCAAGGGAGGTGGTCTCTCTGCTTCTGCCACTTTTGCTCTCCTACTCTGTCCCGATTTAAACTCCCTCCGCACACCTGGAGGGGTAATCTTCCCAAATCACCTGATTATGCTCTGTTCCTCATTGCCCTTAGGATAAATGCAGCACTCCTACCATGGTACAAATTGCTTCTGAATTTGAGACCTGCTTCTAACATTGCAATGCCAGGTGGGGCAGGAGTACAAATGGAAACCTACATACCCTGTGTCTAAATACTGAAAATTAATATAGCAAGTTAATGAACTGTTAGAAAAAAATGTGTTTTACCCTTCTACCTTGACAAAAATATTTTCATAGCAACCTAGGAGGCCAACTTCAGATTCATATTTGTTGGACTCCTCTGTGTTCCTTGCTAGAACTTGGCAGTTGCAGGGAGCTCTGCCTTAGTTCATGCTCTACCTCCCTTCTCTGCCTACCTCCTAAGTCTGTCTTCCACTGTGGAGGGGGGCCCGCTACATGCATGTGGACACCCTGGCTTACATATCCACGTTTTAGCCACATCTTTGAACATAGCAGCTCTTTGCCACCCCTCAGGCCAAGGTGCTCACACTGGTAGTGTTCTTTACCCCCTGGGGAGGGAACCTAGGAGAGAGGCACATATGAGCTCAGGAAGTAGGTTAAGGGCCCTTTGAGCTGAAAATTTTAGGATTTCAGGGACAAGGAATTTGGTCTAGAAAAGGGTAGGAGCAGCCTGGACTCTATGTGGCAAGTCTCCTTGTTCTCTGGGGGGAAGGTGTGGTAAAGGAGGGTCAGAGCCTAGAACAGGGCTCTCTGAGGTACTCAGGCCACACTGTCTCACCACGCTATCTCTTACCCCTGTGCCTAAACCAACCTTGAACTTTCTGAATTTTCCACGATCTTTTGCTTCTGTGCTTTTGTGATTTTTGAAGATTGTAGAATGAAGTCATACACTTGGATTCCTTGCCCTAATTTCCCCTGTCTCCTAATCTGGTCCCCTCATCACTGACCCTTCACTCCACACACAGCCACAAAAGCAGCACACGTGGTGGCACTGGTAGGTGGGATCTGATACAGTAACCTGAGTATGGGCTTTGGAGTCAGTGGTCGTGGTTTTGACTCTGTGCTGGGTACTCTACAGTCACGTAACCTTTTCTCTGCCTCAGTGTCATCATCTCTTATATAATGATAACCATGCCAAGTTTATAGGTCATTGTGAGGATAAAATGAAATAACATGGATTAAGTGTCTAACCACAGTCCGTGGCACAATAAGCATGTGACAAAAAGTTCCTTACCCTCCCCTGGCTATGCTTTTTGCGTCCAGTCACACACAGAAAGCACTTTGGTAGATTAGCTATTTTCACAGAGAGATGCCAATTAGGTTGAAAGTGAAAGTGTTAGTTCCTCAGTCGTGTCCGACTCTTTGTGACCGCATGAACTGTAGCCCACCAGGCTCCTCTGTCTGTGGGATTGTCCAGGCAAGAATACTGGAGTGGGTTGCCGTTCCCTTCTCCAGGGGATCTTCACTGTCCCAGGGATTGAACCCAGGTCTCCCACATTGCAGGCAGATTCTTTACAGTCTGAGCCACCAGGGAAGCCCAATTAGGTTTTCTCTCAGTATTCAGCCTCTGGGCCTCTTTCTCCATCTCCTGAGCTAGTGAGAACTTCCTAGAGAGTATTAGTACCTGATTTCTCTTTTAGTTGTCAGAAATTATTCGTTAACAGTGTGTGAGCTGTTACTGATGACCACATTTAGATCTGGGATAGTCAAACTCCAGCTCTTGGTAGCAACACTGACTCTTTGTTGTTAGGGATGGGGTTTTCTCACGTCTACATAATTATGGTAACAGTGACGGAGCCTGAGGAGCTGGTAAACAAGGAAGTCAGTCATCTCTAAGGGAAGGGAAGACCCCCAATTACTGTGCAATGCCTGGCCTAAGGGGGCATGCAGCAAATGTGAGTCAGACTAGGGCTTCCTTGGTAGCTCAGCTGGTAAAGAATCTGCCTGCATTGCAGGAGACCCCCGGTTCAATTCCTGGGTTGGGAAGATCTCCTGGAGAAGGGAACGGCTACCCACTCCAGTATCCTTGCCTGGAGAATTCCATGGACTGTATAATCCATGGGGTTGCAAAGAGTTGGACACGACCGAGTGACTTCCACTTGCAAATGAAGCTAAGCTCAATAAGAAGTGCCATTAAACTGAAATAGAAAAATAGTTAAAGAAATGATCAGGTAAGTAACAGAAGAAATTCTTATAGGTAAATAGGCTATAGCCAGTAAGCAAAGAAATGCAAATAGAAATGTAATACAATATTTTTCTTAGAAAATTGGCAAAGATTAAAAAAAGTCAATAATCAGTGCTGATGAGGATACAGTAGTGGGGGCAGCGGGTACACTTATGCTTTGCTGGTATACATGTAAATTGATGTGCCCTTCTGTAAAACTGTAATGAGGATGATTAAATAAACTATGGTATAGTTATAAGATGGATTATGTGTCATTAAGTAAGTAAGTATTAGTCACTCAGTCGTGCCCGACTCTTTACGACCCCATGGACTGCAGCCCACTAGGCTCCAGTGTCCATGAGATTTTCCAGGCAAGGATAGTGGAGTGGGTTGTCATTTCCTTCTCCAGGGGATCTTTCCAACCCAGGGATCGAACCCAGGTCTCCTGTACTACAGGCAGATTCTTTACTGACTGAGCTACAAGGGAAACCATTAAATGTAACCATTTCAAAAAAATCTGAGACATGAGAAAAATTCTATGTTACAGTGAAAGATAGAACACTATATAGGGTATGAAGATTACATGCACAAAAAAGGCTGGAAGGAAATAGGCCTGAGTATTATACATCCCTATCATTAGTATCTCTTATACAGATCTCTGAATATTTTAACTTTTCTATGATTAGCAGGTGTTTTCTTACAATGGAAAGAAATTCTGCATTTTAAGTAAAAGGTACATTGCTTTCATACAATAATATAGAATTACGCTGGCCACTTACTGACTCAATAAATGTCAGAGTAGGAGAGGAGGTAACTGCTTTCCTTTGGGATATAGGATTTGCGGAGAAACAGAAGGCTCAACCTTCTTCCTTGCTGAATCTAATCCTTTGTGTCAACAAGAAGAAATGGAAAGAGTGTCTGTCGTGCCTGGGGAGTTTCCTGTATAACTGGGAGGCCCAATAAGCTGCCTTATGCTTGAGACATTCACACAATTGCAAGAGCTGTGGTCTCTTCAAAAGTCTGACATTTTTATCACTGGTTGAGATTTGAGAGTGAAGCCTGAAACAGAATTTTGTTTCCATTTGTAGATTAAATTCTCCAGTTGTGGCCTTACCTCCAGTAGCAATAAGTGATTGGTAGCTGGTGGTACATGACTGTGGAGCATGCAACATGCACAAGGCTTTAAGCGAGTACAGTCTGGGTAATAGGAAATTAAGACAAGCACCCTAAGGAAATGCTACACCTGTATTTATACAAACATGTGAATTAACCAAAGTCTACTTTGAGTTAGAAAATAAATACATAGATTGAATAAACCAAGAAGGATAGAAGGAAAGCCCCCTAACTACCAAAACATAGAATTTCTTCCAAACTGAGATGTTATAACTGTTTTGACTTTCTTTTTTCTTTAAATTATTAGGCGTTATAAAGTCCAAGTGTTTAAATAAGTTTGTAGCATCATCTTGATTTCACTTAGTCTGATTAGTTTTCCGTTTTCAAGTTGGTCACTGTCATTTCATCTGGCATTGATTTCAAGAGTAGTTCCCCTTTCTTAACTTCCTACATGTGCCTTTTTATATCCGACTCTTATAATGGAAGTGCGTGAGACAATGGGACCACATCCACTGTTCTAATCAGTCCCACCCTTGGCCATTTAAGAGTAATTGGCGTGACCCAACAATTTGTCAAAATTGACATACAATTTGAACTACAAGTAATATGTCTTAAATACAGTGGTGTTATCAATACCTTGTGCACCATCTCTAATCAAGTGATAGAATCAGCCTAGATCCCTTTTTTTGAAAAAGATTCTATGGCCCAGGTTCGGTTCAGTGATAAAGCATTCCAGTGGCTACCATTGATGTGGGCCTGGGGAAGGATACCACTCATGCCAAGGACTTTCCATTTCAGATCTAAGGGCAGCAGCATCCCTGTCTTTAGAGAGCTTGTACAGCATTCAAATGGAGAAAAGATGATTCATCCCAGAAGCAAGAGAGGGAGACAAGAATTAAAAGAAACTCCAACACAATAGTGAATGCCGAAACTGTAAACGTCCCAACAAGTACAATTGACTACAGGGAAGGCTGAGTTATTTGCTAAGTGCTGGGAGAAGCCAGATGCCCTTGGTCAAATGAGGTTAATCGCAAGAGGTTTTCTGAGGCAGTACATTTTGAGTTACATTGGAAGACAGCCAGGAGACCTGGTGTGAAGTTGGAAGGTTGGTCCAGATTAAGAGGAATGCAGGTTTCCAGATGCTTTTTGACTGTGCACTCCAAAGTCACAGTGGCCCAGAGTGACCATGCCTGCCTTCTGACCTCCCCACAGTGAGGACGTGTGCAAACGTGGCTTCACCGTCATCATCGACATGCGGGGGTCCAAGTGGGACCTCATCAAGCCCCTCCTCAAGACGCTGCAAGAAGCCTTTCCCGCTGAGATCCATGTGGCCCTCATCATCAAACCCGACAACTTCTGGCAGAAACAGAAGACCAACTTTGGCAGCTCCAAATTCATCTTTGAGGTGAGGCCGACCTCTCTCTTAGCTTCTGTTTCCTCCCCTTTCTGCCACCCACCCATTTCTCACCTGCCCTTCTCCACCACCCTAAAATCCCCAACATGTCAGGGACTGGCTGATAATTCAGGATTCCTGAGTCACTGTGGCCCTCCCAGTGAGATTCTCAGAAGGGAGGAGAGGCTCACGAGATTGTCCCAAGGGCACAGAGTCTTTAAGCAGTCCTGTGTCTACTGGTGAGTGGAACTCAGAGGAATTGCTTCTGGGGGCAACCTTGAAATGTGGGTCAAATGCCTTAAAAAGAGTTTATATCTACTGATCTTTTAATTCTCCTTCTAGGAAAATGTTTTTAATATGAAAATTAAACAAAAAGGTGAAGAACTAATGATAATTATCAACAAACAAATGTCTACAGGGATGTTCATCACATTGTTTTTTGCAGTAATATACATACGTATGTATACACACATATTTACACATATATATATACAAACATATATGTATAGTTTGTTTCCTAAATAGCCATTAATTTTGGCTACATTAATACACAAGTATTATGAGGCCATTAAAATCATATTTAGAACAATAGTGTCATTGAAAAATGTGCATGATATATTGTTTTTCTAAAATGAGTTATAAGACACTATTAACAATATAATTTAAAATTGGTTTTTAAGTGTATAGTATGTGGAGAGGACGACTGAGAAATACATGAAATGGTAACAGTGCTTTATTTGAGATGGCTGGATGAGTGATTTGATTTTCATGTTTTTCTACTTTCTTTTGAGAATTTCGTATTACTTTTACACTCAGAAAACATGTTGTTCTTTAACTAGATTTTTCTAGAGGCCATATGAGTCCCCTGAGAGCCTTTAATGACAACATATTAAATCAATGATTTAGGAATCTTTGTTCTAGCCAAATCCAAGCTATTCCCCCTTTCTGGGAACTTTGCCCTCATCTGCAAGGGGATGAACCCTGAGTACAGTATGTGTTCATGTTGGAAAGCAGAACTACCCTTAATCTAGTGGTAACTTCCCATTCCAGAGGCTTGGCCCTGGGGGCTGGGAGCACCTGTGTGTGTGCGGGGCAGGGGGGTGGTGTGGGGGGCGGAGGGGGGTGGCCCCAGTAGGCTGCAATTTGAGCACAGCAATGAGACCAGCTGAGAGGCAGTTCTCTGTGTAAATAATATGAGAAATTCGACTTGGTGTAAAAACAGTTAACTCTCATCTTCCCCAGCACTAGGAGTCCTATAAGGAAATAAATGTTTTGTATATTTTGGGTTTGTTTATAGACAGAAGCAGTGACAACAGGCCAATAAATTTATTAGTTGAAACGACTGGAAACAATCTTTCCAACAAGTCTTAAAACTTGTGCTTCAGCGTAGCTGCCCAGCATTTTCCATCTCCCTGCACCCGCTTCACCCCAAGTTGAGCAAGCTGGTCTTTACCTCCTTAACCATGAAGAACAGGAGAGAGAGCTGGGAGCTTCCCACTTGGAAGAATGTTTGTAAAGTAGTGTTTCACAAAGAGCAGATGAGGTACTTAGTATAGACCGAGGCAAGAAGTGCTAAGAGATGAGAGTCCTGGCATCAGTGGCAGATACTTAAAGAAAAATTGGTGAATGAAATCATGGGAGACTTCCTGGAAGTGGTAAACTTGGGGCCAAATTCAAAGGGGGAAAGTGCTCTAAAAGAGGGCTTCTTGGATTTAATGCACAGAGTCCCCTAGAGATCTTAGATGCAGATTCTGACCCAGCAGGTTTAGGTGGGGCCTGAGATCCTGGATTTCTAACAAGCTCCCATGTGGTGCTAGTGCCACTGGTTCCAGGGCTGCATTTTGAGTAGCAGGGATTTGGATCTGCAGAGGTTGTGTCACTGGTTGCACATTAGGAGCTTTTAAAACTACCCATGCCCAAGTTCAACTCCAGGCCAACTAGATGAGGGTTTCTAGGGACAAGGCTTTGAGCATCGGTGTTTTTGTAAACTTGCCAAGGGGCTCTGATGAGCAGTCCAGTTTCAGAGCCCCATTCTACATCTTTGGAAGGAAATAGAGGGAAAAGGGAGAAGAGGAGGAGATGCTCAAAGATCAGCTAGACAGAAGGGCATGAACTGCATTTAAGGGCTTCAGAAAGGATGCAGCCTTGAGGTCATCCCGATGAGCGCTCACAGGGACTGAGCATGTTCTGGCTCCATGCCCTAGGCACTTTACACACAGCCCATCGTTATCTCTATTTTACGGTGGAAGGAGCAGAAGCTCTGCAAACTTGGTTTCCCTAGTTTGCACAATTGTTAATTGTAGGGTTGGACCTTGGATCTAGATATTTTCTAGTTGCCTCTCCTTCTCCAGGAAACAGAATCAGGTGGGAAGGAAATGATCTTTCTTGGTAAATTAGGGTGGTTGCCTGTGCCATCACTTGCTTCTCTGCGTCCCAGAGACAAACCTTCTCCACTCTGCTCTCTAAGAGCTTGTAGGAGGTTCAGAGAAAGTGGGGGGCCCAGACTACCTGTCCCTAAACCCTGTCTGTCCTCTGCACCAGAGAAGGGCATCTGCTCGTTACAGAGAGAGGAAGATCAACTCTGAGACCCTTGCAGCTCAAGACTGACCCTCACTGTTAAATCAAACCATGAGAATAGGATCCTGGGTTTTAAAGCTGTTGAGAACTAGACCCCTGGAACTAGACTCAGTCTATTCTCCCAGCTTCTAGCATCCTGTTGTGGTGGACTTGGGAAGAGGAAAATGAGGACAGTAGGGACATAAAGACAGTCATTCCTCCAGTGGCAAATGGTGGCAGGTGGAGAGACTTTGTGAACCTGTCAGCTAGTCTGTTGAAACTACTGACCTTGACTGATTGTGACATCTGATCAGGAGGCTGCACATCCTCCCACTTGCCCTTTTCCAGGCAGGGTCTGGTCATTTTCTGGACTTATCTTGGCCTTTCCTCTTGACTTTCTCTTTTCTGCCCATGGCTGCCCTGGGGGTCTTCCCCAGACTTGCCCCTGCATCACTGAGTCTCCCTCTCTGTGTCTGCCCATCCCAGACGAGCATGGTGTCCGTGGAGGGCCTCACGAAGCTGGTGGACCCCTCCCAGCTGACGGAGGAGTTCGATGGCTCTCTGGACTACAACCATGAGGAGTGGATCGAGCTGCGGCTCTCCCTGGAGGAGTTCTTCAATAGTGCCGTACACCTGCTCTCCCGCCTTGAAGACCTGCAGGAGATGCTGGCCCGGAAGGAGTTCCCCGTGGATGTGGAGGGCTCGAGGCGGCTAATTGATGAACACACACAGCTGAAGAAGAAGGTGCTGAAGGCCCCTGTGGAGGAGCTGGACCGGGAGGGACAGCGGCTGCTGCAGTGCATCCGCTGCAGTGACGGCTTCTCAGGGCGCAACTGCATCCCAGGCAGTGCCGACTTCCAGAGCTTGGTGCCCAAGATCACCAGCCTCTTGGACAAGCTGCACTCCACCCGGCAGCACCTGCACCAGATGTGGCATGTGCGCAAGCTCAAGCTAGACCAGTGCTTCCAGCTGCGGCTCTTCGAGCAGGACGCTGAAAAGGTAGGAGGGTGCTGGCCAAACCCGAGGAGTGGGGCGGGGTGGGGGCACACACAGATCCTGCTAGTCCAGCTTTTTAAAGCTCCCCTTGGGTAGTGTTTGTTATGTATCAGGTACTATTCTGTGCACCGTGTGTAAATTAACCCATTTTAATCTGTCAAGAGTCCTATGAGGTAGGTATGTTTTCATCATCCCATTTTACAGATGAAGAAACTGAGAAGCTAAATATCTTGGCCAAACTAGGAGGTGCAGCATGGCTGCAGACTTCCACACTTTTGCACTGTTGGACACTGCCCCTCTTGGGGCGTGCTGTGAATGGTTCAAGCCGGCCGAGCAACAGAAGTAACTTAGTGATTATTGCCCTGCAGTATACTTGACTATTGACAAAGCACTTCTGCATACAGAGTCTCATTTAGTCTACACAGTCCTTTGGCCCTTTGAGTGGGTGATGGTGGGTGTTCTTTGATCTTGCGGCTACAATGGTAGCTTGACATAGGAATCTAGCTCTCTTCCATTTGAAGTCCAGGGCTCTCTTCCTGCCATACCACTTTATTTCTGGAGGTTTTTCCTCACTGCTGCACATTTTCTTAAGCAAGATATCTTTTCCAGCAGTAAATTTTCAAAGCTTTCCCCTTATCGGTGAAAAAGAGAAAAGTGAAAAAGGAAAACACCCTATAGTGTCTCTTTGCTAAGGATGCAAAATATCTTCTCTAGATGGTCTCTGAGCTAAAGATGAGAGTTGACTGTTGCGTATACTTTTAAGAGGAGTGAAAGGGGCTCTCTTATAAATTTTCTGGGATTAACATATTTAAATACATACTATCACTAGTAGGAACACCATGACTGTCAGTAACCTGTGAGTCTTACAGACAGTGTCTGATACAATGGTTTTGTGTCTTTTAAGAGCCTATACTGAAAATGCCTCTAGGTATTTTAAGTGATGAAATCAAGATACAAAACTATATAATTATGATCCTAGTTTATATAATGAGTGTGCCAATATAGGTATAGCTGGAAAAACATTCACCATTAATAGTTTTTATTTTCAGGGGCAAGGATTATGATTAATTTTAATCTGTCTGTGTAAGTTTTCTGTGCTTTCCAATCTTTTATAATTTATAATCAGATGAAAATCAATATGTATAATTTTAAAAGAATGCATGACCCCTTTCTACAACAGAACTTTTAAGCCAGAGTTTGGAAGAGATAGAAGTTTCTTGCACAACTTTTGAAGTTTCAAGGTTTCCTCTGGCTTTCCTGAGGCCTCTTGACCCAGTGTCCAGGCAGCCTGAGTCTGACCCTAGCCTGGCCTGGGCGTGAGGTTTGGAGCACTGGGACTGCAGAACCCCCTGCTCATATCCAAGTGAGAAGTGACACCAGGTCAGGAGCCAACTACTCTGTAAAGCCAGAGGCATGTGTTTTGGCCTCTGTGACCAGTGTTGGAAAGGTCTGGAGCATTTCATTTTTACTGGAGATTTTTTCTGCTCTGGGGTAGAAGATCTGCTTTGCATCCTGGCCTGGGTGCCTGTTTCAGGGAGGTAGGGGACTTGGGTCTGCCTAGACGTGTTTGAGTTTGAGGCACTTCACGGCATCCTTCAAGTTCAGGAAATGGAAAGCCTAAAAGGGCCCAGACAGTGCCCATTTACAGAACAAAACAGCATAACGTGCCTTACCCCTGAAGCCCTCAGGTAGAGAAGGCTGACCTAGAGTCAGCCTAGTACCAGTCAGCCAAGCAGTAATGCTGCCTCACAATTCATGCTCACAGAATTGTATGGTGTATTATTATTCTTAATTCATGTGGAGGAAATGGAAGCTCAGAGAGATACAGCGGCTTCTCTAAGATCACACTGCCAGTTGAACAGAGCCAATATTGGATCTGTCTCCAAAGTCTACCCAAGCTCTTATCCGATAACCCTACTCTTCTGCCACTCCTGGGTTCTGCCTTATGCTATCACTGAACGCTACCTGTTAGTCCCTGAGTCCCCTGGCCTAGGATGACTCTGGGGAAAATCTCAAGTCCCACTTTCTAATGCTCATTAGGTTAAGCTGGAGCTCTCAACCTTTCTGTGCTCTGGATCCCTTTGGTCTGGTGAAGACTGTGGTGAAGACTATTCTGCTTCTCAGAATAATATTTGTAAATGTACAAAATTACATATGGGCTTGGAAAACAATAATTGAAATACAGTTATTAAAAATTTTTAAGTATAGCAACTTAGGTACTTCTTTAGGAGCATGTTAAACAACAAGATTGACTTGAAATCTTATAACTACCATAATTTTGTAGTAGTGATGACCAGAAATGATGTTTCAGGGCAACAACCCTGATATGATATGGAAATGAGTATGTTTCTATTACT
Source organism: Moschus berezovskii (assembly GCF_049115385.1). NCBI lineage: Eukaryota > Metazoa > Chordata > Mammalia > Artiodactyla > Moschidae > Moschus > Moschus berezovskii. Next base: position 90,284,371 of record NC_142460.1, read on the forward strand.
GCTAGAGGCCCAAGTATTGATAACATTAATGAAGTTGGATGCCTTTGTTCATAATTGAAGAGAATGCTATATTTTAGTTAGAGGTGGATAAAAATAAAAGCGTGTATTTTATCCTATTGAAGTCTACGATCCCTGAATTTTGTATGTGGACTCTGTTAGGATCCATGCTCATACTTTAAAGAGAAGTGTATGTGCTTGCATGTTTGTGTACGTGTGTGTGTGTGTATGTGTGTGCAGAGGAGGAGAGGAGGGATAAAAAAAAAAAAAAAAAACAACGGAGGGAGTGAAAGGCTGATGGGGAGAAGGCAGCCCGGGAATATTTTGATATTGAGTCAGTGGTGAAAATGCTACTCAGGCTTGACCTAGCTGCCACAGAAATGTGCTGGGTGAGGGGCAGGGGAGAAAAATAATCCTTTTAAATTGCTTCAAGATTAATTTAAAATATCTGTGCAGAACTAAGTGCCTTAGCCCTAGACTTATTTGGTGTTTTGGAAAGAGGGTGAGGAGGATGGTGGTTTGGGTAAGAGTTGTGTGAGCAGATCCACATCTAAACAAGGGCCTGAGGAAATAGTTATTGCATGAGCCACGTCTTAGCCTCCTCTCTGGTGGGAGGCTTGTTGGAGGCCTCTGATTCCAGATCTGGGAAGCTCTTGGCAATTGGAGGAGTCTGGTGATCACCCAGCTTCTATTTTTATAAAGGGGTGGGCGCAGTCTCCTCTCTGGCCCTGTGAGTGACAACTTGTTTCCCAGGCCTTCAATAATGGCAGTACTTTCCATTTGCCAGCTGGCCTTGAGAAGTGAAACCACCCCTCACCACCTTCATCTGACCTCTGCAATGACCCCATGCATCCCTCATCTAAGGGGTGGCCAGGAAGGAGCCATTTTCTCTGTCAATTAAACATTTAGGGAGGAGGGACTCTGTTTTACAGGTAATTCATAAGGCAGGCCACCCATTCATTTAATAAACGTCTGCTGAGCAGCTGTCATGAGCCCCAAACAAGGCACTTGGATAAAGATGAGTGAGCCAGAATTTGTCTTTCAGCAGCAGGTTGTCATCACGTCCTATTTATTACGACTTATGTCTGCTGTGTGCACCCCACTGTCCTAGGCACAGCCTCTGTGATTAAGGAGTTCTTAGAAAAGGGAAATATTGCAGCTCAGAAATGACAGGAAAGCCTTAATGAGCAATTTGTGGGAGGGCCGGGTAATTCAGAGGTGATTCGAGTAACACAGAATGCATCTTGTTGGAAGATGAGCACCACTGCCTGGGCCCTGTGCCCTCTGGTCTGTAACTAATGGGCCTGTCCTCCACTGTGTTCACAGAACACGGTCCAGTCGCTCCTCATTAGCCAGGCACAGATTACGACTCTCTTTGCAGTCCTGTTTCACAGCTAGTTGTCCCACTAGCTGCCGTGGATCCTGTGTGATGAAGGTGTCTGCCCTACAGTTACATCCCATTACTGGAGAGAAGGGAGGCCTCTTCCCCATTAGGGGGCAATCTGTTTATTAAGAGTCATTAAGCAGACTCATGGTAGATGTCTGCTTGGAAAAGAGAAGGGTGGGTACAGCTCAGTGGAGTGCCTTCTTAGCTCCCCACTTTTCCTGGATGCCTAGGGTACATTTCAGAATGGTAGAATTGGAAGAGACCTTAAGATGCAAGAGTTTACCTTCCATGCATTATAGGAAACCCAGCCTTGTCATCTTGACACCCGCCATTGTGACCTCTTGCTGCCCATATATGTGCTGATGCCGATCATAGCTATCAGAAAATACCAAAGCTGCTGTACCAGACACCTGCTGGAAAATTCCCTGTGATCTTCCAGTCTTTGTAGGGAAAAGGAAGCTCTTAGAAGGGCTCCAGGGCGTAACTTGACTTAATGGAGGAACCTTTATCTACTTTGCTTCTGAATAAAGGAGGCTATACTGATGTCTATCCAGGAGGCCCTCTAATCTTGTTCAAAGCCATTCTGGAAAGAGGGAATATATTTCCACTTCCTGTGAGAGTATCCCCCAAAGAATGAACAGAGCTATCCAGTGGGCTTCCAGTTTTAGAATTGTGCTTATTATCAGTTTATACAGCATGTTGAATTTGTTTCATGTGGGACACGCCCAAGACAAGGTATTTATCACCACACTTCGGAGGATATTTAGGTGCCTGCCTCCTCCGTAACCAAGGCACCTGCCCAGATGAGGACCTCTCATTTGCTTAGAGGAGCCTGACCTCAGTGGCTGCCTTCACCATGCCACCTGTGGGAAAGCTCCCTTTGGAGAACCTAATTTTAAATTTGTTCCTTCATATTCATCCTTGTGTGGTGAAATTCTATTCACACTCATGGGTGCCGTGGTCTGTGATGAAAAGAGTCTTGTGAGAGGGGGCTCCGACATGGCCTGGGGTATCACTTAGCACTTAGGAGATCTTAGGCACATCTTTAACCTCTGACCCCCAATTATGTTCCCAACAAAACAGAGATGAAGAATTTGGGCTAGCTCAGTGTCTTTTGACTTCTTTTCCTGATTCCACATGATACTGTTCTATGTACAGTCCTCTCTGTGTGTGAAAATGCCCTTCACTGGGATAAAGAGGGTGGTGGGGCACGTGTGTGGTCACAGTAGTGAGAGTGGTGGTCAAGAGTGGTCTTGTAAAGGGGATGTTTCACAACCCCCAGAGTGGTTGAGTAAAGACCCCTCTCACCCCTACCCAAAGGTGCTAACGTTCCTTCTCCCTTGAGACTTGCCACACTGCATGGTGTCTAAGCCCCTTCACAGCTCAACAATTCTACAGTAATTTTTGCCTTTTTACTATTCATCCTCCCCTGTGTATCTACAGTTGACTTTTCTCTCTTCAGGGTTATCATTTTGGTTGATGATGGAAAATGAGAAAGAGAAGCTTTTCTCAGCAAATAGAATCATGATTTGTTGAGTTCTTTTCCTGATTAAAAAAAGAAAGCTCCCCAGGGTTGTTAGGAAAATTGAATGCAATGATGTGTGTGAAGGCCCCAGCCTGGTGCCTAGCCCAAATCACTGCTCCCTTAACCTCGGCTTCCCTTCCTTATCCTTGTGCTGTTTCCGTCCTGGTTTACTTCTTAGTCATCAGGCACCTGCTGAGATCTAAAAGAGTGTGATCGATGCTGCCTTTCAAATGAACTTGCTCCAAATAATTTTCAATGATCCCTAATGGACTGAAGTTAAGAAATAAGTTTTGAGAGAAGTTGGCAATTATGACATAGGTTCATGAGGGTCCCCCTAGATCACTGCATTGTGTGGTGCCCCTGGATGAAGCAAAAGAGAGAAGCACCAGGTCAATTTGGGATCACATCTGATGAGTCAGGGTTGGGGGAGCTGCCAAAGGGAAAGGTCTCTGGAAAAGTAGTGTCTGTCCTTGAAGCAGCCACAGAGGAAAGCAAGTCTCCTCAGGGGCAGGTGATCACCCCTCCCCATGCATGAGCTACACCTGAGACACGTGTCACCTCCTGCCATGCATTAGAGCAAAGAGTTTATTAGTCATATTCTCTTACCAGCTTGCAGCCAGAACTTCCTGCAGTCTATCCCAGAAACGTCTATGCATTTTTACATTCTCTGAGGTGTATGCCAACAATGTTTCTTTCATGTTAGTCACCCTGAGAAGATATGTATGGGTCCCAATGGGTGAAGAGCATCACGGTGGGCAACAGGACAGTGCACTAAGGGTTTTGTGCTTATTGTGTTTGCTGTTTGTATGTCCTGTTAACTGTACTAGCAGCTCAGGACATCCACAGGATGCCCTGTCACTGGACAGAGTATCCACTGCTGTTACCTCCCGTTTACCCCTGAGGTACAAACACTTCTGTTCACTCCCCAGAGCCCAAGGCAGGACCCTCAATCTCATTCTGCCTGGGGTGACAAGGACCACTGGGGCCAGTGTAGAAGAAGCACACTGCCTGTCCTCCCTGCCCCACGCTTGGCTCACTGCCTCTTCTCTTGGCCGCCTCTCCAACCCCCACACGCCTTGAGCCAACAAGTGTCATTTGTCAGACTCAAGTGCTATTGTTGTCATTATATGAAATCTTTTTTTGAATGTCGGTTTTTAAAGTGTGCTCACACCCCTGACCTTAGAGATTTTCTGGTCCAGCCCTTCCTTTTACATAGAAAACTTTGACCCAGAGCAGAGACCCACCCAGAGTCACGCAGTTGGTGGTTCCTCATGTGGTCTCCTGTCTGTGGGGGAGGGTGGGGGGTGTGAACATGAGCCCTGTTTTACTTGAGAAAGCTGAGATTTGGCAACGTTGGGAGGTGTGCCTGGGAGTGTCAGGTAGGCAGTGGGAAGGTGGGCCCTCTGCTCTGTGGCTGGGCTTCCTCCCCCTCCCCAACACACATACACACCTCAATACCAATCTTGCCCTTGCCCTGCAGGAGAAAGAGTGCATAGGCCAGTAACCTAGGAGGTGGCTAGAGAGACTGGGGTGGAGTAGAGGCTGGTGGTCACCTAACCTGTGACCTTACCACTGCTATGGTAAGAGGGCAAGCACTGGTTGGGCCTTTAGGGAGCATGTTGACAAGTTTCTGTGATTCATTTGCTTGAGCCCTTGGTGTTGGGAGGGAGGCCTCCAAGAACTTTGACCTTTGAGATAACGTCTTTACTTGGTGGCCTGTGATTTCCTGCTTTCTTTGGAGAAAGGTTCCCGGTACCCCTTGCTTCTGCCCTCCCTCCTACTGAGGCCTGTTCCACTGCCCCGCCCCCCTCACGCTGACTGGGCTCAGGCTCAGGGCAAGGAAGTGTGTCTGTGTCCCACCGAACACAGGACACAGTGTCCTGTATTATTTCCAGCCTGTTGGTCCTGGGAATCTCTACTTACTCTTTTTCATTTCCTCCCCTTGAACATTAGAAACATTAGATTCCAAAAATAATCCACCTCACAGTGTTTTGCAGAATGCCTGTGTGCATGTTTTCTCCTGAAGCTGTTTTTCCCCTCGTTATACCCGTTCTCCCGCTCTGTCCTTCACTCTGCTTCGTGCTCAGGACACTGTGTGTTCAGTGTCTGCTGAGGTGGCCAGGCCTGCATGAGAAGTGGGTGTGAAAAGCAGAGTGGAGCAAGGAGTGGCAGGAGCGCTGGGCACAGCAGGCTTGACTCCCCCCACCCTCACAGGTCTCTTCTGAGGGCTGGAAGTAGCCTGAGTTGTCATGTGTCATAGGTGGCCTCCCAATATGTGTGGACCCCACAACATGACCCTTCAGAACTGAGAACAGGGACACTATGCTAACAGTACTTTCCAGAACCTGGGTTGTTACTCTGAGTCTGTCTGCAGCAATTTAGGTGAGCTAGGAAAGAAGGACGCTTATCAGAGAGATAAACAGAAATTGTTTTCCAAGATTTCTTCCCAGGCATTTTACTTTGAAGAATCCACTTTCCTCCCTTCCCTTCACCTTCTGTCCTCCCTGCTGCACACCTTCTACTTCCTCTCCTGTTTGTGACCCTCTTCTCTGTGCCCATGCACCTCCTCTAGCCTGTTACCCCAGCCTTCTAGGATGCATTCATTCTCTCGGAACTGGTTGTTTCACTTCCCTTTTGTGGTCTTGTTTTGTGGTCTTGCTTCCTTCCTTAGGTGGTTCCCTGTGTGGCTCAGGCCTCCCATGGAGGGCAGCGTTCATAGGCCACCAGAAGACCCAGCCAAGGCTTCTAGAAAGAGCACTGGCATTACAATCACAAGAGATTTGGGTTTTAAATCCCAGCTTAGCCACTTGCTAGCTGATTGACTATCTGTGGCCAGTTTGCCCTCTCTGAGCAGTTTCTTTATCTGTAAAATGTAGATTTTTAATACGTGCTTTAGGATTGTTGTATGGATTATAGAAAATGTATCTGAAGCATCTAGTATGCCAGGAGCCCAGTAGGTGCTCAGCAGATGGTAGGTTTATGGAGACCAATTGGAGCTGGGCCATCACGAGTGGAAGAGGCATGGGGGGTGGGGGGCTTTCTTGCAGGGCATGGGAAGAAGGGCAGAGAGTGCAGGGTCATCTACAACATGGGTTCTGGAGCAGACAGTGGGCAGCACGTGGCAGCAAAACATAGAGGGGAGGTAGGGCCCTGGTGCCTGAGGAACTAGAGGAAGGAAGTTAGAAGTGTGTGCCCAGTGTGGCAGGATCTAGAACACTGTTGCTGAAAACAAGCCAATTAAATAAATGCCAGATACTGTACTGGGAATAGGCCATTGGAAGATAAACTGGAGTCAGGCTTTACCACACTAGAGTGGGGAGGCACTGGCAAACAGCTACTGCATAGGGAAAGCTGACCAAAGAACCTGTCACTGCTGTGGGAACAGCATGAGGGGAAACCTTCAGCCTGGGTTGGGGTGCCAGCCAGGGAAGAACATGAGCAAAGGCATGGCAGTCTCAGAGGCGCAGAGTAGGTTCTGTCCAGTGCAGCTGCAGCTCAGGCTCGGCATGGGGAGGAGTGTGGGTGGGAGGGCAGCGGAGGGAGGGGTGTCCATGCCATGTCAATTACCTGGAGTCACAACAGGGGGTCAGAAATCTAGTCACACCCCACTCCCTGAGTAACCAGGGACTGCCCTTTCTGGGTATAGAGAAAAAAGGGATGTTGGTTTCTTCCATGTAAATGGGTGGACTGACTTGTCTCACCTGAGAGTGGCATGTGTTCTGTCCTAAAAGATTTCCCTGGGATACCCCTTGTCCCGAGGTGTCCGAGGAGGTGCAAACCAGAAGGTCCTAGAATGGAGAATGAGAATGGACTTGGGCCTTCAGCCCCGACATCAGGACAACCTCTTTTGTGCTTTGCACAGGCCCACCTCTCACACCTGTGTTTATACTGACCTCCCTCCTATCTGGCTATTGAAACCCTATCCTAATTGAAGGCCTAGCTGCTTTCACGACTCTCCTCTGATGGAGGTGGTCTTTCTCTCCTCCAGGCAACTTTCCATAGTCTTTATCCATCAAATTGGCCCTGTTCCAATGCAGTTATATTACACATTCCCAGAGGTCAGGGCCAGTGTCTGAGATAACTGTGTTCCTCAGAGGTACTCAATAGGCTGCCTGATGGAACAAAACTTTTGTGAGTTCTCAGAGTTGGCACAAGAGCACCACCTACTGCTGAGTGGTTTTGAGAGATGTCACTCCAATTCTACTGCTTAAAAATTGGAATTAACAGGTTTCCTCTTGCAATGCAGAGAAAGAGTTGGAGTTAGGGAAACCAATTCTTGTCCTTTGATACTAATCCAAATGTGAGCAGATGAGTTGACAGGGAGAGAGGAAGAGAGGAAAGGAGAAGGGCAAACCCTGGAGATAGTCTAAGGGTAAGAAAATAGGACATGGTGATCAATTGGTCAAGGAGGAAGGAGAATTAAGGGAACCACAAGACTTTTATGTTAGGGTGTTAAGGCAGTGAAAAGAAAGCCCAAAAGCACTTTGGAAGAAGGATAAATGACTTACTTCAAATGTTGGTTTCTCTGAAGGCATGGAGAAGTCAAAGAAGTGGTGATGAAGGTTATTGAAAACATTACTAGGAGTTACCTGGTTAGTGCATTTCTGCTCTACTCTTAGGGACAGTGGCATCATCTAAACACAAGAATTTACCTTAGTCCTCTGAATGAGGTTGTTAAAGAAGTGGAGGGTTTTGAAGATTGGGCTCTTCTTAAGTCTTTCCTGAGTTCCTATGGAGTATGTTCTGCTAGGTGGGGTCTGGAAGCTGGAAGCATGGTTGAGCATCTTCTCCAGCTGGTACCTGAGCCTGGTTCCCTCGTGGTCTCCCACCTCTCAGCCTCACTGTTGCCGTAGGAAGAGGGGAGAAGGGAAAAGGAGAGGGCTAGCTTTCTTCCTCTGCTCAGAGTCAAGCCCACCTTGTCCAGACCCCTTCCAGCATAGCACCTGCCCCCGTCTCTCGGAGAGGGACTCCTGAAGGGGAGGCCACCTCCTCCTCCGTCCACATGGAATTTTTTTCCCAGATGTGCAAGCAATTGCCACAGGTGATTTTAGGATGTGTGGGAGGACTGGGTGAGAACATCCAGCAGACACTCCATTTTTGCAGTAACAATAATAGTTACCATTTATTGAGTATATCTTGTAGGCCAGGAACAAGCATTAGCTCATATAAATTAACTTGCCAGGGCCAGAACTCAGTTTATGCCTAAATTTAGCTCTGGGATAAAGTTGGGCACTATTTTCTCAGCTTGAATTAAATTGAGTTTGACCTCTTCAATTTTACATTTTGGGAAGTGAGTAAACATTCCCTCACGCTGTTCCTGAAAATATTTTATCATCATCTGTGGTTCAGATGGAAGGAATTTGGCAACTCAGAGTCAATATCCCAAGGCTACCCGGGCTGACTCCTGGCTTGGTTGGTCCTGTTTCTCCTCTGCTTGACTTTCTGGCTCCTGGGTGACCGTTCCTTCCCACAATGGGGTAGTGTGTGTGTTGCCAGGACTGCAGGAAATTTAGTCCATCCAGGCAAGCAGACTGGATATAAAATGCAAAGAATAAAAACATTATTCAAATTCTGAAAATATTTATATTAATAATCGACTTGGTGAAACTTTTCATTACATCACTTAGCATGAGGAGGGCAAGTCTGAAGAGAGTAACCTTTTAAGGCCTAAGAGGAGTGTGCTGATTTTCTAGGACAGTGTGTGATTTGAGCATGAAGAGTTGTAGCCTGGGTTTCTCTAGTCAGAAAGCAACTACTTGTGACTGGCAGCTTATCCTGTCTGGCAGGATAAGGAGGGGAAGAAAGTGGGAAGGAACTAACATGTATTCAGCATCTACTGTGTGTCATGCACTGTGCCAGGCACCGTTAATATGTCATCTGTATCTCCTTCTCTATATTTACCTTCTTCATCTCAGAGGTTGAAGGGTTTTTAAGAAAAAGGAGAAAGGGAAGGAAGGAGGCAGGGAGCTGGGTGGTGGTGGTGAGAACTCTCGGTCATGGAGAAACCTGTAATGTGTTAGTTGACTTTTTGTGAGATTATGGTGGCTGCATTGGACTCTTCTTTGCAATGAGACAAATGACTGTGTGTTGAGGGCTTCAGTGCAGACACCCATTTAGGGTTAGAAGTGAATTTAACCTTATCAGTTTCCTTCAGTGTTTCCTCACTGCCACTAAATAAAGACCTACTTCTTCTGCCTTTTGACCTTTGCCTTTTTTTTCTATTTCTTAAGTTTTTATTGAAGTGTAGCTGATTTACAATGTTGTATTAGTTTCAGGTATACAGCAAAGTGAATCAGTTATACATACATATATTTGTTGTTCTTGTTTAGTTGCTAAGTCATGTTCAGCTCTTTGCAACCCCATGGACTGTAGCCCGCTAGGTTCCTGTGTCCATGGGATTTACCAGGCAAGAATACTGGAGTGGGTTGCCATTTCCTTCTCCAGGGCATATACACTTTTCATAGTACTTTTCACAGTTAAAAGTGACAGACTATCAAATATATTTGCCTCCCTCACTAGACTCTGACTTGATCTTTTCTCGTTAGTCTCTGATCCAATATCTGGAGTACAGAGGGCGCTCGATAAGTGAATAAAACAGTGTGCTAAACATCCTGAGCATGTGACTGTTTATGTCAGAATGCTTTTGGCCACAAGAAACAGAACACTGGACTCTGTTGTTATGTTCACCTTTTAATTCATTTTGTGCCTTTCCCTCCTATTTTCTTCAAGATGTTAATCATGGTTCTTTCGAAAGTCTTGTCTGCTAAATTATAGCATAATCATCTCAGGTTCTGTTTCTATTGACTTTAATTTTTTTATTCTTAGTCACTTTTCTCTCCTTCATATGTTGAATAATATACTGGTTGTTATAGATGATGTATTGTACAGCCTCTTGATTAGGTTATCCTCCTCTAAATTTTGTTTTGTTTGTTCCGGGATGCAGTTAAACTACAGATTGTGATCCTGTTGAGCCTTGGTTTAGGCTTTGCTATGACATATCTTATCTCTCCTTGCTATTCTTTGGAACTCTGCATTCAGATGCTTATATCTTTCCTTTCCTCCTTTACTTTTCGCTTCTCTTCTTTTCACAGCTATTTGTAAGGCCTCCTCAGACAGCCATTTTGCTTTTTTGCATTTCTTTTCCATGGGGATGGTCTTGGTCCCTGTCTCCTGTACAATGGCACGAACCTCCGTCCAGAGTTCATCAGGCACTCTATCTATCAGATCTAGTCCTTTAAATCTATTTCTCACTTCCACTGTGTAATCATAAGGGATTTGATTTAGGTCATATCTGAATGGTCTAGTGGTTTTCCCTACTTTCTTCAATTTGAGTCTGAATTTGGCAATAAGGAGTTCATGATCTGAGCCACAGTCAGCTCCTGGTCTTGTTTTCGCTAACTGTATACAGCTTCTCCATCTTTGGCTGCAAAGAATATAATCAGTCTGATTTCGGTGTTGACCATCTGGTGATGTCCATGTGTAGAGTCTTCTCTTGTGTTGTTGGAAGAGGGTGTTTGCTATGACCAGTGCGTTCTCTTGGCAAAACTCTTTTAGCCTTTGCCCTGCTTCATTTCGTGCTCCAAGGCCAAATTTGCCTGTTACTCCAGGTGTTTCTTGACTTCCTACTTTTGCATTCCAGTCCCCTATAATGAAAAGGACATCTTTTTTGGGTGTTAGTTCTAAAAGGTCTTGTAGGTCTTCATAGAACTGTTCAACTTCGGCTTCTTCAGCATTACTGGTTGGGGCATAGACTTGGATTACTGTAATATTGAATGGTTTGCCTTGGAAACAAACAGAAACCATTCTGTCGTTTTTAAGATTGCATCCAAGTACTGCATTTCGGACTCTTTTGATGACCATGATGGCTACTCCATTTCTTCTAAGGGATTCCTGCCCACAGTAGTAGATATAATGGTCATCTGAGTTAAATTCACCCATTCCAGTCCATTTTAGTTCACTGATTCCTAGAATGTCTACATTCACTCTTGTCATCTCCTGTTTGACCACTTCCAATTTGCCTTGATTCATGGACCTAACATTCCAGGTTCCTATGCAATATTGCTCTTTACAGCATCGGACCTTGCTTCTATCACCAGTCACATCCACAACTGGGTATTTGTTTTGCTTTGGCTCCATCCCTTCATTCTTTCTGGAGTTATTTCTCCACTGATCTCCAGTAGCATACTGGGCACCTACCGACCTGGGGAATTCCTCATTCAGTGTCCTATCATTTTGCCTTTCCATACTGTTCATGGGGTTCTTAAGGCAAGCATACTGAAGTGGTTTGCCATTCCCTTCTCCAGTGGACCACATTCTGTCAGACCTCTCCACCATGACCCGTCCGTCTTGGGTGGCCCCACACGGCATGGCTTAGCTTCACTGAGTTAGACAGGGCTGTGGTCCATATGATCAGATCAACTAGTTTTTTGTGATTATGATTTCAATGTGTCTGCACTCTAATGCCCCCTCCCAATACCTACCCTCTTATTTGGGTTTCACTTACCTTGTCGTGGAGTATCTCTTCACAGCTGCTCTAGCAAAGTGCAGGTGCTGTACCTTACCTTGGGCGAGGGGTAGCTCCTCAAGGCCGCCCCTCCTGACCTTGAATGTGGAGTAGCTCCTCTCGGCCCTCCTGTGCCCAAGCAGCCACCGTCTCTTGGATGTGGGACAGCACCTCTCGGCCACCGCCCTAACCTTGGGCTTGGGGTAGCTCCTCTTGGCCACGATTCTGCACGTGGTCTGCGCCGCCGGGGCCGGCGTCTCTCGCGTCTGCGCCGCCGGGGCCGGCGTCTGATATATCTACTTCTATCTTTTCTTTAATTCTAGGATATAGCCCATATTCTTAGGATGCAGTTCTTACTCTTACAGTCTTGTCTTTTTGGGGTCCCAGTCGAGAGTCCAGAGTTCACCAGAGTCTCTTCACACTGTTGGATTTAGAACTCATAACATTTCCTCAGCACTGTAGCCCCTGATGTTTCTCTTCAGTTTTCCACATACCATAGCTATTCTTTCCTAGACCTTCTGGAATCTAACCTTGCCTATGCACAGCTTAGGATTTGGCCAAGGACCTAAAGGAAATTTGGTGAAGACTTTTAGGTCTCGTTTTCTTAGCTCCCTCCTCTGTAATTTCCTTTCACCATAATTACAACCACCCTACCAGCCCCGAAGTCTAGTCTCTGTTGTATTACACCCATTAAGACTACTCTCTGCTCAGCTCCTGTTTCTTGACTTCAGAGTTTGGAAAATACCCTCAGGGAGAAAGCCAGGGTGGGCCTGGGGCTTACTTGTATGTTTCCCTTCCTTCAAGGATCAGTGTTTTATGTTGGTTGTTGACCAATGCTTTTAACTAGTGTCCTTGTGGTAGAGTTAAGTTCCATACTAGCTTACCCCATCAAAAACAGACTGTAAGTCTACATGAACTGTTTAAATAAAAATACAAGTGCATCAGATTTACCTGCAGAGTTCCTGCTGAATCAGAATCTCAAGGATTAGGGCCTAGGAAGCTATACCTTTTTAAGAAAACACTTTAGGGTAGTTCTGAATGAAGGTTAGGTTTGTGAATTATGGTACATACTTGGGCAGTGAACTTGGAGGAAAGAGAAATCAGTATGGGCTCAGTTGGTCAAAGAAATCATTGAGAGGAAAGGAGACTTCTGGTACATTTTGAAGGGTGGAAGTAAATTGGGTATTTGGGTATGGAAGGAGAGATGTGAACACATATATGGGGGTGGCAATGCACATGGTGTGATTTATTTGCATGGTGCTGAATAGAATATGGCAGGAAAGGATGCTTGATACAGACAGTGATGTGAAAGAAAAGGGAGAAGGGCAGATATGGACCAGTTGGGCATGGAGGGGGAGAGTACCTTGCATGCCAGAATAAGGAGATTAGATTTAGATTTTGAGTTATAGATAATAGATCTATATTATTATTGATTATTGTTGCTATAATAATTTTGTAGGGGATTTTTTTTTTTGGACTGAGGGAATGACAGGGTAAAAGTAGTGTATCAGAGCAGTGAGCCTGGTGGAGCAGATTGGTTGGTATAAAGAAGAAAACAGAGTCAGGGAAACCAGTAAGGGAGTAATTACAGTAATCTTGGCAGGAGGAGCTGAGTGGTGAGTATCCGTAACAGTGGAAAGTGAAGGGTATATTTCAGAATGATTTGAAGAAAGACAATGAATCAACTTCAGGGGGGCAGGGTGAAGATGAGGGGGATCAAGAGAAGGTAAGAGTTTCCACAGAGCAGGCGGAGTAGTTTGAGACGCTGATGCTACAGCAAGGGGGTATTCATACTAAATTCATGGACACCAGGTGACTAGGAATAATCCAAAATTGTGTGCATTTGGGAGACAATTGGGTAGTAGTTTAAAAGCATGGAATTTGAAGTCATGTAGACTTGATTTAATATGCACCCTGACTGTGCAACCTTGGCCAAATTATTTGATCTCTCAAACAGTTTCTTCTAGAGAAAGGTGGTGATGGTGGTATCTAACTCATAGGGCTGTTTTGAGGCTTGAGATAATGTGTGTAAAGCTCATTGTGCAGAGCCACATATTTTTTCTTGTCAGTTATCGGGGAAGTTGAGGTTAGAGAACACCCTGGAACAGAGGAAATTAGGTTAAGATGGACACTAGATACTGGATTTATCTCCATCACTTACAAGCTGTGTAATCTTGGGCAATTTACTTCAGCTCTTTGTACTGAGTTTTCACTATGTTGAAAGCGAAATCAACAATACCTTATTTTTGCATTATTATAAAGACTACACAAGAGAGTCTGTGGAGGTACTTGGCACAGGATGTGGCACATGAAACAGGAAATAATATTTGGGTTGTCGAAAATGTGATCCTGAATGGATTTTCAAATGGACAGAGCTGATGAATAAAAGGCAGAGGGCTAAGGGTTGAGATGATTCCAGTGAGGGTGTGAAGGACAGGAAGGACAGACATAAAGGGGCAGCAGAGAATTAGGAGGGAAGTTTAGATAAATCAGTGTAGAACTGAAGAATTGGTGAGCTTTTGAAATTAGAGTGTTCTGTTGTTTTCGTCATGCTGAGACTAAATGTGTGTCAAGAGAGCCTGAGTCTGTGAAGCCCTGATTCTCCTGGGAGAAATTAATGTTGGGTAGAGACTTTGAAAGCAGGAGGGGAAAGCTGATCATGTCTCCAGCTGGATGGCTTGCCTGTGGTAGAGGGTCAGAGCCAGTCAAAAGGACGGCAGAAATGACGGCACTGGATTCTGATGCAAGATCAAGGGAGGGGTCAAGATCTCAGAAAGGAGGAGGCAGTCAGTTTTCATGGTGAGTGCAGACTTAGGAAAGCAGTAAAGGTAGAAGATATTACAACAGGTTAAAGAGGAAGTGGATGGAGGAAAAACAAAAGCAGTCAAGGGGCAAATGTACTTCTGAAAGTTTGGTGAAAAAGAGAAGGGTGGACAGAAATGAAGCTTTGAGCATTCTGGAAGGTGGAGCAACAGGGTTAAGAATATCAGTACTGGAACTAGGCTTCCTGAGTTTGAATCTTGGCTCTGCCACTTATTAGCTTTGTGACTTTGGGCAAGTTAATTGGCCTCTCTGTACCTTAGTTTCTCAATTTGTAGAATGGAGATGATAATATTTGGGGTTAATATTGGAGAGATAATTAGGATGTTACTAAGAGGAGTAAATGAGTTATATGTTGATAATGCTTAGAACTGTGTCTGGCACAAGGTGCTGTGCTGTGCTTAGTCATGTCCAACTCTTTACGACCCCATGGACTGTAGCCCATCAGGTTCCTCTGTCCATGGGACATTCTCCAGGCAAAAATACTGGGGTGGGTTGCCATGCCCTCCTCCAGGGGATCTTCCCAACCCAGGGATTGAACCCAGGTCTCCTGCATTGCAGACTGATTCTTTACCGACTGAGCCACCAGGGAAGCCCAGGATAAGCATTTAGCAAATGTTGGTTGCTATTATTGTTGTTGTTACCATTATTACTGCTCTTATTGAGAGAAGCTGAAAGTGAGAAAGGAGCATGGAGAAAGGGAAGACAAAGAGAGACTATGTACACAGGATTTGGCTCTGCAATATGGATACCACATGTACTAAGGAGTCTTCTTAGAGTCCACTGAGCATTCAGACTCAAAGACTGCTATGGGCCACCTTTGGTGCTGATCCACTCAGGACAATATAAGATGGGAGCTGTGCTTTCCTTGCAGTGCAGTCATTGCAGCGGGCCAGCTCAGGTGCAAGGAGACAAGATCCATGGTGGGCAGCTGCAGAAGCCCTCACAGCTCAACAACCCATGCCTCACATGAGCAAGCATCTCTTATAGCAACTCTGTTGGCACAGCTTCCAGGGTTCTGGCAATGGACACACCAGTTACAAGAGTCACTCCCTTCAGGGAAGATCAAGGAACATTATCCCCACCAGTTATTTATAGTTCATTGATAGTCCTTCCAATCCAGATTCAGTTTACCAGTCAGGAGTGTTTTTCTCTTTTTTTAACCATAGGCAACATGATTTAGTAACATGTTGGCACATACTATCTTTATCTGTTTCCAGGGAAACAGAACTAGGGTGTTAACTGAAGGTCAGGTTAACATGTGCAAGGGGAAAGGGTTTTATTAACTCCTTGCTCAAAATGGGAGCAAATAGGGACATTTGTCTGTTTTATAGAGAAACTGGACAGTTCTAGATGTGAGTAGCATGTTAGGGTGTTAGATCTGAGATCTGGGAATTAGGAAATTGAGGGTCAGAGTGAGTAAGAAATATGCTAGAGCATCAATAGCATGTCTGCCGGTCAGAGATACAGCCCGGCCTGTGATATTTTTTGGTGCCCTGACTGATTCCTGAGGCTACAGTGCTGGGGTCTCCCAGGTAACCAAGCTGAGCCATCCTCTGAGAAGAGCTGGATTTATGGTGATAGATAAAAATGACTTCTTTCTTGTACCATATATACAACTATGCCTGCTGTCATTCCAAAAGCCTAAAGAAGAACAGACAGGGCCCAGAACACCTTCTCTCCTTCAGTAGGTATTTATTAACTGTCTGTCAGGCACAAGTTTCAACTGCCTCCCTGTCCATAGATACCAGTGTAAAGACTGTCTCTCAGAACCTTGAGCTCCTTATGGTCTGCAGACCTGCAGGATACAGAAGAGGCAGGGTATCAAACTCCCTTCAGTAAGGAATTCTAGGGAACTACAAACTAGGTTCATCCACATCTTGGGGTTCTTTCCTTTTTCTTTCTCTATCCTGCTTTGGAAAAGCAGGAAAGCTCAATCCTAGATGAGCAGATAATTGAAAACAAAGATTGAAAGGTCTTAGGGTCCCTCAGGGAAGATGCCATAAAGATTTTGCATTCATTATGTCAGCAAATCTGGAAGACCCAGCAGTGGCCACAAGAGAAAGGTCAGTCCTCATCCCAATTCCCAAGAAGGGTAGTACCAAAGAATGTGCTAACCATCAGACAGTTGCACTCATCTCCCATGCTAGAAAGATCATGCTTAAAATCTTGCATGCTAGGCTTCAGCATTATGCGAACCAAGAACTTCCAGATGTCCAAGTTGGGTTTAGAAAAGGAAGAGGAACTAGAGATCAAATTGCCAACATTTGCTGGATTATAGAGAAAGCAAGGGAATTTCAGAAAAACATCTATCTCTGTTTCATCGACTACACTTAAAGCCTTTGACTGTGTGGATCATGACAAACTGTGGAAAGCATACCAGACCATCTTACCTGTACCCTGAGAAACCTGTATGTGAGTCAAGAAGCAACTGTTAGAACCCTTTATGGAACAACTGATTGTTTCAAGATCGAGAAAGGAGTACAACGGGGCTGTCTGCTGTCACCCTGTTTGTTTTACCTATACACCGAGCACATCATGAGAAATGCAGGCTAGATGAGTTACAAGCCAGAATCAAGATAGGTGGGAGAAACATCCACAAACTCAGATATGCAGATGATATCCCTGCAATGGCAGAAAATGTAGAGGAACTAAAGAGCCTCTTAATAAGGGTGAAGGAGGAGAGTGAAAGAGCTGGCTTAAGACTAAATATTTTAAAATGTAAGATCATGGCATCTGGCCCCATTACTTCATGGCAAATAGAAGGGGAAAAGGTGGAAGTAGTGACAGATTTCCTCTTCTTGGGCTCCAAAATCATTGTGGACATTGACTGCAGTCATGAAATCAGAAGAAGATTGCTTCTTGGCAGGAAAGCGATGACAAACCTAGACAGTGTGTTGAAAAGCAGAGACGTTACTCTGCCAACAAAGGTCTGTATAGTCAAGGCTATGATCTTCCCAGTGGTCGCATATGGTTGTGAGGTCTCTAAAGAAGGCCGAATGACAAAGAATTGATACCTTCAAGCTATGGTACTGGAGAAGACTCCTTAAAGTCCCTTGGACAGGAAGGAGATCAAACCAGTCAGTCTTAAGGAAGATCAACCCTGAATATTCACTGGAAGGACTGATGCTGAAGCTGAAGCTCCAGTATTTTGGTCATCTGATGCACACAGACGATTCATTGGAAAAGTCCCTGATGCTGGGAAAGATCAAAGGCAGAAGGAGAAGAGGGCATCAGAGAATGAGATGGCTGGACGGCAATGAACATGAACTTGGGCAAATTCCGGGAAATGGTGAGGGTCAGGGAGGCCTGGTGTGTTGCAGTCCATTGGGTCTCAAAGAGTCGGACAAGACTGGGCTGTTGAATAACAACAACAACAACAAGGGTCCTAGGCCAGAACACACACGTGGGGTCTGCCTGTTTCCCTGTTTGCCTGAAGACATATACCCGGGGTCAAGCAGAGTCATGTGAAAGCAGAGTTGTAAAGTGTGGAAATTTGCCCCTGGTTCCTTCCCACTCCCATTTTAGGGCCTGTCTCTTTTGGTCTAGGGCTCCTCTGCCCCCCCATTTTAGGATACCATCCCTGAGTCATGCTCACAAAGGGTCTTGCTTTCTTAATGAACTGGTTCTGTGTCCAGGATAAACCAATTCAGGAGGGGTTGCAGGAATGATGTATTTTAATAGGAGTCTCTCCTGGGTGAAAAACTGTTAAAAGTCAAAGGGATTGAGTCTGTAATAATGAAGGGTTGGAATGTGGCAGAGAGGATGGGGAAGGGGGAGGGCAGGAGAGGGTTAGATCACTGTTCCACTGTTCGGGCTACACAGGGAGGCCAGGAGGGGACAGTGCCCTCAGGCATGACCCTGAGAGAATATGCAGGGCTTTGAGTCCTGTGTAAGAAAGGCTCTTTCTTTCTTTCGTTCTCTCTTTCTCTCTCTCCCTCCCTCCCTCCCTCCCTTCCTCTCTTTCTCACCCGAGTGTCTGTCAGGGTGGGGGCAGTGGGAAGATGTACAGGTGTCCTTGGTCTGTCTAGTGCCCTGTGGAGGCTCTGGGAGCATGTCTTTGGCAGGGGTGGGCTGTGGATGTTTGTGTATGAGCTTCAGGTGTGATTTCCATGAGCCCGCAGTGATTTTGCAGTAGGGTGAAAGTTGTGCAATTTTAAATCCACACCTTTCATCTGTTCTCTGCTCTGACACTGGGGAAATATGTGCAATAGAATATGCTCACTATATATATTTAAAAATCTATCTGGTATATAGCAATTACTGAAACATGAAATTCATTGTCTTATTTTAATCTCACTATTATGCTAAGGTTGAAATTGTGTAAATTGTTATCCCCATTTCACAGATAAGGAAACTGAGGTTCAGATCATTAACTAACTTGTCAAAATTTATAAAGCAGGTCTATACTAGAACCCAAATCTCCTGAATTGAAACCTCTTCTTTACACTATAACAAACAACATTTTATTGTGGAATTGACTGCACAGCAAGTTTTCAGATGTAGCAAGCTTTCCTGTCAAGGAGGTCGTTAGCATTCTTTAGGGCATAGGCATTCATGGATGGGTTAAGACATTATGCAAGCAGGATACAGGGGACAACAGGTCATACTGAATGTGCATACTTAGGAAAGAAAATCAATTAGTTGTCTTCTAGAACGAAAGGACAACCCACTCCAGTGTTCTTGCCTGGAGAATCCCAGGGACGGGGGAGCCAGGTGGGCTGCCGTCTATGGGGTCGCACAGAGTCGGACACGACTGAAGCGACTTAGCAGCAGCATCCTCCCAATCAAGTCACCAAACCTGAATATGAGCAAGTTAAAACCAATGTAATTTAAATTACAGATAGCATAAAATTCTAACACTAGGTGGTAAGTTGGTTTGAAAGTTAAAACTAAATCAGATGCTGTTGCTAAATGTGGCAAATGAAGGAAATAAGTCCAGGATCCTTATTTAATATCCCTGCTCTATGAAAAAGCTTATGCTTTATTAAAAACAGAACAGAAAAATAATCTTTTAGCTATCCCCATATTTAAAAGAAAAGGATAAAAATGTTTCTGTTTAGTTTCCTAATTTGCATTTAAATAGATTCTATCATTTATTATATATTAAAAACTAGATTTTTATATTTTCACTGAGTTTTAGCCAGCATAAAAAATTACTTAGCAAAATATGAAGAAAAAAACTCAAGTAGCTTACATGTAACATCCATCTTCTTAATGAGATGAAACTATGTTGGTTTCCAAACAAAGAGATAAAATGTCATTATTTAGACGTGAACTTTCCTCCTGGAGGAATTTTGTTGTCTTTTTACATTTTGTTGAACCTACCATTTGCTGCTTCTCAAAAAACTAAACAATAGTAACAACAACAACAATAAGCAGTTCAAAGTGTTTTAAACCACTGTGGAGATATTTCCTTTAGTTTTTTTTTTTCTTTAGAGTTTTTTCAAGTGTCTAGTTGAAGTGTCTTCCAGAAAAGCCAGTTCAAACAGATCAAACATAGTGTCCTAGTTGGAAGGGAATTTAGAAGGGGTCAACTTGTCTGGAGATTAGCAACCTCAGAACCCATGGCCAACTTGCTCATGCATTTTTTTCATTCACGAAGTATTTATTGAGAGGAGTGGAGCTGTTTGAATCAGCTGTCTCCAGGCACTCAGAGGGCAGGGCTGAGGCAGAGAGGAGGGGGCTGGGTACTAGACAGTGAATGGCCTGTGAGGGACGGTGTCCTACCACAGCTGGAGCCTCATGGAGCCCTGGTGGCTGCCTTTTGAGGGGCAGCTGCTCTGGGGAGCCTGGGCAGAGGAGGTCCTATAGTCATAGGAGGCAGGGCAGTATCCGTCGAGCCTGGATCAGCAGACACTCAGTGAATGTGCCTTGGGTGAAATAAATAAAAGCCCATTGTGTGGGCTTCACTTCTCTGAACCTGTTTGCCATCTGTAAATTGGGCCTGATGGAGGCAGTGAGATAATGTGTGTGAATGGACAACTCTAAAGCTCCAGACAGATATCAGGGCTAAGACTAAGAAGCTGCCTTTCTCTGGCTGTTAAAAACAATGCCAGTTTTCTCACAGACATTCTTTGTAATCAAAAGTTAGAAGTGTACATTGTGACAGTGAATATGTATTCTGATCCAGGAGACTCAATAAGACTAATTTTTATTTTGAACGGAAAAAAATACTTTGCATAAGTTTCCCAATTGAGCCAGTTGTAAGCCAGGATGCTTACTTCCATTATGGGTACTACTTATCACTTGCAAATGAAGAGAAGCACAGAAATGAAGAGACTTGCCCACAGTCTCACGGTTAGTTAGTGACAGAGCCAGGCCCAGGCCCAGTCTTGCCCTCATTCTGCTTAACCTCACCCCCACCTGGGAGCATACATGCACACCCACGTATTCTCTGCTGCCGGTTCCACTGAGTGCAGCAGAAATGCTGATGATCCTTGCAGGCAGCCAAGTTAAAAAAGGTGAGGGTTATATATAATTAGCAGATTCAGGCCCAGAGAAGACTTGAGACCGTCCCTAGAAAACAGCCATGTTGGGGAAACCCTGGTTCCTGCTATCATGTAGACTATTTGGCCTCTAGAGCAGGTCTTTTTCTCACTGCATGAGATGAGTGTCACATCTTTGGAGCACTGCGTCTAGCCTCCAGCATAGCTGCAGTTCCTCAAAAAGTTCAGCCCCCAGAGACTGCTCATGTCCTCCGCTATGGAAGGCAGATGGGGCAAAATGGCTTGGGCACAGACCTCATCATGTAATAAGTCCACTCAATGAGGTGTGCACTTCCTCCAGCACTTTCTGTTCTCACCTGCCGTTAACCTGCCTGTTGTCCCTGTTTTTCCTCCCTAATTGGCCCATGCTCAGCTCTCCTTGCTCTGTAGTCCAGCAGGGACCTGGCGCCAGGCAATCTAATAATTCTGATGCTAGCACATAACTCTCTGTTTATTAGCATATCTAAATAGTCATTTAGCAGCAAATACAGGGAAGGTCACTTCCAGGCCACTAGGATAGCCAAGAAAATATAAGGAGTGAGTTCATTCCAAGTTCTAAGGACTTTTAGCATTTCAGATTTTCATTAATTTTATTGATTCTTTCATTGACAAGAAAAAGAGATAGAAATTATTTTAAAATGAGGTCTAGAATTTTAAAGAAAAAAAATTACACAATGAAATTCTTTTAGTCTCCAGGGGTGCCTGTCTTCTTCCCCTCTTTTCCTTAATAATAATTTTAAGAAACCTCAAGCCATTGGTGTGGGATTGGCTATGGCTGGCAGACCCAGGGTGTTTCACACCTCCAATGCCAGCCAGCCTCCACAGGCTCCCCTAGCCTGGGACATCCATGGACAGTCGAAAGTGAAGAATGCTACTTTCGCCCTTTATCTGTGTAGGTAGCAGAGAGTGATCTGGGTAATTCAGAAGGGAGAATCCTCTCTAAATCAAAGCATGCCCATTTGCCTTGGGAAGGTGGTTTGTTTATGCTTATGTGTGGGTTGTCATAGCCTTGATGTCTCTCTCCTGACCTCCAGACAAAACTCTTAACTACCCACAGGACACCTTCACTTGAAGTTCTCCTAAGCATCTAAAACTCAGCATCTAAAATGGAACCACGATCTCTCCTCCCTCACCCCAGCTTCTCACCCTCCTCTTGAGGTAGTGCCATGGTGGCATCTTCTTTTACAAGGACCCAGGGTGCTATGCCAGATACCTGACTATTCTCCCTTTCTCTCCCTCACCCCCACTTCCTAAACAGTTAGTAGCTCTCACTCTGCCCACTTCTCAAACTCCACTGCCATTCCCCACATCCAGGTTTCCAGGTTATCACTCTTGCTCCCCAGGATTACTGTAACAACCTCCTAACCATTTTCACTGCTCCATCTCTCCCCTCCAGTCTCCCATTCCACACTGCTCTCAAAGCTCACATTGAATTTCATTGCTCAGCTTACAACCCTCCACTGATGCCTTGCTGCCCACAGTATATAGTCCAGGTTTCCTAAAGCCTGTGTCCAGAGCTCTTCATGGTCCCATCTACCTCCTCAACCACATATTGTCCTTACATTAGGTCCAGAAGCACAAAATGGTGATTTCAGAGCCCTTAGCACACTGGGCTGCCCCAGAGTCCTGCCCCTTTGATCTCCCTTTGTGTAAAGCTTACATCTCATTCATCTTCCCCTGGCTAATTCCCACCTGAGTCAAGGTCAGCTCAGGTGTCACCATCTCTGGGAAGCTTTCTGTGCTCTTTCCTGTCTCCACAACACCCAGAGTGGCTGCTACCTTGATCCACCATCTTGACCTTTATCTTGATAGATTTCTTTTCAAATTGTGATCTTAATTGTCATATGCCAAGTTATGCTGACATTGTATGAGTCCATGTTTGCTTTTCACATTGGCTTTTAAGCCACTTAAACTCAAGAAGCACATATTAATCATTTTTGCCTTGAACAGTGCCGGACATATAATGAGTGTCCGATAAATGTTGGTTAAATGTAACTGAAAAAGTAAATTCATTTGTCTGTTTAAAGGAGGAAAATGGAATGAGGCTGTGGTTCTGCCTCGAGGAAAGCTGGCGTGAATTTTGCAGCATCTCAGCTTGCATCTCTGCTCAGTTCTTCCCTGCTCTTCTCTGCAACTGAGCCACAGTCTTTGGCTCATCCCAAGCTACTGAGCGTGAGTTCCAAGTGTAGCAGTCCTCTTCTCCAAAGGTTTAACATCTTTCCTGGCTATATCAGTTGACTACTCTAGGCAGAAAATTACAGAAAATCCAACTTAAACCAGTTTGAGTAATAAAGAGGATTTATTGGCTCAGGTACTAAGGAAGTCCAGAGAGAAGGTGATGATCAGGCAAGGCTCAAGCAGAACTCTGCCTGTTTCTTTCCATTATTTTGGCTACACCCTTTGTCTGCCCATTGACTTCTCCCTCAAGCTGCCACCAGAATTGTGACAGTTTAGCAATTTGAGGTACAGGATCACAATGACAGTATTAGAGGAAGGGAAGTTGTATCTATAGCACTGCAGTTCTGTTTTCCCAGAAGCTTCCAGCAAACTTCCCTTCATGTTTTATTGTACTGAATTGAATAACATTCCTGTTTCTTACCAGTTTCCCTGGTGGCTCAGACAGTAAAGAACCTTCCTGTAATGCACGAGACCTAGGTTCGATCCCTGGGTCGGGAAGGTCCCCTGGAGAAGGGAACAACAACCCACTACAGTATACTTGCCTGGAGTATTCCATGGACAGAGAAGCCTGGTGGGTTACAGTCCATGGGGTCACAAAGAGTTGGACATGTTTCTAAGATAATCCCATCTGTCAGGAAATGTCATACACTGATTAGCTTAGATCTGATGTCCTGAGAAGCGATAACCCTTAGAGTGACCAGGCTTTTCCTTGGAACTGAGGTTCTGATCAGCTCCCCTAAAAGTGAATGGGCCACCTGGGAATGAGGTAGAAACCTAAATGAAAACCGGGTACAGAGCTGGGGGAGGAAACTGGCTGAGTGCCCACTGTGCCAGGCAGTATTTACCCTACCCTTAAAATCCTCCTCTTCTGATTCCTCATGGCTTATAGCAGAAACCCTGGAATTGCAAGGCTGTGGGATCAAAAGAAAAGTTGATTCTATTCAGAGTCAATTCAACGATGTGTGTGGTCAGGCAGTGTAAATGGGAGGGGAGTATATTAGGATCCTCTGCGGCTTCCAACAAGGGTCTCTCCTGTTGATGTAGTAGGGGATACATGAAACCTCCCACCTGTCCTGTCCCTAAAGCATGTATTCTTTTGATGATTTTGGAAAGTTTTTAAAAGGGGAAGTAAAGGTTTCTAAAAATTTTTTAAAGAAGAAGCTGATAGTAAACAGCTTTCTCCTAACTCTCCCTGGTCCTCTTACTCATTTTCTCTTTTTCCTCTCGACTTTGTAAGGAAACATCAAGGCTGATGGTGGGGCCTTCTTCTCAGGAGGGCTATCCTGGTAAGCCAGGCTGTGGGCATCCCAACCCTGAGCACAATGTCTGGCCCTCACTGGGCACCAGCAGAAGGGCTGGTTTTCTTCCAGTAGCTCTTAAAGTTTCTTGCTGTTGAACTCATAACTGTTATCTGTGTCTTCTTTTCCCCTTTCAGATGTTCGACTGGATAAGCCACAACAAGGAGTTATTCCTCCAGAGCCATACAGAGATTGGAGTCAGCTACCAGCACGCCCTAGACCTCCAGACACAGCACAATCACTTTGCCATGAACTCCATGGTGAGTGCAGGCCTGTTTTCTTGGGGCAAGAGAATGATGAGGGGGAAAGGGGTTGGGGTACAGAGGGTAGAAACAGACTTCCAACCTGAGTAAGGAGGAGAAGCTCTGAACGTTAAGCCCCTTTTAGCATTCCATTTGCTAGCATGGGGACGTGTGCAGAACATGCGGTGAGTCGGCTATTGCTGCAGCAGATTATGGCCCCGTTTCTGTCTCTGAACCCTGCTTTACGTGGTGAAAGGAATGTGCTGGCATTGTAGAAGCTATCAGCCCTATTCTGTACTAGAAGGGAGAGTGCCCCTTTCTAATCCACTGACTCCACCGACTGGCACGTGTGAGTGACTAAGCTGGTGGAGAGGGACCTCAGTCTGCGGCACACTGGAAACCAGTGAGTAAACTGGGTTGTTGGACTAGAGAAGAGGAGCCTGGCAGGGCATTACAATTGCTGCCTTCAGACATGTGAAGGGCTGCCTTGCAGAGAAGAGGTGGAATTGTTTCCTGTTGGTCTAGGAAGCAGAACTGTCCAGGGGACCACAGTCAGAGCAGGGGGCAGGATGTGACTCAGGAGTTGGCTTGTATTGGAAGTTAGAGCCCCCGTGATGGGGTGTGTTCAAGCAGGTGCTGAATTCAAACAGAGAGGGATACTTGCTGGCTGTGGTCATAGGAAATTTACTTCTCTGTGCTTCAATTTCTTCATCTGTAAAATCAGAATAATAATAGCTACTTTATATGGTCGTTGGGAGGATTTAATGAATTAATTGTAAGGTGGCTGGAGATGTGCCTGGTACTTAGTCCATTATCAGTAAGTATTGGTATTATGATATTAATGATGCTGATGATACAGGAGCCTAGTCCAGATAATACCTGTGATTCCTTGCAAAACTAACACTTTGGGATACTTGTTTTTCCATGTGGTCACCCCAAGACTTTGAAATCTTGTCTGCCTCTTGAACCCTTTGTATTTGAAATGCCTGCAGCCTAAGTATGCCTCAACATCTCTCTCTCTCCCCTCTGCCAGCTCTTCCTACTTGTACTGCTGGTCCAAAAGAATATCTCTGCCATTCCCCATATATCTGAATGCCAAAGACACCTTATCATTTCAACTGGTGATGATAGGAGGAAGGCAAGTGTTAGAAAAACATAAACACAGAGGATCACAGAGGCCAGGAAGGAAGACAATTTCATTTTCTAAGGAGTTATTTTAACTATGTTATACACTGGACTTAATGTATTGAAGAAGAAATAATTTTGGCCTCAAGGTTTCAGTGTCTAATAAGGGAGATAACTCAGACAGTCATGGCGCAGTTTGATATGTGCTGTGATAGAGTTGCTGTATAGACTTCCCTGGTGGCTCAGTGGTAAATAATCTGCCCGTCAATGCAGGAGATGAGGGTTTGATTCCTGGGTGGGGAAGATCCCCTGAGAAGGAAATGGCAATCCACTCCAGTATTCTTGCCTGGGAAATCCCATGGACAGAGAAGCCTGGTAGGCTATACAGTTCATGGTGTCGCAAGAGAGTTGGACATGATTTAGCAACTAAACAAGAGATGCTGAGTGACTAAGAGCCTTACAGTCTCAATGATTTAAAGCAATAGGGGTTTATTTCTTGTTCCTACCATGTGCCCATCACTGGCTGGTGGGGGTTCTGCTCATCGCAGTCACTCAGGAATCCAGGCTGAGGGAGCAGCCACTGTCTCAGATGCAGCCAGTGCCTCACTAGACAAAGCAAGCCTCCAGGCACACATTAGCTCTGAAAGCCTCCACCTAGAAGTGGCACATTTTACTACCCAACACCAGTCACACGGCCATATCTAACTTCGTGTATGGAGATATATGGTCTTACCTCCACATATTGGGGAAGAGAGAGTGGGTACTTGTGAATAATCCTAATGGTTAGCAAAGGGAGTCACTGCAGGATATCAGGTACAGATGAACAGCATGGGATTTGCATGGGAAGGTACTTCTGGCTTCAGAATAGAAGGCTGTGGGACCAGGCAGGGAAAACATCAATATTGACTATGTTATCAATTTTGGTCACAGCAGTCTTGTCTTCATCTAAATGTAAAGACTCAGTCCCTTCAGTCTTCTATAATTATGTCTCATCTCAGGTTTGCTTTAGTCACAGAGGAGCAAAGCAGTTGATCACAAGTGATTAAGAATGTGAACTCAAATATAGTCAGGTTTGATTATCTGTGTGCCTTGTGGATTTCCCCTGGTGAATTTTACAAATTCTGTACCAGAATCTTTATGTCACCCAACTGCCTGGCCCTAAGGCAGACAAACTCATTTTAATAAGAAGCAAAGACAAACAGAGAGGTAAGTCTGCTACCAAGCCCCTCAAAACAATGAACTACAAAGTTAAATAGAAAGAGCCTTTGGCTTTGAATTATCTGCACCACTGCTCTTCTCTGTTAAGATGGATAACTGAGAGTTAATGACACATCAAAAACTCTTTCCTCTGACAAATTTACCTTTGATGTTTCCATTTTCAGGACAAAAAAATTTAAAATGAGGGAAGAATTTTACTGAAGGGAAGCATCTTCTGGAGCTGGGAGAGAGGAAAAATAATTTTAATATACAACAGCCAATTAATATGTTCCAGCCCATCTCTAAGTCTCCCACTGCCATGAGTGCCTGCAGCACTCAGAGGCCCATTTAGCTTGATTATCCTGGCTTTCCTCTCCAGCTGCAGGCAGGGGAAGGGAAACCCCATTGCTGTTTGATCAAATTGCCCAAACCAGTGCATTATAGACAGAGACCAGTGCCTTTGTTAACTGGGAGGTTTACAGGTTTGTTATTAAAAGGAACTTCCCCCAAATGGATGTCATCATCACAAGCAGGTAAAATAAGGGTATTATAGACTCCTTTTCTCTGGCCTGAGTGATGGATGTTGCTGCCAGGAAACAGATGAATTTAAGCAGTTACTAATGAAGCCCAGTAACTGTAGGAATGATCAGTAACTCAGGGGAAGTGGGAATGTGGATTGTTCTGTAAATTCACTGAGGCATTTACATTTTGGTTCTTGGAACAGAACCTACACATATGCCACACATTTGTCCACCTAAAGGTACATGTAGCATACTTTGTTTCAGGCTGCAGGTGAGTTGTTTGCTACTGAATCCTTATCATGTCATCTGTCTCTCCACTGGAACCTCTGTGGGACAGATCATCTCTCTTTTGTTCACCACTGTATGCCCAACATCCAGCACAACATCTAATCCTTAATTATTTGTGGAATGAGTGAAGAAAGAAGTCATGAGGTTCTTGGGATCTTAAATTGGGGAGGGTGATCAATAGGCTTTAGGGTTTACTACTGAAATAGGCCAGTGACCCCTTACCTTTCTGCACGGTCACAAGCCCCTTTGAAATCTAATGAAAATTGTGAGTCTTCTCTGCAGGAAATGTATGTAGACAACGTTTTAAAGATATTAATATTTTCAGGGGATTCAAGGGAATCCTAAAGCCTATTGATCATCCTCCCCAATTTAAGATCCCAAGAACCTCATAACTTCTTTCTTCATTCATTCCAGAAATAATTAAGGATCGGACGTTGTGCTGGATGTTGAGCATATAGTGGTCTCTCCAACTGAGGTTCCAATGGGGAGATAGATGATATTATATAATCTCATAAGTAAATATATAATCATAAATCAATAAATCTTATGTTGAAAGAGTAGGGCTGCTATGATGGAGAATAACAAAAGGGGCTCCATTTAAATGAGAGGTCAGGTACATTTTCAATTAATAATTAGTATCGACTTATTGTTCACTAATTGATTGGTCTGTGAATTAACTGCTGTGCTGTGCTAACTCACTTCAGTTGTGCCTGACTCTGTGTGACCCTATGGACTGTAGTCCATCAGGCTCCTCTGTCCAGGGGATTCTCCAGGCAAGAATACTGGCGTGAATTGCCATTCCCTCCTCCAGGGGATCTTCCCCATCCAGGGATTGAACCCAGGTCTCCTGCATTGCAGGAAGATTCATTACCATCTAAGCCACCAGGGAAACCCATGAATTAATTCTATGAAGTACCAATTCTTTATAATTTAAGGAAGCCCTATGTATATCATTTGGTAAATGAAAATGATCTAGTTATAATTTATGTATTTTTAAAGTTTTGTTTTCACGTCTAGTTTTATATACCAGTTAAAAGACCCAACTCCGGCTGAGGTGACCATTACTGAGAAATAATTGCATATCAGCAAATTATGGAAAAAATCAGAAATTTCCTAGACTTTATCTATGAATTGGTACCAGTAAAGGCTATCAGTTATTAACATGTGGAGAGTGTGTAATGCCCCACTGAGAATGGTCCATAAGCAACTCTGAAAGAAAATGGTTAAAAATGCTTAATCTTTGCCTTTTTGTTATAGCAAGAATTTTTTTCTTTTTTGCAATTTGAACTGGGAAATCCTATTATACTTTTTTCATCTCCAATAATAACAGTAATAACCTACCTACTAAACCCAGTAGATAAATATTCTCTGGCTTCTTATAGTGCCTCATAAAGCCAGATTTCCTGAGCTTTCTGGGGCCCTCCTTTTTCCTGATCTGTCTTCTGTTGTGAAAGCCTTTCTTACAAATTCTCCTTCCCCTGAGTGTGGCCTCCTCCTCTGATGTGGGCAGATGGAAGTAGAGTTGGGTTGTAATGTGCAATAGAACCATTATGTAGCCATCTATGTTCCAATCACTCATGAAAAAGACACTCAGAGAAGTACATGCAAGCATAACAGTTTTATTTACAATTTTAATTAGCTGGTTCTTTGGGAAAAAATAAATTGCTAATGGTTTCTGTCTAGAGTTTTAAAATATGAAATGATATTCATTTTCTATGATTATGACTGTGAGGACTCATGTTAGTGATAACCATGTACATCTGGGCAGTAGGAAGCAGTTCTGCAGCGGCATGTTGATAGCTGCTTTAATGCTATTAATTTGCTCACCAGAGACACTAACTGTCACTTGGTGGTGTGCAAATCAGACCAATTGCAACAACGCCTGTGGCGCTCTCTTTGTTTTGAGGGAAAGTTACAAATAGTAATACCAAGGAAAAATCAAACCTAGTGCAAGAGAGAGAAAGATTCTGAGCAGGTTTCCTGACCCCAATTTGAGAAGCCTCGCTCTGGGGTCTTTTGTCACCTTTGATTCTCAGCAGGCCCAAACCATGATTCTGCAAGCACTTCCGTACCTGCAAACAGGCAGCAGCACTTCCTATAATGACAGTATTTCTAGGTTTTGGTAGGTTTTGGTGAAAACACACACACACTTGCATGCTCAAAATAGTAATGTTTAATAGACAGGGTTTGACCCTGCCATAGCTGCAAAGTCTCTTAGTAGACACAGAAACTGCTGAAAAAGAGAAGAGACATCTTTGCTGGTATGCTTTCGTCTTTTTAGTACAATTATTTTTTCCCAAAGAATCATTAGTGCACTTGCTAGAAGTGCAGATTTCTTTTAGGCTTCTACTCCTGGAAGACTAGAAAATCCTAGAAAATTCTAATCTCTGGGGGATGAGACCCCCAAACCTCCATTTTTAACAAGTTTCACTGATGATTTATGTACATATTAAAGTTAGCAAACTATAGTTCTGTGGACATGTATATGTATAAAATAGTCACGCCCTAAAATGTAGCATTATTGTTCTGAAAGAGAGTCCACTTCCAGTATGACAGTGTGACAGAATGATGAGGACTAACTCTCCAGTGAAAGTATTTTTTTTAAATAGTAGAGTTTCCTGTGCTATACAGCAGGTTGGCAGACATATTTTAAACAAAAAGTCTCTAAAATTTTTCCTAAGTGTATACAACAAATGAAGAAACATTTATTCAAGAAAATTTACTAGAACTTGCTAAGAACAGTGAATCTGTGGTATTTGAACCAGGATCCTCTTTTCTCCCCATTTCCACCTCAATGAGATGGAAATTCTGCTCAAAACTAGTGCAACCAAGAAAACAGGATCCCCTTTCTCCCGAATTCCCAGTTGAAGGAGTCTGTTCTCAGAAAGGACAATTCCTATCCTGCTCCAAGCTACCAGATGCTGAAGTTAAGTTTTAGGTGAGTGTGGCCAAGAGGTGGAGCATCTTCTTTTGCCTAGCCCCCACTCATGGAGCTGCTGCTATACCATGGGCATAGCACTGCCTTGGAGTAGAAGCAAAATATAAAGCAGAGAGCCCCAAATCTTTTCCCAAAGCAACTGATTTTATTTTCAACAGAGGGTGGAGAAGTTCAAGCCAATAGCACTCTCAAAAATGCCCTTAGGGAAGTTATGGTGAGAGGTAACTAAGAGAAGATTGCTAGAGTCATTGAAGATACAGGATGAATAGTAGGCAGGTTGGTTTGCCAGAGAGAAAAAGACCTCCTGGGGTCAGGACAAATCTGAAATCCTGGCCTCAGGAACTATTCCTTCAAAGGAGCTTGGATTTGTTTGGATAGGTCTGTGGAGCAATTTGATACCTCCAGGACATTATGGGAAACAATAGAATAGTGATCTGGAAATAAATAAAATTTAACAGCTTGATGTGGTCAAGGAAAGAGAAAGTTAAAGAGATGACTGCGAAGACCAATGTCATCCCAGGGTGATTGTGGGCATACCCAATGCTGCACCCCATGAGGAACAACATCTGAGTTTTCCCACTAAAATAATCCAGCCAGTCACTAAACAAATAAGTAGACAAATAACAATAACAAGCCCCAGAAGTGGAGGAATCAGTACCCAGGGATGCTGCAATATATTATCTAAAATGTCCAGGTTCTAACAAAAAATTATAAGTTATGCAAAGAAACAAATGTATGAATGGAAGTGGTGGATGAGGGGACAAACAGATAAAAAGCACTTGCTGGAAAAAGCAAGAAACAGAAAATGCCTCTGAGAGTCACCAGATACCAAATTTAACAAAGATTCAAAGTAGCCATTATAAATATTTTTTTTTTAAATGTAGTCTTGCCTCCTTTGTTGTAGACTAATTAACCATAGATGCATGGACTAATTTCTGGGTTTTCTATCTTGTTCCAGTGATCTATATCTCTATTTATTGTGCCACTACCATACTGTCTTGATTACTATAGCTTTGTAGTATAGTCTGAGATCAGGGAGTCTGATTCCTCAGCTCCATTTTTCTTTCCCAAGATTGCTTTGCCCATTCAAGTTCTTTTGTGTCTCTGTTATATAAATTTTAAGTTTTTTTTGTTCAAGTTCTGTGGATATGGTAATTTGGTAGCAGTTGTGTTGAAGCTATAACTTGCCTTGGGTAGTATAGTCATTTTAACAATATTGATTCTTCTAATCCAAGAACATGGTTTATTTTCCTATCTGTTTATGTTATCTTTGATTTTTTTCATCTGTGTCTTATAGTTTTGGAGTACAAGTCTTTTGTCTCTAACTTAGGTAGGTTTATTCCTAGGTATCTTATTCTTTTTGATGCAATGGTAAATTTGATTGTTCCTTGAATTTCTCCTTCTGATCTTTTGTTGTTAGTGTATAGAAATGCAACAAATTTGGTAAAGTTATAGAGGTTACAAAATTAATACATAGAAATCAGTTGCATTTCTATAATTTTGTAACCTCTATAACTTTACCAAATTTGTTGATAAGTTCTAGTAGTTTTCTGGTAGCATCTTTAGGATTTTCTATGTATAGTATCTGCAAACAGCGAGAGTTTAACTTATTCTTTTTCAATTTGGATTCTTTTTTCTTTTTCTCCTCTGATTGTTGTAGCTACAACTTCCAAAACTATGTTGAATGACAGTGGCAAGAGTGGACACCCTTGTCTTGTTCCTTATCTTAGAGGAAATGCTTTCATATATTCATGGTAGAGTGTGATGGTACCTGTAAGTTTGTCATATATGGGCTTTATTAAGTTGAGGTATGTTCGCTCTGTGCCCACTTTCTGGAAAGTTTTTATCATAAATGAGTGTTGAATTATGTCGAAACATTTTATGCATCGATTGAGATGATCGTATGGTTTCTGTTTTTCAGTTTGTTACTGTCCCGTATCATGCTGATTGCTTTGTGGAGTTTGAAAAATCCTTGCCTCCCTGGAATAAATCCCACTTGATCATGATGTTTGATCCTTTTAATGTTTTGTTGGATTCTGCTTGCTAGTGTTTTGTTGAGGATTTTTGTGTCTATGTTCATCAGGGATAGTGGCCTGAAATTTTCTTCTATGTAGTATCTTTGTATGTCTGTGGTATCACAGTGATAGTGGCCTCATGGAGTGAGTTTGTAAATGTTCCTTCATCTGCAATTTTTTAGAGTCGTTTCAGAATGATAGGTGTTAACTCTTCTCTAAATCTTTGGGAGAATTCACCTGTGAAGCCTTCTGATCCTGGGCTTTTGTCTATTGGGAGTATTTTTAATCACAAATTTGATTTTAGCACATGTAATTGATCTGTTCATACTTTGTATTTCTTCAAGGTTCAGTCTTGGAAGGTTGTACCTTTCTAAGAATTTGTCCATTTCTTCTAGGTTGTCCATTTTATTGGCATATAATTGTTTGTAGTAGTCTCTTATGATCCTTTATATTACTGTGATGTCAGTTGTAACTTCTTCTACTTAATTTCTAATTTTATTGATTTGAACCCACTCCTTTTTTTTTCTTGATGACTTTGTCTAAAGGTTTATTAATTTTAGTTTATCAAAGAACCAGCTTTTAGTTTCATTAATCTTTGCTATTGTTTTTTGGTCTCTATTTCATTTTATTTCTGCCCTGATCTTTATGATTTCTTTCCTTCTACTAACTTTGGGTTTTCTTTGTTCTTTCTTTTTCTAGTCACTTTAGGTGTAAGGTTAGATTATTTGAGATTTTTCTTATTTGCTGAGGTAAGATTGTATTACTATAAATTTCCCTCTTAGAACTGCTTTCACTGCATCCCATAGGTTTTGGATCATTGTGTTTTGTTTTCATTTGTCTCTAGGTATTTTTTAATTTCCTATCTGACTTCTTAAGTGATCCATTGGTTGTTTAGTAACATATTGTTTAATCTCCATTTAGGTCTCATCTGAATGTGAGACTGGACACTACAAAACTCTTAGAGAAAAGCATAGGCAGAACACTCTCTGATATAAATTGCAGCAATATCTTTTTCATTCCATCTCTGAGATTAATGGAAATAAAAATAAACAAATGGAACATGGCTAAACTCAAAAGATTTTGCACAGCAAAGGAA
This sequence comes from Moschus berezovskii, assembly GCF_049115385.1. Classification (NCBI taxonomy): domain Eukaryota; kingdom Metazoa; phylum Chordata; class Mammalia; order Artiodactyla; family Moschidae; genus Moschus; species Moschus berezovskii. The sequence goes on from NC_142460.1 coordinate 90,317,989, forward strand.
ACCATAAACAAAATGAAAAGACAACCCAAAGAATGGGAAAAAATATTTGCAAATGATGTAACCAACAAGGGATTAGTCTCTAAAATTTACTAATACAAAGAACTCATGTGGCTTAATATCAAAACAACCAACCCAATCAAAATATGGACAGAAGATCTAAATAGACCTTTCTCCAAAGAAGACATACAGATGGCCAAAGAGGCACATGAAAAGATGTTTGACATCACTAATTATTTGATTTGTAGAAGTACAAATCAAAACTACAATGAGATATCACCTCACACCAGTCAGAATGGCCACCATCATAAAATCCACAAACAATAAGTGCTGGATAGTGTGTGGAGAGAAGAAAACCCTCCTACACTGTTGATGGGAATGTAATTTGGTAGAATCCCTGTCAAGAACAGATGGAAGTTCCTTAAAAAAACAAAAAATGGAGCTACTATATGATCCTGCAATCCCACTCCTTGGCATATATCTGGAGAAAAACGTGGTATGAAAGGGCTCATATACTGCAATGTTGATTGCAGCAATGTTTACAATAACCAAGACATGGGAGCAACCTAAATGTCCATCAACAGAGGAATGGAAAAAGAAGGTGTGGTACATATGTACAATAGAATATTACTCAGCCATTAAAAAGAATGAAATAATGCCATTTGCAACAACATGGATGCATATAAAGAATGTCATAATGAGTGAACCAAGACAGAAAAGAGAAAAATTGTATGGTATTGCTTATATATGATTGCCGGGAGAGATATCAACAACCTCAGATATGCAGATGATATCACTCTAATGGCAGAAAGTGAAAAGGAACTAGAGTCTCTTGATGAGGATGAAAGAAGAGAGTGAAAAAGCTGTCTTGAAACTCAACATTCACAAAACGAAGATCATGGCATTCAATCCTATCACTTCATGACAAAAGAAGGAGGAAAAGTGGAAACAGTGACAGATTTTATTTTCTTGGGCTCCAAAATCACTGCAGATGGTGACTGATACTGCTACTGCTAAGTCACTTCAGTCGTGTCCAACTCTGTGTGACCCCATAGACGGAAGCCCACCAGGCTCCCCTGTCCCTGGGATTCTCCAGGCAAGAACACTGGAGTGGGTTGCCATTTCCTTCTCCAATGTGTGAAAGTGAAAAGTGAAAGTGAAGTCGCTCAGTCGTGTCCGACCCTTAGTGACGCCACGGACTACAGCCAACCAGGCTCCTCCATCCATGGGATTTTCTAGGCAATAGTACTGGAGTGGCTTGCCATTGCCTTCTCTGGCAGATGGTGACTATAGCCACAAAATTAAAAGACACTTGCTCCTTGGAAGAAAAACTGTAACAAACCTAGACAGCATTTTAAAAAGTAGAGACATAACTTTGCCAACAAAGGTCTATGTAGTCAAAGCTGTGACTTTTCCTGTAGTCATGTACCAGTGTGAGAGTTGAACCATAAAGAAGGCTGATTGCCGAAGAATTGATGCGTTTGAATTGTGGTGCTAGAGAACACTTGAGAGTCCCTTGGACTGCAAGGAGATCGAACCTGTAAATCCTAAGATAAATCAATCCTGAATATTCATTGGAAGGACTGATGCTGCAGCTGAAGCTCCAATACTTTGGCCACCAGATGCAAAAATCTGACTCATTGGAAGAGACCCTGATACCGGGAAAGATTGAGGGCATGTGGAGAAGGGGGAGACAGGGAACGAGATGGTTGGATGGCATCACCTACTCAATGGATATGACTGTGAGCAAACTCTGGGAGATAATGAAGGACAGGGTAGCCTGATGTGCTGCAGTTTATGGATTCGCAAAGAGTTGGACATGACTTAGCGACTAAACAACAAATTGCTTATATGTGGAATCTAAAAAGAAATGATACAAATGATACAAAACAGAAACAGATTCAGATTTAGAGAATTTACAGTTACTGGAGAGAAAGGATTGGGGGAAGGGATAGTTTGGGATTGACATGTACAACACTGGTATATTTAACATGGATAACCAACAAGGACCTATTATATAGCACAAGGAAGTCTGCTTAGTATTATGTAACAACTTAAATGGGAAAAGAATTTGAAAAAGAATAGATCCATGTATATGTATAACTAAATTGCTTTGCTGTGTACTTGAAACTAACACAACATTTTTAATGAACAATTCAGTTTAGTCGCTTAGTCGTGTCTGACTCTTCTAATATAAAACAAAAAGTTAAAAAATTAAAATAAACATTTTGCAGTTAAAAAAACCATGGTGGAAATCCTCCCAAACATTGAAAAGCAATCTACATAGCCAGGAAGTTCAAGGAACTCCAAGTAAGATAAAAGAAAGGGATCCACAAACAGATTCATCATAGTGAAAATACTGAAAGCCAAAGACAAAAAAATTTTGAAAGCAGCAAAAGAAAACTGAATTGTCACAAGGGAGTCTCAATAAGAATAGCAGATAATTTCTCATCAGAAACAATGATGCCCAGAAAGACATAGAATAATATATTCAAAGTGCTTAAAGGAAAAAACAAACTGTCAACCAAGAATCCTGTATTCAGCAAAAATAATCTTTCAAAAATGAAAATAAAATAAAGATATTTCCTCATAAACAAATACTGAGGAAATTTTTAGCTAGCAGACTTACCTTATGAGAAATAAAGGAAGTTCTTTACAGTGAAAGCAGGTGACCCAGACAGTAATCTGAATCCATACAAAAAGACAAAGCACTGGGAAAGATAATTATATAACTATAAAAGACAGTATGCTTGCAAATTTTTTCTTTCTTTTCACTGATTTAAAAATCCGTTATATAAAATAATATGTTTGTAATGTACTACTGAGCATATAACAGACAGAAATGCAACATATTTTCCAGTGACAGCATAAAGGATGGGCACGGGGTAGAAGGGAATATCTAGAAATGATAAATAAGGAAGTTGATATAGTAAGAACTATAGACATATTTACTGTACTTTCTTGTCTCAGCTTCAAAAGACATAAAATTATAAAAAGTGATTCAATCTCATGTTGGATTTATAACACTGAGATATAATAACAGCATCACAAAACACTGGGGAAAGAGAATAAACCTACACAAGAGTGATATTTTAATATCTCACTGGAATTGAGTTAGTATACATCTGAAACTGATTCTCATGAGTTAAGACATTCATAGTAAACCCTAGAACAACAGCTAAGAAAATAACAATATGTAGTGAACAAAAGTTAGCAAAATAATAAAGTGCTCATTACAAAATACAATACATAAAGCACTCTAGAAAGAACAGTTGTAAAGGCAAACTTGTGACATATAGAAACAGTTAAATGGCAGACATGAATCCAACTATATCAATAATGACATTAACTGTGAAAGGGTTAAATAATCTAATCTGAGGCAGAGATTGTCAGAATGGATTTTTTTAGAATGAGATCCAACTGTATACTGTTTATAGGACAAACACTTTAGATTCAAGATTATAATATATTGAAAGTAAATGACTGGGAAAAATGATAAAATAGCAATCATAAGAAAACCCAGAGTGCTATACTAATAGCAGACTTTTAAGTAGACTTCAAAACAAAACAAAAACTAGGACATGGAAACAACCTAGATGTTCATTGACAGATAAATAGATAAAGAAGCTGTGGTACATCTATACAATGGAATATTCAGTTCAGTTCAGTTCAGTCGCTCAGTCGTGTCCAACTCTTTGCGACCCCATGAATCACAGCATGCCAGGCCTCCCTGTCCATCATCAACTCCTGAAGTTTACTCAAACTCCTGTCCATCGAGTCAGTGATTCCATCCAGCCATCTCATCCTCTGTCGTCCCCTTCTCCTCCTGCCCCCAATCCCTCCCAGCAGCAGGGTCTTTTCCAGTGAGTCAACTCTTTGTATGAGGTGACCAAAGTATTGGAGTTTCAGCTTCAGCATCAGTCCTTCCAATGAACACCAAGGAATGATTTCCTTTAGGATGGACTGGTTGGACCTCTTGGTAGTCCAAGGGACTCTCAAGAGTCTTCTCCAACACCACAGTTCAAAAGCATCAATTCTTCGACGCTCAACTACTCAGCTATAAAAAGGAATGCATTTTAGCTGGACTGGAAGAAGCACAAGCTGGAATTAAGATTGCCAGGAGAAATATCAATAACCTCAGATATGCAGATGACACCACCCTTATGATGGAAAGTAAAGAAGAACTAAAGAGCCTCTTGATAAAAGTGAAAGAGGAGAGTGAAAAAGTTGGCTTAAAGCTCAACATTCAGAAAACTAAGATCATGGGCATCCGGTCCCATGACTTCATGGCAAATAGATGGGGAAACAGTGACAGATTTTATTTTTTGGGGCTCCAAAATCACTGCAGATGCTGATTTCAGTCATGAAATTAAAAGATGCTTACTCCTTGGAAGGAAAGTTATGACCAACCTGGATAGCATATTAAAAAGCAGAGACATTACTTGGTCAACAAAGGTCCGTCTAGTCAAGGCTATTGTTTTTCCCGTGGTCATGTATGGATGTGAGAGTTGGACTGTGAAGAAAGCTGATTGCCGAAGAATTGATGCTTTTGAACTGTGTGGTGTTGAAGACTCTTGAGAGTCCCTTGGACTGCAAGGAGATCCAACCAGTCCATTCTAAAGGAGATCAATCCTGGGTTTTCATTGGAAGGTCTGAGGTTGAAGCTGAAACTCCAGTACTTTGGCCACCTGATGTGAAGAGCTGACTCTTTGGAAAAGACCCTGATGCTGGGAGGGATTGGGGGCAGGAGGAGAAGGGGACGACAGAGGATGAGATGGCTGGATGGCATCACCGACTCGATGGACATGAGTTTGGGTAGGCTCCGGGAGTTGATGCTGGACAGGGAGGCCTGGTGTGCTGCAGCTCACAGGGTCGCTAAGAGTTGGACATGACTGAGCGACTGAACTGAACTGAGAGAGATGGATGAACCCAGAGCTTATTATGCAGAGTGAAGTAAATCAGAAAGAAAAAAACAAGTAATGTATACTAATGTGTTTATATGGAATCTAGAAAGATGATACCGACGAACCTATTTGCAGGGCAGCAATGGAGACACAAACATAGAGAACAGACTTGTGGACCCAGTGGGGGAAGGAGAGGGGGTACGAATTGAGAGAGTAGCATGGGAACATATACATCACCATATATAAAATAGATAGCCAGTGAGAATTTGCTGGATGATTCGGGGAGCTCAGCCTGGTGCTCTGTGACAACCTTGAGGGGTGGGATGGGTTGGAGCGAGGTTTAAGAGGGAGGGGACATGTGTATACTTATGTATACTTATAGCTGATTCATGTTGATGTATGGCAAAACCAACGCAGTATTGTAAAGCAATTATCCTCCAATTAAAATAAACAAAAATGTTACTGGGGAAAAAGCAGAACATTTGATGAAAGAATTACTCCATCAGGAAGATATAACAGTTAAAAGCATATGTGCTTAACATGTAACACCAAAATAAATGAGGCAAAAACTGACAAAAATGATGGGAGGTATACAATTCAAAATTAATAGAGACTTTGATACCCCATTTTTAATAATGATTGGAACACTAAGCAGAAGATCAATAAGAATATAGTAGACTTGAGTGAAGAAATAAACCAAATTGACCTATAGACACTCCACCCAACAACAGCAGACTATATATTCTTCTCAAGAGCACATGAAACATGTCCAAAATAAGACTATATATTGGTCATAAAACAAATCTTAATAAATAAAAAGGATAAAAATAACATAAAATATGTTCTTGGACTACAATGGAATGAAACTAAAAATCAGCAACAGAAGGAATTTGGGGAATTATCAAATATGTGGAAATTGAATAATGCTCTCTTTAGTATATAATGGATTAAAAAGTAAATAAAAAGGGAAATTAGAAAATACCCTGTAGGCCTAAGGGTCCACATGCGATACACAATAAAGTTCAGGAACCACTGGACTCAATGATCTTTTAAGTTCCACCTGACCTCTCAAGCATCTTGGTTTTTGAGGTTCTAATCCTAAAGATGGAAGTAAAGCCATTAAAATGTGTCCTTCCCTGGCAAGAATGAATATAATCCAATGTTTTCTTTTAACACGGAGATTCCCTAGGGCAGGCCTTCTAAGGAAACCTGTGCTTGTAAAATAATACGTGTATCACCAACCAGACCTTTTCTTACTAATCAGTTGAACAGGATGCAATGTTTGTATTTCCACAAATAGCCTTGTGAATGGAGTTACCCTTTCCTTCCAACTCAGGAGAAGGATTAGATTTATTTTCTGATGTGCTCAGGATCCATTTGTGATCCATGCTTTTGGAATCACTGTTGACATTAGAATTGTCCAAAGGAGAAGGAGTATGCTTTGGACTAAGAAAATAAGTCAACTGACACTATCCCTGAGGTCAGACTCTGCTGCTGCTGCTGCTAAGTCGCTTCAGTCGTGTCCGACCGTCGACCCCATAGACGGAAACCCACCAGGTTCCCCCATCCCTGGGATTCTCCAGGCAAGAACACTGGAGTGGGTTGCCATTTCCTTCTCCAATGCATGAAAGTGATAAGTGAAAGTGAAGTCACTCAGTCGTATCCGACTCTTAGCAACCCCATGGACTGCAGCCTACCAGGCTTCTCCGTCCGTGGGATTTTCCAGGCAAGAGTACTGGAGTGGGGTGCCATTTAGAGTTCAGACTCTAAAACTATCAATTAATTAGTCTGGTGGAGTTGGAGGACTTCTCTTCAATTCAAGAGTATCCAGGGAGAAAGAGCATCTGTCAACTTCCTGTCTTTGCTCCCTACTCTAGCCTTTCCAGGTGCCCCATTTTCCTTTACTACGAATCAGCCATGTTTTTGAGGACTGGCTCCTTTTTAACCAGAAACAGAGAGAAGCTCCTTGGCATAGGCAAAGAACCACCCTGTAGTTCTCAGTGTCACTCTGGTGTACAATTCTGGCTTCCCTCACCTGCTGCCCAGATACTTGGCACAGGTCCCTTCCTGAAAGGCTTCTCTGAGCTGACCTGCAGGGTTTGACTGACTACACAGATTTCTGACTTGTGGCTGGCACTGGCCCGGTTCAGCCTTCTCTCCTGATCATTCACCCCTCCAGGGCCCAGTTTTCCCTCTTCTTCCCCCTCACTCCTGGTTCTCTGCCCAACACCCCTGATACCACTTTTCTAGCTTCAATCCACTGCTCTCAGAGGCCCTCTGTCAGCATGTACCTTGCCCTCAGGATATTTGCTCTGCCCTCTAGATGTTTGCCCCCTGAACCTTGTAGCTCAGTTTACCCACACACTTTGACATACTCACATGCAGCCAGTGTCTGCTCTCTGCCAGGTCTGTAGCTGCCAAGGAGTTAACTTGTCTGAAATTCAGCCAAAGCTGACTCATGCTTCTTCTCTGAGGTTTCCTGGAGCCAAATGAAAGACGTGAAATGGTCTGTGAAACCTCGCACGTCAGATGAGATAATGTACACGAAAGGGCTTAAACTGTTAGCATGACACAAATATGAAGTATTGATAATAATATGCAGGAGCAGCACTGCATGTGTCTTTCTGGGGCATGGCTGGTCGCTGACCAGGAGTACCAGATGAGGGACAGAGATGGATCAGGGACATACAAGCAAAATGTTTACAAACCAGAATATTTGAGAACTGAGATGTCTGGATTAAATAGGCAGATGAGAAAAGGGCAGTGCAAAAAAAAAAAAAAACAAAAAAAACCAGAGCTCAGATTTTGTGACTCAACCAGAGGCCCAGAAATAATGAAGAGCGTAAAGGATTTCCATCAGCAAGTCCTTTCGGTTCTACTCTCAAAATATATCCAGAATCTGGCCACTTATTACCACCTCCATAGCCATTACCTATCTGGACTATTGTAGTAGCTCCTATCTGGTCTCCCTGCTTCCACCTTTGATTCCTTACAATCCACTTTCAACGTAACAGCCCTAGTGATCCTGCCAAAAGTAAGGTACTTCACATCATGTCACTCCTGTGCTCAGAATGCTTTAATGTCTTCTTGTCCTTCTCAGGATAAAAGCTGAAGTTCCTTACCATGGTTTATAAGGCTCTCTGTGGCCTAGACCCCCACTACCTCTCCAGTCTAATCCTCTTCCACCTACTCATCTGCTCCAGCCACCCTGGGCTTCTTGTTGTTTCTTGAACTCTCCCAGGTCACTCCTGCCTCATGGTCTTTGCCCCTGCTATTTCCTCTACCTGGAGCCTCTTTCTGGCTGTTCGTTCTCTCACTTCATTCAGGGCTAAGCTCCAGTCTTACCCTCAGTTTCAGAGGTCAGCTTGCCCTGACTTCTTTGTCTTAAGTAGCACTTCTCAGCCCCATCATACACTATCCTTTTCCCCACCTGAATTTTGTATAGCACTGAAATAGGTAATGTAGAATAGATATTACATTATTGTAATAATGACACTTCCAAAATGTAAGCTCCACGAGCATAGTTTTGCTTGTCTTGTTCCCCACTTGCATTGTTGGATGAATGGTTGAATAAACAAATAGGATAGCAGACTTAGTCTCTGACAATAAATCAAGATATCGAGGGTCAAATAATTGTCTTAATCCTGAGCTTTACTGTGGTCCTGTGGAGACAGGGACCTATTCCCCAAGGTGACTGGTCTTGGATTTACAGGTTGTGATTTTTCCTCTAAGGAGAGAAAGGACAAGAAAAGTCCACCTGCCAGGCTCGTGCCCATTCTGAAGCAGAGCTATTCTAGGGATTGCAAGGGCAAGTCAAGGGCCCCAGTGGGGAGATTTCAGAGAAGTAGAAATTCTTATTGAATTCTCTCTCCAGGAGACCCATTTTTCTGGAATTTGAGTTTTTGGATCTTTGGGAGCAGTTTCTCTTCATCATTTCTCCTCTCCCTCGAGGGACATGTTTGGCCAGCTCAACTGCTTTCAGGTGTATGGTAAAGTAAAACAGCACAGTGGAAAAGAACATGGGCACTTGGTGCTAACCATTGCTCTGTATTTCCTTCCTAATTGTGAGATCATTGTCACGTTATTCTCAGAACCTCACTACCTTGTCTGTAAATGGAGAATAGTGATAGTACCTTTGACAAACACAGACGTTGTAAGGATGCAATGTGATCATGCATTTTAAGCACAACATTTGGCATGATGTTATGCTTGGCACATGTTCAGCTCTTATCATTGTCAGGGTAGGAGTGCCAGAAGAAATAGTTCCCTTTGTTCAGGACAGCTCCTCACAGTTCCTATCTACAGAGCTTCTCAAACTTTAATGTGCATACGTATCACTTGGGACAGTCTTGTTAAAATGCAGTCTTATTCAGAAGATTGGGAAGGGGCCTGAGATTCTGCATTTCTAACCAGTTCCCAGGCTGTGATGGTGTCTCAGACCAAGCTCTGAACAGTCAAGAGAAAATACAGGAGAAAGGCCTGGCGTATAAAATACTGGTGTTTCTGTGACATTTCATAGTCCCTGATTCCAACCTTAAAGGAATCCTGAAATTACTACGTCTTAACTCAAAAGAGCTGTGTTTCTAGCCTCTTTCCCTTACGGTGTCCCTGAATCTGATTCCAGCTGTACGCATTCCTCCCTACCATTTCAATCCCACAAAAAATGCCTCATGCAAAGACACTCACCCTTTTAAGAAAGTTTCACTCAAAACTAAGAGAGGAGAGTGAGAAGATTTTCTCTTTTACTGAAATCTGCTTCTGGGCTTCCTTGGCCCTCAGACATATGGCCAGGCACTTGTTTTCATGGCTGTTTAATGGTTTGTAAAGCAATTGCTAGAGGAAACATTGCTACAGCAAGCCAGGCGAGAGAGACAGAGGGATTTACGGGCCAGTGTTATCTTTGCTGAGCACCAGGGCTCTTCCAGCTTCTTTCCTTTCTCTGCCTGACAGAGACAGATGGCTTCCACATGGTTTGACCTACTGTTTGGCCAGACTTGACCAGATAGTCATCCATCAGCTGCCCTGTTTGGCCCCCTACAGGGTACCCTGTGGCTTAAGGGAGGTAGAAGTTAGAGGTTTCATTTAGAGCTCACCACATCTCATAGCTATTGCAGTAGAGTTTCAAGCATGGAGAGTTCTTACTCCAGATGTAACTATCCTGATGCCCATATGTTTTGAGGTGGGATCAGCAGGTTTACATGGTAATGTTCAAGTAATTAATCATAAGCTGATGCTTTAACAGTTTCAGGACCCAAAGTGGGTTTGGTGCTTGCAAAGATGTAAGCAGTACATATGGTATTATTAATTGGGAAAAAGGAGGTGATGTTCAGCTTTTTCCATTGCCTTGGCACAATCTCTGTTTTCTTACTAATTCTGAATGTTACTCATGAAGTCCCTGTAAGCTGCCTGGGAAGATCTCCAAATACGTCTCCTCGTGGCTCTCTTAAAAGTATTGTGAAAAAAACAAAAACAAAACTTTGAATGATCTGTAGGGCAAGAGAAAAGGGTAGTATATGTAAAGGGGTTGTGCAGACTAGGAATTAGGGGACCTGGATCTGGTCCCAATTTGCCTTTCTTTTTTGTGACTTTGAACATACTACTTAATTGATTTTACAAATTTTTAAGCACCTACTATGCGGATTCAAGTAATGTCTGGGTCTTATTATTTTTTTCTAACTATAAAATGAGATTGTTTATGAACTTGGCTTCTAAAATTTTTTAAATAAGGTGTGTTTATTTTCTTTTCCTTCTTAAAGTATAATTTGGTTACTAAAACTTGCCTATTACTTGTAAATAAATTATACTTACGAAAAAAAATGCTTTACCAAAGTAAAAAGTTGTGAGGACGTTTGAATAATTAGAGCTGTCGTGTAATGTAACTTGATCAAATCTATTAAAATTAAAGGTACAAAAAAAAATTAAAGGTACATTAAAATAATTTTTAAAACTAAAGAATATTTAAAATACCAAATGTATTAAAATTAAAAATCCAACTCTCAGCATTCTTTTTAGAGGGGGATCAAAAAGCACTGAACTTTTTGTTCAGTGACACTGAACTAGAAACAACCTTTGTGTCTCAGGAAAGAGAATGAGCTTGATAAAAGTAGAAGGTTGAACATAAATTCCCCCTTAGCTCCATCACTCATAGACATTTGATGCTTTGACATATTAGCTTCACTGGGGCAGGAAAGGACTAGGGGATAAAATAATGTATATTTCCTCTATATAGCTTTAAGAATATTTTCCCCTAATTACTCTGTGTGTGTGTGTGTGTGTGTGTGTGTATATATATATATATATATATATATACTCAAAATTACTTAAAAAAAAAACAAACCAAACTTCTCTATACACAGGAGAAATAAGATCAGAAAAAGACCCTAAAGAAAAGTTTCTCCCACCCACCATGCATATCTAGTACAAAATAGCATTCAGTAACCTTTGGGTGTGCTTCTCTGGTTTGCATAATATTTTTATCAGCTGAGGTTTATATATTTTGTATTTCACATTCTGATTTAGTGTTCAGTTTGCATTTGACCTGAATGATTTTGCCCAGTACCCTGGCTCTTGACTGGTTGTTTGCCTGGCCTCCCTCCTTGGACTTTTGGATTTGGAGAGGTAAGATCTGCAGGGCTTGTCTAGAGGACTGAGCCCCTTTCAAGAAAGTCGCCCCTCTATAGTAGTTGGCCTCACCTTCTGTGATGACCTGTCAGTTCACAACTTCCATTTTCACTATGATAATTTAAAAGCTGCAGTCCCATTGAGCAGAATGGAATTGAAAACCTTGTGCCCTGGACTATTCCTTGCAGAGATGAGACAGTTCAGTAAATCCCCTCTGCCGTTCTGGAGGTGGTGATGAGAAATGTGCCCCTGGACAACAAAGTGACAGGCTCTCTTGCCTGGGCTGGGGAAGAGGCTTTGGCCACCTTTTGCAGTATGCTCAGTGATAAGGAGATGGATCTATCCCCTTGTATGAACATGGGACATTCCCACTTCTGGGCGCTCTGGATGTGGCTCACACGTGTCAACGTAGTGGAGACACCTTAAGAAGGCTATCCCAAGAGACAAGAACCTCTATTTTTCCAGATTAAGGTTGAAAGGGCATGGCTCACAGAATCAGTCACTGGCCAATTCTGATTTCTCCAATCTTTCTGAGTCAAAGAAAGGCTTATGAATAATTCAGGGCCACAGACCCTTGAATCCTAGGAGAAGGGCTTCTGCCAACACTGGAAGTGGGGTTTTCAGGGCAGTGGCCTGACAGACAGTGAGGGAAGTTTTGCCCTCGCAGGCTCTTGTGCAAGGGACTCTTCCTCAGGAATAGTAGGGGACTTTGTGGCAAACTCTCTATGGAATACAGTGGGACTCTGACCTCTTATTGGAATATTTGTCTCTAGTTGGAATAGTTGATAGATTTTTCTTTTGTCTTACTTTTTACTAATACTTTGATTTGAGTTGCACTTAATTTGGAGAGGAGAGTTAACCCCAAACTGCTGCAGTTGGATGTGGGAAAAGATACAATATTCTTTGAGTTATCAGTTATATGCCAGGCACAGACTGACTGGATGCTTTATGTTATCTTATATAGCCCACAGCAGGGAGTTTACGATTCAGGGTGGGGACCTATGACCACAGGAATATAAAATTTACTCCTGATTTTAGGAGTGAAATGAATGGGATTCAAATAATACATGAATTCAGAAACAATCTGTTCTTATAATCAGCCCCTGACACAGACCCCAGGGTTACCAAAATGATAGCTTGCATCAAATGACTATTTCTAAAAGAACCAGTATTTCTTTCAGAGTATACCACATAAGAGACTACATTTAAAGAGAAAATTTAGCTGGGTTTTTACGTGGAAGGTTATCATTATCTTGCAAGCAACTTTGAATGTTTTGTAGCCAGTCAGAGGAGCCAGGGGCCAGGTTCAAAGTGAGAGCCTTTGGCAGGGCTGAAAGCTTTCACCAAGATTCCACTACATAGAAATTTCAGCAGAATGATTCTGTTTCGTCGATTTAAGTTAATCACAGTGGATGACAAGACCTCAGGAGAAGAGTCCAGTCGTCCATCCTCTGATCTCCAGTTCATGACTACAGGAATGAAATGAGAAAACAGAATTTTATAGGCAACAAAAGTGGGGGCAAGGTGTAAATATAGAGGATTTCGAGTTAGCAAGATTTTGCTGAATTTAGTTATTTTTTCTGTTTGTGACCAAAACGATCAGAGGAATGCCTCTGAGGGGGGATGGCAGGAGGTGAATGATGTAGCAGACCAGGCTGCTGGTGGATTGCATTCTGCAGGGTAGATCATGTTTAAACCTTGGACAGTGTGATATTTTGATAATGATAATAATAATAGCAGCACTTGGTGGCGGTGGGGGTAAATTGATAAGGCAGTGTTGAGATAAGGGTTTAAGAGGATACTCACTAAGCCAGGTTTATTAGTCCTATTGTTAAATTTCTGGTCAGAGAATCTGGCTAGTCTTGGTAGCTCAGCCTGGGTGAAGAGGCTGGTCTTTGGTCACCCAGCTCCAGTCATGGGTCTCACACAACAGAGCAGAGAGCAGAACTGGGCTGAGGGGCTGAGGCATGCAGACAGCCTAGGCTGAGCTGTACTGCTCTTCTTGGTCTCACTCCAGGCAGGCATCCCCTTGCCAGCCTTTTAGCAAACAGAGCAGTTTGTTGAAAGCATAAACGAGATCATATTACTCTTCTGTTTAAAACCATCCCATTGCACATGGATACTTGACAGCTTTGAGTTACTGTTGTGGCTTCAATGTATGCCTCACGTCCTTCATAGAAAAGAGTCTAGATTTAGCAGGTATTCCCCCAGGCACTGGAGATGAGACCGAAGAAGACTGTGACCTCCTAGGTTCTTTCTGCTTTCAATCTGGACACGCTCCTTGAATCAGGGAATACCTCGAGGCCTGGTTATATAGCACCAACACTGCTTACTCAGAAATTAAATGTCAGATCTTCACTTCACAGTACAGATGAGGAAGCTGGGGCACAGAAGGAGGCACATGACATCTTAAGTGAGTGCCAGGGCTGGACCAGAACTCACACCTAACTCCTGGCCTAACAACCTTGATGCCTTTGACTGATGGTCAGCTCTGCAGCTGGAAGGGCATTGAAGGCTGACAGGGAAGAACAGCAGAACCATGCAGACAGAGAGACTAGAGGAGGCAGCTGGTAGGAAATGGAAAGGCCATAAAGAGTCAAAATACCCATTCTTGCTGGCCATATCCCCAAGACAAGTGTGAGTCCCAGATTTTCTTTAACAGAGGCATAAACTAACACAGAAAAACTACACAGAGGGGTTGACCAAAGGCCATGATATTTGTGCCTAACGACTAAACACCCCATTTATTTGGATTCTTAACCTTACTTTGTCCTTTTAAGTGATGGGAGACCTCCTCCATTCCTCTCTGGTCATTTGGTTTGTGACTCCAGTTTAGAATCTATCTGCCTACTTGTCTCAGGTTCTAGGCTCCAGGGAGATGAAGATGATGAGCTTGGGCCACGTGATTTGCCTGTAGTGTTTTGCTGTTCTGCACAGGGGCTGTAGAGAAGAACAATGAGCAAATTCATGAGTCAACATTATATTTATCCTTCTATTGTGAGGAATACTGCCTGTACTTGTGTGAAGCATAATCATTTGTAAGCTTAAGTAAGACATTTCCCTGCCCACTGATAAAGAAACAAAAAGGCATTTACTGTGCTAGTCTCTAGAATGTGAAATGTAAGCTATGGTCTTTTCTGTTTGTTTGTCTTTAGCTTTCATTTATGATCAGAGTCTTAAGGGTTGAAGGGGGCCTTGGAGGACCGCCAGCTTCACCACCCTCTTCTGTGCAGGAAGCCCCTTCTTAACATCCTTGCTGGTGGTTCAGACCCTTTCTCTCTGCATCCCCACTGTGAGTTGCTGCTACCTCTGTCGCAACACTTACTTCATTTTGCTTTAAATTACAGTTATTTGAGGACTTTTCTTAAGTCTCAGCTGTGAGCCCCTGAGGACAGAAATCCTGTCTCATTCCTCTTTAATATCCCACAGCCCCTGACACAGAGCCTGGCCCACTCTCCATAAATATGTGAATGAGTGACAAAGTGTTAATAGCCTCCAGTGGTAGCCACAATTTGACATCTCTAATAGCTAGAAAGTTCTTCCTGAAAGTGAGCAGGAACATGTCTCCCCGTCCCTGTGGGGAGAGAACATAAAACAGGCAGTGATGACAAAGGGCCAGGCATTCATACAGTACACACAAGAGAGCCTGGGGACTGGCCATGCCCTGCTCTTTATTGCTCTTCTTGCTTCCCATCTGGCCAGAGGACGTGGAGGTCTTTCCCAGGACAGGAAAACCCAACACAACTAGATAGGTCTGGATAAATGTATGGAGGGGGAGGGTTTGCAGGAGTTGAACCTGGTTTGGAAGGAGAGCTTTATTAGACTGTCAATGTCCCACTCATACCCCTCAGTCTGCCCCAAGGGACATCTGGTTCCCATATACAATGACAGCTTCCCACGTTTCTTTGCCCGTGGTCACTCTCTGGCCTGGGGAGTGTGCTAGGCTTGTGTATAGGTCAGGCTGGAAATGCCAGGGAGTAACTCCAGGAGGAACTTCAACCATGAGTGATGGTACTTGGTACCTAAATACTCCAGATCCCTCATCTCCCTTTGCGATGTTTGGAAGTATGTTCTATACAGTCTCTTAAAGGTTTCAGGAAGGAGGACCCCCAAATGCTCACAGCAGTAACCCATTAATGAACGCATCCTGTCTTCATTTGCCTCCCTTCCCTCTTTGACTTGCCTACCCCCTCATTGTGCTTCCTGGGATCATACCCCTATAAACAATCTGCCCCAAATCCTTGTTTCAAGTCTGCTTTGGGTGAAACCCCAGCAGGAAATTTGGGGGAAATCCAGATGTTAGTCCCTTAGAAGACAGAACTATTAAATTGAGTGTATGCCCATCTTCCCCATTTCTTTCCTTCTAATTCAGAGTTGGTCTTTCTTGGCAGTTCTATAAATAAAGTTTAATTTTAAGAAGAATCTGTGTCCTAACTCAGAAAACAGGACCGATAATGATTCCTAAATCTTTGAAGGATAGTTATTTCAAATAATAATAGTTAATAATATTCTAGTTCTATTAAGGAAACATGCTATGTCAGAAAGGTCTCAGGCCAGTCTAAAGAAAGAAATCACGCATAGACATCAGGGTGGATTTGTGTTTAAGTGCTTCACTTAACCCCTTAAACCTTCACAGAGACCTTTTAAATGAAGAGCGACTTTATAAACCTGTCTCAGATTTGGGACAGAATGCTTGAGGTCAGGGACAATGAAGATGAATGGGGACCATGAAGGAAGAGGGAAAAGAAAATAAGGAACCTTCATTAAACTTACCTGCTATTAATGAACTACCGCTGAGCTAATAGAGCCAAGAGAAAATGCTGTTGCTAAAGAATATTTATTACCATATGAGAAGATTCATAACAAAGAACAAAGGTGTACAAGCAACCTGCCACCCTAGTCCTTCTTCAGACAGACATTGTGTGAGTCAGAAAAGCTCCTTGTAAGTGCCACAATATTGCTTGATTGTTTTGACACCTCATACAATTAATAGGAGATAGCAGTTAAAAATAACCATGCTCACTACTGTCTTTGTTTCTATGGGTTTTCTATTGTCTTGTTCCTTCCTGGAGAGTTTTCTGCTGGCCTAATAAGGAATGACACACATGGTCATGAATTTTTAATTGGCAATCAAAGATGGCAATGAATGTAAACAAAACACAGGGTGAGAGGAGTCAGCAGGGCCAGGAGAACCTCACAGATGCCTTTTTGAGGTCAGGTGAGGAAATGTTCCTAAATCATACAGGGATAAGAAAGGGCTCCATGGGTCTTATTTTTAGTGTGGATATTGTGGCTTCATATGCTGTCTTTCCTAGAGGAGGGCATGACAACTTACTCCAGTATTCTTGCCTTGAGAATCCCCATGGACAGAGGAGCCTGGCAGGGTACAGTCCATGGGGTTGCAAAGAGTCAGACATGACTGAGCAACTAAGCACAGCACATGCTATCTTTATTTATTCACCTGCTTCCTTGGTGGGGGTTGGATCGGGGGACAGTAAAGTCTTCACATGGTGGTAGGAAGATGTGTGGTTATCCTGTGACCTGTGTACTTTGCTCTCTGAGCATTGCTGCCCTATTGTAGTATTGCCCTGGGTGCAGCCCTCTCCTGAGTTGAGAGAGGTGCCTTTTCCTCCTCTTGCTTTTGCCTTGGTCTGAGCCATAGCTTCCAGTGAGAAACTCTTGGAAGTACCACGTTGTCCCCATGGCATGACCTCATAAGGTGATTGTGAGGATTAGTAAGGTTGCCCATGTAAAGAGACTGCATCCATGGGTATTAATGTGCCATGTGCTGCTCTAAGTCCCTTCAGTCATGTCCAACTCTTTGCAACCCTATGGACTGTAGCCTGTGAGACTCCTCTGTCCATGGGATTCTCCAGGCAAGAATACTGGAGTAGGTAGCCATTCCCTTCTCCAGAGGATCTTCCCAACCCAGGAATCAAAGCTGGGTCTCCTGCATTACAGGCAGATTCTTTAGTGTCGGAACCACAGAAACTGTGTTGGTCCCCAGAATTGAAAAGCTCAGTTTCTGTACCTGCCATCTGCTGACATTTTAATATGTAAACAAAGGCCTCCTTTGGGCCCAAAATGGGTATGCTAATATGGCTGATATAGCCTCTCTCAAACTTTTCAGCTTGGGTAGCCTCATTCACTGTGTACTTCCCCACCCCAGAGTGCTCTGTGGGTGCCCTTTCAGCCTGCCCCACTAAGCACCACTCTCCCTTGCTTCCCAGAATGCCTATGTCAACATCAACCGCATCATGTCTGTGGCTTCCCGCCTCTCAGAGGCTGGCCACTACGCTTCACAGCAAATCAAGCAGATCTCCACGCAGCTAGACCAGGAGTGGAAGAGTTTCGCAGCTGCCCTGGATGAACGCAGCACCATTCTCGCCATGTCTGCTGTGTTCCATCAGAAGGCTGAGCAGGTGAGGCCAGGGGGAACTGCTGCAGCTGCTGGTGGTGGGGAGGGGCAGGGACAGGGCAGGCTGGGAGGGACATACACTGAGGTGTAGAGAGCCCCTCCTCCCTTTTTGAAACACTGAAGACCTTGTTGGGTAGTTGTGGCAAAACCCATGTTCTACCGCTGTCATGGCCCCTGTGTACACAGAGAGATATTGATAACTCTTAGTGGCTTTGCTTACATTCAAACAGGAAGGAACCCAGAGCCTGTTTACATTCTGCTTACTAGTTTATTGGTGCGTGTGTGTTGACTGCTTAGTTTGTATTCCATGAACATAGACCAAGGAGTGAAACTAAATTGATCATTGAGTTTTATCAGGGAAAAACTAATTTTACATGAAGCATTTGCTGTGGGTAATAGTAATACAGTGGACAGAAATAATTATTATTTGTTGCCATTTACTTACTGGCATTGGCCAGTGACATCATTAACCCATTTTATGGAGAGGAGCAGGGAAGCTTAAGAGAGAGATTAAGTGACCTGCCTAAGATCCAGTGGTGTGGAGGAGCTGACTCTAACCAGCTTAGGAAGAGCCAATGGCTAAATTTTCACAAATTTTAAAAATGAACTGGTTGTTAAACATAGCCATTACTTCAAACTGTATAAGTTTAAATATATTAAAAACAAAGGTAATTAATACTCAAAATTCATCATTTTCAATTATTTCAATAGATCTTATTATTTTCTATGTTCTTGAGATTATTTTTAATATTTATGTCTATGGTAGAAAAAGTATACTATTGTGTGCTGTTGATCACCTCCTCCCAGCTCCACATTTGGTGATATCACACTGGTAGCCTGAAATAGACCAAGATAGATGTTTTACACCATGGAAATCATCAAGTGTTACAAACCAGTGCTTGATTTGTTGTTTTATTGATTGCATAGAATTTTTAAAAAAATGAGAGAGAAAACATTTTAAAATTTAGATTTAGTGTAAAAATGTGCCCTGTGTGGAGCTGTTACACTGTGAATAAAACACAAAATTAAGGAAATATTCTTTTGATATTCAAAAATATAATTTCATTCAGCAAAAAAAAGCCACTTAAAATCACTGATGAATGAGTAACATTCTGACATAAGTCTCCAGGTGTTTTTCACTTTTGTCTTATACCTTAACAAAAGTTAAAATACCAACCAGCTTTTGTGTTATAACTATATAAGTTTGTCATTTACAAAGAGAAGCATCTGTGAGAATCATTTTGTTACATGGAATTTATCATAAGAAGCATTCTATATGCTTCTAAATTTGTAAGTTCTTTGTAAATTATGTATGTGCTACACATCTTTTATAGCAGTAAAATTTATAAGATACCGTGTGTATACACACACACATATATATGCTGGTTATTAAAAGTTTATTAATACACCGTTGTGAAAATCAAACAATATGTAGGTGTATGGGATCAGGTATGTCTAACATTAAAGCCGTGGTCTTATCCTCTAAATTTCTTCCTTTGTATGACATTTGGGTAACTCATAGGTAATACGGAGTCAGACACAAGGTCATTCCTTAAATCTCTTCCTCTGTTACCCATCTGACATGGAAGTCAGCATGGAATAATTGAAAGAGAGAGTCTAGGTTTTGATGCCAGACATATGTAGGTTCTGATCATTAACTCTTAGGCAAGTCACCTCAACATTCCGAGCTTGTTTGCTTATCTCTAATGTAGGGATGATCGTAAATCTCACAGCACTGTTATAAGAATTAGAAATGGAACATTAGGTGCTTAGTGTGTTTCTTAAATGGTAAACATTACTACTGTGGGTATATGTTCAACATACTATCCTGGTATCTTTGTATTTCCTCCACCCTGTGTCTGATTCTATCTGAGCCATTCCCAGAGACTGAAATTCTTGTGTTTTAAGTCAAGAGCAGCCCTATGCATTGAGAGAAATCTAGCCTTTTATTATTATTTTTTATGATAGTGGTGGTAGTATCTGAGAATATTCACAGCTAATCTCCTATTCTTCAACCCTGTTACTTCAGACTTTGTTGAGGATTTCTCCAGATTGGCCGTGGAGATTCAGTGCCTCCCTCTCTCTCTCTCTCTCTCTGCTTGAGATAACCATTGTGTGGGATCTGATATAGGACTCTGGTTAGAGTATTACCAAGAAATCCCAAAGGCCTTGAAGAGGTCCTACCCCCATGATTGACATATAACCATCAAGTTACTTTCAGGTTCTTTTGTAAAATGGTTGTTGATGGAGCAAAGCAGCTTCTGAGATATTTGAAAACACACACAGATTGATACTGAGTGATACCCAGCACTCTTCCAGAATTGTTAGGAGGTGGCTTAATGCAATATAAACATACAGAATGAAAAATCAATGGCCATAGCCAACTGGCTAAGGACTGAAAGCTGACATAATACCAAGAGGAGGACTCAAGCCGTTGTAGAAGCACATACCCAAATTGAGAGTAACTGGAGGAATCAGCTTTTATTTGCTGTTTCCTGACTTGGATTATTTTGGATGAGAAGAAATTTTATTTGTGTCCATTTTTAAAATGCAATTTCTCAAGATTGCCAGTCCTTCAGGGAAACTCATAAACTATGCTTCTTTTTAGCTGGAAAAAACACACACAGACACACACAGACACAGACACACACACACACACACACACACACACAACTCATAAACCATGCTTCTTTTTAGCTGGAAAAAACACACACAGACACACACACACACGCAACAATGGATTCAAGGCTATTTTTTCAATGCATGTATTTAGGCAGCTCTTTATTGTCCTCAGATGGGCTGTTCTAGGCAATAAGATAAAAAGGTATTTAGGCAATTAATTTAAATGGAGCTGTGCACTCAGGCAAGAAGATTCACAGACAGAACCATTCCAGACTGTTGGGTGAAGAATTATCTGCATTTTAGAGGTGTATTTTCCACCCAATAAATCTGAGCGATTTCAGTTAGCTCACCCTTTGTGCATGGAGACCCATAGTCTTCCACAGTTGTTAATTTTAATTTTTAAATAATTTGATTTCTGTCAAGATCTCTATCTATATATCACATCCCAGGAGTTACTCTAGACACAGTACAGTCAGTCCTTAATCTACCCTCCCCCTGCCAGCGCCTTGGGGTTCTGAGCCAACAGCAAGCATCTTACTGAGTGTTAATCTCCATCCCCTGTAGGAATGGTCTCTCCAAGTTCCCTGGGGTGCCAGATGGGCCTTCATGAGGCATTCTTTGCTCCTCTCCACAGCTCGATATCCACATTGTAAAGCACGTATGTGTAAATATCCCATGTCGTTATGTGTTGCCTCTCATGTGTGAGCATTCACAGGATAAGCATCTCTCCTGTACACATGTAATTTAGTGAGCTGTCGTCGCACGTGTATTTATAGTGGATATAGCCCACTGAACATGAAGGCAACTTCCACCCCCAGCAGGTTCATAGTAGTCATCTTTCTTTGTGTAAACTACACTTTCTAAATAGGTATTTGGGTCTGACTTCTTTCCTGAGGTTGGTGTTTATAGAATTAAAGAAAAAACTCCACCTTCTGCAGTGGTCTCTGAAAGCTTCCAGAGGTCCTGATGCTTCTTAAAGGTATCTGTCCGTGCCCGTCACTGCCCATCCCCAGTGCTCCCACACTGACCTAGCTGGCATCTCCTTCCAGTTCTTGTCGGGAGTGGATGCCTGGTGCAAGATGTGCAGCGAAGGTGGTCTGCCGTCTGAGATGCAGGACCTGGAGCTGGCGATCCACCACCACCAGTCTTTGTATGAGCAGGTGACCCAGGCCTACACAGAGGTGAGAACCAAGCAGGATACCCACAGGTCCTGGCTGTGTATGGGCGTGGGTGGCAAGAGCGCCAGCCTGTGAGCTGTGAAATAGCCTGGGTTGGACTAAGAAGAAAAGAGGCCATTTTTTTCCTTTGGAGACATCTTTAAGATCTTTGATCTGTGAATGATGGTCTCCTCCCAGGAAGCAGAAAGTTGCGGCCATCAGCAGGTACCATGTTGGTGTACATGTGTGTGCGTACACACACACAATGTCCCTACCTCACCCTGTGGGTGAAAACTGGACTGTCAGAGCAAAGACTGTAAGAACACAAGGCTGTGCTCCTCTGGAGCTTTCTGGATGGTGAACAGGCATGCACATGCTAGCCTTGCCACTGCTTTTATGAAGCAGCTCATCAAAAAGGTACTAATTTTCTCACTGGCAGTTCCAGAGGAAAACTCACCATGGGATGGAGATAAGTGTTTGTAGGAGTGAGAAGCTGCTGTGGAAGTGAAAGTCAAACTAAACAGCTCTTCTGCTAGAAAATCAAAGACTGGGAGCATGGTACAAGTTAAGGGGGAAACACTTCCTTTTAAAGTAAAAGAAAAGAAGTATATAGGTGCATGTGTGTGAATACACCCAGCCCAGTAAGTTTGTTAACTGATGTGAACTCTGAGGGAGCAGCTGAGGGATATGAAGAGATGGGCTGATCAGGAAAGCTGGATGAGAAGAGGGGAGGGTCTTTACATCTGGCCCTTGGATTTTCTTGGGGGAAAGGTCAGCTAGGGCACTGTTTCTCAAACTGGGTTCCTGGACCATCTGCCTCAGAGTCACCTGAGGTGCTTGTTAAAGGTGTAGATTCCTGGGTTCCATCCCAGGCTGAATCAGACTGTCAAGAAGTAGGACCTGGAACCTCCATTTCAATAAATATCAACCCAAGTAAGTTTGGTGCTTGTTGAAGTCAACTAATTTCAACTGAGTGAAAATAAGAGTTTCTGCAACAATCAAAATGGAAATTTGAATCCTGGTTCCTTCTCTTACCTGTGTGACCTCAAATAAGTTACTTAACCACCCAAAGGCTCATTTTCTTCCTCCGTGAAATGAAAGTAATAACAACTGCCTGTAGTTTTAAGAGTTGTAAAAGGTAATTCGTGTAATCCACTTGGCCCAGTGCCTGACAATAATAAGTACTGAAAAGGTAACAAGTTTCATCATTTTAAGAGGCAGAGAGAGGAGAACTAGTGAGCCAAATTTGATCTCACCAGCTCCAATGCACACAGCCCAAGGCTTGCTCTCTGGACAGAACTGTGCCTCTGCCCGTGGGTCAAGAATCTCTAAATTTACTCTTTGTAAAATACAAAAATAGAGTATATAAATGAGAGTAATATTATGCTCACACACTCATGGAGTGTGATTATAATTATGTAGAGAGACACGGCATTTCTGTCAGTTAATTCTCCGGCCCTAGCACTGTGGGATGTAGATGCCCCCTTCAAGCCCACTTTAGAGGGCAGTGGACTGCCCCTGCCTCCTGCACATGTGGGCTGAGGCAGAGGACTGGGACTTGGGTTGACTTCATGACTTGGCCCTCCAACTGGAACCACCCAGCCCTGGACAGAGCACAGTGCCCAAAGGCAGCTTTGGTCAAAATTCGCTGAAGAGAGCTCTCCCGGGTATGGCCACGGAGTGTGTATCTTATTCATCTCTCTATTATTGATGAGGTACTTCCTCTCTCCCTCTCCTGGCAATGCCTTGTAGGAGGCAGCACGGTAGAATGGGGTGGATAGAGTTGGTCATCAAAATTGGTCATTTTCCTCCAGCCAGGCTCTCTCTCCTGTCTCAGCTGCATTTTCCACCTTAATCATGTGTTCTCCTTTCTTAATCATGCCACAGTCCCCCATGCATTTCTGTGGTTCCATCAACAGGGGGGTAACTGCTGGCTCTGTGTTTCTGAACCCCCAGCCAAGCTATTATCAGGATGTGCAGGTAGCGGAGGGGAAGCTGCAAGCCCAGCAAATAGCTCCCTATTCATCATCATAAGGCCAGAAATGGAAGTATACCTCCTCTGCTACGTCTTTGAAAGGAAAAGACTGTCTTAACTCTACGTTAACTTTGACTTCATTGTTAACCAGATTAATTTGGGGTCTTAAAATTCCTATCAGTTCCCTAGTCATCACTGTTTTAAATTAGAAAGACACATGCTCCTTGGATACTCTGCCAAGCACTGGAGAGCCACAAGTGTCAATCAGATGATGCCAGTTTCTAGAAATATTGCCGGGAATCTGGTGAGGATTGACAGGGAATGTCACTCCCACTGGTTTTAGCACTGAGGGTGAGTTTTGGGGAACCCAGGAGCATGAATGTTGTGTCTACAATCTAAGGGTCCCTCCTTTATTCTGCATGTTCTGAAAAGACAGGGATGTTACCACTATCAGGAGAAAAAAAAAGGGATTGAATAAAAGGAGAGTGAAAGAAGGATAAATATAAAAGAAAGAAAATGACAAGGAAATAAAGAAGGCAAGACAGAGAAATGATGATGATGATAAAGAGAGTTTGGTAGCCAGTACTACACACTGGGTTCTGTTCTAACTAAGTACTCTGCTTGTGTTAACTCATTTAATCCTTACCACAACTCTTTGAGCTATGTGCCATTACTATCCCTACCTCACACACAAGGAAGCTGAGGCCCAAAGAGGTTAAGTAACGATGCTGATTGCAGCTATAAAATTAAAAGACGCTTACTCCTTGGAAGGAAAGTTATGACAAACCTAGATAGTATATTAAAAAGCAGAGACATTACTTTGCCAACCAAGGTCCATCTAGTCAAGGCTATGGTTTTTCCCGTGGTCATGTATGGATGTGAGAGTTGGACTGTGAAGAAGGCTGATTGCCGAAGAATTGATGCTTTTGAACTGTGGTGCTGGAGAAGACTCTTGAGAGTCCCTTGGACTGCAAGGAGATCCAACCAGTCCATTCTAAAGGAGATCAATCCTGGGTGTTCATTGGAAGGACTGATGCTAAAGCTGAAACTCCAATACTTTGGCCACCTCATGCGACGAGTTGACTCACTGGAAAAGACTCTGATGCTGGGAAAGGTTGGGGGCGGGAGGAGAAGGGGACGACTGAGAATGAGATGGCTGGATGGCATCACCGACTCTATGGACATGAGTTTGAGTGAACTCCGGGAATTGGTGTTGGACAGGGAGGCCTGGCGTGCTGTGATTCATGGGGTCGCAGAGAGTCGGACATGACTGAGCGACTGAACTGAGCTGAACTTGCCTCTAGTCACACACCTAGAAGTTCAGAGCTAGGTAGAGGAAGATGAGGAAGGAAGAGGCAGAGGGGTTTATGGTGACAACTAATATTCAGGTTTTTTTTCCAAAGTGGAGTTCTGTTGCCTGACCTAGTTAGAGAGTCAGTCAAGATATTTATCAAGTACCAAGTGTCAGGCACTGTTCTAGGCATGGAGAGAGATAAATAAGGCAGAGTACTTGCCCTGAAAAAGCTGAAATTCGAAGAGAGACACAGGGTCTTGAAGACGGTGGCTGCAGCACCAGCACCTCCCCAGGTTTGCAGGCTGAACACTGGGTCAGCTCTGGTGACACACTCCTCGGTTGTCATGAATCTGGGTGGGAATCTCGGTTCCAACCAGGGACCCCAGCAGTTTGCCTTGCCTCTCCGTGCCTCACCCCACCTCCCCCTTCTCCTTCAACTTGACCTTTCTCGTCTTACAGGTCAGCCAGGACGGCAAAGCACTGCTGGATGTGCTGCAGCGGCCCCTGAGTCCTGGGAACTCCGAGTCCCTCACAGCCACAGCCAACTACTCCAAGGCGGTGCACCAGGTGCTGGATGTGGTGCACGAAGTGCTGCACCACCAGCGGCGGCTTGAGAGCATCTGGCAGCACCGCAAGGTGCGGCTCCACCAGCGCCTGCAGCTCTGCGTCTTCCAGCAGGACGTCCAGCAGGTAACACACTGCTCCCCTGTCCTGGCATCTGTCACAGATCAGGCAGGCCTGCTTGAGTCCCTCACCTAGGTGATCAGGCCTGGGGATGCCTGATTTCTGGATGGAAGAGGGCAATCCAGCCCTCAGCAGCCCTCACCCCCTCCTATACCATCCAGACTTGTTCATTGATGCTTCTCACTTAAGCAGCTTTACAGACCTGGCCTGGGGTTGGGAAGGGAGGCTCAATCTGAGAAATAGCAATTCTTTGCAGTCATGACTTTGTTTTCTTTGGGCAAAGCTTGACCATCCCCCAGGCATGAGCTTTCTGGACAGCTCTGGGTCTGGGGGTGTATTTGAGCACTGTCAGGGCTGGACCCCCAGCCAGCTTGCTTCTCAACCAGGGATGCAGGTGGCCTGCTGGAGCTGGGGTGTGGTGGGGTACAGAGCCTTTATGGGATTCTTTGGCAAGCTTGAACTTGGGAAACCAAATTTAAAAGATGGGCTGTTGATAATTGTGTGTTCTGTAATTAGAGGTTACTTCTGGCTTAATATGTTTCTTGCATTATTATAATAGTCATAGCTCTTATTCTTTACCACAAAGAGTAAAGAAATGGTTATTTTCTAACTATAAAAAGATAGCCTTGCCACAAATACCCTTTTGGATGAAGTGACCCATTCTTTTCTCCTCATACTTCCTTTGTCTGTCTCTTTGGGGACCCCTGGGAGCTTTTCTCTGAGGACTAATAGCTGGAGCAGGGGAGGTTGGGAACTAGAGATGAGAGTTAAGATTTAGTATCATTTCCCTGCCGATTCACTGCAAGAGGCAGGGGAGGGAGCACTTATGTTCTCAAACTTTTTCTGTGGCCACCTCATAATTTCAGGATTATACACATAAAATAGAGTTTCACTCTCCTTCCACACCTCCTGTGATACTGACCAAGTGTAGTAGAAAAGTATATTGAAATATACATGGAAAATTGAAAGCTCACTGGATGTGTCTTTGGAGTGTTGGTTCCCCTTACAACTGTCATTAGGGAGATCTTACACTGGGTACCCTGAGAATGAGATAGGTTGGAGGGAGAGCAGGGCATCCTGTCAGGGGCTGTGACACCCTCTGTGTGTTAGGTTATCACCATGCAATCAGTCCCAGGAGTAGACAGGCCTCCAGAAGTGTCCCATATTCTTGGGCTGCCCTAACTCCTTTGCAGCCCCCGCCCCCCTGCTAGGGCAGTGAGGAGTCTTCAGAGGTGACACTTTAGTCTCAGGAGAGATGGGAAGTGCTGGTGTGCTAGCCCAGGCTCTGAAACCCTTGTGAGGTTTGCTGGGAATGGAGAAGCAAATGCTTTAGTTGTGTCTGGAATTGTTCAGATCAGTGTATCATCTCTGAGCACAGGAGACCACAGGGTTGGTCTGTGAATGAGACAGAGTTAGATGCCCGCCTCCAGAGGCGCACAGAGGGGACGTTACTGTTTCGGTGAACTTTGAGTGACTTTGGAGATTTCTGTACCGTGGATTATGCAGCTTCCTTGGTGTGCTCATTGCCTTCCTTCTGTTTTCATGGTTGTTGGATGGTGTAGGATAGATGCTGGAGAGGGGCAGAGGACTGTGAGGAGGATGGGGAAACACATCCCCATTAGGAGGGCGGCATCGAGATACAGACTCTCTGGAAATAGTGGTTATCAGACTTTTCCATGTCTACCCTGACATCTACACTACAGCTGGGGGAAAGTATAACAAAGCTACACTGGTGACTGTTCTACATTATGCTCTTAGAAACGAGAGCATTTCTGGAATGGAGACCCTATCAGTTCACCTCTATCAGTGAATCACATTGTTGGCACTCAACAAAAGCAAGAAGATTATGAGGTAGAAGTAAAGGGATTTGGATTTTCCATGAGGACTGAATCCCCCAGGGTGGTTAATTCCATTGTTCTTTTCTGGACATGTGAATGTGACTTCTGAAGACGTGATGTCATTCAGCCATTGTCCCACTCACTCACCAAATATCTGACACTGGGGCAGATATACAAAGAAGAATGTGATAAACACGGGCTACTAATTTATGATGGGTCTCAGATGCTTCCTGACACCCAGCAACCATCAGCATCTGATCAGTGTCTGAGCTGGTGCTTCAGAGGTCACTGGACATGATGAATTCAGTGGTTCCAGTGACAAACTTGAATTTTGATCTCCCAACTCCAAGCCATGCGGGAGCCTGTGCTAGTTTTCACAGTCATATTGGGACAAGTAGTTTCCTTTCTCTGTGCTCCCACAATTAATTATATATATATATATATATATATATATATATATACACACACACACTTCCCAGGTGGCACTAGTGGTAAAGAACCCACCTGCCACTGCAGGAGAAATAAAAGACTTGAGTTTGATCCCTGGGTCAGGGAGATCCCCTGGAGGAAAGGGCATGGCAATCCACTCCAGTATTCTTGTCTGGAGAATACCATGACAGAGGAACCTGGTGGGCTACATTCCATAGGGTCGCAGAGTGTAAGACATGACTGAAGCAACTTGGCATACATGCATGCATCCACATACATAAAAAATAATTTAACACAAAAGTCAAAGTGCTATTGAAATTTTATATATTTATCATTTTTTATTTTGCATTTTTTCATCTCTTCTATTCCAGTATCTCCTTGAGAGCAGAAGGCATGACTGCCGCTTCTCTGTGCCCCTTACAACTCTTAGCTGTCTGGCATAAAGCTGGAGTTCTTTTTATATTTGCTGACTTGAGCTGAAATTATCACTGGAGGACCCCAGTTTCTGCTTCTATGACTTGAAAACCATCTAACCCTCCCTCCCAGCCCATTTAGTAGTAGTTGACAGTGAGTAGCTGGGGTCTGCATGCAGGAATTGTGAAAGTCTGAAGGGTCCCAGATATTTCCAGCCCCAAGCAGAGGACTCAGGGACATAATATTAGTGCTACAAAGCATCTTGGTGCCCATCAGCTATTCAGCAAGTGTGGGCCTGGGCAGGGAGCCCAGCACTGCACTAGGTTCTGGCAAGATGCCTGCTTACATAGAAAGGCAACAAAAGATACACACTTGAAAATAGAAAGGTCCGTGCTACCTGAGCATGCCAGGCAGGTGCATAGCAATCAAGCATTAACAGGACAGGCCGAGGCAAAAGAAGTCAGAGTTGGTATCTTGAAAGAGGAGAGAATTGATTAACCATATAGCCTGGATCCAAGACTCCTGAGCACATTTGGGGTTTAGAGATGTTTACTCTACAGCCTAAGTGGGAAGCTTGTGAATGAGCATCAATGGCTGGAGCAATATAACATTGTGGATAAAAAGCATGGGCTCTGGAGCCAGACAGCCTGAGTTTAAATCCTGCTCTGACAAGTCTTGGCCATGGGACCTTGGGCAAGTGACTTCACTCCTGGTGCTTCAGGTTCCTCACCCCTAAAATAGGAAACATCACATACCTATCTTTTTGGACTGAATGAGGTGCAAGCACAGTGCCTGCCTAGCATGTAGTAGAGCCTCCAGCAGTATTGCCTGGGGTTTGTCACATCCTCTTTGAGCAGTACTCGGGTGTCCTCTGATGCTTGCACTGCTGGGAACCCCCAGCCTGATTCCTTTGTTTCTGCAGTAGCAACTGCTTCATGGATCTTTTGAGTTTCATTTCATTCAGTGATAAAAGTCTCGGAACTGCTAGGGACTGGAAGAGCACCCAGTCTCACCTTCCTCTCTCTCATAGGTCAAGGAAATTGAGTCCCAGAGATGTAAAGCAACTTGGTCATAACCACACAGCTAGTTAATGGTAGTTCCAGGACCAGAAACTAAATCTTCTGGCTCCCAGTCCAGATATCCTACAGAAAAGTCACATGAGAAAGGAGCCTGGGAGACAGAGAAGGAGAACAGAAGAGAGACAGGAGGGATACATACAACCTAACAGAGAGAGGAAAGACAGACATACACATACACTCACCCTGGAACAAGGAGAGAAAGGAGAGACAGGAACTGGGGG
Source organism: Moschus berezovskii (assembly GCF_049115385.1). NCBI lineage: Eukaryota > Metazoa > Chordata > Mammalia > Artiodactyla > Moschidae > Moschus > Moschus berezovskii. The sequence continues at coordinate 90,347,642 of NC_142460.1, forward strand.
GGATGGGAAAGAAAAGGATAGATTTAAAAACGAGATGAGAGAAACAGACATGCATGGGCTGGGAGGAGAAAGAAAAAGAGGAAGGTGGGGCAGAGACAGAGGAGAAAGAGGCAGGGACTCCTGCTTGTGGAGAGAGGAGGGAGAGCCAGCCAACCTCTCCCTGTGCCTGACTCCTTATCTCATTGCCATTTCTGGAGGATGGTCTTTTCCCAAGCAGGATTATCTTGTCCAAAGCATGGAGTAAAGCAGAGAGGTTGAAATCAAGATAGACACCAGTGAAAACAAGATTTCATTTAAACATTGTGTAGCTAGAATTGGCCTGACACGTTATCTCTGTGCTAGCTCTTCTTTGGGTCCCAACAGGTGTCCTTTTACCATTCTCTTCCCCTCTGGGCTTGGAGGCAGTGAAAATAAGTCTCTGAGGATTAGACTGGAACTTGGGTTCATTAAGATGCAGAAATGCATGGATAGGGCACACCTGCTGTAGTATTGCTAGTGGAATAACTTTCAGTGCTATTGTTTTTCCAGTGTAGAACAGAACGGTACTAAAAATGAAAGCGAAAGTATCGGTCCTCAGTTGTGTCCGACTCTGCAACCCCATGGACTGTAGCCTGCCAGGCTCCTCTGTCCATGGGATTTCCCAGGCAAGAATACTGGAGTGGGTTGCCATTCCCTACTAAGCAATGTCCAAAAGAGCATTTCACAACAATATCAGCCAACTTATGTTTCCACCATGGGCTCCTTCTGAGCCCAGATAGACCTAACTTTGTTGAGAAGAACAAGGAGTAGCTAGTCTTGATCTTTCTGATAGATGCAAATTCCATTCCATTTTTTCATAGCCAGAGCAACTGTCATGAGTATCTCTGTAAGCTGTCTTATTCTACCTCCTTTTCTTCTTCCCCTTGCCTGTGGTGCAAGAATAAATTGGTAAAGTGTTTTGAAACACCTGTGTGCAAGGCCCTGTGCTAGGAGTTGGGAGTCCCTGGCTTGAGAGAAGACATATGTACCTGAGGATGTATCAATGGCATGTGTCTATCTGGGTTTAGGGCCAGAGAAGCAAGACAACAAAGGACTGGTGGAGTCAGAACAGAAAAATTTCCCATGGTTGGAATTTCATTTGCACTGGTCCTTGGAGCTCAGGCAGAGGATCTGGGGATGGCCAGGAAGCGGAGAGCTAAGTTATGGCCAAGGGACAGGGAAGAAGAAATCTAACTGGGTGCCTGCTCTTGGCAGTGATAGCAGGAGGTCAGGCTGGAAGGGTTAGGAGTGGTCTTGGTGGGGAGGGGGACATGACCTGTTAGAGGTTCCAGTTCCCTCCCTTAAGAACAATGTATTTTGCTTTTAAGTGGTCCAAAAGTGAGCTAGGGAGGGGCAGTGATGACAGAATTTTCTGGCTCAGTGACTTTCCATTCTGAATGAATGTATTAATATTAAAATCCATAGTTCTGTACTACAGATGAATCTCACCTGCTTCTCTCAGTTATTACTGAAGCCTCATATGGAAAGCTATAGCTTTTACTGTGTTAGCTCTTGCCTGCCAAACAATGTGTAAAAAGGATTTGAGGGTAATTTTTAAAAACTCCAGATAGTCGATCTTTTACTAGCTATAGTGACTAAAGCCCCTTAATCACACTAAACCAGTTTGGGCATTGTATAATCCAATTGACAGCTTAGCATAATAAAAGGTGAGCACTTTAGGTTACAAATTGTATGCTTAGGAAAAAATGACTGGAATGATGATGGGTCTAGAAATGAACTCTTCTTATAAAAAGGAAGGATTAAAGCATCTGCGGAGGGAAATGCTCACCCAGGGCATACAGAGTCCCAGGTAAATGGGGGAACACACACTACAGGGATCATTCTCAAAAATCTGAAATGCCAACTGGTGGTAGTTTGTGGGTATGTCAGGGAGGAGATTCAAACATCAGAGGTATGATTGGATTCCAGCCCTGAGATTTTTTTTTTCCTGATATTAAGTGTGTCTATAAACGTTTTATTATTCATAGCTCATGATTCATTTTTATGAACAATTGAATATCTAATCACTTCACTTATTTAATCTTCCAACACTATAAAGCAGGTGATAGTTTGGTCTTCATCTTACTGATAAGGAAATTAAGGCTTAGAAAGGTTAAGTAAACTTGTACAAGGTCACATAGCTAGTGGCAGAGGAAGGATTTAAACCTACTTCCACCAAATTTCTAAGTCCATGCTCTGAGCCTCTCTGCTATGCCCTGGGCACTATGCTAGATGATGGGAATGCAGAGAGACACAGCCCCTGCCCTTGAGGGGTTTATAAGTTAGTGCTAGAATGTCATTGCTCAAAGGGCCCAGATAGATTCAGTTCAGTTCAGTCGCTCAGTCGTCTCCTACTCTCCGCAACCCCATGAATCACAGCACGCCAGGCCTCCCTGTCCATCACCAACTCCCGGCATTCACTCAAACTCATGTCCACAGAGTCGGCGATGCCATCCAGCCATCTCATTCTCTGTCGTCCCCTTCTCCTCCCGCCCCCAACCTTTCCCAGCATCAGAGTCTTTTCCAGTGAGTCAACTCGTCGCATGAGGTGGCCAAAGTATTGCAGTTTCAACTTTAGCATCAGTCCTTCCATTGAACACCCAGGATTGATCTCCTTTAGAATGGACTGGTTGGATCTCCTTTCAGTCCAAGGGACTCTCAAGAGTCTTCTCCAACACCACAGTTCAAAGATTACTTGGTCCCAAAGGATGAGACTTGCCCAAGGTTGCATAACTGCTGACAGATGAGATTCATTCCCAAACTGCCTGTCCAGTAAGACCCACACAGGCAATCACGCTCACACTCCATCATTATAAAATGGCCCGTTATGGCCTGTGGCTCAGAGGTTAAAGCGTCTGCCTCCAATGCAGGAGACCCGGGTTCGATCCCTGGATCGGGAAGATCCCCTGGAGAAGGAAGGTAACCCACTCCAGTATTCTTGCCTGGAGAATCCCATGGACGGAGAAGCCTGGTAGGCTACAGTCCACGGGGTCGCATAGAGTCGGACACGACTGAGCGACGGAACGGAACGGAAAACAAGCCCTACCCATTCTCAGTTGTTTTTCACAACCATAATTACATTACCTCAGCATTGTTGGTGGTTTTCTTTGTTGGTGGTTTTGAGTATCTTGAATAATTTCCATTTGCCCATGGTAGTATTTAGCAGTATTACAATTCTAAATTAAATTTTGATGTTGATAATCCAGTCATTCAAATATGTTCAAGTAGACAACAGATGATTCTTTGGGCAGGGTGGTTGTCCAGAAAGTGAGCAGGTTTTGGCTTGGCTGAACTGGGGGAGGTTGAGAGGGGAGAAACAGAGGGTTCCACCAGTCAGGGTTGCTTTCTGATTGGAGTAGGGATGAGGAAGCTTTCTCATCTGACTCTTTGTTGTCACTAATCTTAGAGGGGGCACTCTCTCTCTCTGCCTGTGGGAGGAGACTGGTACCAAAGGGTATGTTCCAGTCTTCTCCATGTACTCTCCAGCTAGAATTAGCAGGGCTGAGGAGTAGGCCTTGGAGGCCTGCCTCTGATTGCTCAGACCCTCCTGCCTGGAGTTCCATGGACTCTTAGAACCTCTCACACTCTACACCTCACCCTCCTTCCTCTCTGCCCTGCTTTCCGCCTTCTGTTCCCTTCCCTGTCATGGTCTTCTCCCTTGGTGCTTGCTTTGATTTTCTGACTGCAGACTCTGTTCTCACTGAGCAGTGGTCATTCTGTGATGAGCACCTTCCAAGGAAGGATTTGGGTCCCTCCCTCTGGCAGGCTTGGGAAGCTGGTAGGTCCTGAGAGGCAGTGAAAAGAAGTCCCTCCCCAAAAGTTACTGAGCCTCGGGGCTTTCTTGAGCCACCGTAATTTTAAACACCTTTAGTGTCCTCAGTTACTTTTTTATTGTTAACAAGTGATTAGACAACATTCAAAATCAAGATCATGACATCTAGTTCTATCACTTCATGGCAAATATGTGGGAAAAAAGTGGAAACAGTGGCAGATTTTATTTTCTTGGGCTCCATAATCACTGTGGATGTTCAGCAACTACAGCCATGAAATTAAGACACTTGCTCCTTGGAAGAAAAGCTATGACAAACCTAGACAGCTTATTAAAAAACAGAGATCACTTTACTGACAAAGGTCCATATAGTCAATGCTACGGTTTTTCCAGTAGTCATGTACAGGTGTGAGAGTTGGACCATAAGGCTGTTGTGTGTGTGTGTGTGTGTGTTAGTCACTCAGTCGTGTCCGACTCTCTGTGGCTTCATGGACTGCAGCCCACCAGGCTCCTCTGTCCATGAAATTCTCCAGGAAAGAATAGTGGAATGGGTTTCCATTTCCTTCTCCAGTGCGAATTTTAGTAGTAGCAGTTTAGTCGCTAAGTGGTGTCTGACTCTTGCAACCCCCCAGACTGTAGCCTGCCAGGTTCCTCTCTCCGTGGGATTCTCCAGGCAAGAATACTGGAGTGGACTGCCATTTCCTTCTCCAAGAGAAGACTGAGCACTGAAGAACTGATGCTTTTGAATTGTGGTACTGGAGAAGACTCTTCAGAGTCCCTTGGACAGCAAGGAGATCAAACCAGACAATCCTAAAGGAAATCAATCCTAAATATTCTTTGGAAGGACTGATGCTGAAGTAGAAGCTCCAGTATTTTGGTCATCTGATGTACACAGATGACTCATTGGAAAAGTCCCTGATGCTGCGAAAGACTGAGAGCAGAAGGAGAAGGGGGTGGACAGAGGATGAGGTGGTTGGATGGCATCACCAACTCAACATGAATTTGAGGAAATTCTGGGAAATAGCAAAGGAAGGGAAGCCTGGCCTGCTGTATTCCATGGGGTTGCGAAGTGTCGGACAGGACTTAGTGACTGAACAGCAAGACAGTCACCATCCAAGGACATTTCTGATAAACATGTACTCAGCGTGTCCTTGACCTCAACGTGCTATGTCTGGAGCTTTGAGGATAAAAGGATAAAAGATTCACCCTTTGTAACTAGTGGAGAGCTAGAAAAGATTCTGACCAGAGAAAACAGGTTATCAGAGTGGAGGGCTGAGGTGGTTTTGTGCCAGCAGAGGACTGAGTTGGGGTGGGAAGATTGTGAGATCATGGTCATTGACTGGAGAGATGGGAACAAAGGTAGATATGAGAGGATTTATGAAAAGCATCGCTGAGAATTGCTGTCCGTTTTGTTAGAGAAAGCAAAGGAAGTGTCAGGTATGAATATGGAACCGTAGTTTTCCAAGTGTGGTTCTTGGAGCAGTTAAAGAACCCAACTCAGGTCCACTTGTCCAACATAGAGCAAAGCCAATGTACCGACATCGAGTCCTAGTAAAGGAAAGTGCAGTATTTACTGCAGGGTGACTAGCAAGGAGAACAGGAAGCTGGTGCTCCAAAGACCTGAGCTCCTTTATAGTTTTCAGGGAAGGGTTTTTAAAGACAACATTAGGGGTACACACACAGGGTATGTGATCAGTTCATGGACATTCTTCTGATTGGTTGGTGTTGAGGTAACAGGGTGATGTTTCGAGAATCTTAATTATCAACCTTCTATTTCCATCCAGTCTGCGGTCTACTGCTTGTGGTCAGCATGTAATCACCATCCTCCACTGGATGGTGAGGGCGTGGGGAGGGGGTGGTCTTAGTTTCTGCAGAACAACTCAAAGATATGCACCAGATTATTATCCGTATCCCTTTAGGAGGAACTAGGAGTCCTGTGGCTCTGTTGTTCTAATCATTAACTACATGAGCCTCCTTTTTGAAACTTGAGGAAGTTTCAAGAACAGGGGACATGGAGAGGCTTTTGTACCTGGAAGGGCCTCAAAGATCCTACTCAGTTTCAGTTCCCCCTTTTCTTTGATGTTCCTCAATCCTGAGAGGAACAGGGGTGGGATAATAAAAAGAATACAGTTTTGGATAGAGAAGTTAAAAAGTTGGTTTGGGGTCGGGGGGGACTTGCCAGGGTTTCAGATCTCTGGCATTAAAATCATCTGGGCAGAGTTGGGGCTTGTTAAAAACAGATTATCTGGTCCTATTCCACACTATTTAGTTCAGAATCTGTAGATAACGTGGTGCCTGTGTTTTAGAAAGAACCCCAGGTGATTCTGAAGCATTCTAAAGTTTGAGAGCCTCAGAGAGATTTGAGACTTGAGAGAGTCTCAGAGAGACTTGAGAAATTCAGTCCTTAGTGATGAAAAGTGTGGAATCAAAGGCACTGTAGTGAGGAGATGCTCTCAGGGAGCTGCCAAGGACAAAGACAAGTTCCAGTCACCCCAGCCTGTTGGGCTGGCTGGAGTGGAGGGGCCCAAGGAAGTTGGGAGACTTCCTGGTCTCCCACTGCTGGTCTCCTAGCTGGCTTCCACCTGGCATCACATGTGTCAGGAGACAGGACCATGGTTCTCAGGGGAAGATAATCTGTTCACCTGCTAACGAGTTTCAGCTGAGCCCTCTTGGAAATGTGATGGCTTTCCCTGCCATAGCAAGACATTTATTTTGATCATACTCGTTCCAAAGATGAGACAGAAAATGAATTGCTGATAATTGATAATTGCTGATACTTCGGCATTTCAAGTGTTGCCCACATGCTCTCCAGTCACAGCCAATGGGGAGCAGGGTGGTGCAGGCAAAGGATGAGCCATTCCCCTTTAGAACTAATGTGCAGTGTGCTGTGTAAGGAAGCAGAAATAATGATTTGATGGGTACTCTCACACATCACATGTACTCGAGCCTTTAACAGAACAAAATGTATTGTTGACACCTGATGACGTGTCAGCTCTCCTTCCTGAGCTCAGAATAATGGTTTCTACAGAGTTGAGGGGCGGGGCTGGAAGGTAGGAGCTGAGTGGGGGCAGTTCTTTATGTAAAACATCTTGCCTAGGGATCAGATTATGACATAAAATTAATAACATATTTCAAATAAGATGCTTTATCAGAGAGAGCCAGAGAGGGAATCAGAGAGTTGGAATTCTGATTTCACAACTGTTTGCTAAACATCTTCATTTCCTTTCATGGTTTTGCCCTTCATCACACAGAAAGTTCTCACATCAGATTGGTTGAGTTAATTCACTCATTTATTCAGCTGATGTTCTTTGAGGACTTAGCAGTAAACCAAACAAAGCCCCTGCCCATGTGGGGCTTATATTTAGGAAGTAGAGAAAAACACTACTGCAAACAAACAGATATGTCATAGGTGCTATGTGATAGCCAGTGAGCTAAATGAATAAGCCATGGAATGTGTTTAAGAAAAGGTTCCAAGTATGTGAAATGGAACCTACATAGTCCGTGGGGCCAGAATGAGCTAGGTGCATTCATGAAAACAGGAGAATGGTCAGAGTACCATGGTGAATCAAGGGAGAAGGGACAAGAACCTAGGTTCCTCTGTAAGTTATGATGCCCTTAATTTATGATGGTGCACATTTTAATGATGCTTTAGCCACCTAAACCATTCACATGTAAACAGAGCTTAGACACCAACTTAAAACTTTGCTCAAAGGTAGTTGCCTTAAAATACAGTTTAAGTTATTCTTCTCCAGTGTTAAGTGAAAGTGAAGTCGCTCTGTTGTGTCCGACTCTTTGTGACCACGTGGACTGTAGCCTGCCAAGCTCCTCCATCCATGCAATTTTCCAGGCAAGGATACTGGAGTGAGTTGCTATCTCCTTCTCCAACATTAAGATTCTATCATATTAGAAGAATCAAAAAAATCAGAGTCCCAGGACAGAAAGCAGCTACGCCTTTGATTTTCTCCCATTAAGTTGGTTGCATTCATGCCCACTGTTCAGAAAATATCAATACTTATCTTCAAAAGGACTTCTCTGTTCTCCTTTGCAGCTAGAAATAACTGTCTCCTCCCCTGAAAAACAGAGTCTTGATTGTATACTGGTTGGAATAAACACAATTAGATGAAGAAGAAAGGGGGTGATTAGGGAATTATACATAATGGCAGTTAGATTGGCTCCTAAATCCAGTTCAGGAAGTGAGTGTCTCCCTTGGAAAAGGCTGTTCTGGGAAAGGGCTAATTCTGGTGAAAAAGTTGAGGAAAGTTGGGGCATGAGAAAGGAGGAAGAACTTTACAAGTGGTTTGCAAGATTACCTGCCTGCTGTTGTGGTGAGGAGTCCTGAGCTGACCAGGACTACTGTTCCCAGTGACAGCGCAAAGAACAGGCCTCCGGCTGAATGGGTTGGCACAGCTTTCCCCAAGACAGTAGGCAACCATGCTTGCACTTGACAATTCATGTCTATAAATATTCATTGAGTATCTCCTGCGTGTGCAAGGCTGATGGGGACACTGGGCGCAGGCAAGTGATGAAAGGGTAGCATACAATGGTGAAAACCTTGTACTTCTTCAGGAACTACCTGCAAAGTGAGACAGTGAAGAGGGGGGATACACACAAAGAGAGAACTTCGAATGCAGCCTGTGAGAGGTACTGAAATGGAGCTTCCTATCTAAGGAGTATGGAGCTCAGTTCAGTTCAGTTCAGTCGCTCAGTCGTGTCCAACTCTCCGCGACCCCATGAATCACAGCACGCCAGGCCTCCCTGTCCATCACCAACTCCCGGAGTTCTCTCAAACTCATGTCCATAGAGGCTAGAGACATACAAAGTCATGTGTTGAGAGGATGAGTTTGAGTTGACTTCAACATGTCTTAAGCAAATCCCTCTGCCAAGTACCATGCTATGTCCAGGAATCACAGAGAGGTCAGAGTCTAGTGGAAGAGACCGGCCTGCGGGCAATCACTGTAGTTTGAACAGAGCAGAGCAGAGTGATACCATCCCTAGTCTGAGTGGGCTGTTAAAGATAAAAGACTTTCCAGAACTAGAGATTTTGAGATGGTGCTTAAAGGATAAATACGAAGGAGCCTGGGAAGTGGATGTAGGGAGAAAAAAAGAGACATTTCATGTGAAGTGAAAAATAGCAAGAACAAAACTCAGAAGGTAACAAGCAGTTTTGGGGATATTGAGAGGTGGGACAGGAATTCGTTGGAGGTGGGGTTTGGGGGGGGGGCTGGTCACAGAGGACTTCACATGTCATGTTAATGCTTCCCTCATAGCTCAGTTGGTAAATCATCTGCCTGCAATGCAGGAGACCTGGGTTCGATTCCTTGGTCGGGAAGATCCCCTAGAGAAGGAAATGGCAACCCACTCCAGTATTCCTGCCTGGAGAATCCAATGGACAGAGGAGCCTGGTGAGCTACAGTCCATGGGATAGCAAGAGTTGGACACAACTCAGTGACTAAACCACCACTACCAAAAATTATACCCCAGTGACATGCCTTCAGGAATGCAAGGGTTAATTCAATGTAAGCCTAAGTTTATAATTCTTCAGATGGATTTCATATCCCTTATTTTTTTTTCATTAGGATCCAGCTATATTAATAATTTATAATTTATTTTTAAACCTTCGTGTATAAAATTACTCTTTTGAAATTAAAGGCACATCTTGCCAGAATCAGATTGAGAACTATCATTGGGTGCTACTTCCCACTCAAGTTCAGACGCACACCTGTCATGTATCAAAACCAGAATGTGAGTTTGAAAATTGAAAGAAAACATTAAAAAATCTGTCATCTGCTATCCCTTGTGACTCACTTGCTTCTGCACCAGTGACAAGTTCCCCTTCCACCCAGTTTTTCAAGCCTTTCTCCTAGAGGGATTAACCTTCCACCTGCTTCTTCATCACCCCCATGCCCAGTCACCAAATCCTAGCCATTCTGTCCTCTAAATATTACTCAAACCTGCCTCCTCACAGACACTGCCATTGGCCTCATCTGAGCTATTATTGCCTCTTGTCAGGATTTCTGTAGGAACTTCCTGTTTTCCTACCCGTGTTCCTGCCTTCATCCAGTTGATTTTCCACAAAGCAGTCAGAGCAGTAATTTTTAAATCAAATCTGATGGTGTCGTTCTCCTCTTTTAGCCCTTCAGTGGCTTTTAGGCCAAACACTGGAATGGAGCTCAGCCCACCAAGGCCTAGCTCTGTCTGGTGCCTGCCTTCTCGGGGCGCATTTCCTACTAAAGCCACACTGATCTTTTCAGTTGCTAACTTGGTTAAGTCCTACTGTCTGTCAGGTCTCAGCTAAACCTCATTTCTTCAGAGTCAGCTTCCCTGACTGTTGGTGCTTTTCACCCTTGCAATTAATGATGAATTTGTGGTTTTATATCTAGTGCTCATTACCCACCTAGACTGAGTTCCTAGAGTCAGGACCAGCCCTGCCTTGTTTAATCCTGCACCTTGGGCTGTCCTCTGGCCTGACACTAGGCCACCATGAGACTAACAATATATATTTATTAGAGTATGTGAATAGCCATATCCCACACATGCTTCTCTGCATCCAGAAGACCCTTCCTCCTATTGTTGGAAACCTTAAATACCAATTCAACACCATCAATAGTATCGTTACCTATCATCCTGTACTATCCTAACTATAACTGACAATTGACTATTTTAAATAGGATCTTGTAGATGAGAGAAATTAAATAAAGGGGCACAAATAAGGGGTACCTTGATGGGTGCTTACACTTTGATAGGGTCCAGGATGAGGCTAGAAACTCAATTTATTCTTCAGCCAGTGATGTTCAGGTTCTGGGTCTCACTAGACTTCAGATGCTGCACATTAATTTACAGTGTGTCACTAATTGTCAGGTACCGTTGGTGTCTGCTCACAAGCACATTTCTCTGCTATACAGTCCACGTTAGAACCCTGTATCCCCAGAGTTGAGGACCATGAAATCAAAGGTCAAGAGAGCTTATGAACTGCCTGAAACAAAATCATCAGAAATTATCATTTTGAACAGTTCATTGATTACGTTTATCTGTCCTCAGGTACTTTTTCAGTATCTATGTATTACTAAAGTAATTTTATTCACTTCCTAAATCTTTTGCTTTTATATTTGTTAAATTGATTTCCCTGCAGTCCCTGAATCTTTCCCCACAGCTCCAGTTCTAATGGCAGAAGTTAGACTAAGTGGAGACAATGTAACATCACAGAGCAAAGTTATGTTTAAACTAAGTAAAAGCCTCTTAAATATGAAATAGAGACTTTTAAGTGGTTAAATTTGAGCTAATTAAGTAAACTAGGTGGCTTAAAGCTCAACATTCAGAAAACTAAGATCATGGCATCTGGTCCCATCACTTCATGCCAAATAGATGGGGAAACAGTGGAAACAGTGTCAGACTTTATTTTTGGGGGCTCCAAAATCACTGCAGATGGTGATTGCAGCCATGAAATTAAAAGACGCTTACTCCTTGGAAGGAAAGTTATGACAAACCTAGACAGCATATTAAAAAGCAGAGACATTACTTTGCCAACAAAGGTCTGTCTAGTCAAGGCTATGGTTTTTCCAGTGGTCATGTATGGATGTGAGAGTTAGACGGTGAAGAACGCTGAGCGCCGAAGAATTGATGCTTTTGAACTGTGGTGCTGGAGAAGACTCTTGAGAGTCCCTTGGACTGCAAGGAGATCCAACCAGTCCATTCTAAAGGAGATCAATCCTGGGTGTTCATTGGAAGGACTGATGCTAAAGCTGAAACTCCATTACTTTGGCCACCTCATGCGACGAGTTGACTCACTGGAAAAGACTCTGATGCTGGGAAGGATTGGGGGCGGGAGGAGAAGGGGACGGACGACAGAGAATGAGATGGCTGGATGGCATCACCGACTCGATGGACATGAGTTTGAGTGAACTCCGGGAGTTGGTGTTGGACAGGGAGGCCTGGCGTGCTGTGATTCATGGGGTCGCGGAGAGTCGGACACGACTGAGCGACTGAACTGAACTGAGGTGTCACTAAGGGAAAATGAATTGACATTTTAAAGAAAACAAAATAACTGAAACAGGAAACAAATTACTTTTAAAAGAAAATGTTTAAAAGTTGTGAAAACACCCCCAGGGAGTATAAAAGCTAACCCTTTGTGAACTAGTACATGCAAAACATTTCTCTCTAACCAATTTGCTTTAGAATATTATTTAGCATATTTATTTAAAATGAAATAGATTAAAATTTTAGAGATTGAAAATGAAAAGGAACAAAACAAAATTCATGAAAAAAGTGCCAGAGAAGTAGGTCAGACTATTTTTTTTTTTAATTATGATCTGAAAATGCGTCATAAATTCCAAAACACTCATGAAAAGCTACAAGACATTTTTTTTGTATATAAAAATTATCTCCAAGCTTCAGTTCATTCTCAAAAGGGGATTAATGAAAGTTTAAATATGCATAAAAATTAAAAAGTTACACCATCCATGGTACACAATATATGGGAAATTTTGTGACTAGAAATGTTTATCTTTGGCTTTGCATGCTAATACCCATCATCCCTTTTACTGTACAGAATTGTGGGATCAAATTGTGGTAAGTCAAGTAAAAATGCACTCTCCTGATTTTTGTTGCTGAAATATCACCATAAGTAACTCAAAAGAAAAGTAGGCTCTTTGTTCTGAGAAAGGGATATTTCAAGTTCCTTTCAGTACTGCCTTTCAGTGTTTGCAAAAGGTAAAAATTCAGTTCACTTACTGTTGCAATTTCTTTCTGCAGATGTGCCTCCAGAATATTAAAAAATATTGTAAGATTTTTGTTAGTATTTAAAATCTTTTTGATTGAAGTATAGGTGATTTATAATATTGTGTTAGAGTCAGGTATACAGCAAAGTGATTCAGTTTTATATATATATATATATTTTCAGATTCATTTCCACTATTGATTATTACAAGATATTGAATATAGTTCTCTGTGTTATATATAATAAATTCTGTTTGCTAAAGTGTTTAAGCTCTTTACACTAAGTGTTTAGATAAAGGCTTTTTTCCCCTTCATTTTCATGGATAATTACCTGACTTGGCGTTGTACCATGCACTTTTGTTAAACCTCATTTTTGTGTTTATATGTGCTTTTCTCTAATACCATCTTGGTATGACTTTATGATATTGCCACTGAAGACTTTTAACATTTCCATACTTCGTACAATTGCAGACATTAATTTATCTCAAATGTCAGAGGATGTGAAGCCAAAGGCTAGATTCTGTAGAGCCAGAACTCCCATGCCTGCAATCCAGGCAATGATTTGGTCTCTGCTTACCACAGGACAATCTGTAAAAGATACAGAATTAAAGTACCCTTTTAAACCAGCCTAGTTCATCTAAATCATTTTCCCAAAAGTCCTTCTAAAATCTGAGAAAGCTAGTATCTCATTAATCAAATGTTTAGTTGAAGTTTACTGTAGTAGGAGTAGAGTCAAATTAGTTGAATCTTGGCAGGATCTGCAAAAGGTGTGTCTGTCCTATAATTCTGATTTAATTGTAGCCATTAGATTTATTGAGTGCCACCTTCTCAGAGCCCAGATGAACTGCTTCCCTTCTCCCTGGGAGACCCACATTTTTGTTAGGCTATGTGGACAAATGCAAAATGGACTCCAGGCTTTGATCCTACCTATATTTCAAGGGTATTTCTAAGGGGTATCCTCTCCTTCTGTCAAGTGCCCCTCAGGACAACATATTTTCTCACCTTCTCAGCATTCCCTCACCCATCCCTCAACTGCCTCAGTCACCTCTTTTTCAGCTGCCCTCAACTCCAGGGAAAATGTCTTGAGGCCAATCACTAGACCTTAAGTCTGGAGAACATGGAGTCTCTACTGCTGCCCAAGAGCATCAGCGATACTAAAGACCTTACTTTATATGGTTGATTGGTTGATGCTGATTGGAGGAGAAAGATGAAAAGAAGCCAGAGACCACAGTTGTCCTGGTGATTGGCTATCTTTAGTACGGTTCCAGTTGGGGATTGACTACTCTGGACTTTACCTCCAGAATTAGGGAAGGAGTCCCAGGAGAGCAACGAGGCAGGGTTCCCATGACTTAGTGCCACTTCCATGAGCATTTTTATGGTGGAGTGAGAGCTAAAGAACTGCCCTGACCTGACACTGCCTGTGTGTGTGCTCAGTGGTTTAGTCATGTCCAACTCTTTTGTGACCCCATGGACTATAGTCTGGCAGGTACCTCTGTCCATGGAATTTTCTAGGCAAGCATACTGGAGTGGGTTACCATTTCCTACTCCAGGGGATCTTTCCGACCCAGGGATTACTGCCTACTTTCCTGTAAATGTGTCTGACTTTATGGTTGGAGTCAGAGTTGTGAGAGGGTTAAACTGTGTCTGGCGGTCTATGTAGCTTGTTTAAAATAATGGGCTTATTAAGGTTGAGAAAACTGAACAAGTAATGAGAGGATATTCTGGAGATCAAAGAGGAAGAGCTGAAATTATTTAAGGGTGGGATTGTTATATTGCCAATGACAGTAATGAAATCCCTGTGTCTATCATGGATTGAACATTTCTACCTGGACTGCCACTTTCTAATTGGAATGGGACTCTGATAGCCTGGTGGTCACACATGTTGTCACATGTCTTTCCTTTTGCCAATAAGTCATTGTTTCTGTCTTCCTTCTCGGACTAGGTGTTAGATTGGATTGAAAACCATGGTGAGGCCTTTCTCAGCAAGCACACAGGGGTTGGAAAGTCTCTACATCGAGCTCGGGCCCTGCAGAAGAGGCACGATGACTTTGAAGAGGTGGCTCAGGTGAGATGCTGTGAATGGTTGTATGTGTTTGTCTCCCTCCTGGAGAAGGAGACCAGGGCTGTGGCTTTGGTGTTTGGTGGGGCATTCTGGGCTGCCTTCCTGCCTGATGCAAAAAGATCCTTGTTTTGGATCACTTGATGAATGGTAAATAACTATTTGTCAACTGCAGACAGTTGCAATAGAAAGAGTAAGGCAGGGAAGAGGTGGCTGGGAAGGGTATCAGTACAGGATGATAACCCTAACCCCATGCTATCCCTCCTTACTGAGGTAGAGGAATTGGGTGTAAAATCCATTGCCAGTTTGCTCATGCAAAGTACAGGTCAAAGAGAAAAATAGAGTGGGGAGGCTTCTGTCACAGGTATTACTTTTCCCTGTACAGCCAACAAGTAATCTCTTGATATAATCCACCTCTCCCTGCTTCTGCTTCCTGAATAGACTGTGTCTTTATGAGAGAAGAGAGTGTTGTACCTTCCAAAAGGCTCCTGCTTTTAGGAGGAGTGTTTCCTCCGGAAAGGGGAGCAGTAGATGTGGGCCACAAAGGAAACATATACGTGCAGGTGCATTCACCACATCATTGCCCTGTAAATAGGCCTCTAGAGATGGGTCTCATATTCTGGAAATGAATCCTTGTTCATGTCTTGTTCCCTGTCCCCGTTCTGGGGAAGGGAGTGGGCAGTGGAGCTGCCTAGCATCCTAGAATTAGTAGTCCACATAGGAAAACCATCCCTGACCATGATGAAGGCAGGTGGATGGACAGTCAGTAGCCAGCTGCCTCAGCTCTGCTTTGTCCTGTGCAGTGTGACCATCATGCTCAAGTGATGAGAAAGGAGGTGATCCAGGCAGGAAAGGGCTCTCTCTTTCTTGCTTCTGTTTTCAACTAGGTGAGGACCACTGGGAGGAGAGAAGTGGATTTGACCCAGAATCAGAGATTCCTGAGTTAGAGATCAGTGTCAATCAGTGAAAGCATTAGAAACCTGTGCTGGTTGTTATGGGCTGCTGGTTATGAGACAGTCATGAAGGGCATCACACATGGTATGAAGTCAGAGGCTGGGAGCCACTGGTCAGCAGCACTACAGAGGGTCACGATTGAGTGCAGAAACCTCTTTCAGCTTCATAATTTTATGATTCTTTTGACCCAAGGCTGATATGACAAGGGAATTCTGAATATTCTGCATTCAGGTTTAAAAACTGTCTTGAATCAAAGCAGGAAAAGAGCTGTCTCATCTGTCACAGTGCCTGGAAATATGCCCTTCTGAAGGGAAGAGCAGAGAAATGGCTACCCATGGGGACAGGTCTAGGGCAGCGCAAAGTCCCTGAACCAACACTTCTCCACTCGTGGGATAGTGGATGTACCTTTGATTCTCACTGCTCGTTACTCTTTGAGGTAAAGATATTTAAGGAAGTCATTAAAATAAATAGAAAGAAATTATATCTGTGAAGAATGAATGTAACAATTCATTATCTGTCATTAAACTTTAACTTAAATCTTGTGTTGATTAGCTCTTAAACACATTTTAATTCATTTGAAGGAAATGAATTAAGTATTTATGAGTCCTCCTTCATCCTGCAGATGGCACTCTTTCAACAGCCTATGTAGAAGCCGAGCTGCATGAGGAAGGGAGCCTCAGTCATGACAACCTGACAGGCAGATGATGAGGGGTCAAGGCCAGGGGGTTCACCAACAGGTGTCTCTGCATACCTTTCTAGTCTAAGCTGCTGAGATTGTCCGTGCTCAAATAGAAGAGCTGGGGACCAGGAGACCCCTTCTGGTCCAGACAGATACTTGACTCAAGTTGCCCATAAACTTATCAAATGACTCAGCCATAAGGTAAATCAGATTTTTAAAAAAACACTTATTGCATACATACACACACACACACATTATATATATGTGTATATATGTATATGTGTGTGTGTGTATAATGTGTGTGTGTGTGTTGCATGTTAAATGTCACTGGTGGTATAAACAAGCATAGGAATGGAATTGCTGCCTATAAAAGCATAGCTGTCAGAGGAAGATGCATCCATATCTGCTCAGGAGGTAGAATGGGCAATGGTACTGCCATTTTGTCCTGAGATATTTTCTATAACTCAGTAGGGGAGTATTCAAATGCTTGTGGTTTAAAGAGCAGCTGTGCCCACTCTGTTAATGGTCTGCTTTATGACCTCATTATCTGAAATGCTAGACTCTGTGTAAGCTGGTTTAGTCAAAAATTAGTGAGCATTTACATTCAAATATGTATTTTTTAAAATCTCAAAGCCACAAGTCACATTTAAGTAGCTAAGCACTAGTGTAACATTTTTGAAAGAACAGACCATTCAAAGAAAGAGTTGAAGAAATATTAAAAACACAGTCACAATTAGGTACTTCATTCAGTAATCTCTGGTTAGTTATTTCTCTAGCTGATCCTTGCTTTTCCTCAACCTTGAACACATTTTTTAAAAACCTCATTCTGAGTCTTGGGGTCAAAACTAGGCAAAAAATGGAAGAGAAACATTTTAGTGGACCTACTAATGACCTTGCCCCTAAACAATATTCAAAGTATAATCAACTAACTTACCAGAGTAGTAGGGGTGAGTTCAGTTCAGTTCAGTTCAGTCGCTCAGTCATGTCCGACTCTCCGCGACCCCATGGGGTGAGTAGAATAGGATAATTCATAGAGATGGCTAGCCTGTGTCCACAGAACTGGACAGTTACACTCAGTTTCCACGTCCCGTCAAGTCTCTGTGTAGGGCCCTGTAGAAAATGAAACAAATGCATAGTTTCTGTCTTGCGGAACTCACAATCTAATGAAAAACATGCAGCCAGAGTATTCTAACCCTCTAAGAAGTCCCACAGAAAGAGAGGGGACGTAGTCTTTACTCTTTTAGGGTTTTCAAGGAGTGCATCTAGTGAAACCAAGATAAACCCTTAGTTCATTTGATGATCCAAAAAATATGCCTGCGTAGTGGTAGTGTAGTGACCTTTGGAGTAAGTTCTATCTTTCTTGTCACGCCTGAGATGGTAACCAATTATAGCAGCTGCAAATGCAAGCAGAAGGAAGAGTGGGGAGAGATTAAGTAGATACTTTTTCACACTCCAGTTTCTTAGAGATGATGAAAGCTTCTTAGTCAGGATGGAAAAAATAGTGAGAAAGCAAGCCAGGAAAAATGCTGATAAATTAAAGTCATGAAGTGGGCGAGCGGAAGAATGTGAACCAGCAGAGAAATGAAGGACAGTCTTACCCCTTGGAGCTTGCCTGGCACTGTTCCCATTGGGCTGCACTCAGCACATTCCTCTTTCTCCTTCTCTCCCCGGGGAGAAGTTACTGGCATGAGCTGATGGGAGGGGTCTTGTGACCACTGTCAGAAGAAGAAAGATGTTTTATATAGTGGATAATTCCCAAGCAAGGGTTTTTAAGGTCATGTTGTATAGACTTGATGTGGAAAATTGAGAGGAGGTCAGAGCCAATATCCAAGATATTATATAGAGCCTGCCAAGAACTTCTTATCAATACTATGGATTGTCCATCGCCCCCGCCACCACTTTTGCTGCTTCCTGTGTGGAACAGACAGCAAACTCAGAAGAATTGGGAGTCCATTCTTAATGGCTAAAGTTCTGGGTGGCACACTGAAAGATTCAGAAGCACAAGTGGTGTTTCTATTTCTTGTTCCGTATGATGGTAGTGACTACGAGAAAGAAGGGAGGCTGAGAAACAAATGATTTCTTGTGTAAATGATGTTTTAAAAAGTCTTCTGGATGATATCCTGCAAAGCCAGGATGATGGACTTCTGGCAAGGGGCAGAGTGCATCTTGTAAAGATTGAGAAGGATGTGCTTTGGCAGGAAACCTTATCTATCTAGAAGGATTTACGTGAATTTTGAAATGGAAGGAGAAAATTACCCCAGTAAAGCCAAAACCAGATATGTGAGGCCCACAGGTGACACAGAAAGAAGCATTTTCTGAAGGAAATGCCCTCAGGTCAACTTAAGTTAGAAAAAATACCAAAAATACAGACTGTAAACAATATTAGTACTCTCTCTTATCCATATATCAACAAAAGGCGTGTGTAATAAGTAAGGTACTTAGACTTTAACACAAGATAAATGTAAATATTCCTGAGACTTTAGGGTATTAAGCATAAGTAAAAAAAAAAAATGGCAATTGTATAAGGTTTTCTGTTTAGACTCTTTTTATAGGAGGACTAAGGCTATATTAGAAAGGTTCTTAACTATATGATATCTACAAGCCAGATGTTCAGGCAGGTTTTAGAAAAGGCAGAGGCACCAGAGATCAAATTGCCAACATCCGCTGGATCATGGAGAAAGCAAGAGAGTTTCAGAAAAACATCTATTTCTGCTTCATTGACTATGCCAAAGCCTTTGACTGTGTGGATCACAATAAACTATGGAACATTCTGAAAGAGATGGGAATACCAGACCACCTGACCTGTCTCTTGAGAAACCTGTATGCAGGTCAGGAAGCAACAGTCAGAACTGTACATGGAACAACCGACTGGTTCCAAATAGGAAAAGGAGTAGGTCAAGGCTGTATATTGTCACCTTGCTTATTTAACTTATATGCAGAGTACATCATGAGGAACGCTGGGCTGGAAGAAGCACAAGCTGAAATCAAGATTGCCGGGAGAAATATCAATAACCTCAGATATGCAGATGACACTACCCTTATGGCAGAAAGTGAAGAGGAACTCAAGAGCCTCTTGATGAAAGTGAAAGAGGAGAGTGAAAAGGTTGGCTTGCAGCTCAACATTCAGAAAACAAAGATCATGGCATCTGGTCCCATCACTTCATGGGAAATAGATGGAAAAACAGTGGAAACAGTGTCAGACTTTATTTTTTTGGGCTCCAAAATCACTGTAGATGCTGATTGCAGCCATGAAATTAAAAGACGCTTACTCCTTGGAAGGAAAGTTATGACCAACCTTGATAGTATATTAAAAAGCAGAGACATTACTTTGCCAACAAAGGTCCGTCTAGTCAAGGCTATGGTTTTTCCCGTGGTCATGTATGGATGTGAGAGTTGGACTGTGAAGAAAGCTGATCGCCGAAGAATTGATGCTTTTGAACTGTGGTGTTGGAGAAGACTCTTGAGAGTCCCTTGGACTGCAAGGAGATCCAACCAGTCCATTCTAAAGGAGATCAATCCTGGGTGTTCATTGGAAGGACTGATGCTAAAAAGCTGAAACTGCAATACTTTGGCCACCTCATGCGACGGGTTGACTCACTGGAAAAGACTCTGATGCTAGGAAAGGTTGGGGGCAGGAGGAGAAGGGGATGACCGAGAATGAGATGGCTGGATGGCATCACCGACTCTGTGGACATGAGTTTGAGTGAACTCCGGGAGTTGGTGATGGACAGGGAGGCTTGGCGTGCTGTGATTCATGGGGTCGCAGAGAGTCGGACACGACTGAGCGACTGAGCTGAGCTGAGCTGAGGGTAGTAAACAATATGAAGAAATAATAGAGATTAAAGGAGAGCAAACAGAAAGCCATGCTTGTGACTTGAGAGGACCATAGTCTCCTCTGTTAGATGGAGGATATGGGAATGTCTGATATGATTTCAGTTCTGGCTCAGGGAAATCTATAGTGGTTATGAGAGCCCTCAAATTTCCTGGCGTCTCCTGTAAATTGTGACACCATAAATAAAACATTAATAAGTTGATGAGAGCAAAGTGTTCTACTAATACAATGTAGAGAGAGGATCATTTTAGAAAACTTGAAAGACTCTCAAGAACCTTGACCTTTAGATGAAAGAGTTTAGACATTTCTCTTAAAGGGGAATATTAAAGACATTTGAGTGATGATGCAAATTAATATATAATCTCTAAACCAGAGAAATAAAAATTTCTTTATGCACTGTTTAGATCACATAAGAATATTGTGCCTAATTCTAGAAAATATATTTTCAAAAGGATATTGACAAACTGTGCTGTAATTATCGGAAGCCTGCCAAGATAGCGACTTTGAAATAACTGGATATGTTCAATTATATGTTCAATTATTTTGAGTAAATATTTTTTTGTGGAAGGTTGGGGTGGGTAGAGGTTTGATAGTTGAAATCTTTCTGTAGAAGAGATAGGGTGAAAGGTATTGTGAAGCTAATTTTAGCTTAACTCATGTATCATTTCCAACCCACAACTGCTTTTTTATATACTATCCAAAACCAGAATGAAATGTCTTGTAATGCAATGTGCTTCTTATCATGGGAAGTTTTACATTAGAGGCAACTCTTTTTTCCTTAAAGATCCTCAAGTTTTTCCCACTTTAAAAAAACAAACAAATAAAAAGAAACCCTATTTCCCATTTCTCTTTCCCTTGAAAGCCCAAGTTCTTAAGAGAGCAGTTTATAGTTGCATGGGCACTTACTTCCATACCTCCTAGATGCCCTTTGACCTCTGCCATTGGGCTTCTGTTCTCTTTAACCAACAGAGGTTAATCTTACCAAAGTCTCCACCTGAACGTTTCTTTTTGTTTGTTAAATCCAAAGGATACTTTTCAGATATTAATTTATCTTCCTGAAGCATTTGACCCTGTCAGCCACTTTTTAAATTCCCTTGTCGTCAGCCTTCCATGACATCCGGATCTCTTGGTTTCCACATGCGTTTCTTACTGGTCCTCCTTAGTCTCTTCTCCTTTTCCCCAGGATATGATTCCCCAGACCTTCTCTTCTCCCTTTACACTGCCTGCATGATTTTATACTCTTTCCCCCTCTCCGTTGGCCCCCTGTTCTGATGGCTTCCAGACCCATGTCTCGTCTCTGATCTCACCCTGTGCTTCCTGTTTGGAAACCTACTGGCCTTCTGGACATTTCCACTTCAGTTTTTCAGAGGATTCTCCAACCTAATGCGTCCAAAATTTATTTGATCATCTTCTACTCCTTCCAGGTGTACTCTTAGCTCTGTGTTCCCTGTGCCAGGGAACAGCACCAACCATCCAGCTGCTTGAGCTAGAAATGTGGGAGTCATTCTTGACTCACTCCTCCTGAATCCTTCACAAAATCCTACTGACGCTATATCTTTAATGTCCCTTTTCTTCCGTCTTCTTTTCCACTTCCCTGGATCAGAGTCGCATTGTCTCGTGATTGGATTACTGCCGTGTTGTTTTCCCTGACTCTAGTCGTGGTCTCGTTAGATCCGTGCACAGATTGCTCCCAGAGTGGTCTTCCCAAGATGCACATCTCATCGTGTTACTACATTTCTTACGGTGCTCGTAGGTGTCTTCCCACTGCGATTAAGTTCAAACTTTCTTATTTTATTTTTTAAAAAAAGGACAGCTTGACTCTTATTTTTCTGTCTGTGCAGAATTTCTCTAGTTGTGGCAAGTAGGGGCTAGTCTCTAGTTGCAGTACATGGGCTTTTCATTGCAATGGCTTCTCTTGTTGCAGAGTACGGGCTCTAGAGCTCACATTCAGTAGCTGTGGCACACAGGCTTAGTTGCCCCTCAGCATGTGGGGTCCTCTGGACCAGGGATTGAACCCCATGTCCCCTGCATTGACAGGGAGATTCTTACCATCTGGACTCCAAGGAAGTCCCTCAAGCTCTTGATACTAGAGACCTTTTAGAACCTGACTGCGGACTTCTCTGGTTTCACCTTTGATCCTTTCTGTGCTCCCTCTACCCCACTCTATACTTTTGCTATCTCAGGGTTTTAACTGAACAGGTCATTCTCCCAAGTCTCAGTGCCGTCTCCTCTTTAATCCTTCCTGTCTCTTTAACTACCCTGACCAATTTCTGTTCATCTTTGAGTACTCTTCAAGTCTTACCTCTTCCTTCTCCCTTTTGAGGAGATCCTAATAACAGTAGTTCTACAGATAATAACACGGACAGAGGAGCCTGGTGGGTTACAGTTCATGCGGTCGCAGAGAGTCGGACACAACTGAGTGACTGACAACAGCAGCGATACTAACAGTAACTTGAGTACTTTCTATGTGCCAGACCCTATTCATTTCATTCTCATAGCATCCCCTGAGTTAGGTATTGGCATTCCCATTTGCAGACAAGGAATCTACGGCAAAAAAGTAAAATAATGCCTCGAGTTGGCAGAGCTAGTAAGTGGTAGAAATGGGATTCAAATCTCAGTAGTCTGACTCCAGAGCCCTGGCTCTCAACCCTTTTGCTGCAGAGTCTCTTGATTCACAGAAGCTTTGGATGTCTCTGGGATTAGACCTGGCAGGGTGCTCAGTTCCACCCCAGAACCAGTTCCTAGTCCTTTCTGTGTATGGATCTGGGTGACCCCTCAGACAGCCACATGTTAGCCTGTGGCCACAGGACTCCTGAGTGACACTCTTTCCCTCCTTGTGTCTAAGAATTCCCTTGGATTTCAGGGTCACCTAGATGACCCTCTATGACATCTTCTTATCTAAAAGTTTTGTATGACCCCAGGACTGTGGAGTCCTATGACTGCCTCTCACCTTTCTCTGCCTATCCTCTGCCTCATCTGAAACACATGTACCCATGGTTGGTGATAGCTCACTATGCTCTCTGCTGGAGCTTGGCCTATTTAACAATTAATTTGGCCAGTATCTGGCCTGAGTCTTCATTTCCATTTCTTAGCAAAAAGTGGACTACACTTGACCCAGCCCAGGATATTATTTTGTCTCTTTCTTTTTACCTTATGCTAAAGTCAGGCTATCATTAACAAAACCTCCTTGTTTTCAGACCACATCCCCCTTGATAGCTCCACAAGCCTATTTGAGACATCCCTCTCAGTTGTAACTTTTACAATATAGTAAAGAAAAGTGTAGCATTTGCAGTCAATCTGTTCTTTCCTTTTGTTGGCCTTGGACCCTGTGATAATCAATTTCCTCGAGACTCAGTGTCATCTCTAAAATGGAGATAGTGATACATCCCCTGAAGACTGATGTGAGGGTCAGAAATAACACATGGAAGGTGCCTAATAGAGAATTTGGTTCATAGGAGATACCTGGTGAATGGTAGCCTCTGTAGCAGCAGTGGTGACCGTGGTAGTGGTGGTGATGGGATACTTCCAAGCCTCACTCCCCTCCAGGAAGGGTTATCATGTACCGTACTGTCACCTTTCAAGACAGCCTGGTGTGGTCTGTGTGTGCTGTGCTAAGTGACTTCAGTTGTGTCTGACTCTGTGACCCTATGGACTGTAGCCTGCCAGGCTCCTCTGTCCATAGGCAAGAATACTAGAGTGTATTCCCATGCCTTCCTCCAGGGAATCTTCCTGACCCAGGGATCAAACGCTTGTTTCAGGCATCTCCTGCATCAGCAGGAAGGTTCTTTACCACTGGCACCATCTAGGAAGCCCCAGGTGTTGCCTGGTCTGCCTAATTACGTTGGAAAAAGTAGGCTTGTCCTTTGAGATGGGCCAGGTGCCAACTGGAAAGATCAGCTACAGGAACTAAGCTTGACCCTCAGGTTAAGCATATGGAAGAGGGGTTCATCCAATATGACCAGTCAGAACCGTGGGAAAGCAATAGAGTAATGGTACATCCTGCCTTGGGGTGATAGGGGGTACCAAGCATTGGGCATCTGGGAGTCAGTGTATTCAGAGATCCGAGGAGGAGGATTGGTGGTTTGCATTGAGAAGACTGTTAACAGATAGCAAGCTCTTTTTAATAGCTAGCAGGCTTCAGTTACTGGGCTGCAAATCAGAGGCAGGGTTGCTAGGGCACCAGGTAAGGCAGGGATAGGGGTAATATCATCAAATGTAAACACCAGGGCAAGGCTGGGTTAGCTGCCAGTGAGAGCCGATATGGACGACTAGCCTGTTGGTATGATATGTGATTCCATTTGATTTCTGTCATGGGACTGAATCTGAGCCTACATGGGGCCTCAGCAAAGGGGAAGGAAGGGGAGAGAGTCTGGGTACCAAGTGAGAGCACTCTCCCTTCTAAAGGGTTCTCTGCCTCAGTGGTCTTCCTTAGAGCGGCCCCATGTGTGTGGCACTACTTCCACAAGCTGACAACATATTTACCTTGCACAGTGAGACTAACACACTGGTGGGAAGAATCAAGTTGCTGACCTCAGAGAGCACTGATGTGGTTTAGAAAGGAAACCAGGAAAGCTGTTCCAGAGAAAAACTTCCTCATCTGCCCGGTATTGATTCTGAAAGCAAGCCGTGTATTACCATGTCTTCCAACAATTGATTTCAAACCATATTAACTTCCTTTCTCTTCCGCCTTTTTTCATTTCTGTGACACTAGGCCTACAGGGTAGGCCTCTGGAAGCCAGCATTGTTGTAGCTGAAAGGGAGAGGGAGACTGTGATGGATTTGCATATGGGGGAATGTATGCAAATTATCCAATGAAAATATTTCTCCTGGATAAAAACATGTTGAGAAGTATTTTAAACGTGTGCTGCTGCTGCTGCTGCTGCTGCTGCTGCTAAGTCACTTCAGTCGTGTCCTGTGCTATAAGCACGTAAAAATAAGTAATAATAATAACTGCCATTTTCTGAACACATACCTTTATAAGAAATCTCATTTCATCCTTGAAACAATTCTGTGCAGTAGATTTTAACGTTGTGCTCAATTTCCAGATGAAAAAATCAGGCCTAGAGATGATCATTCAAGTGATGGAGACAAGCTTTGAACCCAGACAGTCTGACACCAGAGCCCATGCTTCCAGCTCATGTTCATTCAGAGTAATGGGAAAAACAGCTTATTCAACTCTCATTTTATATTTTTTCCAAATGAAGCTTCTATTTTATTTTTTTTAAATTTCTAATTACAAAACCACACATTTTCAATATAGAAGTTCAGTTCACTTGCTCAGTCGTGTCCGACTCGTTGCGACCCCATGAACCACATCATGCTAGGCCTCCCTGTCCATCACCAACTCCTGGAGTTCACCCAAACCCATGTCCATCGAGTTGATGATACCATCCAACCATCTCATCCTCTGTCGTCCCCTTCTCCTCCTGCCCTCAATCTATCCCATCATCAGGGTCTTTTCCAATGAGTCAGCTCTTCCGTCAGGTGGCCAAAGTATTAGAATTTTAGCTTCAACATCAGTCCTTCCTATGAACAACCAGGACTGATCTCCTTTAGGATGGACTGGTTGGATCTCCTTGCAGTCCAACGGACTCTCAAGAGTCTTCTCCAACACCAAGTTCAAAAGCTTCAATTCTTCAGCGATCAGCTTTCTTTGTAGTCCAACTCTTGCATCCATACATGACCACTGGAAAAACCATAGCCTTGACTAGATGGACCTTTGTTGGCAAAGTAATGTCTCTGCTTTTTAATATGCTGTCTAGGTTGGTCATAGCTTTCCTTCCAAGTAGTAAGCATCTTTTAATTTCATGGTTGCAATCACCATCGGCAGTGATTTTGGAGCCCAGAAAAATAAAGTCTGACACTGTTTCCACTGTTTCCCCATCTAACTTCCATGAAGTGATGGGACCGGGTAACATGATCTTAGTTTTCTGAATGTTGAGCTTTAAGCCAACTTTTTCACTCTCCTCTTTCACTTTCATCAAGAGGCTCTTTAGTTCTTCTTCACTTTCTGCCATAGGGTGATGTCATCTGCATATCTGAGGTTATTGATATTTCTCCCAGCAATCTTGATTCCAGCTTGTGCTTCCTCCAGCCCAGCATTTCTCAAGATGTACTCTGCATATAAGTTAAATAAGCAGGGTGACAATATACAACCTTGACGTATTCCTTTTCCTATTTGGAACCAGTCTGTTGTTCCATGTCCAGTTCTAACTGTTGCTTCCTGACCTGCATACAGGTTTCTCAAGAGGCAGGTCAGGTGGTCTGGTATTCCCATCTCTTTCAGAATTTTCCACAGTTTGTTGTGATCCACACAGTCAAAGGCTTTGGCATAGTCAATAAAGCAGAAATAGATGTTTTTCTGGAGCTCTGTTGCTTTTTTAATGATCCACTGGATGTTGGTCATTTGATCTCTGGTTCCTCTGCCTTTTCTAAAACCAGCTTGAACATCTGGAAGTTCACGGTTCATGTATTGCTGAAGCCTGGCTTGGAGAATTTTAAGCGTTACTAGCGTGTGAGATGAGTGCAATTGTGTGGTAGTTTGAGAATTCTTTGGCATTGCCTTTCTTTGGGATTGGAATGAAGACTGACCTTTTCCAGTCCTGTGGCCACTGCTGAGTTTTCCATATTTGCTGGCAGAATGAGTGTAGCACTTTCACAGCGTCATCTTTCAGGATTTTAAATAGCTCAACTGCAATTCCATCACCTCCACTAGCTTTGTTCATAGTGATGCTTCCTAAGGCCCACCTGACTTCACATTCCAGGATGTCTGGCTCTAGGTGAGTGATCACACCATCGTGATTATCTGGATCGTGAAGATCTTTTTTGTACAGTTCATCTGTGTATTCTTGCCACCTGTTCTTAATATCTTCTGCTTCTGTTAAGTCCCTACCATTTCTGTGCTTTATTGAGCCCATCTTTGCATGAAATGTTCCCTTGGTATCGCTAATTTTCTTGAACATTTCTGACAGAATGTGACCCACTGGAGAAGGGAATGGCAAACCACTTCAGTATTCTTGCCTTGAGAAGCCCATGAACAGTATGAAAAGGCAAAAAGATAGGACACTGAAAGATGAACTCCCCAGGTCAGTAGGTGCCCAGTATGCTACTGGAGATCAGTGGAAAAATAACTCCAGAAAGAATGAAGGGATGGAGCCAAAGCAAAAGCAATACCCAGTTGTGAATGGGACTGGTGTTAGAAGCAAGATTTGATGCTGTAAAGAGCAATATTGCAAAGGAACCTGGAATGTCAGGTCCATGAATCAAGGAAAATTGGAAGTTGTCAAACAGGAGATGGCAAGAGTGAACGTCGACATTCTAGGAATCAGTGAACTAAAATGGACTGGAATGGGTAACTTTAATTCAGATGACCCGCATATCTACTGCTGTGGACAGGAATCCCTTTGAAGAAATGGAGTAGCCATCTTAGTCAACAAAAGAGTCCGAGATGCAGTACTTGGATGCAATCTCAAAAACGACAGAATGATCTCTGTTTGTTTCCAAGGCAAACCATTCAGTATCACGGTAATTCAAGTCTATGCCCTAATCAGTAATGCCGAAGAAGCTGAAGTTGAACAGTTTTATGAAAACCCACAAGACCTTCTAGAACTAACACCCAAAAAAGATGTCCTTTTCATTAAAGGGGACTGGAATGTGAAAGTAGGAAGTCAAGAAACACCTGGAGTAACAGGCAAATTTGGCCTTGGAGCATGGAATGAAACAGGGCAAAGGCTAATAAAGTTCTGCCAAGAGAACGCACTGGTCATAGCAAACACCCTTTTCCAACAACACAAGAGAAGACTCTACACATGGACATCACCAGATGGTTGACACCAAAATCAGATTGATTATATTCTTTGCAGCCAAAGATGGAGAAGCTCTATACAGTCAGCAAAAATAAGACCGGGATCTGACTGTGGCTCAGATCATGAACTCCTTATTGCCAAATTCAGACTAAAATTGAAGAAAGTGGAGAAAACCACTAGACCATTCAGGTATGACCTAAATCAAATGCGTTATGAGTATACAGTGGAAGTGAGAAATAGATTTAAGGGACTAGATCTGATAGAATGCCTGATGAACTATGGACGGAGGTTTGTGACATTGTATAGGAGACAGGGATCAAGACCATCCCCAAGAAAAAGAAATACAAAAAAGCAAAATGGCTGAGGAAGCTTTACAAATAGCTGTGAAAATATGGGACGCAAAAAGCAAAGGAGAAAAGGAAAGATATAACTATTTGAATATAGAAGTACAGACAAGCAAAAAGGAACAGAATATTTTACCCACTCAGTTGTCTGTCTTAGTTGCTAATACTTTGGTGTTAATTCTTTCAGATATTTATTCTTCCATTATTTATACATATATGATGTTGGTTATCAGCTTTTCTCACTTAATGATATATCCATGGTAATGGATAAATATCTACAGTGGTTTTGTTTTTGTTTTTTTGGTGATGAAATCTTTTATATTAAGACTTTTTACTCTTTCCCAGATTCTAGTAACTATAATTATAGGCTATTAAAAGTAGGTACAGTTATAAGTTGGTAAAGAGAAGCAAAATAAGCATTGAAAACAGAGGGCTGGGTTTAAGCCAAACTTTCTGAATCATTTCCCAAGAAAAAGCTTCAGAGAATGGCAACTTACTTACAAATGCCCTCCCAAGCCTTTCCAGTTCCCCATTGTAGATGCATGTGTATTAGAGGAATGTGGGGACATTTTGAGCCCCTAAAATTGGCCAAGATGATGGTGGAGACGGTGATGGTGGAGCTGGAGGGTGGGTGGGGAATTCTTCAAAACATTAATAGTTGTAGCCTCTTTCCTCCTCCCCCTTCTTCCCTCTCTCCTTTTTCTCTACCTCCCTTTTTGTTTTTTCTTTTTGTCTGTTCCATCTCCTCTTGGGAGACCCTTTCCTGAAATCAGGGCTCTAGCCAGGATCCAGGATGCAGCACTTGGTTCTGATCCAAGTGTGGTTTTAGGTGGGAGTACGTTCCAGGACCCCTAAGAGCTGTATGACGTGAGTCCTTTGTAGGTGTGATGGCCAAATCAGGAGTTCCTGGGCTCTAGGGTAAAGGCTTTTGAGAACTTGTGAGTGGAGTGCTTCTGGGACCAGGGTTCCAGGAACCAGCACCTAAGAGCTTCAGGTGAAAGGGTTTCAGGCTAAATATTATGAAAACTGAAAGCTAAACTTATATCACCAACAAGAACAGCCCACCAATAGATATGTGTCTTTTTTCTCTTCTGCTGAGCAACTGGAGATATTTCATGAACCAATTATGTTTGGAATAATTTTTAATAGGAGAAAAAAAAGCCCTCTGCCAAGTTCTGACAGGCACAAAGCCTGTCATCTGGTTATTCCACATGGATAGGCAACCAGGTTTGGGACAGAGGGAGCTGAGTTCCTGTGGCCTTCTGTGGTACCAGGTGATATCCAAGCCTCATCAGGATTGGGTCCCTTTATTTGTCTCAGGATATGCAAGGCAACTGCCCAGCCAGCCCAAGGCTCTGCCTCTTGGGTTTCAGTAGAGACTAGTATGGGCTTTCCTAGTGGCTCAGACAGTAAAGATTATGCCTGTGATGCAGGAGATCCAGGTTCAATCCCTGGGTTAGATAGATCCCCTAGAGAAGGGAATGGCTAATGCACTCCAGTATTCTTGCCTGGAGAATTCCATGGACAAACAAGTCTGATAGGCTACAGTCCGTGGGGTTTCAAAGAGTCAAATAACTAGGCAACTAAGTTTCACTTTCTGAGACTAGTACAGCTGTCCTACTATATTCTAGGAGCATGGGCAACCTTAGCTGTAATTACACATCCCCATGGTGTTTCACACTTTGGGCTATTTTGTATAATATATCTGAGCCTCAGCAATGCCAAGTATGGATTGAAATAGCTCTGGTGGACTTTAGTCCATCACATGCATAGAATTTGAAAATAACTTTGAGGGAAGGGGGCAGTGAATAAAGCTAAAAAGGGAACTCCAAATCCACGTGATAGACATGTTTCAGTTTTCTTCTTCTTCAGGAGCCTTCTTGGACTCTGGCTAAATTTATGGACTCTTTGAAGTGAAGTGAAAGTCGCTTATCCATGTCCGATTCTCTGTGACCCCGTGCACTTTAGCCCACCAGGGGCCTCCATCCATGGGATTTTCCAGACAGTAATACTGGATTGGGTTGCCATTTCCTTCTGCAGGGGATCTTCCTGACCCAAGGATCTTTCCTTCTCCAGGGTCTCTCGCATTGCAAGCAGACTCTTTCCCATTTGAGCTACTAGGGAAGTCATGGACTCTTTAGTGTCTTGGGAATTAATAAGGTCAGTCTCATTTGCTTGGGGGGAGAAAAAAACAGCTACAGAAGAGAGGATTATTTGGATGCAAAACTTGGGTCTGACCCACCTGCTGTGGCTTTGGTAAAAGTTTTACAAGTTTATAAAGTTAGAAATGTTTGAAGTTTGTTTGAAAGAATTACATCACAATCATGGCTTCAGGTGGTCAAATGACTTGGTACCAGATGACTTTGACACACTATTTTCCTAGATTCTCTCTTTCCTTATCCTGTGCCTCACATAAAGGCCACTTCAATAATTAAAGCCATAACCTTATCACCAACAAAATGAGAGTTATAGATTCTTCTTCCCTTTTTGCTTGTGGGAGTCAACAAGATCCCAGTGAGAAGGAAGGAAGGGCACAGGGATTGATTGGAACACCTGGATAGGAAGCCCAGAGCCACTCTGGCTATGTGTACAGGTCACCTAACAGCCTTCCTACATCTACAAAGTGGGGATTATGTTTATTCCATCATAGCTGAAGTAAGTATTAAATGAGATAATGTACTTAAAAACACTTTAAGTCTGGAGCACAAAGCAGATGTAAATTATCATTATTATTCGGGGCATATAATGACAGTGGATGAGATCATGTCTGGAACATGCTCAGGAAAGAGGAGCTAAAGATACAGAAAAGATTGATGCTGCTGCCCCATACCGGCTATTTCCCAAGGGAGGGAATGTGCTGACCAGTCTCTGAGTTTAGTGAACTCTTTATGCCCCAGACTTCTGACACAGTTTGAGGGCCAGATTCCCATGCGTAGCAGGGATTAGCCGGGAAACTTCCCACATTCTAAAGCTAAAGCTAGTGATTTAATGAGCCTTATTCTGATGTTTATGTAAGTGTAGATCAGGGAGAGTTTGGGGTCAGAGGTGGATTTTGGAAATGGAAACATCATGATGCTTTGTACATAGAGCACTCTGACCACTTCTCTTACATGCCCTTCTGCCCAGAGAGAACAAGGAAGCCTTGCTCACAGCTTTCAGAAAGCACTAGGGGCCTACAGTGACTCTTCCCTCTACCTTCTGTAGGGTTATGTCAATGTATCCATACCCTGCCAGACCTCACCACCTAGCCAGCTTTCTCCTGTTTATTCCTTCTGTGTTCACATAACCTCTGGGCTTCCCCAGTGGCTCAGCAGTAAAGAATCCTCATTGCTTAATTTCCCCTTTATTGTACTGAGGGAGGGGAGTTGTATTTAATTACTCATGATCATGCCAAGGTTTTCATGATGAGCATTATGGGTGTAGTCTGGTCGTGGAAGATACTGCTTGGTCTGTGAAAGTTAGGAACTTTCAAGAACTCCAGATGATGAGGTGAATGATGCGATGTGAGCCTGAACATTATGACCCTTCCCTATCTCATAGTTGATCTCCAGCTATTCGGATTCTGCCCTTTCCCTTGGAGGCCATATGTGGGGAGACTTTGATCTCCTGCAGCATCTCTGCTCCAAGGAAATGCTCCTGTGGGTGAGTGTCTTCAATTGATCACCTAAGGAAACAAGAAAAAGATGTTGTTTCCTCCTTGAAAATGGAGATCCTGAGGTTTCAGAGGGCCCCAGGTTTTGGGGGACAGTCTGTGGTAAATAGTCCTTGGTGGATATATGGTGTCTTTTCTGTCTTAGAGCAAATCTCTGAGTCTGGTCCTGTTTGAGAAGGGAGTACAGGTGGCCCCATTCTTTGTGTAGGTCTCCTTCCTCTGTCTCTCTTGCCCCCTTCAGCCCACTCCCTACCACTATTCCATATCACACGGCCACTGTTCTGGGCTTACTCCACAGTGAGGATTAGAGCTAGGCTCTCTGACTCCTACACTGTGCTTCTCTGAACAGAGTGGCTGTTCTTCCTGAAGAACCAAGTGCCACTTCTTCTTTTTACCCCCAGCAAGCTTTCCATCACTAACCCTGGCTTGAAGGGGGAAACCCCAGGACTGTGCCTCTCTTACCTCTTTGCCAAGAGCCCTCATATCCTCCCAACTTTCCAATCTGGACCTTTGCCCAAGCCATTCTCTTGCCTGGTAGATTCCTCCTCTTAGCCTTCACATTTTACACTTCTTGAAGTTGGCTCAAAAATGTGCCTGTTTCTGAAACCTGCTCCAGGCCTGTACATCTTACCTGATCATTTGTTATCCAGTGTACACCGAGCATCACATCATCGCTTTGTACTACTCAGTTCAGTTCAGTCGCTCAGTCGTGTCCGACTCTCCGTGATCCCATGAATCACAGCATGCCAGGCCTTCCTGTCCATCACCAACTCCCGGAGTTCACTCAAACCCATGTCCACAGAGTCGGCGATGCCATCCAGCTATCTCATTCTCGGTCGTCCCCTTCTCCTCCCGCCCCCAACCTTTCCCAGCATCAGAATCTTTTCCAGTGAGTCAACTCGTCGCATGAGGTGGCCAAAGTATTGCGGTTTCAGCTTTAGCATCAGTCCTTCCAATGAACACCCAGGATTGATCTCCTTTAGAATGGACTGGTTGGATCTCCTTGCAGTCCAAGGGACTCTCAAGAGTCTTCTCCAGCACCACAGTTCAAAAGCATCAATTCTTCGGCGATCAGCTTTCTTCACAGTCCAACTCTCACATCCATACATGACCACGGGAAAAACCACTGTCACACCTCATTTCCTCTCATCATTAGAGAATGAACTATTCTATGTAATTTCATAGAGAACCAAGATTTAACCCTAACCACTTCACGCTGAAACTTTTCAAAGTTCATCTTTATTGATGGTAAACTTTCTGAAATACAGTTTAAACTTTCCATGCTTTATATATAGATCATTCTGAACATAATCATCTTTTTTTTTTTTTTTTGATGCCTCAGGATGCGTGGCAGTGTTCACTAATTGCAGTCATGATTAGAAAGACCTTCAGGGCCACTGCAGAGGCCAGGGTTTTCCTTTGCCCTTACTGAGGGTCCTTCCCAACACTTCAGAACCCTTCTAGGGCTGACTTGCATTCAGGGAGACCTGATTAGGTTAGGGAATGTAGCCCCAGGAGCAGTATGTGTCACCTCCTGTGGGCCCTGGAGCAGTCCTGTGGCTGAAATCCATATTTCTCTTGGATGATGAAGATGATGCTCTTAGTGGTGCATCTGGGGAAGGTGAGATATAAGTGACCTCAACCTTCTGAAGCCACTGAAGCCACAGTCCCAGCGTGCATCGGCAAGATAGGAAGAGAGACAATGGTTCTTCTAGAAGGAGAGCTCTCCTGTTATTCCTTTGATCTTTGCATCACTCCATCTTTATTTTGCTGACTTTTATTTAAAAGGCCCTAAGCATTTCAATCACATCCCCTTGTCAGTTTCAAACACATAAGTATCCAAGGACTGGCCCTTGCCTGTCACTTTATGCTGCTGTCAGCTCCATGCCATGGGCATGAGGGCTTTGATATTTATGTGATGGTGATAAAGAAGGCTTTCAACCAAAGCCTATAGCAGCATTCCAGACAGAGGCTCTTGGGAGTATTGTCTGAGAATCAGCCTCACTTTTAAGTATTTTCAAATTTGACATGTCTCTTATATTTTTTCTGCTTTGGGAGACAGCTTAGGGTCCTGGGTAGTTGATGCTGGCATTGTGCCATGGGAAATAATTTCCAAGATTTCACAGGTGATTATTTTTGACTGGATCTTTTTTGCATATATATGTATCATATCAAAATCATGTTTCTTCTGAGCTATGATGAGCAGTGTCATAAAGACCAAACTGAGAAAGGTGAAATCACTGACTGGGGCTACAGAGAGATTGTGCAGCATTTTTGTATGATTGAATATGTCACACTGGTTGGTCAAGCATTAGTGTCTTCAGGATCCCAGAACTAGGAAATGCATCCATCTCTAACATAAATACATTTATAATGAAAGTTATTTGTATTTCTAGATGTTACTCAATTGACAAAAATATATTAGATCCCCATGTTTTCCTTTAATATTTCTTTTATTTAGTATTTTTCAAAGTTTGAAAGTGATTCCTAATTGTTACAATAACAAGCGAAACCTTGCAAAGATATGTGTAAATAGAAATGCTAATTATCCCTCCATTCCCACTTCCTAATCCCTTCCTCCCAAGGCAATCACAGTAAGCTTGTATGTTTTTCTTCTTACGCAGACAAAAAGAAGCCAACATATGTAAACATAAGATTTGGTTTATTTTTTGGAATAATTTCTAAAGAATGCTCTGCATATAATTTTTTTTCACTTTGAATGATTTTCCCATTTTTTTTTTTTTGACTAAAGTTAATACGTGTTCACCATAGAACATTTGGAAACAAGAAAATAGTGGGGGAAAACATATCCCTAATATAGCTTAGAGATAGTTATAATAAACTATTAATATTTATTGGCAAATTTCCAGTCAGCACAGAAAAATGCAAAGAATGTTTTGCTTAGAGTCAAATCAATGTGAATTCCATCTTGACATCTATCATTCAGCAGCTATGTGAGCTTATTCAAGATTTCAAATTCTTTCACCTTTCCAAGCCTCAGTTTTCTTATCTATAACATGATATAAGAGCATTACTACATTACAGTGTAGTAATGTTTGTAAATGGGTCCAAAACGGGCAGCCATCATTATCAGTAGTAGTTTTTTCCAATAGATAG
This sequence comes from Moschus berezovskii, assembly GCF_049115385.1. Taxonomy (NCBI): domain Eukaryota; kingdom Metazoa; phylum Chordata; class Mammalia; order Artiodactyla; family Moschidae; genus Moschus; species Moschus berezovskii. Next base: position 90,382,583 of record NC_142460.1, read on the forward strand.
GTAGGTAGTTAGGACCAGAACCATACTTTGATTTATGCTGACTTCTTCATTTGATCTTACATCAGGAATACTTCCTCAGATCACTAAATAGTCTTCAAAGCATAATCATGAGGACTGCCTCATTTGGTTGTACCACAGTGTATTAAAAGTGCTAATCGCTCAGTCACGTCCAGCCAGACTCCTCTGTCCATGGAATTATTCAGGCAAGAATACTGGAGTGGGTGGCCATTCCCTTCTCCAGGTGATCTTCCCAACCCAGGGATTGAACCTGGGTCTCCTGAGTTGTAGGCAGATTCTTTACTGTCTGAGTCACCAGGAAAGCCCACAGTGTAGTAACCTCCCCCCAGTATTGAACATTCTGGTTATGTTTATTTTTTACTTTTATAAACCACAGTTAGTGTATTTAAACTACTAGGTAAACTGTTAAATTCATTATAGTCCTAAATTCTCCCAAGTTTTTCTGGTCATTAGTAATATTACCATTCATTCAAAACCTGTAGCTCTTTTGGGGCAAAAGACTAGATTTCTGTCACCTTAGAATTTCAGCCCAGGCTATGAGCCCTATGCTTAGAGAGTGGTTTTAACCTTAGATAGAGACTGCACTTATAGTCCGGAGAAGGCAATGGCAAGCCACTCCAGTACTCTTGCCTAGAAAATCCCATGGATGGAGGAGCCTGGTAGGCTGCAGTCCGTGGGGTCACTAAGGGTCGGACACGACTGAGCGACTTCACTTTCACTTTTCACTTTCACACATTGGAGAAGGAGATGGAAACCCACTCCAGTGTTCTTGCCTGGAGAATCCCAGGGACGGGGGAGCCTGGTGGGCTTCCTTCTATGGGGTCACACAGAGTCGGACACGACTGAGGTGACTTAGCAGCAGCAGCAGCAGCAGCACTTATAGTCACCTAGGAAGCTTTTATAGGCTTCCCTGGTAGCTCAAATGGTAAAGAATCTGCTTCAATGTGGGAGACCTAGGTTTGATCCCTGGGTCGGGAAGATCCCCTGGAGAAGGTAATGGCTACCCACTCCAGTATTCTTGCCTGGAGAATCCCAGGGACAGAGCCTGGTGGGCTACAGTCCATGGGGTTGAAAAGAGTCGGACATGACTGAGTGACTAACACACTTTTGTTGTTGTTGAGTTGCTCTGTCATGTCCAACTCTTTGGGACCCCATGGACTGCAGAGTGCTGCAGTGCTTCCCTGTCCTTTACTATCTCTTAGAGTTTGCTCAAACTCATGTCCATTGAGTCAGTGATGCCATCATCCTCTCTTGTCCCCTTCTCCTCATGCCCTTAATCTTTCTCAGCATCAGGGTCTTTTCTAATGAGTCGGCTCTTTCCATCAGGTGGCCAAAGTATTGGAGCTTCAGCTTTGGCATCAGTCCTTCCAATGAATATTTAGGGTTGGTTTCCTTCAGGACTGACTGGTTTGATCTCCTTGCAGTCCAAGAGACTCTCAAGAGTCTTTTCCAGCACCACAGTTCAGAAGCATCAATTCTTCAGCACTCAGCCTTCTTTATGGTCCAACTCTCACATCTGTACATGACTACTGGAAAGATCATAGCTTTGACTATACAGACCTTTGTTAGCAAAATGATGTGTCTGCTTTTTAATATGCTGTCTAGGTTTGTCACAGATTTCTTCCAAGGAGCAAGCATCTTTTATTTTCATGGCTGCAGTCACTGTCTGCAGATTTTGGAGTCCAAGAAAAAAGTCTGTTTCCATTTTTCCCCCATCTATTTGCCATGAAGTGATGGTACCAGATGCCATGATCTTTGGTTTTTGAATGTTGAGTTTTAAGCTAGCTTTTTCACTCTTCTCTTTCACCTTCATCAAGAGGCTCTTCAGTCAGTCAGTTCAGTCGCTTAGTCGTGTCTGACTCTTTGCAATCCCATGAATCACAGCACGCCAGGCCTCCCTGTCCATCACCAACTCCCAGAGTTCACTCAAACTCATGTCCATCGAGTCGGTGATGCCATCCAGCCATCTCATTCTCTGTCGTCCCCGTCTCCTCCCGCCCCCAATCCTTCCTAGCATCAGAGTCTTTTCCAGTGAGTCAACTCGTCGCATGAGGTGGCCAAAGTATTGGAGTTTCAGCTTTAGCATCAGTCCTTCCAATGAACACCCAGGATTGATCTCCTTTAGAATGGACTGGTTGGATCTCCTTGCAGTCCAAGGGACTCTCAAGAGTCTTCTCCAGCACCACAGTTCAAAAGCATCAGTTCTTTGGCTCTTCAGTTCCTCTTTATTTTCTGCCATTAGGGTGGTGTCATCTGCATGAGATTATTGATATTTCTCCTGGCAATGTTGATTCCAGCTTGTGATTCATCCAACTCAGCGTTTCGAATGACGTACTCTGCATAAAAGTTAAGTTTTTATAAACATATGCTGCCAGATACTCCCCTCCCCCACCTCCTCCTTAGCTCCCATTCTGATTTGAGTAATCTGAGGTAGGACCTGAGCACTGCTTTTCTCCCCCAGGCTCCTTGATCTACTGCCCAGTCCTGTCCTATGAGAACCACAGGATTAGATTTCTTAAGGCTTCTGTCATCTGAAGGACTATCAGAAAAGCAGTATAAGCTAAGGAGGTTGTATGGGCTCCCTCACTGGGGCTTCCCTGATGGTCTTATGATCTAAAAGAACTTCTCAACTGAAAGACATTTTTGCCCATCCCCCACCCCCACCCAGGGCACGTCTGTCAATGTCTGAGGACATTTTGGGTTGGCGTCTGGGGAAGGCGTTGCTTTTGGTATCCTGTGGGTAGAGGGCAGGGATGCAGCTAAACACCCTGCAATACAGAGAACAGCCCCTGTGTTAGCCCCCCTAGGGCTGCTGTAACAAAGGACCACAAACTGGGTGGCTTAAAACAACAGAAGTGTATTGTCTCACAGTTCTGGAGGCTCAAAGACTAAAATCAAGGTAATGGTAGGTTAGTTCCTTCTGTAAGGGAGAATCTGTTCCCAGCCTCTCTCTGGACTTCTGGTGTTTGCTGGCAATCTTTGGTATTCCTTTGTATCCCTCCAGTCTTGGCCTTCATGTCACACGGTGCCCTTTCTGTGTCTGTATGTTCCTAAACTCATCTTTTTATAAGGCCACAAGTCATAGTGGATTACAGCCCACCCAACTTCAGTCTGACCTCAACAAATTCTACCTGCACTGACACTATTTCTTCAAAAAAGGTCACATTCTCAGGTACTGGGCATTAAGGTTGCAACATACCTTTTTGGAGGAACAGAACTCAACCCATAACAGCCCAAAATGTTATCACTGCTGCTGTTAAGATACCCTGTTCCATAGAGTCTATGGATGAAACCCAGGGAGGTTAGCTATGATAAGAACAGGGCAGATAGGGGTCCAGGGTCCGCGAAATTGAAAATGAGCAGGAACACCATTCATAAAGAGGATCATAGGCAGTGGGCTCCCTTCAGATCTGAATATGGACCCTTAGGGCTATATGTGACCACAAGGGGGTGAAAGGGCTCAAGAAGCACTGTGCTCACTGGGGCAGAAGCAGAAGTGTGGACCAGCCCCTCTGCTTGTTCTCCCTTTCACCTGACCCCCATTTCCCTGGGTCAGGCACATCTTTTTCTGTCTGCCCTTTTCAGGATAGAATAGAAGAGAAAGTCCACAAACCCCAAGGTTTTCAGCAGTATTTTCAAACTGACTGTCTTTCTCCAAAGGCCTGCCTTCTACCTCTTCCCGCCCACTGCCTCCCACTGACAGCCAAACATAGAATATGGAAAACAGGAAAAACAGCAACAGTGCAAAGTTACTCTTTTAAGAGAGAACAGCATTTTGGGTACATCTCCCCGCCTCCCCAATCTCTTGAATTGCCAAACCCTGCAGCAGGTGGCCCTACTTATCTCTGTTCCACGGAGATCCTGTCTCACCAATCGCTATTTCTTTGGCTTGAAGAATTCCACGTGAGAATGAACTTCTATAGGGCCAGGCTACTGGGCAATCCACAGATTCGTATCTGAACACTTACGTCTGCCTTCTTCACTTCTAAAACATTTTTGTCCTCATTCTTCTTTTGTGGTTACATGTTCCCCTCCATTATTTTGCCGATTTGAGCTGAGTGGTGAGGAGGAAGGAGTGGAAGGGTAGCCAGGGTGGAGACTGTGTTATCAAATTCCCATAGTGCTGGGGTGGTGGGTTGCTTCCCAGCAGCAATATGGTTGCCAGCTGGCTGCATCTGGGACTTGCTTAGTGGGAAAAGGATTAAATGCTTCCCTCTGCGGTCTTCAGAGCTTTGTATCTGTCTGCATGGCACTCTCCTGGTTTTGATCTTCTAATTGCTCAGCTCCCTAGGGCTCTTCTTACTTTTCTTTTAGCCCCAGCCTGCAGCTCTAGGCCAACCTCTGGCTTCTAGGTCCCTTCCTGTATATACCGTCTTCTTGTGTTCAGTCTGAGCATCAGGCCTGGCCCAGTCTCTGCCTTCTACTGCTCTCTCTGCCCTGGAGGCATAGGTGGGAAGAGTCACGGAGAAAGTCCTTCTTTGCTTTGTGTCTCAGTCCCCTGGGGTAGCCACATTTTCTGGAATCTGATTGGTCCTTTCTTACAAGCTGGTCCTGATGTTTTCTGACAGATCATATTTTGTAACCAGTATTGGCAGCCTCTAGGATTGACCCTGGCTTTTGGTCCAGAAACAAAGCATTGCTTTTTATCATTATATTAAATAGGTGATATGCTAATAGTTAATTCTCGTTATCTCTTCTGCTGTTTTGCCTGAGAATACCTAGATACTCAGCTTCTGGCCTGCAACTGAAAGAAAATACATTGAGGTTAAAGAATAGCCTGTAAATGAAGAGGGTTACTGAGGATAAGAAGGAAAGAGAAAATCAGTAAAAGAGAACACCCTGGCAAAGAGCAACTGCTATTCTTTTCTCAGAATTACTCAGTCTAGGTGTTCTTAAACACATAAAAGTTAGACTATAGGAAATAAAACTTTACTTTAAAAATGTGGAGTTCTGAAAATACACCACTTATTGTTAATAGGAAGAGGTGTTGAAACATTTTAGATGTGCAGAGGAAAATCCTTTCCAGCAAGTAGAGATGTGTATGAGAATGGGACAGGGTGATGATTGTATATGTAAGTGTGATAAAGCCAGTGTTTAGGTTCCCAGAGATACTCTCAGCTTCCACACTATTTGTGTTGGGAAGTGTTGGCAAGTACAATAGTTATTTTTGGTATCAGTCCCAATTAGTAGACTTGTAGCAGATTTTTATAGACAGTCTCCAATTGAAGGAGCATCTGATTAGGAGTAGTCATTAGTTACTCCTTGTTTGGACACACAAATTGTCCTAATGGAGACAACTACTGTTTATTCCTTTATTCAGGATACGTAGGCAGATGTCCTTCCAGCAGACGTAATGTGGTGGGTTAACCCATCACTGGTACCCAGTGTTTTCCTCCTTTCCGTCCTATTGCTTCCCACCAAAGACCACTTTGCTATCATCAGAGTCCATCCCTTCTTCCCCTCCAGGAGCCAACAGATGATGGGGAAATATGTGCCTGATGCCCTGGAATGAAAAGCATTTTCCTGTATCACCCCAGTTATACATTTTGACTGTACTGATGTGCTGTATCAGTGAGCTTGCATACACAGTCATGTCTGCCTCTTTGAGATCCCATGGACTGTAAACCCCAAGTTCCTCTGTCAGTGGGATTTTTTTTCAGGCAAGAATACTGGAATGGGTTGTCATTTCCTCCTCTACCAGGTCTTCCCAACCCAGGGATCAAATCCAGGTCTCCTGTATCTTCTGTATGGACAGGTGGATTCTTTACCACTGAGCCACTTGAGAAGCCAGTACTATATTTTAAATATGCTATGTGGTCTTCCTTTGTGGTCCAGTGGTAAAGACTCTGTTCTTCCACTGCAGGGGACTCAGATTTAATCCCTGATCAAGTAACTAAAATCCCACATGCCATGTAGCATGGCCAAAAAAAAAAAATGCTATGTGCTCAACTGATTTTCTCTACTTTGTCCTGGGAATGTTAACTCCCATTTACACGGAATATACACTCCCAGTGCTAAATAAGAGTCTTACAAAGGAACTTTTGGATCACTACTTATCCTTAAACTTAGGACTAGCTACACTAGGATATGATAAGGTAAATGTCCATTTCCAAGCCTGGAAAAATAATCGTCAGGAGGGGAGAGTTCTGTCCTGGCCCTCTGGTTGTTACATCCGCCGGTCCACACTACCTCTTTTGAATTGTAAGAGGAACTTGGGCCTTTTCCATCCTCATCTGTCCTCATCCCCAGAGCGCAGGGCCCGAAGTGTTAACTTCATGTTATCAAGGAAGTCAGCTCTTAGTGTTTTCACTCACTGCCTCTTCCACACTCTGTCTTTTAAAAGCCTACCTCTCATCCTCTGCTTCAGCCTAAGGAGGCTGAAACCATAGCTATATTGCTAGGATACCAATGTTTTTAGAGACAAGTTATCCTGCAGTGCTCTGTTTCCTCCCTGAGGAAAGGCAAAAAGTCATGAGCCAAGGCTGCAGCAGGAGGAATGGAAGGCATAGGCATACCTCAGAGCTGTTGTGGGTTCACTTTCAGACCACTGCAATAAACTGAATACCAAAATAAAGTGAGCCATATGAATCTTGGTTTCCCAGTGCATATAAAGTTTTGTTTACACTATATAGTCTGTTAAGTGTGCCATAGCATTATGTCTAAAAAAACAATGTATATGCCTTTTTGCTGCTGCTGCTGCTAAGTCACTTCAGTCGTGTCCGACTCTGTGTGACCCCATAGACGGCAGCCCACCAGGCTCCCCCGTCCCTGGGATTCTCCAGGCAAGAACACTGGAGTGGGTTGCCATTTCCTTCTCCAATGTGTGAAAGTGAAAAGTGAAAGTGAAGGCGCTCAGTCGTGTCCGACCATTAGCGACCCCAGGGACTGCAGCCTACCAGGCTCCTCCATCCATGGGATTTTCCAGGCAAGAGTACTGGAGTGGGGTGCCATTGCCTTCTCAAAAAATGCTTTAATGCTAAAAATACTAACCATCATCTGAGCTTTCAGCAAGTTATAGTAGTAACATCAAAGATCACTGGTCAGAAATCAACAAAGATAATGGTAACGAAAGAATTTTAAATATTGTGAGAATTACCAAATGTGAGGGATTATGGTTCAGCTCCCAGAGTCCCTAGAATATTGTTGTTGTTCAGTCACTGAGGCCTGTCCTACTCTTTGAAACACCGTGGACTGCAGTATGCCAGGCTTCCTTGTCCTTCACTATCTCCCGGAGTTTGCTCAAATTCATATCCATTGAGTCGGTGATGCTCTCTAACCATCTCATCCTCTACCACCCACTTCTCCTCCTGCCTTCAATCTCTGCCTGCATCAGGACCTTTTTCAGTGAGTCAGCTCTTGGCATCAGGTGAACAGAGTACTGGAGCTTCAGCTTCAGCATCAGTCCTTCCAGTAAATATTCAGAGTTGATTTCTTTTAGGATTGACTGGTTTGATCTCCTTGCAGTCCCAGGGACTCCTCAAGAGTCTTCTCCAACACCACAGTTCAGAAGTATCAATTCTTCAGTGCTCACCCTTCTTTATGGTCCACTCTCACATCCATGACTACTGGACAAACCATAGCTTTGACTGTTTGGACCTTTGTTGGCAAAGTAATGTCTCTGCTTTTTAATACGCTGTCTAGATTTGTCAGAATCTAGACTTTTCTTCTAAGGAGCAGGTGCCTTTTAATTTCATGGTTGCAGTCACTTATCTGCAGTGATTTTGGAGCCCAAGAAAATAAAGTCTTGTTACTGTTTCCGTTTTTTCCCCATCTATTTCCCATGAAGTGATGGGACCAGAGGCCATGATCTTCGTTTTTGAACGCTGAGTTTTAAGCTAGCTTTTTCACTGTCCTCTTTCACCTTCATCAAGAGTCTCTTCAGATCCTCTTCGCTTTCTGCCATTAGGGTGGTGTCATCTGCATATCTAAAGTTATTGATATTTATCCTGGCAATCTTGGTTCCAACTTGTGCTTCATCCAGTCCTGCATTTCATATGATGTACTCTGTATGTAAGTTAAATAAACAGAGTGACAATATACAGCCTTGATGCACTCTTTTCCCAATTTTGAAACAGTATGTTGTTCCATGTTCAATTCTAACTGTTGCTTCTTAACCTGCATACAGGTTTCTCAGGAGACAGATTAGGTGGTCTGATATTCCCATCTCTTGAAGAATTTTCCAGTTTGTTGTGATCCACACAGTCAAAGGCTTTAGCATAGTCAATGAAGCAGATGTTTTTCTAGAATTCTCTTGCTTTTTCTGTGATCCAGCAGGTGTTGGCAATTTGATCTCTGGTTCCTCTGCCTTTTCTGAATCCAGCTTGAACATCTGGAAGTTCTCGGTTCATGTACTGTTGAAGCCTAGCTTGGAGAATTTTGAGCATGACCTTGCTAGTATGCAAAATGAGTGCAATTGTGTGGTAGTTTGGACATTCTTTGGCATCGCCCTTCTTTGGGATTGGAATGAAAACTGATCTTTCCCATTCCTGTAGCCACTGTTGAGTTTTCCAAATTTGCTGGCATGTTGAGTGCAGCACTTTAACAGCATCATCTTTTAGGATCTGAAAAAGCTCAACTGGAATTCCATCACCTCCATTAGCTTTGTAGTGATGCTTCCTAAGGCCCACTTGACTTCACATTCCAGTATATCTGGTTGTAGGTGAGTGACCACACCATTGTAGTTATCCAGGTCATTAAGATCTTTTTTGTATAGTGCTTCTTTGTATTCTTGCCACCTCTCTTAATATCTTCTGCTTCTGTTAGGCCCATACCATTTCTGTTCTTTATTGTGCCCATCTTTACATGAAATGTTCCCTTGGTAGCTCTAATTTTCCTGAAGAGATCTCTGGTCTTTACTATTCTGTTGTTTTCTTCTATTTCTTTGCATTTTTCACTTAAAAAGACTTTCTTATCTCTCCTTGCTGTTCTTTGGAACTCTGCGTTTAAATGAGTATATCTTTCTTTTTTTTTTCCTTTGCCTTTCACTTCTCTTCTTTTCTCAGCAATTTTGTAAGGCCTCCTCAGACAAGCATTTTGCCTTTTTGCATTTCTTTTTCTTGGGGATGGTCTTGATCACTACCTCCTGTACAATGTCACGAACCTCCATCCATAGTTCTTCAGGCTCTCTGTCTACCAGATCTAATTCCTTGAATCTGTCACTTCCACTGTATAAATGTAAGGTATTTGATTTAGGTCACACCCAAATGGCCTAATGGTTTTCCCTATGTTCTTCAATTTAAGTCTGAATTTTGCAACAAGGGGTTTTTGTTCTAAGCTACAGCTCCCGTTCTTGTTTTTGCTGACTGTATAGAGCTTTCCATCTTCAGCTACAAAGAATATAATCAATCTGATTTCAGTGTTGACCATCTTGGTGATGTCCCTAGAATATGCCTGGGGTCAGTTGCCATCTAGGCTCATCCCCTGTGTGAAGAACCTAAAAGACAATGTTTACTGGTAGCAATTGCCATGTCGAGAACAAGGTTAGGTCAGACTGATCCACGTTTGTTTCACCCCCTGCTCCAAGCTCCCAAAGAGCCCACAGTGACCACCATCATTGACTCGCAGATGTGAAAATGTCCTCCTGTGCAGAGCTGGTCATGTCTCCCTTTGCTCACATTCTCAGATTTAGTCTTTGTTCAAGTCAATTTCCTGTCCTGATCACAACATTCTAGGAGGAAACACCCTCAAAGATGACACTTTCTCCTCTTAGCCTCTCCTGTTTAATTTCTAAATATCACCCAAAGAAAAGTCCCTCTTTGCCAAGAGAAAAGCAAACGAAAAAACAACATATATGAAGCTGTTTGAGTCATTCACAGGGTCCCTTTAGGAATGGCCACCACCACACTGCCCAGCACCCACCCTTAGTTCTCATTAGGATTTTGACTAGATGTCCTTTAAAGAAGTCAGAACTTGAATCTGGAGGGCCAACCACATCTCCAATTGCACATCCCTTAACTCTCTGAATACACTCATAATCTGCTATCTTCCTCATATAACACCTAAGTGACAACTTGAAAGAAATAGGAGTTTGTTTCTTTTGGAAATTACACCACTGCCTTTATGAAGCTGTTTTAATTCTGGGACATTTAACAACTTTGATTTTGCCAAAGATCTCCCAACAATGATATGTTGAAGACATTGTTTTTGACTTAACTTTTTGTGTAATATCCGTTCCGTTCCGTCGCTCAGTCGTGTCCGACTCTTTGCGACCCCATGGACTGTAGCCTACCAGGCTTCTCCGTCCATGGGATTCTCCAGGCAAGAATACTGGAGTGGGTTACCATTTCCTTCTCCATTGTGTAATATCAGGAACCCATAATTCTTTCCCTTTCTCACATCCAGGGATACAGCTGTCCATATTAGCAAACTCAATCCAATTTTGTGAGGTAAATCAATGAATAAGTCCTTGATGCCACGACCACCCCTTGTTCTTTCTCTTTTATGAATGAAGGTCTGACTCAGTCAATTCATGTGGAGCTTGACAGTAACCCAGATAGGGTTAACCTGATTGGACACTGTGGAATCTTATCAGGAAGTGCCTTCTGGTTGGAAGGAGGGCAGATGTGGTTAGAAAAGTTCTATAAAAGCATCAGTCATCAAAGAAGAGATGCAGAGGCTTCTCACTCTGGAGTCACTGCTTGTGTTCTCCACCAAGTCTGAGCAGCCCACCAAACAGATCAGAGCTGGATTCCATTCAGAGAAGAGTCAGGATGAGTGTTCACAACCCGCCCAGGTTTGTGAACTTAGCAGCAGTGAGCCTGGTGAGAGACGAAGCCTCAGCCATCTCCTCTTTGGAGTATCTGCCTACTGAGCTCTACCCACCATTATTCATGGTCGCCTTCTCTGGCAGACAGAGTGAAACCCTGAAGGCCATGTTGCAAGCCTGGCCCTTTGCCTACCTGCCTCTGGGGGCCTGATGCAGCAGCCTCACAAAGGAAGCTTACAAGCAGTGCTGGATGGCCTTGATATCCTGCTGGCCCAGAAGGTTCACCTCAGGAGGTGCAAATTTCAGGTGCTGGACTTGAGGAATACTGGCTGGGACTTCTGGAGGATGTAGTCTGGAGACATGGACTATGTACCCTCAAGCTCACTGTTGGCACCAGTGGCTAAGGACATGTCAAGGACAAAGCATCCCTTGGCTCCCTTGGAGGTAGTCATAGAACTCTGTCTCAAGAAAAAGACCCTGGGTAAATTCCTCACTTACCTCTTCATGTGGGTGGAACAGAGAAAAGGCTCTATACACCGGCTGATCGCCGAAGAATCGATGCTTTTGAACTGTGGTGTTGGAGAAGACTCTTGAGAGTCCCTTATACTGCAAGGAGATCCAACCAGTCCATTCTAAAGGAGATCAATCCTGGATGTTCATTGGAGGGACTGATGCTAAAGCTGAAACCGCAATACTTTGGCCACCTCATGCGATGGGTTGACTCACTGGAAAAGACTCTGATGCTGGGAAAGGTTGGGGGCGGGAGGAGAAGGGGACGACGGAGAATGAGATGGCTGGATGGCATCACCGACTCTATGGACATGAGTTTGAGTGTACTCCGGGAGTTGGTGATGGACAGGGAGGCCTGGCATGCTGTGATTCATGGGGTCGCGGAGAGTCGGACACGACTGAGCGACTGAACTGAACTGAACTGACACCTATGTTGTAAGAAGATGTAGATTATTTCAGTGTCTAAAGAAGATATTAAGAGAGTTCTCAGTATGGTGAAGCTGGACTTGTGTATAGGAGGTGGATTTGAGTTTCACTCAGAAGCTCTCCACTCTGGCCAGCTGAGGATCAGCTGGGCAAGAGGCGCAATGTTCGGAAACTCTTTCTCTGCCCCATTCATGTGTCTGCTGTTGAGGAGCAGGACAATCAGGATCTTCTACAATTTGCTTCTCAGATCCTCAGGCTGAAGTACCTCCAGTATTTCCTAATGGAATCTCCATCTTTCTTGGAAGGCTCTCTGAGCCAGATACTCAGATGCCTGACGACTCTCCTTGGACAACCTCTCAATAACCAAATGCCTGTCTATAGAATCTGACTTGACCCATCTGTTCCAGTGCCTGAACATCTATCAGCTAAAAGGCCTGAATCTGAGTGGTGTTAATCTGTCCAGCTTTAGTCATGAGCTCCTCCAAGTTCTGCTGGAGAAAGTTGCAGGCTCTCTGGAAGAACTGGACTTAAACCTGTATGGGATCATGGACTCCCACCTCACGGCGATTCTGCCTGCCCTGAGCCACTGCCTCCAGCTCAGGGTCATCAACATGTGTGGAAATCTCATCTCCATGGCCATCCTGGAGAGTCTCCTGCGTCATACTGATAGGCTTCCTGATTTAAGTCTAGAGCTTTATCCTGTCCCTCGGGAGATTTACAGCACTCTGGGTATTCTTCCTCAGGAGAGACTTGCTAGCTACAGGCTGAACTTTGGGAGATTCTTACAGACTTAGGATGTCCCAGGAAGATTTGGTTAGTCCCAGCCCCTGTCCTCACTGTGGTGGTGACATGTGTGAGCACCTGAGTTCCAATACATAACGCTGTGATACCCTGCCTAGTTGTTGCTTCTATCAGAAGCTTTCTTCAGGACACTTGGAAACTGAAATCTAGGACATAGGTACATTATGAAGGGAAAAGACACCCCTGGTTTCTGTTATCAGCTCAGTGTGATTGAGAAAAGTAAATGTGATCCAGTAGGGGTGCAGGATTCCAGAAGGATATGTTGACTTGGGGAGTTGACAGTGCTGTCAGAGACGTGTTTATAGAGTCAAATATGAACCTAAATTCCTGGAGGATTCAGTTTAGAACTTTTAGAGATGTGTTTTTAAAGTCAAATATGAACCTAAATTTCTGGAGGAGTCATGTTTGAGTTGTTTCTGTATGCACAGTTGTAGAAATGATCAGATATAAAGAGACCTTCAATGTAAATGAATAAATGCCCTCCATGATATTAAAAAATGCTAGCCATCATCTGAGCCTTCAGTAAGTCCTAGTAGTAACATCAGAGATCAATGATCAAAAATCAACAAAGATAATGATAATGAAAGAATTTAAAATATTGCAAGTATTACCAAAATGTGACATAGAGACATGAAGTGAGCTGATGTTGTTGGAAAAACAATGCTGATAGACTTGCTTAACACAGGGTTGCCACAAACCTTCAGTTTGTAAAGCAAAAAGCAGTATCTGCAAAACACAATGAGGTGAAGATGAGATTTATGCCCATCGACATAAAGGCTGAATTATCTAGAACCTTTTACCTGGTGGACACAGGCATGGAGGGAGGGAAGAACAGAAAATGCAGCCATCCATATGGCCTAAATCTCTGACCCGGGGCTCCAGTTACCACAGGCCCTGACTAAAAGCCCCAGGGGCTGAGGAATTGATGTCCCCCTACTCATAACCTATTTTTGGAAGTGTCATCAAGGGATCAAACCCAAGGCAGAGGATAGGAGACTGAGGAGCCACAGAATGCCTAGGAACTGTACTCATAGTGAGTTGGATTCGGGCCCTGGGGTAGAAACTCTTGTTGGCTTGGTCAGAAGGTGAGCAGAAGCCAATTGTGATCCTTGCCCCAATTTGGGACAATGACAGGTATCAGTGAATTGCTCCATTAATACTTTAATTGATATTCTATAAGCACATTCTTATTTCATGATTCTGCCAGGAAGTAGGATAAACCAAATGAGATTAAACATTGAACTTAAATTCTAGCATATAAGGTCTTGTACCAAGTAGTTGATGGGGGGCCAAGGATTGAACATTAGGATTGGTGGGAATTAATGTATTCTTTAATTTATTAATTAATTCATTAAATTTTTATACAGCACTTACTTGGTACCAGGCACCAAGGGAAAGAAGTGAAAGACTTTATCTGCCCCTAAGTGGATGAGAAAGGCAAACACTGGCATTGGAATATGGCAGGAACCAAGAAGAGGTTTGGCACAGATCATTCTGAGAGCTCAGAGGGGCTCATATAGGCCAGCCTTAGGAGGGAAGTGGATCTCAGGATGGACTTCCTGGAGGAAGTGACACATGGGCTGGGTCTTACAGGGTGAATAAGAGTTGGTCATGGAAAAAAGTAGGGGAAGGACAGCCCAGGCAGAAGCACAGGGGAAGATCCAGTGCTATGAGTTTCCAGAAGTGTAAGCAATTTATTTCACAGGCTGTTTTAGAGGAGTTGAACCTGAAGGGAAAAAGTGTCAGATGAAGAAGGGTCTTGCATGGCACCCTGAGGTGTTTTACCCCAGAGGCATAGGAAGCCATTGGACAGTTTTACATGGAAGAGAGCTATGACTGGGTCTGAACTTTAGAGGCTTTTTCTAGTCATGATGGGGAGGAGGGCTGGGAAACAGGTAAAGAAGGGAGCCCCACTTTTAGTGCTGACCCTGTTGTCCTCCCACTGTCTCTCTTGTCCCTCTCACTGTGAAATCTATTATCTAGCCCTTCCCTGCCTTATAAATATGATTTCCTTCTATTCTCCAGTTTTAGTGAAGTTAGTTCAACTTACCCAGACATGGCATGCTCATTCAAGCTCTGAGTCTTGTTCATTCAGTAGACATTTAGTAAGTGCCTATTGTCTACCAGCCATGGTGTCTGGCAATAAGAACCCACAATGAGTGACACATGGGACCTATCTTTAAGGGGTACACAGACCACTAGGGAGGTACCCAGGGAAGCACATCTTTACTTGAGCATAAGAGCAACTGTGTTATGAGATTAACAGAGCACAAAGAGAGACAGACCATCCATGAGAAACTCCCCCACTTCTCTTCCCATCCTGAGGCTTCTGCCTTCACCTGCACAGAGGTGGTGTAATGTTTCTAGACACTATACACTAGTCATACTTCTCTTCTCCATAACTATTCAGTGCCCTCTCCCTACCTCAGACCAAAACACCTTAGCATGGCATGCAAGGCCCCTCTTTGGCTGATATGGTAATGTAATGATTTGGAGCTTGAGCTCTGAAGCTGGACAACAAAATTTTAATCCTGGTTCTACCACTTTTGAAACATGTCACCTTAGCCAGAAATACTTTTTACCTCAGTTTCTTCATCTGTAAAGTGGGGCCGATGACTGTATCAACTTCCTAGGGCCATTGTGAAGATTGAATGAGTATGCGCGTGAACCTTTAGAATGGTCCTTGGCATGTGAAAAATATTCAGTCATTATTGGCTGTTATTATTCTTTGTTTTTACTCATTTTCTTCTTAGCACCTATATCTTGTCAAGAAACATTAACTCCTAATTATTTTTGTGTTGCTTGTCCCATTTAATGTGTTGTCATATTTTTTTTTCCCTTAAGGATGATTTTATTCTCCTTTGAAGCAACATATATCATATATCTATCTGTACTTCTGAGACATCTATAGTGTTGAATATGTGTTAGGGTGACCAGCCATCCTGATTTGCTCAGGACTGACAGGTTTTTCAAGACTCAGGACTTTTAATGCTAAAACCAGAAAAATGCTGGGCAAACCAGGACAAGTTGTTCACCTTACATGCAGTAGGCACTTCTCTTTTGCTTCTTATTTACCTCTTATTGGTCCCAAACTTAACTGGAAAGCAAACTTGCTTTGGCTCTGGCATAAATTTTTATTTATTGGCGAGAAACCACAAAGACACAACTTTGGGGTTTGTTTGGGCTTTCTTGAGATTCTCTAAAGTTTAAAATGGAAGATTTGAAGAATTCTTGAAAAAACTCTCTCCCAACAGTTCAAGGTATATTTACTAGAAATTGTGGGCCACCCCCACAATTCAGGCTTCCTTAACCTGGCCCACAGCCCCAGAGGTCTCCTCCTGCCTGTCATTTTCCATCTCTCCCACTTTTCCATCATGACTCTTCATGCTTCCTTTGTTTGCTTTCCAGAATCAATATCCTCTTACTTAGCTCAGTGGCAAAGCCTCTTTCCTCTCACAAGTATCATGTTTTTCATGAATCCCCCGAGTAGGGCCAAAGGACTTTTCTTCCTTTTCATCCCCACCCAAGCCTCAGCTCCACCTCACCTGCTTTGGGACAGTGACTTGGGCAGTTGCTGGTCAGACAGCATTCCTTAAGGATCTGCTGAAGACTCTCTGGGCATCCCTTGAGGCCATGACAAGTGTTTGCTAAAAGCCTGCTCATTCTTCATTAAGAAGCTGGCTCAGCAGCATCTGGGAGGTTCCACACACTGTAATAGTGTGCTGGAGCTGCCGTGACAGAATGCCACACGCTGGGTGACTTAAACAACAGAACTGTATTGTCTCACAACTCCGGAGGCTAGAAATCCAAGAACAAAGTGTCAGCAGGATTGTTTTTTCTGAGGTATATGGGGAAGAATCTGTTTCATGCCTCTCTTACTTTCCAGTGGTTTGCTGGTTTGCACTCTTTGGCATTCCTTGGCTTGTAGACACATTGCTTGATCCCACACTCAGCTCCACGTAGTGTTCTCCCTGAGTGTGTGTCTGTCTCTTTATGTGGTGTTATTTTTGTAAAGACAGCAGTCATATTGAATTAGGAATCCTTCTACTCCATTATGGCTTGATCTTAATTAATTACCTCTGCCGTTACTCTGTCTCCAAATAAGGGCCCCATTCTGGGATCCTGGGGCTGAGGGCTTCAACATGCAAATTTAGAGGGGACACAATTCAACCTTTAACACCCAGGTCTTCAGGTGAGTCTAAAGAACTCTCTGGGGACCGGAGACCACTCAGATATAGGCAAAGTGAAGCACCACACACAATCATTGCTACAAAGTCCATTCCACTTCTCCACTCACTTTGCACTTGATCCGGACTGTTTCTGCTGCCAGTTTCATATCATCACCAGTTCACTATTCATCACTCTGTTGGGGCTTGTGTCATTATAAGGGTGTTGAGAAATATAATGTACATCTGAGCCACCAGCTCTAATTCTGGGTCTGTCTGGAACTCTCTTTTACAGGAAGCCTACCCAGGAAAAATTGTATCCATGGCATATATGTACTAACTGACATACATGTGTTGCAGAGGTAGTGACTCCATCCTGATGAACAATAATTACAAGTTGGTTGCTTTTCAAAATGCTCTGGAGAACACAGACAGGGGTTTGGAGGAGAGTGTGTGTGTGTGAATGAGTGTGTGCATGTGTGCGTGCATGCGGTAGCTTACGATAACAAAATCACCAGACACCTCCCCAACCTTCCCGCAAGCTTTAAGCTTTTGCTGGGCATACAGGGAATTGCCTGCATCTCCTCACTCTGGCTGTGGCTGCTTCCTTCTGTCAGTTCCCTGAGTTCTGACCCTTTCCCCTCCAAAGAGATAGCTCTGTTCCAAAAGATAAACACCAGTAGTTACAAGGGACTTGGGGGAAAAGTCATGCAAGTTTCCCAGTTATTATTTCTCTGGTGTTCTCATATAGAAACCAAGCTGATCTTTGTGGATGAGGTATTTCCAACCCTAGCAGTTACATCCTGAGAGGTGAGGGCAGTGATGGATCTCCCTAAGGGTAGGGGGTCCAGGCGAGGCTGAAGAATGGAGATTCTAGCGTGTCTGCTCACGTCTTTCCAGGACACCCCACCTGGGAGAAATCCCAGGGACAGAGGAGGCACCGAGCTAGTACCTGCTTGTGCTGAGCTGCCAGGCAGGCTGCTGGCTTGCTGGGAGGTGGTGGGTGATCTGGGCGCTCAGCTCCTCCGTGCCAGATTAGGGAGCTCTGGGCTCAGCGCCCACGCACTGCGCTCCAGCTCTGGGCAGCCCTGGTGGGCTGGGGGAAGACGTGAAGCTCCATTCGTGACTGCAAGTTGACTTTTCCTCACTGTCGTTGCTGGCAGAATACATACACCAATGCGGACAAGCTCCTAGAAGCGGCAGAGCAGCT
This sequence comes from Moschus berezovskii, assembly GCF_049115385.1. Classification (NCBI taxonomy): domain Eukaryota; kingdom Metazoa; phylum Chordata; class Mammalia; order Artiodactyla; family Moschidae; genus Moschus; species Moschus berezovskii. The sequence continues at coordinate 90,400,419 of NC_142460.1, forward strand.
GGCTCAGACAGGGGAATGTGACCCGGAGGAGATCTACAAGGCAGCTAGACACCTGGAGGTGCGCATTCAAGACTTCGTGCGCAGGGTGGAGCAGCGGAAGCTTCTGCTGGACATGTCTGTCTCCTTCCATACTCACACCAAAGAGGTATGGGCAGTTAGCAAGGAGGGGCATTGAGCTGGGCTGCTTTTTTCTGGCAACAGTCAGGTCGACTTCCTAGCTCCGCGAGATCTGCCTGGTGTCCTGGGTGGTCTGGAAGTTACTAGCCTCCTGAGGTTGATGATATTAACAACTTGCTCCTGATAACTTGCACTGAGGTCTCAACCAATATGGGACAAAATTTCCTTCTCATCTCTAGTGAGGAGAGGGCTGGGGAGGCAGATGGTTTGGGGAGTCTGTTAGAGCATTCAGTCTGCAACTGGAGAAATTTGGGATTTCCTAGTATAGAAATAGTCACCTTAAGAGGCAATAATAGAGGATCAGAGATTCCTTTCCCATGCAACACCCCGTTTCTCTTGGTTGATTTTTCCCGTCAGAAATCAGAGTCCTGAAGAACTTAAATCATCTTTGCTACCGGCAGGGAATATACAGAGTTTGCAAATCTATTCAATGTTTTTATTTTATTTTTTTTAAAGAGAGGATTAAATCATCTAAATGAAGTCTGCCACAGTGTGCTAATAAAGTGAGAGTGTCCTAACCTTTCTCATTGTGGAGCAAAAGCCAGTGAAGGGAGGGAAACGGGTGCCATCCATGCAGGAGGCTGGGCTTAAATCGGGCCCCTGAATCATTCACAGAATGGAGACAGGAGAGAGGAGGATGGATCATGTTACATTGTTGGCAGAATCAAAGCACCCATAGAGAGCAGGAGAGTTGCAGACCTGTGGTTGCTTTTTGGCTCAGACTAATGCGGGGCAGTCTAAGTGGCCAGTGAGGAGGCACATTTAACATCTTCTGTAATAACACCCTTGACAGATGAGCTCATTAGGTGTATACATGCTTGTATTCCCCCAGGAATTAATTTTAATGAAGTATTAATTAAAGTTGGATTGCTGCTCAGGAAGAAAAATTAACCTTACTTAATTAAGTTGATTTTTGATATTTGAAATGCCTTAAGAAGCCTGGTTGTTCCTCCTTCACAGGCTTTTCTGACACTTTGTGGGAATGAATGCAGATCATTGCATTGTCTATCAGAGTTAAACATGAAAAGATGTTTTCTAAACTGAGATTCCCCAGGCAGATGAAGGGCTGGGGAGCCCTGTGAAGCTGGCTCTGCTTCTTCTCCATGGGACCTACAACCACCCTCTGATGAGTGTCTGTAAAGCAAGGGGGGTAGGGGACAATTAGCTTTAATCCAAATTTTCCTGCCTGGTTATCTGCTGGCTCGATTCTTAATAAGGTCTCAGAAACCAAAGGCATGTGTGTTCTCTTTTAATTATGAGCCTGTGGGTGAGAGGAAGAAGCATCAGTGAACAGGAGCCACGTTCCTTGTAAGGACTGTGGGGCTGTAGGCTGCCAAAGGAGGTGTGGACCAGGTTAGTTTCCAGGGAAGTGCCGCTCCTGAAAAGGTAACTGAAGCTCCCAGGAAGCCTCTCTAGCTGCATCTCCAACCTTCTGAACATGGAACTAGGAGGGTGGGATTCTAGTCCAGATCCTGCTGCTATAAAATCCTGTGTGTTTGTGCTAATCATGGTGTCTCTGGCCTTAGCTTGCCTCATTTATAAAATTGCCCAGTTAGACTCAATGTCCCTAAGGCCCTTTATGGTTCTAATGTGAATTCAAGATTCTTTTTTTTTCTCTTCTTCTTTATTTGATGTCTATAATCATAAATAATAATAGTAATTAATCCTGATGTGATATATGTGATTTATCTAGCCTAAGATTTGGTCTGTTGCAAGCACTCAGTGTATATTAGGTAGTATCTTTTTCTAATTGAATATTTACTACTTGCTAGATATATATACCATCTCATGTAATCCTCATGAGAATCTTATGATACAAACTTTATTAAACATTTTCAAATGAAGAAGCTAAGTCCCAGAAAAGAACCTGTCTAAGGTTACAGAGCTGTTCAGTGCAGCAGGGTTTTGACCTGTCTTCCTAAATTCTGTGCTCGTGTTCCTACCTGCTGCCATGCATTCTATCCTCCTTTCTCCCTCTCTTATCTCCTCTGCTTGTTTTCCTTCTCCTTACTCATCTTTTTACCTTTTCAAACCCCAAGACAGAGGCAGGGTAGCTCTTAGATGAAAAAAGTAGAAGAATAGTCAGGGTTGCAGTTATTAACCACTGTTTTCCAAGATAGCTCTCAAACCTTGCTAAGTTTGGGCCTGTTTGAATCTGAGACTTGTTTTCCCACCATCGCTCAGTTTATACAACCACATTCATATGAAATAGTATCAAAGGAAGTGGAATGATACTGGGACAGGTGAAGAAAGGGAGAGGGAACTAAAATGGATTTCCCCTACTATGTGCCTAACTATTTCTCTGTCTAATCATTAGCAATGAGAATTGTCATTTTTAATTCTAATTTTATATATCAGAGAAATTAATAATTTGCCCAAAGTCTTGTAGTGAGGATGTGGTAAATGTAAGGATTGAACCCAGATCTTTCTGACTCCAAAGCCCCTGCTGTTTCTCATTGGCCTTTCATATAAAGGCCAGGAAACAGACTTGGAAGAGTTTTCTAAACCCAGGAATTTATTTGAGGCTGTTGACAAGTAGCATAGTCTCTTTCTTTGGGACCCCAAAATATGAGAGAAATTAGGAGCAGTCCTGCCTAGATGCAAAGGGATGTGTGATTATGAGGCTTTTTCAAGAGATCTACAACTCTCAGATATACACATTCTAACTTTTTCCAGGAGGGAAAGAAAAGTATCATTTTGAGTGGCTATCATGGTGGGGCTCCTCATGGGGGCCATCCTGTAGGACTTTTTATCTGCCTGTTTCCTCTCAGTTACCTTCCTATCCCCAAACTAGTCTGTCTGAGACCCATTTTATACAGACTAGAGAATACGACATGTGTATGTAAGTACACACTTATGCATATGTGTTATACACACACGTTAGGTGCAGCAAGATCTTAGATGCCAGATTTCCAGATCTAGATCTTCACTGGGCATGGCTGTGTGTCTTTGAGGTAATTACTAAGTCTCTATTATTTTGTGATAATTATGATGGTGACTATTACAAATTTGAGTCGTGCAATTCTAATACCCACTTTTTCCTAGCAGAAAACTCCCTCCCAAATTTATCCTTAGACCATCTCTAAAGTAGGTTGTAAAGAACTTGAGGACTCAACTCAGGCATCATTTTTCCTTGAAATTCTTCCCTGGGGCTTCCAGCTTCCCATCCAGACAGGATAGGAGCACTGTGTGTGTACCTCATCAACGATGCTGGGATCTCACTGAGATTATTGACTCTTCCTTGTTAAGTTGGGGGTGTTCATATGTAGAGTACACATGTGGGTTTAGATGTGTAGACATAGATTCTGATATTTCTACTGCTGTGTCTGATACTTAGTGATGCTGAATAAATATTAAACAGGCTTACGTGACAACGAGAAGCTAGTCACTTCTCCTAAAAAACGTAAAAAGGTGCGGGAAAGCCCATTCAATTGCATCATTCATCTACTCCAGTTCTTTGATTTGAACTCTGCGGACAGTGTAAACAAAGAAAGGCAGGTGGGGAATCTGAGTTGCCTGTGGGAGCTTTCCTCTACAGCCTGTATAGCAGGCAGAAATGGATTATTGGGTAGTCAGAAGTGAGGATCCTTGAACAGGCTAATGAAGGAACACCCGTGGTATGCTCTTTCACTATTCTGTTTAATGCCTCTAAAGACACACCACCTCTCAGACCTTGCTAAGTGTGGATCCTGTCTGATCCTGGTCAATTAACTCTTGACTCCATCCTCTTTACTCTGTAGGCAAAGTTCTGATTTTTTACTCAAGGCAAGCTTAGTAGCCAAGTTTACTAGTCCACAAGTCTGTGAGGGAATTTTGAGTTGCTATGGATGTTTTCTCTCTTACAGTAAATAGAGTGAATGGAAGAATAATTTTCTACTTAGCTGTACCAAAGATGTACTTTAATTAGGATCAGAGGGGAAACAGAAGGAAGATATAAAGAAGATGTCCCCCAGGCTCGTTTCTTCTGCAGATTCAAGAGTCTGCTTGATTCTGTTTGCTGGCTTTGTGAATTCTTGGTGACTAAAGGCGTCTGGAGGTTTAAAGGCTTCTAATTATTTAATTGCAGTGTTATTAATAACCTTTAATAATTAGAAACCATATAAATATTCCATGTTAAGTGATTCATTAAAGCATAATGAATCTATACAGTGAAATATTATACAGTTATAAATCACGTTGTCAAAGATCATTAATGGCATGAGAAAGAGCTTGTGGTATGATATATAAAAAGCTGTATATCCATCATGACCACAATTTTGATCACACACTTAGAATAAAGACTAGAAGGAAGTATACAAAGACGTTAAAAATGTTATGAATGATTTAATTTTCCTTTGAATATTTTGTTTTATAAATTTTCTTTGATATTTTCAATTGAAAGTGGGGAACAATCCCAATAAATGTTATTTTGTAAAAACAAAACTTTCCATCTCTACTTTGAGAGAAGAGCTACATAATAAAGAGAGGTGACAAACATGTGCTTGGAACTTTCTTATGCATCCAGAACCTCAGCTATTAATAGAAATTGTGCTGAACTTTCAAATATCTTCCTTTTGCCTGGGTACAAAAGGCCAGCTGGCTGTTTGCTGGTCTGGAAAGCTCAGGGAGAATGTAGAGAGAAGTATTTACTCAAGTCCTCATTTTCTTTGTCCAGAGGGGAAAAAAAAGGCGTTTAAAAAAAAAAAAGGCATTTGTGGCAACTGTCATCTGCTCCACAGAGATTGTCCAGGCAGAATTCTCTTTGCTGTGTTTCCATGGAAGTGCTGCAATTGCTGGGTTTTCAAAATAACTGTTTTTAGATATTTTTGTAGTCATAATATGAGAGTCAAATTAACTAAGGAATGTGTCCAAGATAATCAACCTCAGCTCTTTGTTAGATGTTTAATTAAATGCCATTTCCAGTTGTTTATAACCCTGTGAAATCATTCTTTCATGCTATTTCCTGCTCAAATAGGTACGTATATCACAAATGCCATAGATACACACATACACACATATTCCTTTATCTGCCCACTATAGAACCAAAACTAAATCAGTTTTCAAAAGGGATTATTGGCCTTAAGAACAAAACAACTTCTTCTATGTCAGTTGTTAGGCTGGTATGGTATTTATTTAAGAGATAAAAACTGGTAGTCAATGCCAAAGGAAAATGATGCCTTCAAAATGAGGGAGGGGTGATTCATCCCATGGAATTGGTGTTCCTTTTGCATCTCTAGGAGTCAGTCAGTTGTATCAGCACAATGGCTACCAGAATTGTGCAAATGGTACAGCCAATCAACAGGAGAAAGCAACAGAGTAAAATTACCTCTTTCCTTAACCTCTCATCCATAAGCCATTATTTCTACAAACCACCTAGTTTCTTCCTTCCTGTCCCTCCCTTCCTGCCCTTTTCAGTTGCCCTTTTCTCAGGCTGCCCCTCTATGTAAGCAGAATGGGGTCCATGCGCTGGCCCTTCCTGAACTCACTGGTTACAGTCTTAGAGCAAACTTTATGTAGCTCATTGGAAGGCTGCCTTAACTCCCCCTCTACCAAAGTTCAGAGAGTCTCAGATCAGTTCATTCTTTTGGATGTAGGTATTTTGGGCCATAATTACATGTGTTCTCTGAGAGAACACATAAAGAGACCTAAGTGTACGTATCATGTGCATGCATGTTCAGTTGTGTCTGACTCTTTGCAAACCCATGAATGGTAGCCCACCAGGCTCCCACCTGGGAAGCAGGGCTCAAATAATTATTGCTAAGCAGAACCCTGAAAGAATGGTCCTCACCCAGGTGTGTTTGATCAAGAACAGGGGGCCTGGAAATGGCTGGAACAGGAGATTTTTTTCTCGGCAGCAGGTAGGTTGATGGCAGAGGCACAGTGCTAATTAATATTTTAGACTGTAGATAACCAGGGGGTTAAGAGGATTATCCTAGGGGAAACGGAGGACAGCAGGAAGAAACAGGTGGTGGCTGCTCCTAAGCTGCCTCCAATTATCTTCAAAGTGTTGCTAAACTCTCTGGACTTTGGGTGTCTTGGTTTCAGAGTTGTGACTGCAGTTTTTTTCAATTTAGACAGGCTTTTTTATTACAACTCTCTTCTTTACCTCACCTTCTGGAGAACCCACCTGCACACACACACTCATGTACATGTACTTTAAGTATGAAGTGCTTGAAGTAGTTTTCCCATGATCGCAGAGCTAGGACAAGGGAAAGATCGAGAATTATCCCCAGTATATACCAATTCCCTTCAAGAACTTCTTTCCCTCTGGGTTTTGTTTTGGTTTTGTTTTTACAGAAGGAAGAATGAAGAAATGTTATCACTAAGCCTTTGTCTCTGGTGCTTCCCTATCTTTGAGTCAAATTTCATAGCAATTTTACTTGAGATTTTATCCTCCTGAAGGTAGACTGGCCCTTTCCTTTCCTTATCAGGCTGCTGACCACTGGGCTGAGTGGCATCTTCGCTGTACATCATTGATTTCTTAGGTGATTTTCCTTAATGATAGGTTTTAATCTACCTTAGACAAGATTTTTCTTTACAATAAAGTAGAATATATGACCTGATAGTGTGAAAAATCAACTTCAACTCATTAATCAGAGAATATACAGGAGTAGGACACATTTTTATTAAAATGACATATTGACACCTGAGGTCAGTGTGTTTTCTTCAGACATACCTAATCTTTCTCTAGTCTTTTTGTTGTTACACTGACATCTTGTCTTTGGCAAGTTTGATCTTTGACTGGTCCCTACAGTTTAGCTACATGGCCACCAGGTGGAGGGAGTGTCATGAGTCTTGGTGGATTTCCTCAGAAAGGAAATCCCTAGACTATACAGTGGAAGTGAGGAATAGATTTAAGGGACTAGATCTGATAGATAGAGTGCCTGATGAACTCTGGACGGAGGTTCGTGGCATTGTAAAGGAGACAGGGACCAAGACCATCCCCATGGAAAAGAAATGCAAAAAAGCAAAATGGCTGTCTGAGGAGGCCTTACAAATAGTTGTGAAAAGAAGAGAAGTGAAAAGCAAAGGAGAAAAGGAAAAATATAAGCATCTGAATGCAGAGTTCCAAAGAATAGCAAGGAGAGATAAGAAAGCCTTCCTCAGAGATCAGTGCAAAGAAATAGAGGAAAACAACAGAATAGGAAAAACAAGAGATCTCTTCAAGAAAATTAGAGATTCCAAGGGAACATTTCATGCAAAGATGGGCTCGATAAAGGACAGAAATGGTATGGACCTAACAGAAGCAGAAGATATTAAGAAGATGTGGCAAGAATACACAGAAGAACTGTACAAAAAAGATCTTCATGACCAAGATAGTCACAGTAACGTGATCACTGACCTAGAGCCAGACATCTTGGAATGTGAAGTCAAGTGGGCCTTAGAAAGCATCACTAGGAACAAAGCTAGTGGTGGTGATGGAATTCCAGTTGAGCTATTTCAAATCTTGAAAGATGATGCTGTGAAAGTGCTGCACTCAATATGCCAGCAAATTTGGAAAACTCAGCAGTGGCCACAGGACTGGAAAAGGTCAGTCTTGATTCCAATCCCAAAGAAAGGCAATGCCAAAGAATGCTCAAACTACCGCACAATTGCACTCATCTCACATGCTAGTAAAGTCATGCTCAAAATTCTCTAAGCCAGGTTTCAGCAGTATGTGAACCGTGAACTCCCAGATGTTCAAGCAGGTTTTAGAAAAGGCAGAGGAACCGGAGATCAAATTGTCAACATCTGCTGGATCATGGAGAAAGCAAGAGAGTTCCAGAAAAACATCTATTTCTGCTTCATTGACTCTGCCAAAGCCTTTGACTGTGTGGATCACAATAAACTGTGGAACATTCTGAAAGAGATGGGAATCCCAGACCACCTGACCTGCCTCTTGAGAAACCTGTATGCAGGTCAGGAAGCAACAGTCAGAACTTTACATGGAACAACAGACTGGTTCCAAATAGGGAAAGGGAGTGCGTCAAGGCTGTATATTGTCACCTTGCTTATTTAACTTATATGCAGAGTACATCATGAGGAACGCTGGGCTGGAAGAAGCACAAGCTGGAATCAGGATTGCTCGGAGAAATATCAATAACCTCAGATATGCAGATGACACTACCCTTCTGGCAGAAAGTGAAGAGGAACTCAAAAGCCTCTTGATGAAAGTAAAAGAGGAGAGCGAAAAGGTTGGCTTGAAGCTCAACATTCAGAAAACAAAGATCATAGCATCTGGTCCCATCACTTCATGGGAAATAGATGGAAAAACAGTGGAAACAGTGTCAGACTTTATTTTTTTGGGCTCCAAAATCACTGCAGATGGTGATTGCAGCCATGAAATTAAAAGACGCTTACTCCTTGGAAGGAAAGTTATGATCAACCTTGATAATATATTAAAAAGCAGAGACATTACTTTGCCAACCAAGGTCTGTCTAGTCAAGGCTATGGTTTTTCCCGTGGTCATGTATGGATGTGAGAGTTGGACTGTGAAGAAGGCTGATCGCCAAAGAATTGATGCTTTTGAACTGTGGTGTTGGAGAAGACTCTTGAGAGTCCTTTGTACCACAAGGAGATCCAACCAGTCCATTCTAAGGGAGATCGATCCTGGGTGTTCATTGGAAGGACTGATGCTAAAGCTGAAACTGCAATACTTTGGCCACCTCATGCGACGAGTTGACTCACTGGAAAAGACTCTGATGCTGGGAAGGGTTGGGGGCGGGAGGAGAAGGGGACGACCGAGAATGAGATGGTTGGATGGCATCACCGACTCTGTGGACATGAGTTGAGTGAACTCCGGGAGTTGGTGATGGACAGGGAGGCCTGGCGTGCTGTGATTCATGGGGTCGCGGAGAGTCGGACACGACCGAGCAACTGAACTGAACTGAACTGACACCAGAAGTGTTCAAGTTTTTTACTGAAGAGGAGAAAAAAAAGGAACTCCAAACTATAAAATGATTAAAATAGCTTAGGATGGTACTGAGAACAAAATTATCTTGAATAAAAAAAATTCCTTAGGATATCTATAAGCTTCTGAGTTCTCTCATTCTTGTAATAGGAATACCAGTCTCATCCTGAGCCATCTTCCATCCAGTGCCTTTTCTACCTGGACACACTAAGTTTGTTTTTCTTAAGTGACCTGTTTGCTATCCACAATTTTAATCTCTCTCTCTCTTCACGTAGTCTTGTCTTGTCTTGCTTTTTTAAAAAGGAAATTCCTGGACTTTTCAATCTCTAAGTTTTCCTTAGGTATCCCAGGACAAAGTTACAAAACACAGAAAAGAGGGGCCCAACTCATGTTAGCATATTGAAAGATCAAATCCAGGATCTATCTTTTACCAATTTAAAAATGGAGTACTTCAAACTTTTCCTCTGTCTTCTCATGGGAACTGGAGGTGACTTGCATAAAAATGTCTTTTAAATATAATAATATCTGCTGCTACTGCTGCTAAGTCACTTCAGTCGTGTCCGACTCTGTGTGACCCCATAGACGGAAGCCCACCAGGCTCCCCCGTCCCAGGGATTCTCCAGGCAAGAACACTGGAGTGGGTTGCCATTTCCTTCTCCAATGTGTGAAAGTGAAAAGTGAAAGTGAAGTCGCTCAGTCGTGTCCGACCCTTAGCGACCCCACAGACTGCAGGCTACCAGGCTCCTCCATCCATGGGATTTTCTAGGCAATAGTACTGGAGTGGCTTGCCATTGCCTTCTCAGCCTTCCCTTTCTACCTAGGGCTAAATCCTAGTTAAATTCACCACAGTCAACTCTTAACAGAAGTGACCAAAATTAGTGAAATTTCCATCCATTTTACAGCTTCAAATCGTTCACTACCTGGGTGAGCCATTTGAAAAGGACACATAACACTAATAATCCAAGTAACTCTGAAATTTCTATTTGTGTTGGAAGGCACATTGCTACTGCTGCTGCTAAGTCACTTCAGTCATGTCTGACTCTGTGCAACCCCATAGATGGCAGCCTACCAGGCTCCCCTGTCCCTGGGATTCTCCAGGCAAGAATACTGGAGTGGGTTGCCATTTCCTTCTCCAATGTGTGAAAGTGAAAAGTGAAAGTGAAGTCGCTCAGTCGTGTCCAACCCTTAGCGACCCCACGGACTGCAGCCTACCAGGCTCCTCCATCCATGGGATTTTCTAGGCAAGAGTACTGGAGTGGCTTGCCATTGCCTTCTCCGAGAAGGCACATTACGTGACAGAAAACCCTTAGAGCAAACTTATTCCTCTAATTTTCCTTTTTTGGTATCCTAATTTTAGAAGTCTGCATCTCCTAAGCCCGCAAAATCAGCAATTAACCACTGTTCAGAAAAAGAACAGTAAGAAGGGAAAAAGAATGATGATTCCCCATTTTAAGGGTCATTCCTAATTTTTGACTGACAAAAGTCAAAAGCTGACTGAATTTGATATTGAAACATACCTGGAGAGAGAATTTCCCCTGTTCCCTGACTGTGGCTGATCGATGAGCTGACTCAGATCAAACCAATCATAGTCTCTCTCCCAGAAAACCAGACCAAATAATATCTAGCACTTACTATATACCAGGCACTATTTCTAAGTGATATGCATATTATATGTATATATTTATATATAAAATTTATATAAATGTAGAGTGTCGATCCTCGGTGTTCATTGGAAGGACTGATGCTAAAGCTGAAACTCCAATACTTTGGCCACCTCATGCGACGAGTTGACTCACCGGAAAAGACTCTGATGCTGGGAAGGATTGGGGGTGGGAGGAGAAAGGGACGACAGAGAATGAGATGGCTGGATGGCATGACCGACTCAATGGACATGAGTTTGAGTGAACTCCGGGAGTTGGTGATAGACAGGGAGGCCTGGCGTGCTGTGATTCATGGGGTCGCAAAGAGTTGGACACAACTGAGCGATTGAACTGAAATGAACTGGAGTGTATGTATCTATGTATACATACACACATGTATCTCATTTATTTGTGTGTGTATACATAAAGACATAACACACACATATATATCAATTTATTAATAATCTTTACAACTCTGTTGGGATAACAACTATTATTATTCTCATTTTACTGACAAAGAAAATTGAGGTGTAAAGAGGGTACATTACTTACCCAAAGTTCTAGAGGTAATATGTGGTAGAACTGGGGGTTCTTTCTTTCTTACCTTTCTTTTTTTTTTCTCTCTCTCTCTCTCTCCCTCCCTCCCTTTCTTTCTTCCTTCTTTTATTATTTAATTTTTTAATTAATGTATTGTTGATTTAGAAGTTCTTAACTGCTATGCTATATTGCCTCTCTAAATAGCAAGTTTTCAGAGATTCCATTGTCTCATACCCAAGGACTTCAGCACAGTTGGAAAATGGTTTTGCTCCAGGAAAAACAGCAGCCAGAAAGTCTGAAGTAACTTTAAGTTATAGTGACCAATATCCTTAGCTTTCTGATTTCATACTGATTTGTAATAGATACATTCATACCTGTAGGAAAATGTACCTCAGCTTAAATAGTCTGGAAAGCTTGTGTCTTACAACAGAAAGCTTATTTGTAAAAAATAAATAAGTAAATTGAACTAAACCAGAGACAAGCTGATAAATGACAGAAACACTGAATAATAATTTGCAATAGGCTTATTAATAATGCTATTTAAAGCATTGATAATAAGTAAATAATTCATTTTTCATAAGCTTTGAAGTGAGCAGGTCAAATCTTTTTCTTTCCATTTTGTAGATTAGGAAACTGAAGCTCCGAGAAGTTCTCACCTGTCCAAAAAGAACACCCCCTTTTATTTGTTACCTCCAGGGCTTCTTAGCCTTATGAACTCAACCTCTTCTGTCACACTTAAGGCCTTTCCTCTCTTAAGGACAAGAATAACTTGTCAAAAGTCTGAAGATTATTTTTGTCTCTCTTTATTGTCTCTTTTCTAACCCCTTGTTACAAAGGCCACACCATGATTTACCGTACTGAGAACCAGCGATATGAAATAATATTCTTAAGATGGATATTTATCCATGTTTTTAACATGGAAAGCTTACAGAATGTTAGAACTGTAAGTTAACTATTTTATTTTATGCTCTCCTCAGCCTGTGTTACACATGAAGTCTGACGAGCAAAGGTGATATACTCAAAGACGCCACAGGTTAGGGGAAGAGCAGCAGTCACATTCTGCATCTTCTGCCGCCTTCTATCAATTTTATCTCTCTACTGGCTTTTCTCCTGGTAGAGTCATGAACTTATCTTTTCTGCTAACCAGGGGAAGATTCCTTGTTTCTAAGCAAACATCAGACACGTCTTTCTTTCCACCATTCATGAAAATGCTCAATGAGAGCACTTAGAAGTAAGTGGAGCACTGTGGAAGGCCACCTGTTTTCAGTATGCAGAAGAGCTATCAATAAATGAATTTTTAGTAATTCAGTTCAACTCCTCATCATTTCCAGTACTTATTTCATTCAAATCACTACACTTAGCTCTTTTAAAGTTGTCTGACCAGTAATATCATCCTGACTGCATTTCATCATCTTGAATATCATGAGGGAAATGTCTTATGTTGAAATTAAGATAAGCTATGTGTCAGACTTTATTTTTTTGGGCTCCAAAATCACTTCAGATGCTGATTGCAGCCATGAAATTAAAAGACGCTTGCTCCTTGGAAGGAAAGTTATGACCAGCCTAGATAGCATATTAAAAAGCAGAGACATTACTTTGCCAACCAAGGTCCGTCTAGTCAAGGCTATGGTTTTTCCCGTGGTCATGTATGGATGTGAGAGTTGGACTGTGAAGAAAGCTGAGAGCCGAAGAATTGATGCTTTTGAACTGTGGTGTTGGAGAAGACTCTTCAGAGTCCCTTGGACTGCAAGGAAATCCAACCAGTCCATTCTAAAAGAGATCAATCCTGGGTGTTCATTGGAAGGACTTATGCTAAAGCTGAAACTCCAGTACTTTGGCCACCTCATGCGACGAGTTGACTCACTGGAAAAGAGTCTGATGCTAGGAGGGATTGGGGGCAGGAGGAGACGGGGACGGCAGAGAATGAGATGGCTGGATGGCATCACCAATTCGATGGACATGAGTTTGAGTGAACTCCGGGAGTTGGTGATGGACAGGGAGGCCTGGCGTGCTGTGGTTCATGGGGTCGCAAAGAGTGGGACATGACTGAGCGACTGAACTGAACTGAACTGATGCCTCTTTAGCAGTCAGCTTTCTAAGCATCTGCCTACAATGCAGGAGACCCAGGTTCAATCCCTGGGTCGGGAAGATCCTCTGGAGAAGGAAATGGCAACCCACTCCAGTACTCTTGCCTGGAAAATCCCATGGATGCAGGAGCGTGGTAGGCGACAGTCCATGGAGTTGCAAAGAGTCAGACACAACTGAGCAACTTCCCTTGGTCTCTTCTAACCAATAAAGCAGTCCTGAGAAGAAAAAAATAGTTTAGCCTAGCATATATTTTCTTCATTAATCTTCCCTTGGTTCTTAGTGAACATCCCATTCTTTCTTGAATATATGTAAAATCATGATACATTTCTGGGAATCAGCCTCTAGCTATCTGCAAGAAGTGTGCAGAGTCCTTCTTTATGAAAGATGAAATAGAATTTGTCCATCATCAGTTTCTTGTTCTTCCCACTCTTAAAAATGAGTGAGCTTCCTGCTCTAAGACCAGTTTTCCAGAACCACTAGAAAGTAAGTTCAGTTCAGTCGCTCAGTCGTGTCCGACTCTCCACGACCCCATGAATCACAGCACGCCAGGCCTCCCTGTCCATCACCAACTCCCGGAGTTCACTCAAACTCATGTCCATAGAGTCGGTGATGCCATCCAGCCATCTCATTCTCTGTCGTCCCCTTCTCCTCCCGCCCCCAACCTTTCCCAGCATCAGAATCTTTTCCAGTGAGTCAACTCGTCGCATGAGGTGGCCAAAGTATTGCAGTTTCAGCTTTAGCATAAGTCCTTCCAATGAACACCCAGGACTGATCTCCTTTAGAATGGACTGGTTGGATCTCCTTGCAGTCCAAGGGACTCTCAAGAGTCTTCTCCAGCACCACAGTTCAAAAGCACCAATTCTTCGGCGATCAGCCTTCTTCACAGTCCAACTCTCACATCCATACATGACCACGGGAAAAACCATAGCCTTGACTAGATGGACCTTGGTTGGCAAAGTAATGTCTCTGCTTTTTAATATACTATCTAGGTTGGTCATAACTTTCCTTCCAAGGAGTAAGCGTCTTTTAATTTCATGGTTGCAATCAGCATCTGCAGAAAAGCAGAGGGTAATTCCTGTCCTGAGGGAATGCCTGTACTAATGGAGTAAACTTAGCAGAAATGGATAGTGAATATAAATACAGAGATGCAAACTGACCTGTAGGGTGCTGATTAGGACAGTCTGATATTGAACTGAGTAGTTGAGGGTAGGTTGGATGACCTGAGTTCCACACTCTTGCCCTTAACCCCAGCCCCCCACTCCCATGTGCCCTGAGTAGACTCTGCTGTCTCTATCCCCCACAGCTATGGACATGGATGGAAGACCTTCAGAAGGAGATGCTGGAGGATGTCTGTGCAGATTCTGTGGATGCGGTCCAGGAACTGATCAAGCAGTTCCAGCAGCAGCAGACCGCCACTCTGGATGCCACACTTAATGTCATCAAGGAGGGCGAAGACCTTATCCAGCAACTCAGGTCAGCGCCTCCCTCCCTGGGGGAGCCCAGCGAGGCCAGGTCAGCATGGGCGGTGCTTTCCATTGGGAAATGCCTTGGACTAGACACGAGATAAGTCATCATGTCCTGGTCTTGGCTCAGCTGCAGCCAGCTTTGTGGTCTTATGTGAGCTTCAGTTTCTCCATCTGTCAGATATAAAGATGCCTGTACCATACCCAACTTGAATTATAATGAAATAGTCAGTGGAAAAGCTCTAATGTTTGAAGGAATTATGTATCATTGAAGATGTTATTCAGTGATCAGTAAGTAATATAAATACAATAAAAGTTTAGCAATGTTCAGTAGAAAATAAACAGCGTCTTCGTCAAGAATGATGGCATATTTGATCATGTGAGGAGACAGCCATCATGAGACATAGTGTTATTTGGCATCTGGTCTTGAGCTACTCCAGTGCCTCAGTCAGTAATATGTGGCCCCAAAAGATTGCCTTTGGCCTCATGCGAACGTAGAGAGCGTGTGACGTGTCCTACTCTGCTCTCCGCTTACCCACATATGACCTTTCTACCATTCCTTGGTACCCAGAAAATAAAACTCCTTCTCTATTGCCCTAAACAAATATAGCTAAGAATGAATCTTAGAAAATCCTGTCTGACACCTTATATTCATTTCTAGTAATCCACCCCATTGCCTCCTTTCCATTTGCATCAATATCTAGTTTCCTGTCCCTGTCAAGGGCATCAGCTCCTCAGATAAAGTGTCATGAGGCCTTGAGCAAGCCCTCAGCAACCGGCCATGTGCCCAGGTGATATGTAAATAGGATTCGATGGCACTAATGATGTCTGCCTGCGGGGACTCGTTCCTATCCCCAAATCACTGAGTACTGGGACCTCTGCCAGCTCCAGATAGTTATAATCTCATCACAAGACCCAGGACAATTCTGAGGCCAGAGGGAATTACTTCAGTTGGAGAGGGCTTCCTCCCACCCGCCACCCTCAAACCAGTTGTCCAATTAAATAAACAATGAGAACTTACCTTAAGATAGCACTGGCATGTTTTTCTGTTGGATTGATCATTTCTATTCCAAACATTCACACGCCATGTTCTGAGTCCTCCTATTGCATACTAACAAGACAGCCTCTTTCCTTTCTTCCCCTGGTTCATCTTCATGAATGTATAATACATGACAGTTTTGTCTGCTTAGGAAACTCCACTGCTATTTGCTTCTGAGGAAAATTCCAAATAATGAGCAGTCACTTAACCTCTCTGGGCCTCAGCTGTTTCATCTGTGTGATTTAAGGAGTTCACTCTAGGAGCCTATCAACTCTAGAATTATGTAATGGCTTTTGTGTTTTCTTTCCAAACGCTTTCCACAAGCTTGGCTGGCCTCTCTGTGGGACTGAGTCTGTGGCAGATGCCCTGCCCACCTTGCGCCATGTCTGAGGGCTGAAGGCTACTCAGTGTTGGTGGAGAAAATGATATGGCTGATGCATGTCCTACAAGTTTAAGTTCTGTGGATTTCGGAAAGGACCACAGGCATGTGACAAGAACCACTGGTGACTGTTCCTTCCTCCACTAGTCTGACACTCATCTAGGCTCCCTTCCTTGATATCAAAACCAGTCAAAGAAAAAAGTAAACAATCCCTAGTAAACACTGGCAAGATGCCTCACACACACCAGTACACACATCTTCCCTAGGCCTCATGACTCTTCACACTGAAGCACCTAAGATGCTTTTACATTATCTCTTTGATTCTAGTTTATATAACAGTGACAGAGGTGCTATACAAAAGGGCCAGAAATCATCCTTTTCCTTCTGGAAGCTAAGTGATAGAGAAAGACTGAAGGGAGCCATCAGAAATAGTAGTCACATCCTCTCAATAGTACTGTTCTCAGCAAATGCACAATGTATAGTGTTCAGTACTCCTCTTGAGTTCTTTTCATGGTTGGAGGAAGCTGTGCATGGTGGGCCTTCATGCCCAAATAGGCCATGGTGAGAAGAGAGGGACTGTAAGTTCTCTAGATGACAGAAGGGGAGTCTCTTGGCCTTGTGCTCCCTCCAGTAACAGTGTGAGCTCAGATACCATTGCTTCTGAGTCAGACACAGGCCAGAAGGACCTGGTCTTCAGAAAAGCTGCTGATGAGAGCATTCAAAACTTAAGGACTTTCCCCTCTGACTTCTTAGATTGTATCAGAAACCAAGATGTCATGAGATAATGAATGTGCCTGTTTCTTTCAAGTCTAGGGGCTCTAGCTTACTCACGGAAGGCCCTATAGAATCTAAACTTAAGAATTCCAGTTTTTCTATTGTAACAGTCTCTTTGGAGGTGTTACCACCTCGCTTGTCTCAGCAGATCGATGTTTATCTCGATCAATGTTTCTCTCTTTATTCCCTCTGTGATGTGTCATCTCCCCTTACTGCCTTTGTACAGACCTTCTCTGCTCAGAAAGCCCACCCTTCCCATCTGCTTGGTTCATCCTTTTCTTCTAACATTCAAATCAGGGCTTATTATCTTTGAAGGCTTTGTTGGTACTCCTAGCTTCTTGTGCCCTAGATTCTACTTTCCCCAACTGGACCTGTGCCTAGTCAGAACCTGACACATCTTTCAGAATTAACAGTCATTCATACAGCACATTCCTGGTCACAGAGTACAGTCATACATGCCATCTTATTTAACAGCAAACCATGCATCTTCTCACTGGAAAAGAGTCTGATGCTGGGCGGGATTGGGGGTGGGAGGAGACGGGGACGACAGAGAATGGGATGGCTGGATGGCATCACCGACTCGATGGACATGAGTTTGAGTGAACTCCGGGAGCTGGTGATGGACAGGGAGGCCTGGCGTGCTGTGATTCATGGGGTCGCGGAGAGTCGGACACGACTGAGCGACTGAACTGAACCGAATGCCATGAGCAGGGCGGAGATTAATAAATCCACTTTACAGGAGGCAACTGAGCCTAAGGGAGGAGATTTCCCAAGGTCACCAGCCCATGTATGTCAGAGCAGGGATTTGAGCCAGGCTTCAAGCTTTCCTAAGTACAGCTTGAAGCCTATTAATTAACACCAGCCATAACTATGGCATAGAATTATAAAGGGGATGAATAGTTTTTGCAGCCATAATCTCATTTTACTTTAACTGTGATCCTGTGAGTTAAAACTAGGAAGGAGTTTTTTCCATATACTTTTAATTTGTCTACCTTTATGTATCGTGATATGTGTATTTGTGTGTGTATATTGAAATATGTGTATATTAGACTACATATATGTTTGGAACCATCCCATTTCATTGATATTTATAGAGCCCCTTTGCATGTGCTGTTTCATTTGATTCCTGTCACAGTTCTGTCTGAGGAATAGGACAGCAGGTAATCTCAGAGCTACAGTGCTGTGAACCCCAAAGAGGGTACATGTATCTTTGGTTCACCAGACTCTGCCAGGCTCACAATAGAAGTCTGATAAACATCTATTGCTTGAGTGACTCTATTGATTCCCATCCCCCTTGCTGAGACAAGGAAGGCTCCCTCTCCACCGTCACTTTTAATATGGCAAGCCCCCTCCTTTCTGTCTCCCACTGTGCCACAGGGACTCTGCTGTGTCCAACAACAAGACGCCCCATAGTAGCTCCATCAGCCACATAGAGTCGGTGCTGCAGCAGCTGGATGACGCCCAGGTGCAAATGGAGGAGCTGTTCCACGAACGCAAGATCAAGCTGGACATCTTCCTGCAGCTGCGCATCTTTGAGCAGTACACCATTGAGGTAGATGTGGGGAGGAAGTATGGGCAGGTGGAGGGCAGGCTGCTTCCTGGCCAAGGACACTGCCCCAGAGCTAGACTAAGGGGACTGGACAGAATTATGTATCACAATACATTTTTAGAGATCAGCAAATTCATGTTCACCATGTTGAATTCCTTCTAGTCCCTTTCACCCCACTGCCAAGCAGAGGCCCTATCCTCAGTCTCTGGGATTAATCCACTGGGAAAGGTTTGTTGGTTTGCACTGGACTCTTACTTGGCACTTAGGTTCCTGGAAGACCATGGAGTTGGTTATTTGATGACTGAAGTAGACTTGCTAAATTCTATAGCTTCTTGAGTAGGAAGGTATTAAGATTAGATGGTCTCCTCAGCTGGTGACTGAAGATTAGGGGTTGGATGGACTCACACAGCAGCCAGGAAGTCAGGAGTCAGAGAAAGGAAGACCCAGATCCTTCGTTTGCTTTCTGCTTATTAAGAAACTAAGCGTGTGCAAAGGTCAATTGCTGGTTCATCTCATCAATGCCTCAGCTCATCCTGGAAAGGTCAGAATCTGGTGTTCTGATATATTTATGTCCTCTTTGTGATGCCTACTAATAATGTCTGCCCCACATAATACCAACCTTTTATTATTTTCTGCTTTAAGTCAGTGACTAAAGCCAGGTCAGTAGGGTTTCTGAGGTGTGAAAAACATTCAACACCTATGGTGCATTCTCCTTTTAAGGGATGGCAAATGGTTAAAAACTATGTCTTTTCTTTGCTCCTGGATGGTGTATTGTGAAGGAAAACCAATTCTCTGTCTAGCATTCATTAAAACTTTACTTTGCATTCCCACCATCTCCTCCAAGTTGAGGCTTCTGGGGGTCTGGGATTGATCTTCCCAACAATATCTATGGAAACTTCTGTGGAACTTGTTTGGAAAGGAAAATTATTATTTTTTCGAGCTTAAGTGTTAGAGTGTTAACCGTGCAATTGTGTCCGACTCTTTGCGACCCCATGGACTGTAGCTCACCAGGCTCCTCTGTCCGAGGAATTCTCCCTCCTCTAGGAAGTCTTCCCAACACAGAGATTGAACTTGTGTCTCCTGCATTCAGGCAGATTCTTTACCATCTGAGCCATTAGGGAAACCCTTCAAATGTTGAATGCTCCAATATTCCAGTCTCTATGTCGTTCTCAACCCCTTATAGGCCAGAAAGCTGCTTTGGCAACAGATACCCTCTTCTTCAATCCCCAGAGCAATCCTTCCTATCTCTGACTCTCTTTTGACCTTTCTCTTCTTCACCTCTATCCTAACTTCCTAGAAGCCACTGCAAGTTTTTACTTAAAGATGTCATGTTCTAAAAGGTGCTCTCTGGACAATTTCTGAAATAAAGGAAGAGGTGAGTCTTTAAATCTAGATCTTGATTATCCTTCCAACTCATTCCATAACTTCAAGTGAATTTATTCATACTTTTTATTTATAATCTATTTTGAATTGGTACTCATCGTGATTTCAGGTTGCAAATGGTATTTAAACATATATTGAAAGAACAATGAAAATGCCAATGGAAAATTAGAGATATTGGTGTGTGGGAAGGAATGAACGTGGGGTAACAAAGGTAATAAAAGAAAGAGTGATAATTGAGAGTGAGAAATAAACAGAGGTGATGTTTGGTTGCAGTAGTGTTGGCCACAGACACTCCCACCATCCTTCCTCGACTCCATTTCACCCACTGAGAGTGAATACATCCATGAGGGAATTACGTTAGCAGGTGTGGGAATTTGGCTGTTGTGTTCTTTATTTACTTTCGTATCATTCCAAGTCCACATCAAAAAATGCTTAAGGGGAAGGAAATAACCTAAGAGTTTGGGTGTTTAAGCTTTATTTGGTGAGATGGCTGTGGTTTTGAGGTCTGGGTTGCTGGTTTAGTTCCACAATGGGTCAATTAGCTTCACTTTGCCACTTGGACTGTAACCCATTGACATCAGCCAAGTGCACCATTAGGATGTGTTTGCCTGCAGTGAGTCTGGGACAATCCATTTCCAATCCAAAGCCTACAGAAAAAAAAATATGCTTTAAAAAAAATAATAACGTTGACTAGAGATCAAATAGCTTAGAATTTGATCCTATTTAAATGTTGCAGTAGAAGAGCTTGATATTTAAATTGTAGGATTTGCATTTCTCAGCCTTTGTGTTGTATAGAAGTTTCCCCTCCCACCCTGACAACTTGGACAGCTTGGTATGCAGCGAAGCTGAAGTAAGGAAGTAGTAAAGGGTCTAATAAAATGAGGGAGATGGAAATAGTGAACAGGTCAAATGAGGGGAGTAAGAATTTGGTTCTACACCCAGGTTTTAGCAGAGGTCTGGTTCCCCATTCCAGGTGTGGCCCAGAACTTGGGGAAATGTTGCTTTTCATTTTAGATAGGAATGAAAATCCTGCCAAACCTATGGAAAATTTCTGCTTTAAGTCAGATTGTCAGAGTTATATTTGCGGGTGATGAGATTATTTCAAATGCCAACTAGTGTTTCACTGTGGGGGTAAAAGGCAAGCTTCTAGAGAAGATTCAGAGTGTGAAACTGAGGGTGGTTTCTGTAATGAGAGATGTGTGAAGCTGATATAAGCCAGGGCAGAGGCTGTCACTGCAGGACCTGTAGCTATGGTTTCCTTCCCTAAAGGAAGGCATTTGATAGACATACTCAGAATTCCTAGGGATTACTGAAGACCAGTGCAGGCCTGCCCATGACATCTGGGGAGTCTAAGTTAAGACTCCTTAACCATGTCACTGATGGCTAACATGGGCTAATTAATTTTAAAATTAAGATAACACATGAGTTGCTGCACTAGTTTCCTTTTAGCCGGCTAAGAGTGACACTTACCCCAAATGTATTAGGCAAAAGTTAAAAAACCAAGACTGCATTCCTGACCTGCTTTCTTCATATCCCTGGAGACCAGAGGCAATGACGCACAGATATTCTATAAAGTTTTTTCCCTGTAAGTTCAGCCTCCTTCTGTGAAAGATACAAGAAACAGTTGTAATAGAAAAGACACTTCACCAAATGCAAATAATCTTTATCTTGTGATGGTCAGAACATGGAAAATTTCTTCTTCTTTTTGATGCTTCCATGCATTTCACCTTTTATACAATTAATTAGAATGATCGGAGAAGGCAATGGCAACCCACCCCAGTACTCTTGCCTGGAAAATCCCATGGGCGGAGGAGCCTGGTAGGCTGCAGTCCACGGGGTCGCTAAGAGTCGGACACGACTGAGCGACTTCACTTTCACTTTTCCTTTCATGCATTGGAGAAGGAAATGGCAACCCACTCCATTGTTCTTGCCTGGAGAATCCCAGGGACAGGGGAGCCTGGTGGGCTGCCATCTATGGGATCGCACAGAGTCAGACATGACTGAAGCGACTTAGCAGCAGCAGCAGAATGATCAGAAAGAAATAAAATATTTTTAGAAACAGGAACAGGTCAGTGGTCTCCAAACTCCTTTGATTATACACACTCAATAAACTATTGTTGAACTTTCAGCTCTCTACATATGCATCTATATTAGCTTATAAATTATGTACATATTCTACTGTCACTAATAATCTCAAAATTCACTGTGCCCTTAGGGTGAATGAAGCTTGACTTTTTCATTAGAAGCTGCAGTTCTGTATTTCAAATAGTATTCTTGATAATTTTCAATTATTTTTTGGTTCTGGCTTCTTGACAGATCTGATTAGATTGTCATTGTTTCTTTACCCCGTCATGTGGCAGCCAAAGAGTTCAGAGTTCTCTTGAGCTTTCATGGTCAGTATTATCTTCAAACTGTAGTTTCTTTGAGGAACTTTGTTAAGCCACATGTCTTTTGTGACAGGTAGTTTAGTTAAAACTAGATAATAGATAAGTCCCTTTAACTGGGCACATGAAAAGAGCAATAATTTGAAATATGCTAAAAGCAGCTGAAGAGATGAGCCAGAAAGTCCGTCTGTATAGAGGTACTTCCTGTGTCCCCTGAGGAGCCCTGCCACCATACCATCTGCCATGTGGTACAAGTGAGAGTCTGGGATCAGTATACTATGAAAGTCCAGGGAAATGTTGTATCTTTTTTTCTTAGTAGTTTGATCACATATTTGTGCGTATAATATATATGTACATACATATGCTTATTTATATACTTAGAATTTTTCTATTTGTTATCAATTGGCAATTTTGGGGTCCCCCTGGGATGAGCATACTCATACTGGAGAGTACTAGGAATGACACCAAGAAAGATAACCTATATAAGGGACTTTATGAAAAATGGGCCACAGTTATAATCTTTCTTTTAAATTTCTGACTCTGTAATTATAATCAGAGTTTTTCAATGTACCTGAAAATTAATCTGCACAATTAATCAGAGTAAGGAGTGGAATAGCAGCTCTAAATTCATGGGGTTCATATTGGGATAGGCTGGGGCCCGGCTGAGGCTAGAGAAAAATGGCCTTCAAGAAGGAAAATTCTTCCTAGAGGAGAGAAAGCTGATTGTTATACACTGGTAGTATCAACTCTGTGATTGGTTGTATGCAGAGGCCTTTTATGTTTTATACTTGAGTGAGATTGTTCAGTCAACCTTTTACATAACAGAAATTCACCTTGATAAACATTTAGTGAGCACCTACTATGCCTCATTATTTGGGCACTGAGGATGAAACTGTCCCTGCTATCAGGGGGCTAGTTGGGAAGAACCACAGAAACAGAACCATCCCATAGTGATATGACACAGACAGGCTTACAGATTGATGAGAACACTGAGGCAAGAAGGCTTAGCTTTCCAGGCTGCCTGTGGAAGGTTTCCCAGTAAGATGACACTGGAGGACAGGTAAAAATGATGCCTAGGGTTTGGCATCTCTGCAGAATGCCATCCAGCCTCTACCAGAATATCTCCAGAGCCCAGAAGCAGAGTTCAGGAGAGGAGGGAACTCAGGATCTCATTATTGTGTTGAACCAGGATCTCCTTCTGCCCTTTTCTCCTGCTTCTGCTCTCTGGAGAAACAGAACCAATCTGCTCCCTCTTTTTGGAAACTTTAAAAATATTTGAAAATGTTCGTCATAGGCCTCTTTTCCTTTATCCAGAAAGTGTTGAGATCGTGAAAGTTATTTCTGCGGTCTCCTCTGACTCTAAAATTTCGATAACTACTTCTCTTCACTGTTAGCCCTTTTCTGTGGGATATAGCCCCAATGTTCTCCCCACTTCCTGGGTCCACATTGTTACCTCATTGCCCCCTGGTGGCTGGACTCCAGTTATCCATGGTGGCTTATACCCCCAGCCCCACCAACCCTGGGGGAGCTGTGTGTCCAAGAGGCTGGTGTTCTATACGCTCTGCTCAAGAGACGTTTCTGTGACTTCATCACCTGTCCTGTTGACGCTTCTGTTCCCTTAAAAGCCCCTGGCTGTTTTTTCTGGGTACATGTTTCCAATACACTGACTTTTTAAAAAAATTTAAATGAAAGCGTTTTATGTATTTTTCCTCTCAAATTTTATTCTCTTTTTTCTAGTTCAGTTCTTCAGCCTATCAAAATATATTTAATTTATTATTGCTATCAGTGTTTAAACAATTTGAAATATTGACCAGGTCAGGCAGGGCTCTGTGGTGCTTCATTGGATGTTTTCCTTCCGTGACACAGAGCCATCAGCCTGCACAGTCATTCCTTAAAGGGCCACATCATCTTCTAGTCCAATTGCATAGCCCTTTCCTCCGTAGATAGTGTTAGACTCTGCAAAGCCTTGCTGTTCTCCTGGTTGTAATGTGCCTCAAACCCACCAACATAGTAACTATATCAAGAAAAAAAATAAGATTTTTTGGGGATCAATCTTTGTAGGTTCCCTTGGGATCCCTATAGCCTTTTCTAAATGTACTCCAGATCTTTTGCAAAGGAAGTACAGAATAAATGCAATAAAGTAAACCAAAATTCTCGCAAAATATTTATTTGATAGTTTCTTCTAGACTTTTGTCAAATTAATTTCAGAATCATTGGCAGTTTCCCCTCACATCTTCCATTAAAAAAAAAAAGGATTATTTACATAGCTTTAGTATTCTAGAATGTCACCTGTTTTGTTAAATTATCAAAGATCCCTAATGGAAGCTTTCTGCTCATTCTGTAATGGGGTGGGTAAGGGGCTGTGGACCTGAAGTCAGGTGACATTATGAAGGTTCAAATGCTGCCCACTCCTCCTTTCTGGTAAAGATGCAGGGAACTCAGTAGAAGGAAATAATGTAAACTCCAGCAGAGGGTGTTTAGCCTTTGTGGGAGAAAACTCGTCCTGACACTCAAGCATTGATAAGTTCTAGAATGGGTGAACAATATACATCATGGGAGCTCTTCAACAGAGGGGAGATTTTTCTTTTTAAAACAATAGATTTCTGTGAGGCTCAAACTGATTAAGAGGCAAAGATATGGGCAAAATAAAGACTCAAGATCCCCTCGGTATCAGTCATGATTTTAAAAGATCTCAATTTTAATCATGATTATGAGGAGAAAAAAGAACATGAACTTGGTCATAAAAATTGTGTTCCATTATCTAAATTATCCAGTTGGAATAGAAATTAGGTAACCAACCATTGGAACTCATCAGTTAGAGTGTTATGATATGTTCTTACATTTTTTTCATAAAAATAAAAATATAGCTGCATGGATTTCTTTATTACTAAGTCCTGCTTTTCCATACTGCTGCTTTCGGCATCCTCAAAGGTTTCCTTATAGCTACATACTTAAATATTTTAACTCTGGACAGATTGCATATATTTCTAAAACAGAGTGAAATTCTTTGATATATTTGTAAAATAATCTGTATTAGAATTCACTTATCTTATTTTAATTGATTAACAAAAAAGAACCTAATACTCGACTACGAGAAGAACAAATAAATGGCTATGGTAATTTAGTTTAGTTTCACAGTAGTAATACACATAAATATGTTGTTCAGTCACTAAGTCTTGTCTGACTCTTTGCCATCCCATGGACTACAGCACACCAGGCTCCCCTGACCTTCACTATCTCCCAGACTTTGCTCAGATTCATATCCATTGAGTCAGTGATGCTGTCTAACCGTCTCATCCTCTGAGGCCCCTTTCTCCTTTTGCCTTCAGTCTTTCCCAGCATCAGGGTCTTTTCCCATGAGTCAGGTCTTCATATCAGGTGGTCTAATTATTGAAGCTTCAGCTTCAGCATCAGTCCTTCCAATGAATATTCAGGGCTGATTTCCTTTAGGATTGACTGATTGGATCTTCTTGCAGTCCAAAGAACATGTAAATATACATACCGATTGTAGATGAAATAGTCCTTCCCAAAGCAATGAAACTCTAGTTAGCTGCAATATCTCTTCTCCTACCAGCCAGCACTTGTAGGTCAGTGAAGAATAGTTAATCTTCAGTTTTCTCATTTTAATATAAATAATGACATTATAGAACAGAAAGTTGTTCATTTGCATCGTCAGCTCATGTATTTCAGAGCATCTTACCACAGTGAAATGCCTTAGACCCTTCCTCCTCATTATTAGTTGGAATGGGATTGGACCTTAATGTGTATAACATATGTAGTGTTGATACACACACACACACACACACACACACACACACACACACACTCACTCTTTGCTGAATGGCAGTGTAGGATAGTCACTGAGTATGCAGTATGAGTTACAAGGCCTGGGTTTGAAACCTGTCTCACCAGCTTTACTAATTGAATGATTTTATGCAAGTTACTCCCTTGGTTTTCTCATCTGAGAAATAGATATGAGAATAATAATTCCCAGTCCATAGAGTTATTAAGGATTTAATGAGTTAACACATAGAACTCAAGTACCTAGCACTTAACACTGTAATACATTGTAGTTAGCAGTTATTATTAATGAACTGCCTAAATAATATATACAAATTTGATATATATATATATACACACACACACGCATGTGTATGTGTATTTGCATCCACATTTTAAGCAAACATCCCATCTTATTCTCTCTGAATTTATTACCCAGTTCTGTTAGGTGATCCCTCAGTGTTCATGTAACTGCTGTGAGAGCCACAGGCATTTGCTCTTGCCATAAAGAGAATGTGCCCATGCAGAGGGCAGGTTACACTTCTCTTTGCCACAACTCTTGTCCCAGTGTTCACACCCCAATGCCAGATTGCAGATGTTTCTCCTGTTCATGGCAAAGGCTCCTGAAAATAAAAGTGAAAGTGTTATTTGCTTAGTCCTGTCCAACTCTTTGTAACCTCATAGACTGCAGCCCACCAGGCTAGAATACTGGAGTGAGTTGCCATGCCCTTCTCCAGAGAATCTTCCCAACCCAGGGATCAAACCCAGGTCCCGTGCATTGCAGACAGATTCATTACTGTCTGAGCCACAGGGAAGCCCCAAAGGCTTCTGGGGGACCAAAGAATTCCAGTTAGATTAATATGACCTTTGTACTGTGTATAAGTATTCAGTATACTTTAAATATATAAACTATATTTTTAAGTATATAAGTAATCAATTTTTAAAATTTACCAAACTATTCAACAAAAATATCTTACTAGGGGAAGGTTGTGTGTTTTTTGAAAGGGTAAGTTATTCCTGGCGTTATATAAAGCCACAAACATAAAATTTATTGATCCGTTCAAAGCACATGATTAATTTTAAAGGTTCATGTGAAGTGAAGAAAATGGAGTTACAATGAGTTTGTGAGGGTGTTTTTAGAGAAGAAAACAGAGGAAAGGTTAAACAGGCACTTCGCTGAAGTGAGACAAAGAAGAAGAAAGCTACACCCTGAAGCTAGTTCTTAGACCAGCTCTACTGGTATGACACCGTGGTTCAGAGCCCCTGACCTTGTAGTTGAGTGCTCAGTTCCACCAGCACCAGCTCTGAGACCCTGAGGCAAATGATGGGGCTTCTCTGTGCCTTTGTTTCCTCATGTTGTTGCTGTGAGGATGAAACAGAAGAGAATCAAATGCTTAACACTGCGTGCTCAGTCGCTTCAGTCGTGTCCAACGCTTCGCAGTCCTAAGGACTGTAGCCTGCCAGGCTCCTCTGTCCATGGGGATTCTCCAGGCAGGAATACTGGAGTGGGTTGCCATGTCCTCCAGGGGATCTTTCCCAACCCAGGGATCAAACCCTTGTCTCAGGCCTCTCATGCATTGGCAGGTGGGTTCTTTACCACTAGTGCCACCTGGGAAGCTAGTGGTAAATACTGTCTATCCCATACTGAATATACAGTTCAGGGTAAAATATCTTCTTTAAGACACTTGGGGGTGAGGGGAGAAAGTATCCTCTACACATAACTACTGGGAAGGACCCAAAAAATGGGAGGAGCCAAAGAAGAGGGCTTTCTGAGAACAGAGCTCAAGGCCATTGCTAAACCAAGTCCCTGGAGTCAGTTTTGGGCTGCAGAATACTGGATTCAGTGAATCTCATCTGGCAGGAAAGCTTTGGGCTTCTTTTTGAAGTGCCTTCCCATTTCCCACTGCCTCTTATCCTATCTAAATTCCTGTTTAGCTCTTTTCTCTGATTTCCCTTATGGCTGTGACTCTGAAGTAGATAATTGTTAGAATAGAAAACACTGCCAATGTATCTCTCAAAGAGGTCATCATATCCTAACACTTCAATTAATTCAGAAGAGCGAGGCAGAGAGTGGCCATCGGAGCCAAGAAAGGAACAGAGTGAGCCAGGAGCTGAGAGGGAGCTAACTGAGTGGAAGGAGAGAGAAAAATTGATTGATTGAAAGCTGAGTGTCCTGTGAGCACCTTATGTTCCATCTTTCACTCATTTGGTTCAGGCCCTAGTTTCTGCCCAGAACAAATTCTTCCAGGTTTCCTTTCCAAATGGAGTTACATCACCAGATTAATCCACCAGACAGGTTTTTCTTTTCATGGTTTTGTTTCTGTACTAGCAAATTAACCCTTGTCCCGTGTAATGAGATAAGCCAGAGAAAAACATCAGGTTCTGTGGGTTGTCATGAAACTCCATGCCAGAGTTGACTTTGAAGGGTGGTGAGGACTTTAGCAGACTGGGAGGAGGAACAAGGATGTCTCAGGGCTGCTGGACCAGAGAAGGTGGCTGGAGAGGGCAGAGCAACTCACACCAGAGAGTAAACCACATGCCTAGTTCACATAACAGGAGAGCATGAGATGGGGCTAGAATGCTAGGTTTGTTCATTAGCAGTAAAGTGAACTTCAGGTTTGAAAACAAATTTTTTTCCCTTAAAAAATGAACCCCTGCTCTGTGCCAGCCTTGTGCCCTAGAAAGAAGGTGGAGAGGGGAAGCCAAAAACAGAATATTCCTTGAGAAAGCAGAAAATACTCAGGAAAAAAAATAATTAAACTCCAGTCATCATTTGAAATACATACATCAGACTATTTCAAGGCTCTGGGCTTCAGTTCTTGGGGGTTGGGAAGAGTCAGACACAGAGATAGTGAAGAATGTGTAGACCCAAGGAGCAAAGCTTGGAAGTCAGGCTGTTGCATTGAGTAGCTTCTTGAAATTTTCATTCTTCAGGCTTCATTTCAGACGTCGGCCCCTCAGCTTAATGGTGTTGGGTAGTGTAAGCAGAGAAGGGGAAGGAAGGAATACAGAAACACCAGATATAGAATCCTGGGCATATTTCACATTTGGTTTGGATTCAGAGTCTCAAGATACCAGACATCTGAGCCTTATTCTCGCAGGTAAAGCACCTCATCATTGCTCTGCTCTGATCAAGACTCTTGGCACTTGACTTTCCACTCTACAGACTCATGTTTCGGGACCTCTCTAGGGTCTTCCTGCAGCAAACAGCTTCTTTGTTGACTCAGTTTCATGAAAACAAAACAAAAGCTAAAATGTAAAGAAAAAGACTCTTTCTTTCATGCTTGTCTTATTCTTACTTCCCTTAAGTTTTTAGACAAGGAAATGGACTAAAAATCTTGTTTGGACTCTGTCCCATATATTATCTGATAAATGCCTTATATCCAGCATGTATTAACATCTCTAACAAATCTATAATCAAAAGAGAATCTAGGTTCTGAAAAATGAGAAAAAAATCTTGACACTTTCTAAAAGTAGATTCCAGCAGTCAATAAGCACATGAAAATGTGCTCACCATGATGAGTCATCAGGAAACTACAACCTAAAATCATAAGATATCACTTCACACCCACTAGCATGGCTAAAATTAAATAGACTGATAATACCAAATGATGGTGAGCAACTAGAACTTTCACAGGGAATGTGAAATTCCTCTTGGGAATGTTAAGCATACACTTATCCTATGACCCTACAATCACACTCCTAAGTGACTCTCAAGAGAAATGAAAACCTATGTCCACAGAAGACTTGTGCAAGTCTTTCACATCAGCCTTATTCATAATAGCAAAATACTGAAAACAACCTTGGAGTTCATCAACTTGAGGATTGGTAAACAAATCATGGTATCTCTACACCATGGAACAGTGCTCAACAGTAGCAAGGAATGAACAGATACAACACAGTTGAATCTTAAATACAGTGTGTTGAACACAAGAAGCTAGAGATGAGAGTCCATACTGTATTATTTCATTTATACGGAATCTAAGAATCTGTGATGATAGAAATCAGAAAGTAGTTCCTGAAGGCAGTGGGCAGGAACTGACTGGAAGTGGTGAGTCCCTAGTGTGATGGAAAGGTCCTGTATTTTGTTTTTAGTGATGGTTACACTGGTATCTAAAATTGTCAAAAGTCATAGAACTGAATATTTGTGTATCTTATTGTATGCGAATTTTACTTCATTTTTTTTAAATACAAGAAGGAAAAACATTTATAGGCCTAGCCTACAAAGTCCTATTCATTCTATAAATTATCTCTTATAAATTATAAGTTGTTGGTGGTTTAGTTGCTAAGTCATGTCTGATTCTTTGCAACCCCATGGACTGTAGCCCACCAGGCTCCTCTGTCCATGGGATTCTCCAGGCAAGAATACTGGAGTGCGTTGCCATTTCCTTCTCCAGGGGATCTTCCCCACCCAGGGATTGAACATGGGTCTCCTGCATTGCAGGCAGGATTCTTTACCAACTGAGCCATTAAGGAAGCCAACAATTATAAGTTCTATCTCTTGTTTTTCTCATTTTAACTCACTTCTCTAGTTAGAGAATGAAGTGCTTTTCAAAGATAGGATATAACAAAAACCTGTGTGCCTGCCAACCTGCTGATTCCCAAATCACCAAGAACTCCCCACAGTAAATCAATACCAGGTTTTGGGCTGAACTCAGTGTATCCCTTAGTTGACCTGCAAAGAGGTAGGGGCATAAGATGAGAACCCATGACAGTGAAGGGTTTTTTAAAAAATTTTTATTGTGCTATAGTTGATTTACAATGTTGTATTAGCTTCAGATGTACAGCAGAGTGAATCAGTTATACAAATATCCCCTCTTTTTTAGATCCGTTTCCCATATAGGCCATTACAGAGTATTGAGTAGAATTCTCTGTGCTATACAGTAGGTTCTTATTAGTTATCTGTGGAGAAGGCAATGGCAAGCCACTCCAGTACTCTTGCCTGGAAAACCCCATGGATGGAGGAGCCTGGTAGGCTGTAGTCCGTGGAGTCGCTAAGGGTTGGACACGACTGAGCGACTTCACTTTCACTTTTCACTTTCACACATTGGAGAAGGAAATAGCAACCCACTCCAGTGTTCTTGCCTGGAGAATCCCAGGGATGGGGGAGCCTGGTGGGCTTCCGTCTATGGGGTCACACAGAGTCGGACACGACTGAAGTGACTTAGCAGCAGCAGCAGTGTATATGTGTCAATCTCAGTCTTCCAATGTATTCTGCCCCTTCTTAGCCCCTGGTAACTGTGAGTTTCTTTTCTACATCTGTAGCTCTATTTCTGTTTTGTAAATAAGTTCATTTGTGCCCCTTTTTTTTTTAAAGATTCCCCATAAAAGTAATATCATATGATATTTGTCTTCCTCTGTCTGACTTGTGAAGGTAATATTTTTAGTTGCCCTATTTCTGCTTCGAAGAGAGTTATTGCACTTTCAATGGAGGAAAGT
This sequence comes from Moschus berezovskii, assembly GCF_049115385.1. Lineage (NCBI taxonomy): Eukaryota > Metazoa > Chordata > Mammalia > Artiodactyla > Moschidae > Moschus > Moschus berezovskii. The sequence continues at coordinate 90,431,920 of NC_142460.1, forward strand.
CTTACTGTTAGACAAAGAATGGGAATCCTATGCCTCTCATGAGGGACTGCTTGCCTTTCCCATCTGGTTCTGTGGGGCCCTGGCACAGCATGGTACAGCACCATCTTCCATTGTGAACAAGCTGCATCAGACTGGTCTTTCCTTCTCTTTGTCTCCTGATGTTCCTGGATAGCAGTGTTTGGTAACTGGGAAGGTTTTGCCACACGTCAGCTGGGATGACTCCCAGCATGATGAAAATCACTAAGCTGGTCTCTGGGCTGTGTGCTTAGGGTGCCTGGACCAAACTGCACTGTGTGATCTGGGGTGAGGCTTCCATCGCCTCTTCCCAGAAAAGAGAGTGACACTACCTATGCCATTGCCTTCACAGGTACTTCATGAGATAAAACACCTGAAACCCATTTTGGAAAAGGTTTTTTTTGATTTATGTATCATGTGGAATTATTATCCAGTTAAGTACTTCTGAGTTCCTGTGTGTTTGATTGCAGCGATCGTAAGGAAGTGTAGGGTTCAGTCTCTGTGTGCAGGCACTTATTTGAGAGTAAATGCGGGCACATCACATGACTGAAACTGTAGAGCAATAACCAATTAGCAAATCCATATTAGGGCAAAGTTTCCCTTCATTCCATGCTTCAGTCTTCATTAGAATTATGTGTGCCTTTCAAGAGAGTGTAATCTTCTTGGATTTCTAGTGGTAAGATATACATTTACCCCTTGTTTAGTCACTATTACCAGGCATCACCCTTTGTGAGTAATAGAATCCTGTACGCAGAACAGGGGAACCAAATCAGGATCCCTGGGTTTGGTATACACCAATTCTAAACAATTACGTGACCTTCAGTCATTCCCTGGGCTTCTCTAGCCTTCTGTTTGTTTCTTGAAGGTAGACTCAATACTTAATTTCTGAGGCCTTCTCCAATGATGAAATCTTTAGAACAGCAGTTATGGTATGGTGGACTGTTTGCAGTAAGGAGAGAAACTGAGTTATGTCCTCAGGTCGTGTCCCTCATGAGCAGAGTAAACTCTGGGCAAACCATTCCATCTGTGTGAGTATCAGCTGCTTTCTCTGTGAGATGGACCTAGAGATCTCCACCCTGCCTATGTCTCAGGTTGTTGGGGGTGGAGTGAGATGAAGGATACAAAACCTTTCTAAACCATAATTCATCATTTAAGTATTTGCTGCTGCTGTAGACACTAAAACACAGGGAGAACAATTTTTTTTAACATTTTAATTTTATATTGAAGCATAGTTGGTTCCAGGTGTACAGCAAAGTAGCTGTTGTAGACATTGAAACATAGGGAGAACCCTATTAAAGGCATGCATACATGGATGCCTGGCATCATTGCTTAAAAGTAGTCTAGGGGTCAGGAAAGAGATGCAAAGCAGAGTCAGATCTGACTTAGATTAGTTAATAAGGCTCAGAATCAGTGAGCTTCTACATAGCTGTCTCCTGTGGACCCGTGAACCTGCATTGACAGTGGTTCCCTTACAGGTGACAGCAGAGCTCGATGCTTGGAATGAGGATTTGCTTCGGCAGATGAATGACTTCAACACGGAGGATTTAACACTGGCAGAACAGCGGCTGCAGCGCCACACAGAGCGGAAGCTAGCCATGAACAACATGACCTTTGAAGTCATCCAGCAGGGCCAGGATCTGCACCAGTACATCATGGAAGTCCAGGCCTCAGGTAGGAGACCTGTCCTGTGCTTATGTGTCCAGCAGGGAGATGATGAAAACAAGAACATCAATCAGCTTAACTCCAAGGGACATTTCCACTCCACTCATTCATTCTCTTCCCACAGGTACAAGAAACAGAGAGTTTTGTACCATAAAAAAAAAAAAAAAAGAAACTGAAGCATGGGAGCTGAAATTGTTTGTCTGAGGTTGCCCAGTTAGCTATCATAAAGACAGTAATAGGACCAGGTTCTTCTGGTGCTGTGGCTGCTGCTGCTGCTAAGTCACTTCAGTCGTGTCCGACTCTGTGTGACCCCATAGACAGCAGCCCACCAGGCTCCCCCATCCCTGGGATTCTCCAGGCAAGAACACTGGAGTGGGTTGCCATTTCCTTCCCCAGTGCATGAAAGTGAAAAGTGAAAGTGAAGTCGCTTAGTCGTGTCCGACTCTTCGCGACCCCATGGACCGCAGCCTTCCAGGCTCCTCTGTCGATGGGATTTTCCAGGCAAGAGTACTGGAGTGGCTTGCCATTGCCTTCTCTGTGGTGCTGTGGGGAGAATGGGAAAAACCAATGATGGAAATTAGCACAGATTCACAAACATGGTGATCTAGAGAAATAAACCAGGTGGGCTCCAAATGCCATCAGCCATCCTTGTGACTTGTATTCAGATGTGTAGATATTGCTGTTCCACCCCTACCCCCTGCACATACTCTCCTGTCCTGTCCTCTACCGTCAGGGCTCACTCCTCATTTCCAGTCCATGCCTTTCAGTGTTACTCACTCAGTCTTGTCCGACTCTTTGCAATCCCATGGACTGTAGCCCACCAGGCTCCTCTGTCCATGGAGTTCTCCAGGCAAGAATACTGGAGTGGGTTGTCATGCCCTTCTTCAGGGATCTTCCCAACCCAGGGATCAAACCCAGGTCTTCCTCATTGGAGGCAGATTCTTTACCAACTGAGCCACCAGGGAAGCCCTCTAAGAGTCCTCATTTTTCTTATCACTGGTCTGTGTGTGACTGTAAGAAGTACTGACAAAATTTATGGCAAGGTCATATAATTTTATAACTTCTCAAAAAACACATGACTGTTACTCAGACTAGACTTTTTTTTCTATTTAGAATTTATTCGTTGTTTATCCAATAAATGCATGGACTCTTAAGTTTCAGCTGCCATTTTCCAGAACAGCCTTTGAACTCTGAGCTGGAAAGAGCCATAGTGTTTCCTTAGTCCAGAAGGAAGAAGTTATTGGTCTGGGCCTAAAACTAGTGGACTGCCAGAACCCGGGTCTCCTCACCCCAACCACCCCAGGTCCTCCAGGAAGAGGCAGGCAGGAGCTCAGGCCATGAACTCTATGAAACACGGTTGGTCCATGTCTCTGTTGATTTAGAATCATGAGATTGTCAAACAGACCTTAGCAATCAAACTTGACTTTAGGGTACTATGCTTCTTTTAATGACCTGAAAGAGGACATACCAGCATTCAAAGGAACTTCACTCCTAACTGGAGGGAGAGAATCTAGTAAATTCTATTTACTTTGATCAGCATTATCTTTCCTTGAATGTTCATTTGTGTTGTTAACAGGCTGCAGCTGTCTGTGAGACACTGTTTTCAGGGTCCAGATCATGCTCCACGCAGCTCCAGGAGGAGCCCTTACTCACTTTGTGGTCTCTCTGGGGATTATTTTAAAAATGACAATACCCAAATACTCTGATTTAGCACCTCTGAATGGGACTTGGGCCTTGGCAAAACCTTCTCAGATGATGCCAGTGTGCAGCCAGGGCTGAGAATCACTGCTTTATGTCATGAAGGTTAAATCACAGCAGCCGATATCTCTGGTGTACCTTAGGACAGCAACTTCCAATGGTGGTCCCCAAATCAGCAGCATCAGCATTACCTGAGTACTCGTTAGAAATGCAAGTTCAGGTGCCCATCCCCAGAACCTTCCATGTCATAATCTCTCAGGCATGAGGCCCAACAGTAAGCCCTCCAGGTGATTCTGATGCACTAATCTACGACTGCTGATCTAGGACCTGCTCTAAGTGTGGGCCCTGGGCCAGCAGCACCAGCATTGCTCGAGAGCTGATTGAAAAGACAGAATCCCAGACTTAGGAATCTGAACCTCATTTTATCTTCAGGTAAATTATGTGCATGTTAAGGTTTGAGAAGCAGTATTCTTGGCCACAGCTGTACCTTTTCAAGGCCTTATTACGGAAGGGGAAAACTGATGGAGAACCTTGTCTGGACTCAAGGTTTCACCCTATAGCTTGTCCTCATGATCCTCAAGATAGCTGGCTATCCAGCTAAGATAGGGAAACATGAGAGAATGCAGACACAGTACCTAGGAAGGAGGCTGTGCAGAGAAACTCTGCAGGTATGCTTATCCCTTCATCCCTCAGTACTGATGTGTCTCGCAGGTGGAGAGCCTCATCTGTCTGAAAGTGACACTTAGGAGCAAGATGCTGGTATAATCCTGGGTAAGCGCACGTCTGTCCAAGAGCCAGATATCCTTGGTAACAGAGGGACTGCCAGGAGCTAGCAGTCCCTGTAGACTGACTGTGCTTGGCGGCCACCTTAACCATGAGGGCTGAGTGGGTGAAAACACCCCAGGCAGATGGGCTGCCCACCCCAACATATCCTGTTCTAGAAATGAGCTTTGTCGAAAGAGCCTTGATTGGCCTCTTCAGCCCTCTCTGATGGGACGGCTGTTCCCTGCTCTTCCTCGGCTAAGCTGTTCAGTCTGGCATAGCCCACGAGACCTGCAGGGGAGTGGTTCCAGGGCTCTCAGGGAAGCTTCCTCTGTCTGCTGCCATGTGCCTGTCCTGCAGAGGAGGTGTCTGTCTCATCTCTGGCTTGGAGGGAGGGCAGCTTCACACTGGAGCTGGTTCTGGGAGTGGAAGTTGAAGGTGGACTGAGAGTGGGCCTTGCTAAGAACCTGGGTGGCTGAAGAATGCAGAACTTCAGAGACACAGGACTCAGGGAACAAATGGGTTGGGCATTTGCCTTGTACGTCTAATGAATTATATTTGAACTAGAGGTAAAAAAAAAAAAACAACTGCTGTCTCAGACAAAGAACAATTGGAAAAATGAAGAATTTGGTTGCTATGTAGCCTTCCAAGCTGAATTAATTAAAGGCTTATGCTTTGATTTTTATAGGAATAAATGGAAGTAGAGAATTTCCTTACACTTACTTTTAGGTGTGAACTTTGTAACATTCAGCCAGGTTCTACTAAATCCACCTGATTTGCTAAGAGCCCTAACCAAAGCAAAAGCCTCTTCTTAAATCAACATCAGCCTTAAAAGTGGTTGGCAAAATAGGAACATTTTCTTTACCTGAACATTATTTAGGGTTATCTATTGGGCCTCAACTTAAGAAGTGGCAGGTTTTGCTGAAAAGGGTCATGCTGGGTCAAACATGCTGGCAGAATTCAAGGTCCAGTGAAAGCAGTCTGACTTTGGAAGTCACTATTCTTTCTCTGTAGACCTTAGTTTCTTCTTCTGTCTAGTGTGGAAGGTGGGCCTTCATTCTTAAACTTCCCTTCAGTTCTCACTTGCCATGATTTAGCCTCACTGCCCCCACTGGTTTTGCCCCAACTCTTCTCCCTAATGTTATCTGACCATGCGACTGTTACATGTGACCTTAGAAATAAGACAGGAGCTGCGTATCTTGTGCATATGTTCCTTTCGTGGTTTAATTGAAGCATCAAGTTCTCTCTTTATGCAAGGTCTTTAAGTGAAAACTCTTTGGAGTGTATGGCAATGGTGCTTAAAATTTACAGTGCTTGGGAAGAACCCAGCCCCAGCACTTAAATTAATTCTTAAAGTAGGTTGTGAGGATCACTCATCTCTTTGAACATAGAGGTTAAGCGTATAGCCAGGAGAGACAGAAACTTCTGGGTTGGAATCTGCATCATACCTCCCACTGCATGAGTTCCCTGAGCATGTTATCAATCTCTCCAAGCCTCATGCTTCCTCTAAAAACAGGAATTATAGGAATCCTAACTATGTGGAGTCACTGTGAGTATGCAGTGGGGTGAAACATGAGCCTGGTATGAGTTCAGTAAACCTTGATAACTATTGTACATTGTCCTGATACTCTAGCTCACACTGAATTCTTTTGGGGTTATTTGTGTTCCTGTAGCTTCTCCAGCGGAGAAGGCAATGGCATCCCACTCCAATACTCTTGCCTGGAAAATCCCATGGGCAGAGGAGCCTGGTAGGCTGCGGTCCATGGGGTCGCTAAGAGTCCGACACGACTGAGTGACTTCACTTTCACTTTTCACTTTCATGCATTGGGGAAGGAAATGGCAACCCACTCCAGTGTTCTTGCCTGGAGAATCCCAGGGACGGGGGAGCCTGGTGGGCTGCCGTCTATGGAGTCACACAGAGTCGGACATGACTGAAGCGACTTAGCAGCAGCAGCAGCTTCCCCAGCAGCATGAGGTTGGGGCATTTCCTTCCTTCTCTTTACATTTCCAGCATCCAGCAGAGTGGTTATGTCTCACTCACAGCAAATTCTCCATTTTGATGTTTGCTGAATTAATCAAGTGAACATCAGTCTGGGAGAAACCGATATACATAAAAATAATGGACCACAAATAATTGTACTTAAGTTGTAAAAGGAAAGAAAAGGCCTATGTTCTTCCAAAATATAAGCTACTCTGGGGTGAGGGAATGTGGCTATGAGAGGAAACAAAGAGAAGCTGATGTAAAACAATGGTTCTCAGCCTGACTACATATTTTGGAATCACCTGGAGAGCTTCTTAAAAATACCAGTGTCTGGATCCCACTCCTCAGGGATTCTTATTTAATTGGTCTGGAGTGGGCCCAGATTTTTTAAACTTCCCAGGTGATTCTAATATATAGCCAGGGTTGAAAATACTAATCTAAAAACCTGATTAAAGGACTTTGTAATTTTTGAACTGGGTGTTAATTGAGGTAGTGACACAGAAAGAGGAGTGGGGGGAGGAGAAAAGAGAAAAGATGTTCTCTATCTGAGGCAGACACAGATATTTCAAGAACATATAAACAGTTGAAAAACATGTTACAAGTATGGGGAGCATAGCCAGAAATACCTAACTCTACCCTAGACCACAGCCACCTCTCTCCATGAGGAAATTAAAGTGATACTCTCAATCTGGCAGCAAAGGAAAGCAAAATAACATTTTATTATTAACTGTGGCCTTGAGCCCTAAGTAATTGCTATGCTGAACGTTCTGGTAACTGAGTATAGCCTAAGGAATGTCTCTGTCCCTGGATCTCTGACCATTGTTCCATCTTATCTAGTTTATCCCAATCTTCATTGCATGTTGGAATCACCCTGAGAATTTTAAGGTGGGAATTCCTATTGCCTGGCTCCTACCCATAGAGGTTTTGATGTTATGTCTGGGTTGTGGCCAGGACATGGTGACTTTTAAAGTTCTCCAGATGAATCTTATGTGAGCCAAGGTTGAGAGCTCTAAGCTGGTAGCATCCAAATCATCATTTCTAATGATATATTTTGAACAAGCTCATAAACATCTGATGGTAAGATTTTCTATTTACATTTTATATAAGTCATTCAATAGGCCCATCAGTAATCAGCACAGAATATAATTTCCCCCAAGGGAGAGGAAAAAGTGGAGACATTGGTGTTCTGGAGCCTACTAAATGCCAGGCCCTGTATCTACCTTATCTCTCTTAGCCCTCATAACAATCCTGAGGACTCAGTGTTCAGATTCCCATCTTACGTGGGCTCAGAGGGGATTTGGAACCCAGAGACTTACTGTTAATAGGTTGCAGAGCCTGCATTCCAACCTAACTCTGTCCCCAGAGCTCTCAGGTTACCTGAGTTCTACCTTAAAGAGGCCCCTGTGTTCACTAAACAGGTATTTTGGGAGTATTATGTGTCAAGCACTGTGCTAGGTCCTAAAGAAGCTGAGATACATGAAATGGAAATGGCCCTGGCCCCAGGGAACCTACATTACTGTGAGGACACAGACAAGTTAGTAAGGGACTGACCTCAATGGAAGTGTTCTGACAAGGATATTTACAGGACATTGTGGAGGTACATCAGAAAGAAATTTCAATACAGCTTTCTCTAGAGAGGCTGACAAACTATTTCAGTATGAATATATTTCATTACTTGATGGAAAAGACAAACACAACTTACTGCATCTCTGGAGAGCCCCGAAGGAAGACAGGCCTCAGATTAGATTGATAGCAGTAATGTCAGTACACGAAAATACTATTTGCTATTGATTGATGCAGCTTACCAGTTAGTTGATGGGGATTAGCTGGGACTCATGTCAGTGTGTTTGTGGGCACCAGGAAAGAGGCATGAGTTTCCGTTCTTCTAGGTATTGCTGGAGTAACTCTGCATGTTTCTCCCATTCACTTCATTCATGTGATGAGTTGTTGAGTGTAGAAATGCAATAGGCATTGTCTTCACCCATTTTTTTTTCCTGTTCATCTCATAAAAAAATATCAAGTGAAATAAATGAAAATGAAGGACTGGAGTCTCAGGGTAGGCAGGGAGCCTGTTCTGGATGGTGTTCTAAGCAGGTGGCTGGCCCTTTTGATGAGGTACCAGGCTTAGATAGGCCATTTGCATGTGATGTGGCAGGTGTGAGCCATGAGCTTCCCATAGAAAGACACTTAGCCCAAGCCCAGCATACTAAACACCAGAGATGCATGCAGAATGAAAACGAAATGGAAAAAAAATCTGCATTGTGGCTGGAAGCAAGGATCTGCTTCTGCAGGTGGATCTTATATTACATTTTTAGGAAGTAAATGTAGAGGTCAAGGGTCATCTCATGATGCCTAGCACTGCAAAGGTAGAAATTTTTCTTTATCTTTTTTTTATTTCAGTCAAGGAGATGCTCTACTACATCCTCTTGGTAATTGAAAATAGTAAGTGGAGGGAGTTGACTGCCAAAAGAACAAGCCATTCCCTTCTCTGTCTCCCACAGATAGATTTTCAGGACCTGGGATTTAGAATTATGAAACCAACAGAAAAAATAAACATGGAAAGATACTGAAATTACTACATGTAACACCAGAAAAAAATCTCTCACTCTCCCATATTATCTTATATAAAACACTATTTTTGGCTCTAGAAATGAATTTCCCTTCACATGTATAGACTTTCCTTATACACTCCCACTGCATCAGGCCACTGTGTTGGTGGTGGCAGTGATAAATTTCTGATGGTGTCAGAGTGAGGGGGGAGTCTCAGAAGGGCAATTATTTATGTGGCCATACACTGAGATTTTTGGCTCCTCTGAGTGTGATCTCCATGGAAGTAACTACACTTTGGCACCCTGAACCTCATGGTTGGTTGAGATTCTGTTTTTCTGTATCAGGACCACAACTGCACCAGGTCATAGATTCCAGGATATGGGCTCAGGGAAAGGATTTGGACAAAATTAAGAATCTGAGGAGCCAGGTGGAGTCAAGGATCAGAAGAAGGCAAGCAATCCAGAATTAGGATTTTCCCAAAGCCAAAGATCTGAACAGGGCTGAATCAGAAATAGCTGGACAGTAAGAATCAAGAAATAATACAACTTGCATGAAGTTGGAGATAGGAGCCAAGAAGACATGAATGTCAGAAGATAGAAAGTTGAAAGTTTGAGTCAGGAACCAGGAAAGCGGTGGGACTGAGGAGCAAAGCATGTTTATTGTCATCATATGTTAGATACTTATATATATATATTATCTCATTTAATCCTCCCAACCAGCTCCTGAGATAGGTGGTTATGTAAAATCCCATTGTACATGTAAGGAAAGTGAAGTTTCTTAAAGCTTAGCTAACTTGCCAAGATCAGGATTCTGAGTTGGGAAAGGCTTCACACATTCCGTGTGCTCTATCACAGCAAGTAAGGAATCACAGTCAAGTCTCTAGAGGACAGAAGGACCTTGGTAACTAGGCAGTGCCTTTACTCCGTCTTAGAGTTTCTTAGTGACCCTTGCTGAAGCAGAAATCTGTTGGAGAAAGGCTACTTTAGGCCTGTTGGTGATAATATGTAAATAGGAGCTCTGGTTTGGAGAAGAGAGAAATTGTGTGTGTGTGTGTGTGTGTGTGTGTGTGTGTGTGTGTGCGCACATGCGCAAGCACACATGTCTGTGTGCTGGGAGAGGTACTCCAAAAAAATAAGACAGGGAGGTGGGGGGTTTTTACACAAGGAGTGGAGCCGCAGCTTCTGCCTGGTAGGTGTTGATTCATCTTCCATCAACGGTCAGGTGGTTGGCGGTTTATTAATAAACTTTGGGAGCCCTTGTTGGTGACTGGTGGGGCTTACTAATGCTTTGAATCAATAGAAGGATGAGCAAACTCTCCTGTGGGCGCAATTTTAGTGTGATGATTTTTCTAAGTGGATAAGTACTCAGAGTGTGCTAAGTCGCTTCAGTCATGTCCGACTCTTTATGACCCCATGGACTATAGCCCACCAGGCTCCTCTTTCCATGGGATTCTCCAGACAAGAATACTGGAGTGGATTGCCATTTCCTTCTCCAGGGGATCTTTCCCACCCAAGGATTGAACCCATGTCTCTTGTATTGGCAAGTGGATTCTTTACTGCTTAACCACCTGGGAAGGCCAAGTACTCAGTACCCCTGTGATATTGCTGGGGTATGGTTATCAGGCGTGTTTGCCTGTATTTGATAAACAACAGAGCTAGCAGGTATTTCTAAGAGTGCTTTTTTAGGGAACCTAAGTAGTTGACTAATAAAATTACCACTGGCCAACTATTCTCTTCAGAATACATTTAGCGTCTAATTGTGAATTGCATCTGACCAGCTGAAAGAGAGTGTGCCTTTGGCAGAAGTTCCTGAGACAGCCTCTTTTGGGCTTTGTTTTGTATTTCCTAATGTAATCCAAAGGCTTGGTTGTGAATATTCTGGGTGTTAGCAAACCACCCAGTAAGGACTGCTGTATGCGGTCTTGTCTGGGAATGGACTCCAGTAAACCACCTCTTTGACTCCAGTTAGTAAGGAGCTGATCATCTGTTAAAGAGTTGTTCCCTGGCAAAGGATCAGTTAATCCAATAGAGATGGTATGCTTTGAGCATCTCAAACAAAGGCCCATTATGGTGATTTATCCCTTTTCACAGAGTGATATGCAGAGGTTGGGAGGGTACTGTCGTTGTCTTTCCAAATTCCAGCTTTCATATGGACGTTGAAGGAAATGTAGTCTTTACCATACTACCTGGTTTTTAATTGTTTACATTTTGTTTTAATCAGGGATTGAGTTAATCTGTGAAAAAGACATTGATCTGGCAGCCCAGGTACAAGAGCTATTAGAGTTTCTCCATGAGAAACAGCATGAGTTGGAGCTCAACGCAGAGCAGACCCACAAGCGACTTGAGCAGTGCCTCCAACTGCGGCACCTCCAGGCCGAGGTCAAACAGGTGAGCCTGGCCCTCCACCTTCAGCCTGGGCTTTCCAGTGGCTGAGTCTGGTCTAGGCCTGCTCCTGGTGTGGGGTAAGGCATACAGAGCCTCAGGTGTGACCAGAACTTAGGAATAGGTAAGTTAAGGAATGGTTGTATTAGCTTCTGAAAGCTAGTCTGCTGTCTATTGACTCTAACAAATAGATCTAATGGTCCAGTGGCTCAGACTTACAAATGCATTATTTCTCCAGCATATAACAATCTAAGGAAGACATCTTCTCAAGGCTTTTCCAAGTTGTCCTCAGTCACTGAATCCATTCTCTTCCTTTCTGTCCTTGATCCTGCGTAGAGTTCGTAGGAAAGGCAAAGCCTTTATCAATAGACGTTTTCAGGCTTTAGAGCCAGACTGATTAATTTGGGGGCTCCTATGTGTCTAGTAAGGACCTGACATATTCTTGATAATAAGTGGTAGCCATCATTCACTTCCCATTATTCTTTTCAGTGTATTTGTGGTTTTTATAAGAAAATATTCTCGCCACATTAAAGCCAATTTTAAAGAGTTCTTACCTGTATGAGACATGATACTATCTATTGTTCTAAAGGATATTCCTGTACCATTCCTAGGGATTTATAGGAACATACATACAATGACCAATGATACACTTTAAAAATACTACATATTTCAATTATAAACAGACTAAATGAAAATTTTCAGCATAATGATTGGTGACTTCCTATTTGGACAAAGTGGGATTGAAGAAATCTGAATATAATTATAGTTCCACTTATTGAGTGTCATAGACCTTTTATACCTATCTCTTGATCAATCCTCACAACCATTCTCTGAAGCAAATATTACTCTCCTTTCAGAGGAAGTCACTGAAGCTTAGCAAGATCACCAGACAAAGGTCACACTGAAGAAAGAACTCACCATCACCTTCCACATATCCAGGAGGACTTCCTGGCAGGGTAGACCCCATAGCACTTCAGTGTTTGCTTCTTCTGCTCCAGACTCTTCCAAGCAACCCGTTTCCCCCGCTTCCTCTTGGCAGAGCCCCGCCCAAAATAGCATGTTCAGTAACCGTTATAACTTTTAGATTTAAGTCTATCAATTTAGCCAGGGAACAAAAATATATTTTATAATTATTTCTTGGTCCCTTTTATTCAGGGTAGTCTTTGTTAATGCCTATGCTTATATAGTAACTATATATTATTTATTATAATGTGAAGAATTACCTTCTCTGTTCCCCTTCTTTTCCAATCAGTGCTGAGTCCTCACTTTCTGTGCTAAAGATCCATCTTGTGCACCGGTGACATCACTGAGCCCTAAGCAAGGCCAGGTCACAGCACTGCTATCCAGGTTTTTTTCAGTTTAATTATCCTGGGGTCACACCTAATTGTCTAGAGAGACATGTTACTCGTGGTGACATGGTAGAAATTCTAGCAGGCCCAGAGTAGGGATGAGTATTCAAATTCTGAATCTCTTCTTTCTTATGAGAAGTACTTTCTCATTTGTGATCTCAATTCAGGAGAAAAGTCCATGAGAGAGAGTGGTGTATGTTTACTTTACAAATGAGGAACTGAGGTACTATAAGATGAGTGTTCCCAGGGCCTCGTGGCTGCTTAGCTGAAACTTGAGCCCAGGCCTCTGAAATCCAGACCTGGGAGTTCTCCTCTGCTCTTTGTTCATGGTCATCTCAATAAACTAGATAACAGGAAAATTATTCCTAACTGACTTTTTTAGATGAAAGTACCAGACCACCTTACCTGTCTCCTGAAAAACCTGCATGCAGGTCAAGAAGCAACAGTTAGAACCAGGCATGGAACAATGGACTGGTTCAAAATTGGGAAAGGAGTACAACAAGGCCATATATCATCACCTTGCTTATTTAACTTATATGCAGACTACACCATGTGAAATGGTGGGCTGGATGAATCACAAGCTGGAATCAAGATTACTGAGAGAAATATCAATGACTTCAGATATGCAGATGATACCACTCTAATGGCAGAAAATGAAGAGGAACTAAAGATCCTCTTGATGAAGGTGAAAGAAGAGAGTGAAAAAGCTGGTTTAAAATTCAGCATTCAAAAAACTAAGATCATGACGTCTGGTCCCATCACTTCATGGTAAATGGGGAAAAAGTGGAAACGATGACAGATTTTCTTTCCTTGGGCTCCAAAATCATGGTGGATGGTAACTGTGGCCATGAGATTAAATGACTCTTGCTCCTTGGAAAGAAAGTTATGACAAACCTAGACAGCATATTAAAAAGCAGACACAGGTATACGGTAAAGGTCCGTATAGTCAAAGCTATGGTTTTTCCAGTAGTCATGTATGGATGTGAAAGTTGAACCATAAAGAAGGCTGCATGTTGAACAGTTGATGCTTTCAAATTGTGGTGGTAGAATAGCACTTCATGGAAATCAAACCAGTCAACCCTAAAGGAAATCAACCCTGAATATTCATTGGAAGGACTGATGCTGAAGCTGAAGCTCCAATATTTTGGCCACCTGAATCGAAGAACCAACTAATTGGAAAAGAGCTTGTTGCTGGGATAGATTGAGAGCAAGAGGAGAAGGGAGTGACAGAGGGATAAGATGGTTAGATAGAATCACCAACTCAATGGACATGAATTTGAGCCAACTCTGGGATACAGTGAAAGACAGGGAAACCTGGCGTGCTGCAGTGCATGGTAGGCAAAAAGGTGGACATGACTTAGCGATAGAACAACAACATCATATACTTTTGCTTTCATTCTTTGTTTTTTATTTATTTTTGTTACAGAATTCATAGTAGAGCCAACTTTCTAATTATGTTTTTCTTGACTGTGATGAAAATGGAAATGAAATGAATTTTTAACCTTCCAAGTATACATTCTGTACAGGATGGGGAGCTGAAGGATGATAGTTTGTCAAGTGGGGAAGTAGATTAACTATATATGGATCATCTAGGCTTGACTAATTGCATACATTTCCATTCAGTATTTCATGAATTATAGAGCAAAAAAAAAGTTCTTCTGGTATTTGAAATTCCAGAAGAGAAAATTCTGGAATGAGAAAATGCCTTCTTCTCTTCACCATGGCAAGAATGACACATGGAGGATTGTAGTTCAAAATGGTACTGGATGGCTGAGATCAGCCTTTAGGAAACCACGAAGGCCTTGGCAAAGGATATCAGCCCTTGCAGGTGCCGAGGGACTGCTGTTCCGTTAAGCCATTATGCCTCATTAAACAGACTTGTTTTACTCCTCAGCATGGGCTCTTTCTTTAGGGAGTCATCTAATTCAGTTTCAGAGAAGGCATTTGGGGTTTGATGGAAGTTGGTGGAGCAGGAAATATTGACTTGGAAGCTGTTGACACTTGGAAAGAGGGAGTTAATTTAGATGTCAGTATTGATCATGTGGGCTAAATTTAGACACCAGCTTGAGAGTTTCTCTTTGGAATGTACTCTCAAAAAAAAAAAAAAAAGAGGGACACCTTAATTGAAGTGCCATTAATAGAGACAGAAATGGAGAGGAAAACACTATGTTATGTCTCTGTCATTATAGCTCGGAGGCTAAAGGTTTAAGATTTGGCCTTCATAACCTTTGTGCAGTTATACCACAGTTATATTAAACTGGAGCTCTGAGGAGCAATGATATCACAGACATTGACTAAAAATAATTTTCAGGTATTTAGAACAAATGAAACTGATTAATGCAACTGATTTACTTTCTGAGAGATTACTTAGGACTTTGTATCTAAGATAAATGGCCCCAGCATCTCCAGAGAAATGCTGAGTCTTGAAGGGAAACCACTCCCCTCATTCCCATGGTCCAGGGCCCTAGACCACCCAGATATCCCCTTTCTTCTATAAAAATTGTTCAGATTATTCTCCAGACCCCACAGAATGCTCTGATTGTTTTCCAGGAAAATTGCTACTCTGGTAAGGATGACCTTACATTTATTAGATAATTGAGGGAGATTTGAAAAACCTATTTAATGGGCATAAAACTAAATGAATGCCCCTATGTATTCCTACAGAGCAATGCGTTTAGCAGAAAATAGGCCAAAATGGATTTGTAGGATGTTGGAGCTCTGAGCTATGGGAAAATAAATTGTACTTATTTGTCTACTAAAGACATTGACTTAAATTATCCCTGTGGACTAAATACTGGCCAATATTTGCATATGATCAAGATAGGAATTTAAAACAAAGGATAAAATATTACCTTCTCCTCATATTCATAGAAAATACCATTTAATTCTGTTCACTGTACATAAAAATTAAAAGGAGCTGGAGTAGTACCGAAAGATAGGCATCCATAGGGACAAGTATCATCCATTTGTTTCAAAATGGAGATAATTAAGAAGACACACAGTCAGAGTCTATAAAACCATGAAAGATAAACACATATAATCTCATAAATTGTGAATTTTTTTAACTAAGAAATACTAGAAATATAACAGGCTCTCAGTTAACCACCTGAGAGGCTGACGATTTTCCTGTGGTTAGAGTTTCAGAAATGACTATGCCTTGTGATAAATCATCTGTAGTAGCAAGAGCCTCATAGGTTTCCTGTCAGTGTGACCTAGAGAACACAGTCATAGCCAATCAACTTCCCCAACCTACGTGGGCACAGGGTCCAGCTTGCCCAGTTTAGGAGGCATCATCATTTTGGACATTCACATCCAGTTAATCAAATCCATCCTTCTCCTAATTCAGGGTTATCTGAGCTTCCTTGGCCTAATCAAGCAGTAGATCTCTATGTTCAGCCCTGCCTCAGCCTGACTGAGCTGAATTGGTGACCTAACTCCTAAGTCCCCAAGCAGCAAAACTCTTCCCAGCCATCATTTCTGCAGGGCTATGTTTCTCTTTTATTCTGTGGTTATAGGGACAGTCTCTGAATTTTGAAAGGAGTATGGAATATTATGGCTCCAAGTGATCTTTAAAGACCATCTAACCTATTGGCAAACTATGGTCCAATATGAATGATCTATGTAAAATGTGCATTTAAAGGATTACATCTTATGGTTTACAAAATACTTTCACAGTAAATATTTCATTTCTTCTATACCTTGTGACTTACCATTTTACAGATAAGAAAACTGAGCCTAGGGGAGATTAAATGATGTTTCAAAAGTCAAATAACTCAAGATTAGTGGGGCCAATATTTCTCATGTTTGTTACAAAATTTCTTCTACTACCTTTCTCTCATTTGGATGCTCACAGAGAATAAATAACCAATTTTATGAACCAGGAAGATAAAGGATGACAGTAATGGAAAATTATACCAACAAGAGTTATTGATCAGAGCACAAAGACTGATGATAAGAAAACAGCTAAGGTATCTATATCTCATCAGAATATACAAATAAACTCTGCAAATACTAGCATACAAGTTGGTATTCCTAAACTCTTTTTCTTCTCATTGTGAGAGGTATAATTGAAGATCAGATTTGTCTCAAAACTAAAAATCACCACCATCATCAGGCTTTGCCTTTTACAGTATGCTACATCAACCCCGATACCGGAAGGAAAGATATCCTACCTTTACAGATGAAAAAGCTGTGGCTCAGAGGAGTTAAGTGGCTTTACCAGGTAGAAACAAAGCCAGGTGTTTTGACTTAAGGTTTTGTATTCTTTCAACATGGTCTCAGTTCTGCTTCTAGGACTGAGTCCAGGACTTCAACATGGGAGATTTGATTCTAGGAAGATAAAAATGCTTGTAGTTTAATCATTGGCATCAGTCCCACCCCTGAACCAAGCCATTGATTAAACTACCATGCATTTTTGTCTTCCTAAAATCAAATTTCCTATTTAAAGTCCTGGAATGCCTTTATAAACAACATTTGGGAAATAAAAATGAACAAGGTTATCAAGGATACAGCATGATTTAATGTAAGATGCAGAGACTAAAACCTATCATATTTCTAAAAGGAGAATCTGGTAGATGGAGATCCCACAACTATAGCTATAACTGATGTTTTCAGTTGGCTGAAAATAGAGAGAAAAATATTCCAGCAAGACTCAAGAGGCCCAGAGGGAGTCAGATTGTCCCCCCAAGCATTGATTTGTGATGCACATTGAGAAAATGTTTCTCTGACACCCTCAAATGAATCTTGAACCAAGCAAGATGTGATGAATCATGGCAGAAGGACTTACATAGTTCATAAATATAAATTATGAGCTCCATTTTCCGAAGGAGTGAAGCATTTGGGCATGCAATCTGTGTATGCATGTACCCAAACTTACAGCCAGCTTTTAGAAATCATAAGCGCCTCTAGTCAGCCAACTGCAGTGCACCAGTGGCATCAGAGATTTCACACATACACTCTGAACAGTTATTTACTGCAACTAATTGCCTTACAGATTGGCATCTCATCTGCAATCCACCAGACTGCCCATGAATTAACATCTCAATCCAAATAGCCCAGCTTCAATGGGATTTATGTCCCAATGTTATCCATGCACAATATGGCATCAGTCATTTTCTGCCCAAGGAGGACATTTGAGAAATGCTGGTGAGGGTTATGGAAAAGGAGACTAGGATTACTATTTTTATAATTGTTTAACATGAAGAAATTGAGAGAAGAAAAAAAAAATCTCAAAAACTCTGAAACAGATTGTGATGTCTTCTGCTTTGCCTTGAGGGAACAGATGGATGGTATTTACTGATCTTGAAATTTCAGAAGAACTTTTATTTCCTCTCCAAGCAAACTCTCAGACTCTTTAATAAAGCAAATATTTGGCAATTTTCTGATGACCAGACACAAGGTAGATTTTCAAGGCCTAATACTTCCAGTTTGATTATTTGCACCAGACTCTATTAGCTGGGTAATTGCCACAGTTCCATTTCAGCTAGGACTGTCTAGACAGTATCAGCTATTTCTCCTCCTATTCTAATATTCTCTAGCTGAATTTTCTTTCCCCCAGTACTAAATTAAGGTCACCTGGAAATCTTACTCAGCCTAGCCATAACCTCTAAATACTTTAAAACAATTATAACATACTCTTCCATTTTCTAATGATCCAGTGTATGGGTGAGTCATACTATTTTGGTTGTTTTCTTTTTCCTCCCTTTGGGTTGTTTAACCAATCAAGGCTAAAACTTGTCTACTCTTGGCTATTTTGCAAACCGTAGGAGGTTGGACCCACTTTTCAGGTGTGACTTGGATATTTTCCACAGTGACTTGGATATTTTCACTCTTCCAAAAATGTTACTGCATACCTGTCATATGAAAAGTACTATGCTAGGCACTGGGTGAGATTATAATATGACATGTATTAATCAAGTCTTCCAGAAGTTTACATTCTAGTGAGGGGAGATGAAACACAGGTCAAAATAACCAAATAAGACAGACTTTCGTGAGTACCGCAGAATGGTCTGGTTTCACTAGATGATGAAGAAATTGTTTCTAATAGGTGTGGTGAGATATAGAAGATTTCAAGCAGTTGTTGGCCTTAAAAAAGAAAAGGATACCATACCAATATTCCATACATATGGAATTTATTTATTTTTACCATACTGTGTTCCAGAAGGAACTTCAGAAATATACCTACAGTGCAATCAGATAAAGTAATGTTTAAATTAAGTAGCTGAGGAGACTGGGATTGAAGAGTGATAAGGGTAGTAAAGAAAATGTGAAGCTGGGAATGAGATTGGTACTTAAACAATAAATATCTTATGGCACAGGGTTCCAGATAAATTTGGAGAGATTTTACTTATTCAGATCCTTCCTATGTTCTCTTCATAGCGGGTAGGAGATCATGAGCTATCTGACTGAAGGCCATTCACCTGTGCTCTTGTCCCAACTCCCTAGGTCCTGGGATGGATCCGCAATGGGGAGTCAATGCTCAATGCCAGCCTGGTCAACGCCAGCTCTTTGTCTGAAGCAGAGCAGCTACAGCGGGAGCACGAACAGTTTCAACTAGCCATCGAGGTAACACCCAAATCTGACTACACTGTCCTCCCTTCCCTTCTCTGTTCCACAACTTAGGCAGGATGATTCCTCAAGATGTGGGTTTTCCTTTATGTGGTGAAGCCATTACTCTTTCTTGTGAAATGGGCCAGGTAGCTTCCTTATCCGGAGAAGGCAATGGCAAGCCACTCCAGTACTCTTGCCTAGAAAATCCCATGGATGGAGGAGCCTGGTGGGCTGCAGTCCATGGGGTCGCTAGGGGTCGGACATGACTGAGCGACTTCACTTTCACTTTTCACTTTCACACGTTGGAGAAGGAAATGGCAGCCCACTCCAGTGTTCTTGCCTGGAGAATCCCAGGGACGGGGGAGCCTGGTGGGCTTCCGTCTATGGGGTCGCACGGAGTCGGACACGACTGAAGTGACTTAGCAGCAGCAGCAGCAGCTTCCTTATCACCCAGGAATTGGAGAAGCAAATCCAGGGTTTCATCACCCCAAGGAAGCCTGGTAGTAAAAGACAAGTATTCACACTCCAAATGTGATCTTTTTTATTAGTACTTTTAACCTTCAAGGCCCTTGGTCCATTGAGTCTTTTAATACGTTATGATCTATGCATCATGTGAAAAATATAAAGCTAAAAGTTTAGAAGTCACTTCCAGTTGAAGCTCACTCAGAATTGAGGATAAACAACTGTAGAAGTCATTAGTAAATTAGGATTCCATTTTTAAACATTTGATTTACGTGTAACATTTAGATTTCATTGTCAAATCTGCCTTTTAACAAGAGCAGTGAGCACAGGAGCGGACTGCACTAGATAGTTTGTTTCACTGAAAGTATTTGTTCAATAATTGTGGAAGTCATATTTAAAGAATAAACTAAAATCAGAAATTTACCAACCAAGGCTATTTTAATATAAAATTCCACTTGTGATAGTCTAATATGAATTTTGTCTTGCTTTAAATAATATCTTTAATTATCCTTTGTCCTGGAACATTTCCTTCCCGAAGAGACTTGAGCTGATTGCTCTAGAATAATATGGGGAAAGAGTAGGAAATGGGACATGGGAACTATGTTTAAAATAAGTTCAATACCAATGGGAAAAGAGATAAAGAGAGAAAACCTCAAAAACCTGCATCACTTGTGGTTCAGTATAGAACTTAACCCACTTTTGAATGTGTAAGAAATGCAAAGGTATTATCTTCTACTAAAGAAACACAACAATGATAAAATTTTGACTGTCTGTGTCATTAAGTTTATCTTTAATACAGTGGCCCAACTGATTGCTATCTATTTTTAAACTAGTTATGATGGATTTCAGCCATTTAATTTTTGAAAAGCTTTCTTGTATGTGAAAATGTAGCATTAACATGAATGTCATACTTCTCTAAGTTGTCTGATAACTTCTTAGGAAATATTTCATTTTACTGGCACACCCAAATATTAGGGTGTTAGGATCTATTCACTGTAAAGGAAAAATCAAGACTGAGATTATAATAAAAAATTAGGCCCACAGTGGTCAAAGCCCCATTGAGAGGCAGCAATGAAGAAAATGAAAGTTGGGCAGTCACATTCAAGGCTTGACATGAACCTGTAAGGGATACTAGGCAAAGAAAGGACATCTTTTGGCCATACCTCCTCCTTATTTATCTTGAATGTGGAAGTTTACCTGCCCTGTCAGGTAATTCAACTTTCAGTCCCTTAATTAGATGTTGGGCTAGTAAAACCAAGTGTTGTGACACACTTGAGCATCTCAATGAGCTAGTAGAAAATAGTGGGTAAATCCATTAGTAATGTTACTGAAATAACTAAATTCTATCTGACTTGCTTATGCAGTATATACAAATTTGTATTAGATGATGTTGCATTCTTACAGAATAGAAGCTTACTAAGCATCTGTGTCTCTAATTTCATGGATGCAACTTGATCAAATATTCCTAGGATATATGTTGAGATATAAACCCCTATAGAGTTTGTCTGTGGACTCAAGAGGATGTGACAAAACAAATAGGATTTCTGGTTTATCTTGGGAATGGAAGGTAAGCAGGGTCTGCAGCTTGGCTAGAATAATGACAAGAACAAAGCCAGAATTTCAACATATGCTTCTTCTCCAGGTGGCATTATGCTTCTCTCTAAATATGTCAATTTAGACCAGGTTCTACACTGGGGGAACATATGCCAGGTAGGATGTAAGCAATTTGATAGGAGATTTAACAAGTCTGGTTTTATTTAACCCATTTTGATACTGTTACTGGAGGTCCTTACAGTGATAGGGAACATAATTTGATTTCTTGGGCCCTAAGAAAGAATCCTGGCCTCTAGAAGGGAAAATAAAATAGCTCTGTGTAAGACGATTATATAATTTATTGTTAGAACTAAGACTCTTTTGAGAGTAAAAGTGGGAATTAATAATAACTAAGCCAGAAAAATCAGCATGGACTAGAACTCTCATGGGAAAACCAAGATGTTTGCTCCCCCTAGCTTGATTCGCCTCATCTGCCTGAAGGTTTTGGCTCCTTAAAGAAGGTCAGAATGTTTACCTGAAGTATCCTTGGTTACAGAAAATCTTCCCCAGAGCCATTCAGAATGCAGAGCAGTAGACAGCTCTCCAGAAATACAGGTTTACAGATTCATATTTGTTAGTATCCAAATGTTGTGGCTGATGTGTCTTCAAGAACTGTGAACACCATAGAGGCACCCTTGTTTTTATAACCTGCTTTTTAAAAATCCGTTTTTATTTGAAATCCTCTTATTCATTCTAAGCATAAGCACTATGACAGTAGTTAAAACTGGATAATAAATTCAGTTGATTTGGTTTGGTTTTCTTGCATGTCCTCCTACTAAATATGAACATCCTTGATAATCCATGTCTCAAAGACATAGCACTTAATAAGATTAGACAATAGTAGAAATAAGTGCAAAATAATGACTCAAGCTTAGTGAAGCAGAGATTATATCATATGCATAAGAGTTTATCATTTAGAAAATTAAAGGGAAGAAGTGGCTCCCAGGACTATTAGATATTAATGAGTTTCAGAATAAGGAAGATGATTTGTTACATAGCATAAATTGTAAGAAAATTAAAGTTACTTCTCTACTCTGAGAAACAGGTACAATAAAGGTTTATGATGACAATTATATGCTAGTTTTATATATTGAAGAGAGATAAGATAATTATCAGAATCACTAATTCCACTTGGTGAGCCCTTCCTCTGAATGAGAAACTGTAGATACCATTCTAATTGCTAGATATCAAGTGATGTGATGTGATATGGTGGAAAGGACATACATTTGGGAATAGGTCAAACTTGAATCTGATTTCATCACTTCCTTATATATACATTTTTGGGCAAGTACCTTGATCAGCCTGAGCCTCAGTTTCTTCTGTAAAGTGGGAATAAGAATAGCCACCTGTAGTAGTGTCATAAGAACTAGAAAAACTCATAAGTACAGTGCGTAGCACAGAATATACACATGACTAAATGGCTTTTAAAGAGATTTTTTAAAACAGTCCTTGCCTTACGAGTTTCATTAAGTAAGGAAAATCAGCCAAGTGTATAGGCATTCAGAAGAGGGTAGTTTTTAGTAAGTCTCAGGCTATCCAGAAAGGTCTCTTTGAAGGAGGTCAGAGCTGAGCTGAGTGTCCAAGAGAATAGATGAGAACTCTACGGAAGTGAACCAAAACCAAGAATGGACCTGACAGTACTTCTACATTTCAGTTCAGTTCAGTTAAGAAAATGAAACCAATAAGTAACACAGAGAAGAAACCAGAGATTTGTAATGGATTATCTCTACTTGTTAGTTTATTTTTTCTAACTTCATGTAGCAATTAGAAAGATTGCTACATGATAAGAATGTGCTCATCAGGACTGAAGGCTAAATCCGTGGCAAAGTAAGGGAATAAAGGAGTCTAGGTTGCTGTAGGAGGTCATGCTAACATAGCTAATGCTGAGGACAGATTCAGCAGAGGGGAAAGGGCAGCCAGAAGGTAGTTGATAGGCTGTGTAGACTGCAATTTGGAATGAAGGTAAAAGGGGAGGCAAGCCACTCCAGTACTCTTGCCTAGAAAATCCCATGGATGGAGGAGCCTGGTAGGCTGCAGTCTGTGGGGTCGCTAAGGGTTGGACATGACTGAGCAACTTCACTTTCACTTTTCACTTTTCCCTTTCACACATTGGAGAAGGAAATGGCAACCCACTCCAGTGTTCTTGCCTGGAGAATCCCAGGGACAGGGGAGCCTGGTGGGCTTCCGTCTATGGGGTCACACAGAGTCGGACACGACTGAAGTGACTTAGCAGCAGCAGAGGTGAAAAGAGGGGAGGTTGTATTCACACACAGGCAGTGCTTGAATGGATTTGCTCTGGGGAGCTGTCCCTGCACTGCAGCCCAAGAAGAGCAGAAATCATTCAGGAGTAAGGTGCTGGGCTCCTAGCTGCTCTTTTCCACTGTCAGCTAAGCTATCCTTTCCTGAGAGTACAAAGGCCAAATTCATACTATGCCATTGGGTAGAAATGATCCCAGCAGCTAAAGTTGGGATAATATTAGCTGGTTGAAGTCATATGGCTCATCCACATCAGTCTTTTATTTTAATAAATTGTATTTATTTGGCTGCCTCCCTGCCACCCAGTTCTCCAACCTATTCTCCCCACCTCCTTCAGTTAAAGTGAACTCAGAGGATGCAAACCACACTTACCCTGAATAAGAAAACAAACCTTCTGCAGTATAGATTATCCTAAAGGCAAATGTCAATAATGAAGTAATGCGGGATTATATGTTAAACTGAATTATCTTCTGTACTGTTCTGTTCCCTTGGTAACTAAAAGATGGTGTGAGATTCTACTCTCCTGCTTTACTAACCTGTCAAATGTCTTCCTTCTACTAGAACCCTTTTAAAAATGATCATTCACATTTAAAATGTTTGCATTGTTGATTGAGACTTGTATTACATGGGGATTTTTTTATGTGCTATGTTTATTTGATCTGCAGATTGGGACTACAGCAATAGCCTCCTCTGAAAACTGATGATGAATAACGTTATGATTAGATTTGAAAAGAGATTTAATTAATGTTTGAGTCAATCAGGAAGCAGATTTATACACAACTGTGTTTCTCTAGCACAGAAACTAAAATGTCTTTAAAACGAAGAGTGATGCAAATAAATGAGAAAGGGATAAGGACAGGAGTTAGGAACCTGAGCAGTTAGTTAATGATAATGTTTGATATTCGTTTTTTAAAACATGCTTTTAAAACAATGATGACAACATGTTTGAATCATTCATTTAAAGCTCTTTAACTTTTCTGCATCTTTCCACTCACGCCTCACTCCACCCCTTCCCATACCACGCCTGGGTTGTTCCCACGGACCTCTCTCTCCTCCCCTTGTGCCCAGTCCCTCTTTCATGCCACTTCCTTGCAGAAGACACACCAGAGCGCCCTGCAGGTTCAGCAGAAAGCTGAGGCGCTGCTCCAGGCTGGTCACTATGATGCAGATGCCATCCGGGAATGTGCTGAGAAGGTGGCCCTCCACTGGCAGCAACTCATGCTCAAGATGGAAGACCGACTGAAACTGGTCAATGCCTCAGTGGCCTTTTATAAAACTTCTGAGCAGGTGAGGGAGAGGGCTGTGTGGGCCTGAGACCAATGGAGGGCAGTTTTCTGTCACACATGGCAAATCTGTAGGATCTGCCTTAACAAGAAGCCAATCATCTCAGCACTAGCCTATGAGAGTACAAGAATGAATTGTGGAAACACCATGCTTTGCTTCCGTATAATTATTTCCATTAAAGGAGTGGACCATGTGATTTGTTTCTTATAAATTTCTCAAACTCACTAGATGTAGGTGTTGAAGTAGAAATTGGGTGGGCATATGCTGAATGCTAGGTTTCAGTGATGTACCAGTTAGCTCTGGCCACAATAATGCTGTACAACAAATCACCCTCAATCCCAGTGGTGTGAAACAGTAAACATCTATTTTTGCTTAGGTATCTAGTATTCAGCTGTTCTTTGCTGAGCATAGTAAAACTGGCTCCAAGCTATAGGTTGGGTCTAGATCTGTTCCTGTATTTCTCTTCCTTCTTGACTGGCAGCTATTTGAGCCACATTTATGGTGAAAGGCAGGGGTGCAAAAGCCCAAAATCTACTGTGCAAGTGCATTTCAAGTTTTCCTGTGTCACATGCTGTAACATCCTTTCAGCCAAAACAAGTCACGTGGCCAAGCCAACACCAGTGAAGTATGCCTCCTGTGAGGATTGTGAAAAGAGAGTGATGAGTTACTGAACACAGTTAAATCTACCACAATAGGGGACTGTGCACTTCTTGAAGAACATACAGTTCTTTCATTCATGGGATTCCCAGTGTAGTACAGGAAACACAACTCTCTGTCATTAGAGAACTGTGAACCTAACTAGTAGGATGGTGCAGCTGTGGAAGAAAAGGCAGGAGATACCTACTTCAGAGCCATAAAGTTGCAAACTCATTATTAATATATTTGTACAGTAATATGCGCAAGGGTTAAGAGGATTTTTAAATGATTTGGATGCTGTTATGAGACTCTTTTCATGAAATAGAGGTTGAAGTCAGGATAGCTCCCTAGTAGAAATAGATGAGAGAAACGTTTAAAGGGACCATGGGAAAGTCTATCTCAGAGCAGATGTAACCTGTCTGTCAGTGGGCCCTGCATCCAGCATTCATCTTTACACCTCCTCTCAGTCCTCCTTTCAAGCATTTCAGAGAGATGGTGTGTTAGATGGCCTCAGAAGTGAGAGCAGCAGACTAACATAATAAAGAGCTTCTCCAGTTGATTTATAAATTAAGCACAGCCCAGTCACACCTCAGCAAGCTTTTTTAAAAAATAGAAATCAATATGCTAATTCTAAGATTTACACGGATTTGTGAAGAACCTAGAATAGCCAAAAACAATCTTGACAAAGAACAACATTGGAGGCTTTATACTACCTGACTTTAAGACTCTAAAGCTGTAGTGATCAAGATGAGAACAGACACAGTGGAACAGAGTAGAGGTTCCAGAAGTAGACCCACATATATACAGTCAATTGATTCTTGAAAAAGCAATTCAACAAGTAAAGTTTTTTTAACAAATGATGCTGGACAACTGACTGCTGCTGCTGCTAAGTCACTTCAGTCGTGTCCGACTCTGTATGACCCCATAGACGGAAGCCCCCAGGCTCCCCTGTCCCTGGGATTCTCTAGGCAAGAACACTGGAGTGGGTTGCCATTTCCTTCTCCAATGTGTAAAAGTGAAAAGTGAAAGTGAAGTCGCTCAGTCGTGTCCCTTAGCAACCCCACGGACTGCAGCCTACCAGGCTCCTCCATCCATGGGATTTTCTAGGCAAGAGTACTGGAGTGGCTTGCCATTGCCTTCTCCGGGACAACTGACTACCAGTATGAAAAAAATGAAGCTTAATCCCTTTGTACTATCATATATAGTTTTTAATTTGAGGTGGCTCAAGATGCTGAGGAGAAGGCAATGGCAACCCACTCCAGTACTCTTGCCTGGAAAACCCCATGGGTGGAGGAGCCTGGTAGGCTGCAGTCCATGGGGTTGCTACGAGTCTGACATGACTGAGCGACTTCACTTTTCACTTTCATGCATTGAAGAAGGAAATGGCAACCCACTCCAGTGTTCTTGCCTGGAGAATCCCAGGGACGGGGGAGCCTGGTGGGCTGTCATCTATGGGGTCGCACAGAGTCGGACACGACTGTGTCCACTGTGTCTGCTGTGACTTAGCAGCAGCAGCAAGATGCTGAAGAGGACAAAACACTAGATTAAGAGTCAGGAAATTTGACCCTGAACTGACCTTACCAAAGGTTACTTTCTCTCTCTAGATTTTTGATTCTTCACCTATTAAATTAAATGACTTATACTGGGTAATCTTTCCATTTCTTCTAGCTCCCAAATTGATTGGTTTTAAAACTAATACTACCTTGGAACAGGTGTTAAGCACTTGTTTTCTTAAAGTTATTGCATGTGTATAATTTGTTTTCTCTCAAGATGTGAGCCTCCTGCTTGTTTTGAGGTCTTGCCTCAAGACAGATGTGTGGTGCTAAAGAAACCAGCTAGAGTTCAGGGATAGGCCTTCTCATGACATGGGAAGCATGTTGGCAATGGGAGTGTTCTGCTTTGGACATCTTTCAGCTTATTTTTCAGTTCAGTTCATAACTCATAAAGCATCCTATCCAATGCCACGTCATTTACCAAAAGAGATTAATTTCTCAGATAAAGAAGGTCAAGGATAGTTAAAACCACTTTCCCCTGCTGCCCTAGCCAGACAAGTAACCATAGATTGTTGAAGGAAAGTATAGAAATGGTTTCTATTTTCTGCTTCCTTCCTTAATTCCTGACACTAGGCTGCACTGTGTCTCCTACTGATGCACCCAACCTGACTGTCCTTCCAAGCCCCATTTGAAATGCTTTTGGTCTTTTGAATTTGTCTATAAGGTCAATAACAACATGGCCTCCCAGACTTTTTAGAACTAAAAAACCATCTTAACTATCTTTTAAGTTAACCCGAATTTGTTATTCCTCTGAAGGAAATGTACATTTTTCCATAGCAGGCCTGGAGATGTCATTGCCTTATTATAGCACCTTGAAACATTTTTGCTGGAATATTTTTCCCAGGGAGGGGAAAGGTAGCATTCACTTATGGTCCATAAATCACACAACATAGGCAACTTCCTCCTTTACCTCTACTCGAGGCTACTTTCTGTAGGACAAGTACAGATGGCCGGGCAACCCAAATATCTTCCCCAAACCTTTTCCTGTTCTATCTAATTCATAGGTTATCATAAGATTATAGCAATTTAATATATAAAAACACTTTGAAACTCCCCAAGTTACTAGTCTTTCCTCCTTTCTTGCTGTGTACACTATCCCTAGGTGATGTCATCAATCCCTGTAGCCTTCAACCATCAGCTGTCAGAAAATGATTCCAAAGTCCATACCTCAGTTGTAATCTGTCTCCCAAGCTCCAGACACTGGATTCTCACTGCCTCCTGGACTTTTTCTTAGATATCTCAGGGGTACAGCACACATAAGGCCACAAATTGGATTTTGAATGAAAAATGTCACTTACAATAGGGGTCTCTAAGCTAATGGTCCTTACAAAATACTTATTAAACAATTACTGAGTCTTTTCATCCATGATTCATTAGGTCTGTAGTGTCCTGGAGAGCTTAGAGCAAGAATACCGAAGAGATGAGGACTGGTGTGGTGGACGAGATAAACTGGGGCCAGCAGCAGAGATGGACCACGTCATTCCGCTCATCAGTAAACATTTGGAGCAAAAGGAAGCCTTTCTTAAGGTCAGAGCACGTTGTCATCCAAGTTCTGGGACTTGAGCCTTGTTTTTCATCTGCTGTCTCCCTCTCTCTCAGTCTCCTTCTCCTCCTTCCCTCCCTCCTTTCTGTCTCTGTCCCTTTCTTTCTTTCTCTCTCTCACTGCTTCATGTGGGCTTCCCACACCCCTGTATTTTCTAGTTTCTTATCTAAAGGGAGGCATTTGTAGAGAGGACATTTGAAGGGCTGAAAAGTTACACTTCAAACATTATTTCTCTTAACACTTTTTGTATAATTAGGTAATTAGAATGCTCCATTTCTGCTGGTGCTATGTATAAATATCCTGATATCCCATTGATGTTTACTGAGGAAAATACATACTTTCACTTAGTTATGTTTTATCTATAAAAATATTTTAATTTAAATATATAAGCCTAGATAAAAACCTATTAAAATACATCTTTTATAACTGGATGACCCAAAATTTAGGGCAAGAGTTTAAAAAAATATGTTTAGATATTTATTTATCAATCTAACAATTACCAATAAATGTGACACTGTTTATTCTGTGTTTGAAGACAGAAATACTTAGCTTCCCAGGGAGGAAACACAGTCCAGCTCTGAACAGCTTTCAGCTGGTGTGGGAAGACCTCCTAAGCCTCTTTCCTTCTGCCTTTGATCTTCTTTCTGACAGAGCCTTCAGTGTGAAAACTTTTTCAAAGGCTCCATTTACTCTCAAATTCCTTGCTTTCCTGTTCTGCTTCCTTTCAGGTTTCTGAAAGCACACTAGAGAATTTTTATACCCTAACATGTTGCCACTGATTTTCTATAATTCTGTAATTAGCTACTTTTCTTTTATTAGGGATTTTCTCTACTTGACCACTTCTTTAAGTTTTATTTTTATTCTTTTTTAAAGATGACCTCCTGCAGCTCTCCTCCCATCTGTCTAGTATCTGCACCTGCATTTGATCAGAACCCTTAGTAATCAGCTCTTACTAATAAGATTAAATAGAAATTCTTCCATATAGGGCTTAAGATGATTTTAAAAGTCTTCCCTCTGATAAAACAAAGTTTAAAATGAAACAATTTAAGTAGAGCATGTTAAAGTTTTTAAATAGAGGTATAAAGGTATTTCTTCTTAAAATTAAATGGTTTTTTTGAAGAAGGAAAAAAATGTTCTGATGTTTTCCATATGTGCCTAGAACCATAGTTGAGAAACTCGGTTGTTGTGGGAATTACAAGCCAAATGGACAGAAGATCAAGCTCTCTGTTTGTATACATTAGTTGGTGTATTTTGGATTCTTTAGCTTTGGACCACTATCTAGCTGTTAAATTAATGGGCCTTAGGGTGGTAGGACCATGAGCAATCTTACCAGAGCTCCCAGAAACCATTATTGTGAAAGCAACATTTAAAATAATTTTTTACCACGTGATTTGTAGAATCAGATGCTAAATATAAAAAAGCTTAGTTGTTATCATATGATTTGTAGAGTCAGATGCTAAGTATAAAAAAGTTTAGAAGTTAACAATTTTGTTTAGAGATAATTTAGTTCTGAAAGCTGTAGACTGAAAATTAATGGACTAACATGTATTACTTCTACCAACAGGAAAATACTGCTTTGTAAAGAAATTTCAGAAAATCTCTGGTCTTGAGAGAAATTAGAAGCACTGTATCAGTAGACCTAGATTCTAGTCCTGACTTGCTCATGACTCCTGCCCTTGCTGGGCCCCAGCCTCCTTCCGGTACAGCAGCATGGGACAAACCTGTCCTCTCTGCCACCCACTGCTCTGTGAGCCTTAAGGGGATGGTACAATGGCTCTTACTCTTTTACATGATATATTGTGCCCAACAATAGGATGTTTTTTAATATTATTGAGGTGGAGGTGGGTTTTATAGACAAACATGTTTCTAAAATGTGAGTAATTTCCATTTATATTTGGAACGTGTGGTTAATAGGTTTGATTACTAAATTTGCTTTCTCGAGTCTAAATTAAGCTAATGTTAAAGTGACTTACACCAA
Organism: Moschus berezovskii; assembly: GCF_049115385.1. NCBI lineage: Eukaryota > Metazoa > Chordata > Mammalia > Artiodactyla > Moschidae > Moschus > Moschus berezovskii. The sequence goes on from NC_142460.1 coordinate 90,462,172, forward strand.
GGTCATATACAAGGCACTCATATGTGGCAGAGGGAAAATCAGCCTGAAAGTGATGGTGGTCATGCTGAATCAATACCTGTAGAAGTTAGGAGTAGCTGATTTCTTTTTTCGCTTGTGATGGAAAGGGGAAAGGTACAGAGAGCTTTTCTTTTTTAAGCTTTTCACTTGAATAAGTGAACCTCTTCCATTAGAACTGGAACATCCATGTTGCTCCAGTTGACCTCCAGGACTCTGCTCACCCAGAGCCCCAGAAGCCTCATCGCGAGCATCCCTTCTCTGGTGTCTTAGATCATGTGCACCTCTGGATTGGGACTTATGTGTGGGACTTCACACTTTGTCTCTCTCAGGCCTGCACCCTGGCACGGCGGAATGCTGAGGTCTTTCTCAAGTACATCCATAGGAACAACGTCAGCATGCCCAGTGCTGCCAGCCACACCCGAGGACCCGAACAGCAAGTGAAAGGTCAGTGTGAGCCCTGCCAACCTGAAGCCACTCCAGCCACATGGACCAGAGCTTGGTACCTGGTCTTCATGTGACCTCAGATTTCCTGGTTCTTCTCCTTAGATAAGAAAAAGTGTGATGTGGGATGGTATGGACAGTGGAAATTCATCATGCATCAAAATTTGGAATGGAAAAATGACTATAAAATTTCTCCAAATACATTTTGTTTTATCTTAGAGTTTCAGTTCAATTCCAGTTCAGTCGTGTCCAACTCTTTGCGACCCCATGGACTTCACATGCCAGGCCTCCCTGTCCATCACCAACTCCCGGAGTTTACCCAAACTCATGTCCATTGAGTCGGTCATGCCATCCAACCATCTCGTCCTCTGTCATCACCTTCTCCTGCCTTCAATCTTTCCCAGCATCAGGGTCTTTTCAAATGAGTCAGCTCTTCACATCAGGTGGCCAAAGTATTGGAGTTTCAGCTTCAACATCAGTCCTTCCAATGAACACTCAGAAATTATCTCCTTGCAGTCCAAGGGACTCTCTTGGAGTTTAGAACAATACTAAGAGAAATAATAAATAATCTCTACATATCTACACTGTGCAATATCACAGCCACTGGTCACATGTGACTTTTGAGCAGTTGAAATGTGCCTAGTTACTCCCACTGACTATTAATTACTTTACGTGTCATAGCCAAACATGTCTACCATGTTGAATGGCACAAGACTGAGTTGAGAACGAGACAGGGACTGAGATTCATAAAACCGCATTCTAATCCTGGTTTTATTGCCATGTACAATGTGCTGCATTCTCGGTTGTGTCTGACTCTTTGCAACCTCATGGACTGTAGCCTACCAGCTCCTCTGTCCCTAGGATTTTCCAGGCAAGAATGAACTTTCCAACCCAGGAATCAAACCCAACTCTCCTGAGTTACCTGCATTGGCAGGCGGGGTTTTTTTTGTTTTTTGTTTTTTTTTTAACCACTGAGCCACCTAGTTTTATTACTTACTGCTTAAGCTTTAGAAACTTCAGTTTTCTTATTAAAAATGAAGGAAGATGTGTAAATTCTTGCTGCTCAAAATATGGGCCCCAGACCAGTAGCATTGACAACACTTGGGAGCTCATAAGAAACATTATCTCATGCCCCACTTAAACCTACAGAATCAGAACCTCCTTTTTGGCAAGAGCTCCTCCATCCCACCAGAACCAGGTAATTTTTGTGCACATAAAATTTAGATAAGTACTGGTCTAGATAATCTTCAATATTTCTATAAAGTCTACAATTGTATGGACAAAAATCAGTAACCTTTAAAATTGTTCATTTGCTGACCAACATTAAGCTTAAATTATTATTGGTGGAATCACTTACTCTGGACCTTACAGAAATTAGCCTTTGAATGGGTGAAGAGTCATCTTGACACAGCAGAGCAATACAACCCTGGAGACCAGCGCTAGGGAGGGAAGTGATACAGGCGTGGCAAGCTGCTAAGGGGACAGAGGGAAGTTTGGACCTCTTTTAGGAAGGGCCTCTCTTCTGCTTAAGGAGCTCAGAAGGTGGCAAGATCAGAGGACACCAGGAAGAATTAAAACTTAGGAATCAAAGTTCCCTACAGAGAAGAGGGAAGAGGGTTCCTTTTCCAGATGTGCTATCCTGTTTGCAGCTGAGGGGCCCTGTGGGTGGCTGGCATTATGTCACCTTTCCCTTCCTGCACATTTTTCAAGGTCTGTGTTTTGATGTCTAAATGTGACTTGAGTGAGGCCAGCTACCTGCTGAGAGCAAGCGTGCCCCACCTCCACCCCACTGTGCCAAGAATGGCAGCCTCCCAGGGAGAGCAGGATGTGCCACATCTTGGTGGGGCCAGAGCAGGGTATGCCCTCAGGAAAGCTTACAAGAGGGTCAAAAATGAAACCTGAAACCCATTAGGACATTCATCTAAGCTGGGCTAATTCTCTCAGCCACCACGGAGGGACCTCAGTGAACAAAACTCTATCTTGGAGACAGAAAGACTAAAGGTAACACGGCTTCTCACTGTCTTTGCCCAGTTGTAGCTTTCACCTGAACAGAGACCTGTAACCTCTCCTGTATCCATTTCCTTTCTACCTGCTGCCTGCGCCCAAAGCCAGTGCCTCTTATTTTAAGTTTTTCTTATAGGAGCAATTATTACTATATAACAACCCCTGAAATTCAGTGGCCCACAACTGTAAGCATTTATTGTTCATTGACTGCATTGCCTGGGGACCAGCTGCCTTGTCTGGGCTCAACAATGCACTGCTGCTTGAGACTGCTGGTCTGGCTGGCTTGGCCCCTTCACTACAGGATGGGTTCTTGTCTGTTCCATGTGGATTAATTCTTGGACCTTGCTGAAGGGGCAGTGGTCACCCAGGAGAACTTCTTAGGGAGGTAATAGCAGAGATCAAAGGGGCAAGGTTGAGTGCACAAGCACGCTCCAAGCCCCTACTTATGTCCTATCAATGACCTATTTGCCAAAACAAGTGTGAGGTCCGGGGTGAGGAAGTACACTTGGTCTCTTTGGGGGAGGAACTAAAAAGCTACATAATAAGAGCATAGATATAGGGGGAGAGATCAATAATAGGGACCTATGTAAGTTCTCAGCCTAAGGGAGAAGAGATTCTATCCTTCAAGAGTTAAACTTCCATAGTGCATTAAAAGTTCACAAAAATCAACAAGCACTACAATTTGGGCTGTGCCCTCTGGGCACACTGTTACCAGGTCCAAGCTTGCTCTGCTTGCCCCATGAGCCAGTAGACCTAAAAGATGGCAGACTAATGTCTCAAAATAACAGTCTTATTGGGGCATTAATACTGGGTTCTTTTATAGATCAGAGATGAGGGGAGGTGAAGAAACAAAGTATAAGGGCCATTAATCTTACAAATATCTCCTATAATGGCAAGCCTCAGCCAGGGAATGTGTTGATTTCTACCTTTCTGCCATCTACAAGTGGACAAGATTCTGAGCAAAGGCACTTTAGTTTAACAGTCAGGCAGAGGGGCAGGATTCTCTGAGGCAGACCATTATGGGTGATTATGGATTATTATTATAATCTATTATCAATTATAGTAACAAACGAAAAGCAAGTCAAAGAAACAGTTCCAACATGCAGTCAGAATTGGCTTTTTCCTGCAACGTAACTTATGCTTTACAGCCCCAATAACCTGGGAGCCCAAGGTGACTAAGAAGTCATAAAGTTCTATCCTTTTCCATAAAAATGACCTTGGGCCAGTTGCCTGCCCTCTCTAAACCTCAGTTTCTTCATCTGTAAAGTGGAGATAATAATGGTCCAAGCATAATGAGGTACTCTGAAAATACGTGTCTGCCATATAGTGAGTACTGAATAAGTGTCAACTTTTCATAACATCGTTCTTGTATATCTTATTAGTATCTAATGTAGTTAGTGGGAAGTCAGAGGCAAACAGTACAAAATAGATTTGATGCTTCAAGCTTAGAACATACTATTAAACACTTTGGAAATCTATCCACGTAGCCAGCTGCTTCTGGAACAACAAGAGAAGTAGGGAGAGGGAAGGAGCTGACATGGACAAATGCCTCCCATAGCCTCTGCTGTGCTTCATGGCCTCATGCACATCCTCACACCTACCATCATTAGAGATGATTGAGAATAGCTTTAGCTTTACTTATGATCGGTCCCAACCACCATGGGAGTTTGGGCTTAGAGACATGATTCCATGATGACATGAGTTCAACACAACTTCCCTATGCCCATGATTTAGAGGTTTTTAAACTGAGGCTATGCTGCTGAAGTACTAAGAGCACAGCCCTTTGTATAGGCCGAGTACGGGGCAAGTGACATGGTTGTCCATGCAGTTACCCCAGTCCTTGTGCCTGTTCACCGCTTGCCCTCCCCTAGAACCTCCAAGAGTGGCTGGGATTGCTGCCAAGTCCATTCACTCTCTACAGGCTCTAAGGGTCTGGTTGAATTAGTTATTATTTTCAACACCAATATTTCCCAAGGTCTCCTATCATCAAGGACTAGCTTTGGTGTAAAGAAAATCAGGGTCACTTTTAAGTCACCCTGGGGACATCCTCTCTCTCACTTTATTGATGCAGCTTCATCAGTAGGCCCTCCCCCAGTCTCCCTGATCTTGCTCTCCTCTGGGAAATTCTCTCTGAACCAAACTTTGACCCCTTGCTTCTGATGTTGAATTAGTCCTATGGGGAGAGTCGAAGGGCACAGTTATCTGGGATGTGGGGCCCGAGTGGCTGGTCAGATTTGATCAGGGCCTTCCTGAGACCAGCACCTGCTCTCTGCCCTGCAGCCATCCTGAGTGAACTCTTACAGAGGGAGAACCGTGTCCTGCACTTCTGGACATTGAAGAAGCGGCGGTTAGACCAGTGTCAGCAATACGTGGTGTTTGAGCGAAGTGCCAAGCAGGTATGTTCAGCGCTTTCCCTGGAGTTGTCTCGGACAAGGACCATACAGAGGCCCAGATGACCAAGTCTTGGGACAGTTCCAAAGAGGGTCATCACACCTGACAGAATAGAGATGGGAGATGGGTGTGAAAAGAAGAATCCTTGCACTGACCAGAAATTCAACCTTCACCAAGCACTCTACTCAGAGTTTAATGACAGGAGTTGGGAGGAGATGCTGGGGTCAGATTGCCCTAACTCATGGATAATAGTGGACCTGGTCTAGAAGAGTCCCCGGTTTAAAGGACAAGACACTGCTTTGCTGGTGGGTTTTTCCAAGTATAACAGAGAAGGGCACTTTCATAAATCAACTTCCAAGCTACATACAGATTAAGTCATGCCAGGGTATCCTGGGTCCATCATATTGTTCCAAACCACAAACGTTCACATCAGAGCATGGCATGTTTTCCTACTAACAGCTGGCTTTTGGGAGAACTTAGTGGGTTGTTTCCTCCCACAGGCACTAGACTGGATCCAAGAAACAGGTGAATATTACCTCTCAACACATACCTCCACCGGGGAGACCACAGAGGAGACTCAGGAACTGCTGAAAGAATATGGGGAGTTCAGGGTGCCTGCCAAGGTAGGAAGCATCCTGGAGCACTCCCCTTCCACCCAGCATACCCCATTCTGGCCATTTTCACACTGTGAGTGGGAGAACAACCTCTGTACAGAAATGCTTGACTACAGAACCAAGGGGGACACATAGGTAGAATCATCTCCTTTGAAATCTGAACATTCAAAGAGATGCAGCTGCTGGGTAGAGCTCTGTACACAGGAGCTCTCAACTCCTACATCCTGTGCTTCTGAGTGGATCTCCTCATTGTGCTCCAGGTTCTGGAATCTGCTGTGTTCTTTTAGACCAAATACAGCAAAGTATTGTATTCATGTGAAATGCACATTGTGTGTATGAATATCAGCTACATACTCTTGAAATCTGAATGGCTTGGGAAGTCCACCTTTTGAGAAGGGCCAGTGGCTATGGGTGGCTTCACAAAGCAGGTTCCAGAACTAACTACTTCCATCTGGCCTTGTCCAGGAAATGAGATGGGCTGGGGTCCCTGGGGAGCAAAACACACTTTGGTGTATGTACCTACATCCTCATACCCCCATTCACACTGAGATGGAGAATGCTATAATAGAAGGAAATCTTGTTTTCATGTTTTCCTAACCAGGATTTGATCTGAGGACCTTGGGTTTTAAGGAAATCTATCTCAGTTCCCTCTTTGTAGCTTCCTTGTCCCTCACCCTGGGCTCCCTGCCATGGAGGACCACCTTTGGCATCACTTCCAGACATGGCAGATGCTCTTCCAGGATGAGAGCTGCTTTTGTGGGAGTCAAGGGAAGAACATATAAATGCCGACCTTACCCACAGATCCCTCTGACACTATGGCAAATTTCCCTCTAATTTGCTGGAACAAAATTAGACTCTTAGCCTCATTCCTGAGATATTTCAGAAGTGGTTTTACACTTTGTAAATCCTACACCCTGAACTCTTGATAGCGGGGAGTTTTCCTCTGCACACTTGTGAGCTTTTGGGCCTTGTCACTCAATGTGAAGAGCTGTCAATCAGATAAGAGATTCATTTCAACACCAGCTAGAACAAACAGCACTAGGGATGTGGCAGATGCACAGAACCCTTTTCAAATCCAAATGAAAATGGTTTTGAATTATCCACTTTGCATCCATCTGCCCCTCTCCAGATAGTGTCAACAGTGAATCATTAGTAGTCTCAGTAGTATCAGATCCATGGTGATCCTGTTCACATAGGATGGATCACAGCAGATACCCCGAACTTCCTAGGATCAGAATATGCCCATCACCAAAGTAGAAACGTGGAGAATCATTTAGTCAATTTACTTTATTCTTCCTTTACAATCTTCCTGTCTTTCTCCTTTCTGTTCACATTGTTGTCAGTTGGGTTCTTTGCTTTCAGCCTTTCCTTCCTTCCAGTCCATCCTGTCCTTCATTGATGTTCCTCTCTAAAACACTACTTTGGTCATATTACCAACCAGCTTGAGAGCTTTTATGAGACTCCAGTGCCTTCAGGCTAACACTCAACAACGTCTACATCTGTGTCACCTTACCACACCAACTGTATCTTCAGTTACGCATTTATGCAAATTTTACATTCCAGCTAAATGGATATATTTTCTTACCCTTCAAGAAATACATCATTTATTTTCTTGCCTCGGTATCTTTTCTATACTATTTTTCTCCTTAGATTAGCCTTCCCTTCCCTCTAGTTTGTACTTTTTAAAAAGATGCCACCTTTCCACTTCAGTGCCTCCTCCTCCGTGATCCTGCCTACGTGCCAGGATACAATTGGCCCATCCTTGGACTGCAGCCAGTGTCTGTATAGCCCTTAAGGCACCTGTCATGGACCATCCTGTTCTCCCAGTAATGTGTATGCAGTATTGCCTCCTGTATGAGCCTGCAAGATCCCAAAGGACAAGAATAATGCTTTATTCACTTACCTAGTGGCTCAGAGGTTAAAGCGTCTGCCTCCAATGCGGAAGACCCAGGTTCGATCCCTGGGTCGGGAAGATCCCCTGGAGAAGGAAACGGTAACCCACTCCAGTATTCTTGCCTGGAGAATCCCATGGACGGAGAAGCCTGGTAGGCTACAGTCCACCGGGTCGCAAAGAGTCGGACACGACTGAGCGACGGAACGGAACGGAACGGAACTATATCTTATGGCAGCTGCGACGGCATACGAGCGCGGCACCAGATGGTCACACCGAAATCAGGTTGATTATATTCTTTGCAGCCAAAGATGGAGAAGCGCTATACAGTCAGCAAAAACAAGACCAGGAGCTGACTGTGGCTTGGATCATGAACCCCTTATTGCCAAATTCAGACTGAAATTGAAGAAAGTGGAGAAAACCACTAGACCATTCAGGTATGACCTAAATCAAATCCCTTATGACTATACAGTGGCAGTGAGAAATAGATTTAAGGGACTAGATCTGATAGAGTACCTGATGAACTATGGATGGAGGTATGTGACATTTTAACAGGAGACAGGAATCAAGACCATCCCCAAGAAAAAGAAATGCGAAAAAGCAAAGTGGCTGTCTGAGGAGGCCTTACAAATAGCTGTGAAAAGAAGGGAAGCAAAAAACAAAGGAGAAAAGGAAAGATATACCCATTTGAATGCAGAATTCCAGAGATTAGCAAGGAGAGATAAGAAAGGCTTCCTCAGCGATCAATGCAAAGAAATAGAGGAAAACAATAGAATGGGAAAGACTAGAAATCTCTTCAAGAAAATTAGAGATACCAAGGGAACATTTTATGCAAAGATGGGCTCAATAAAGGACAGAAATGGTATGGACCTAACAAAAGCAGAAGGTATTAAGAAGAGGTGGCAAGAATACACAGAAGAGCTGTACAAAAAGATCTTCACGCCCCAGATAATCACAATGGCATGATCACTCACCTAGAGCCAGACATCCTGGAATGTGAAGTCAAGTGGGCCTTAGGAAGCATCACTACGAACAAAGCTAGTGGAGGTGATGGAATTCCAGTTGAGCTCTTTCAAATCCTGAAAGATGATGCTGTGAAAGTGCTGCACTCAATATGACCGCAAATTTGGAAAACTCAGCAGTGGCCACAGGACTGGAAAAGGTCAGTCTTCATTCCAATCCCAAAGAAAGGCAATGCCAAAGAATGTTCAAACTACCACACAACTGCACTCATCTCACACGCTAATAAAGTCATGCTCAAAATTCTCCAAGCCAGGCTTCAGCAGTACATGAACTGTGAACTTTCAGATGTTCAAGCTGGTTTTAGAAAAGGCAGAGGAACCAGAGATCAAATGGCCAACATCCACTGGATCATGGAAAAAGCAAGAGGGTTCCAGAAAAACATCTATTTCTGCTTCATTGACTATGCCAAAGCCTTTGACTGTGTGGGTCACAACAAACTGTGGAAAATTCTGAAAGAGATGGGAATACCAGACCACCTGACCTGCCTCTTGAGAAATCTGTATGCAGGTCAGGAAGCTACAGTTAGAACTGTACATGGAACAATAGACAGGTTCCAAATAGGAAAAGGAGTACATCAAGGCTGTATATTGTCACCCTGCTTATTTAACTTATATGCAGAGTACATCATGAGAAACACTGGGCTCGAGGAAGCACAAGCTGGAATCAAGATTGCCAGGAAAAATATCAATAACCTCAGATATGCAGATGACACCACCCTTATGGCAGAAAGTGAAGAAGAATTAAAGAGCCTCTTGATGAAAGTGAAAGAGGAGAGTGAAAAAGTTGGCTTAAAGCTCAACATTCAGAAAACAAAGATAATGGCATCCGGTCCCATCCCTTCATGGCAGATAGATGGGGAAACAGTGGAAACAGTGTCAGACTTTATTTTTCTGGGCTCCAAAATCACTGCAGATGGTGATTGCAGTCATGAAATTAAAAGACGCTTACTCCTTGGAAGGAAAGTTATTACCAACCTAGACAGCACATTAAAAAGCAGAGACATTACTTTGCCAACCAAGGTCTGTCTAGTCAAGGCTGTTTTTCCAGTAGTCATGTATGGATGTAAGAGTTGGACTATAAAGAAAGCTGAGTGCGGAAGAATTGATGCTTTTGAACTGTGGTGTTGGAGAAGACTTGAGAGTCCCTTGGACTGCAAGGAGATCCAACCAGTCCATCATAAAGATCAGTCCTGGGTGTTCATTGGAAGGACTGATGTTGAAGCTGAAACTCCAATACTTTGGCTACCTGATGAGAAGAGCTGACTCACTGGAAAAGACCCTGATGCTGGGAAAGATTGAGGGCAGGAGGAGACGGGGACGGCAGAGAATGAGATAGCTGGATGGCATCACCGCCTCGATGGACATGAGTTAGGGTGAACTCCGGAAATTGGTGATGGACAGGGAGGTCTGGCGTACTGTGATTCATGGGGTCACAAAGAGTCGGACACAACTGAGCAACTGAATGGAACAGAACGGAGACGGTATGAAGTGGCATTTCATTGTGGTTTTTATTTACATTTCTCAATGAGTAATGATGTTGAAAAAATACTTTCTAAAATTAATTTTATTTTTATTCATTTTTATTTTTATTGAAAGATAAAATTGCTTTACAGAATTTTGCTGTTTTCTGTCAAACCTCAACATGAATCAAACCATAGGTATACATATATCCCCTCCTTTTTGAAACTGCCTCCCATCTCCCTCCCCAACCCACCCCTCTAGGTTGATACAGAGCCCGTTTGAGTTTCCTGAGACATACAGCAAATTCCCGTTGGCTCTCTGTTTTTCATATGGTAATGTCAGTTTCCATGTTACTCTTTCCACACATCTCACCCTCTCCTCCCCTCTCCCATGTCCGTAAGTCTATTCTCTATGTCTGTTTCTCCACTGCTGCCCTGTAAATAAATTCTTCAGAACCATTTTTCTAGATTCCGCGTACATGTTAGAATATGGTATTTATCTTTCTTCTTCTGACTCACTTCACTCTGTATAATAGATTCAAGGTTCATCCACCTCGTCAGATCTGACTCAAATGCTTTTTATGGCTGAGTAATATTCCATTGTGTGTGTGTATATATATATATACACACACACACACACACACACACACATATATATATATGAACATGGAAACAACCTAGATATCCATCAACAGATGAATGGATAAAGAAGTTGTGGTATATATATATGTTCTAGCTGTTGTAAAGAGTGCTGCAGTGAACAGTGGGATACATGTGTCTCTTTCAATTTTGGTTTCCTCAGGGTATATGCCTAGGAGAGGAATTGCTGGGTCATATGGTGGTTTTATTCCTAGTTTTTTAAGGAATCTCCATTCCATCTTCCATAGTGGCTATATCAATTTACATTTCCAACAACAGTGCAAGAGTGTTCCCTTTTCTCCACACCCTATCCAGAATTTATTGTTTGTAGACTTTTTGATGAGGGCCATTCTGACTGGTGTGAGGTGATATCTCATTGTAGTTTTGATTTGCATTTCTCTAATAATGATCAATCTTTTCATGTGTTTGTTAGCCATCTGTATGTCTTCTTTGGAGAAATGTCTGTTTAGGTCTTTTTCCCACTTTTTGATTGGGTTGTTTGTTTTTCTGGTATTGAGTTGTTTGAGTTGCTTATATATTTTGAAAATTAATCCTTTGACAGTTGTTTCATTTGCTATTATTTTCTCCCATTCTGAGGGTTGTCTTTTCACCTTACTTCTAGTTTCCTTTGCTGTGTAAAAGTTTTTAAGTTTAATCAGGTCCCACTTATTTATTTTAGTTTTTATTTCCGTTAATCTAGGAAGTGGGTCTTAGAGGATCTTGCTTTAATTTATGTCATTGAGTGTTCTGCCTATGTTTTCCTCTAAGAGTTTTATAGTTTCTGGTCTTACATTTAGGTCTTTGATCCATTCTGAGTTTGTCTTTGTGTATGTTGTTTAGCAAGTGTTCTAATTTCATTCTTTTACATGTAACTGTCCAGTTTTCCCAGCACCATTTATTGAAGAAACTGTCTTTGCCCCATGGTATATTCTTGTCTCCTTTGTCAAAAATAAGGTACCCATAGGTGTATGGGTTTATCTCTGGGCTTTCTATCTTGTTCCATTGGTCTATATTTCTGTTTTTGTGCCAGTACCATACTGTCTTGATGACTGTAGCTTTGTAGTATAACGTGAAGTCAGGAAGGTTGTTTCCTCCACTCTGTTCTTTCTCAAGACTGCTTTGGCTATTCGGGCTCTTTTGTGTTTCCATATGAATTGTGAAATTTTTTGTTCTAGTTCTGTGAAAAATGCCATTGATAATTTGATAGTGATTGCATTGAATCTGTACATTGCATTTGGTAGTATAGTCATTTTCACAATATTGATTCTTCTATCCAAGAACATGGAATATCCCTCCATCTGTTTATGTCATCTTTGATTTATTTCATTAGTGTCTTATAATTTTCTGTGTACAGTTCTTTCGTCTCCTTAGGTAAGTTTATCCCTAGATATTTAATTCTTTTTGTTGCAATGGTGAATAGAATTGATTCCTTAATTGCTGAGAAAGTTTTTTAAGCTGATAATTTCATCTCTGAAAGTGAAAGAAGATATGAGATAAACTTGGCTAAATTCTTCTTAACAAAGAGAATTAAGTGATAATGAAAGTAACTGGAGATTTAGTTGAACTAAATTATGTCTTGGAATTCAGATAGCCAGGAAAGGGAACACTGAACTTGTCAGGCACTTTCTATGAGAAAAGTAGAATCTAAGCAGTTCAGATAAAAGATGAGCATATTTCATAATGGGCCTTCCCTGGTGGCTCAGAAGGCAAAGCGTCTGCCTACAACCTGGGAGAACCGGGTTCAATCCCTGGATTGGGAAGATCCCCTGGAGAAGGAATGGCAACCCACTCCAGTACTCTTGCCTGGAAAATCCCACGGATGGAGGAACCCGGTAGGCTATAGTCCATGGGGTTCCAAAGAGTTGGACACAACTGAGCGACTTCACTTTTCTTTCTTAAGAGGAATGAATATAGCTCACATGTGACAGACATTTTTGAAAAGTTTAGTTTTTCATGTTTAATGACAATTTCTCTCTCCCATGGAATGAATATGAAGATATACCTCAAGAAACTGTTTTCCTATACAGGGAACTCAATAATTCCATACCTACAAAGAATATATCAATAAGTACAAGGCACGTTAGCAATAAAAGGCCAATTGGAAGTTTATAATGAGTTGATAAGAATATATCAAGAAGTCTAAATTTTAAAGACTTGTCAAATGTGCTAAAGACACCAAAGGGGTTTTTTACAAACTATATTCAGAGTAAGGCACTCTGATTAGGGAAGATGGTATAATATTAACTGATCAAAGGAAGAAAGAAAAAAGAAAAATAGAACCACTGAACTCTTATTTTTTTTAACTTCTTTTCCAGTGATAACAATTAGAATTCAAAATGAAAGAGCAAAACATGTAATAGGGGACATAAGAAGCCCAAGATAAGTGAGATGTCAGTCCAAAACTTCCAATCCCAAGTGAATTATATTCCCCAAAGTCTCCCTTTGTCCACAGGATCATGTCTTTACTTCTGAACCTAACATGCAAGCACCTCTACAATCTGACCCCCACTTTGTCAGTCTTCTATATAAGTTACTTTTCTTGGTGGTAAGATTTGAATTTCAAGCTGGCTTAAGTTACAAAGAAGAAAAGATTATTGTATGGAAGGATATGGAAATAAAGACAGAAGCTATGTAGCTGGACTTCCCAGGAGCCCAGGAAAAGCTCAGTGACTCAACCCGATGGGAAGAACAAGACATGTAGCATAGTCTCACCTCTGGAGATGAAAATTGGGATGTCACCCGAGCCCAAGGACAGTTCCAGCAGCCGTGTTACCTGGTCAGCTCATCACAGGCTAACATCACCACCACTGTGATTCAGCTTCCCTTCTCTCCTCCTCTCTGCTCTCTGCTTTCACTTCTGCTCTGCAACCAGCTACCCAGACCCCTGTCTCTATGGTCCACGTTCCCGGAAAATCCACCCCGCATGTTGCCCCTATCTCTGTTCAGTAAGAGCTCCTAGACCAGGACGCTTTGGAAGTCACTGGCTGCATATTGATGGGCTGCCCTCATGGGACAGGTTTTACCTCTGATCTCATCAGAAGTGGCCAGACATGCGGCAGGTCGCATGGTGCCACCATAGTCACCTACTAGAAATCAGTTCAGACTGCTCTCAGTAGGGGCCATGGGCATTTCATGAGTCACATCTGCTCATCACTTTTCATTCCAATCCCAAAGAATGTAATGCCAAAGAATGTTCAAACTACCACACAGTTGCACTCATTTCACATGCTAACAAGATTATGCTCAAAATTATCCAAGCTTGGCTTCAACAGTACATGAACCAAGAACTTCCAGATGTACAAACTGGATTTAGAAAAGGCAGAGGAACCAGAGATCAAATTGCCAACATCCGTTGGATCATAGAAAAAGCAAGAGAATTCCAGAAAAACATCTGCTTCTGCTTCATTGACTATGCTAAAGCCTTTGACTGAATGGATCGCAGTAAACTGTGGAAAATTCTTAAAGAGATGGGAATGCCAGACCACGTTACGTGCCTCCTGAGAAACCTATATGCAGGTTAAGAAGCAGCAGTTAGAACCTGACTTGGAACAATGAACTGGTTCCAAGTTGGAAAAGGAGTACATCAAGGCTGTACATTGTCACCCTGCTTGTTTAACTTATATACAGAGTACATCATGCAAAATGCTGGTCTGGGTGAATCACAAACTGAAATCAAGATTGCCGGGAGAAATATCAATAACCTCAGATAAGCAGATGACACGACCCCCTTATGGTAGAAAGTGAAGAGAAACTAAAGAGCGTCTTGACGAAGGTGAAAGAGACAATGAAGAAGCTTGCTTAAAACGTGACATTCAAAAAACAAAGGTCATGGCATCCGGTCCCATCACTTCATGGCAAATAGATGGGGAAACGATGGAAATAGTGAAAGACTATTTTTGGGGGCTCCAAAACCACTGTAGACAGTGACTGCAGCTGTGACATTAAAAGACGCTTGCTCTTTGGGAGAAAAGCTTGACAAACCTAGACAACATATTAAAAAGCAGAGACATTACTTTACCAACAAAGGTCCATATAATCAAAGCTGTGGTTTTTCCAGTAGTCATGTATGGGTGTGAGAGTTGGACCATAAAGAAGTCTGAGCACTGAAGAATTGATGCTTTGGAGTTGGAGAAGACTCTTGAGAGTCCCTTGGACTGCAAGGAGATCCAACCAGTCCATCCTAAAGATCAGTCTTGGGTGTTCATTGGAAGGACTGATGTTGAAGCTGAAGCTCCAATACTTTGACCACCTAATGTGAAGAACCAACTCATTAGAAAAGACCCTGATGCTGGGAAAGATTGAGGGTAGGAGGAGAAGGGGATGATCGAGGACAAGATGGTTGGGTGGCATCACTGACTCAGTGGACATGAGTTTGGGCAAGCTCCAGTAGATGGTGAAGGACAAGGAAGCCTGAGGTACTGCAGTCCATGGAGTCACAAAGAGTTGGACACGACTGAGTGACTGAACAATAATTCTTCCCCATGTAAGTCTTCACCTCTTGCTGGTCTAGCTCTGCTCACCACTCAGCACGATATTTGCCCACTCATCCATTTTACCAATATTTATGTTATACCTACTAAACGTTGCTGATACAAATGAGTAAGATATCACATTTATCTCTTGGAAACATATGGTCTAATGAAGGAGACACATAAATAACTCAGGATGATACACACTGAAGTAGCAGCATGTGTGTGGTACTGTGTTAACACTGGGAAGGTCAATGCCCCACTCAGCTTGTAGGGAGGGGAGGAGGGACATTTAGATAAAAACAGGGGTGAGGAGGAGCCACTGATTGCAGGAGGGGCAGGTGAAGATCAGCATGGCTGGAGTTTTGGAGCCATGGAGAGCTGTGGTCACACAGACAGGTGAGGCCACGTGAGGAAGGCCTTGTCTGTGCTACTCATTTCACTGTCTGTTTGCTTCCCCGGGTTCCACATGTATCTGGAATGCTCTTGCTCACATGCCATTCTCCTTATTGATGCTGAAATCAGTTTTGATGTTTCAGGATATAATTTCCTCTGCTATAGCTGCTCTGGTAGGACTGTTACTACCAATAGGCTATAAACCCCCATCTCATACGCAAATCTCTGTACCAATAGCAGAGAATAGATATATATTTCCAAGACTTTTATATAAAGATAGATTTCTTGATTATAGTTACAAAATTAATGTTTAAAGTTTAAAAAAAAAACTAAGAAAAATTGGTTTCCAGGGGGGAAACCCCAAGTGCAATGATATGTAAGTCCTTGGGGAACTTTCCTGGTGGTCCAGTGGCTACGACTCTGTGCTCCCAATGCACAGTTTGGTCCCTGGTCAGGGAACTAGATCCTGCATGCTGCAGCTAAGACCCAGTGCTGCCAAATAAATAAAAGTTTTTTTAAAAGTCCTTGGAATACCAGGTATCTTTTATTGACTGATTCTCAGTGCTGCCTTTTCATGGTTAAGGAGGTGTTTCTCCTGTCCTCATACCCACCTTATTTCCTTCACACTAAAGCTCTTCTGGCCCCTTGTCTCCCAGACCCAGGGATCAGCCCACTGCACTGAGATAGGAGAGGCTCAGACATGTTCAATGAGTTGCTGGAGAGAGGGAGCCCTGGCCATGTGGTGGCCAAGTTCTCTTCTTGCCTTTCCAACCGGAAGCCGCCTCTAGCATTTCTTGAGAGGATCAGTCTCTCATGGGAGGAGGGGCTGTAGATGATCCTGGAGAGGCCAGGGTGATGGTGGTGGCATAAGGAATGAAATGCTCTTCTGTCTGTTCCACTGTTGCTCCAGTGATTTTCTGCTTCCCTCAGTTATCTGGATTGTAGCATGGTCCAGATTTTGGACCTACTTTCCCCTTGTCTGAAAGAAAAAAGATTATTTTTCAGAATAGTATTTAAATACTCTTCCTTTCTCTTAAAATCTATCAGACTTTCCTAATAGACTTTAAAGTTTCAAAACCCAAACTTAGGATAAAAGATGAGCAAGTGTTTGCTTGTTTGGACAGCCCTTCCATTTCTATATCTTAACGCACATAAATCTCACCTTTATTTTTTTCCTTTTTTAAAATCACTGCAGTGTTAACTATACGTACTTTACATTTTGGCATTCAGTTATACAATGCCCTGAGTTATTTAACTACTCTGGGTGAAAGTCTTGTCCCTCTAGGGATAAAGAGTGTTGGGAGGAAATGAGTATCTCTTTTTCTTCTCTTACCTACCCCCCAAGTCAGTTCCCACACCCCTCTGCACATTGGTGTGTTCAGGGCAGGTGCTGAACACACTCTTGTTAGAAATGAAATTAACCCAATATATGCCATGGCTCCACCTCACTTAGCCCTATGATGGATACTAGCTTTGTTCACTCTTCTCCCTTTAAAGGAAACTAAAGATAAGATCCTGGTGGTAAAAGAGACAGAGTTTAGTCTTAAATCTGCTAGTTAGATTTCTTCAGATTCTGGCTGTACCAACACAGGTGATGTTTAGAAAGTCTTCTTCAAGCCAGTGCAATGAAGGGAGAGAACTAGAAACTATAGACAAAAGGCAAATACGCTCTATCACTTACAGGTTGTATGAACTTGGACAAGCCCTAAGCCTCCCAAAGCCTCAGCTTTTTTCATATGTGACTCAATAAGACCTACAATGCCTCCCTCCACCTGCTTTCTAGGAATGCTTTAAGACTCAAACAAGCCTCTGATGTGACATTAGCATACTCTGTAAACCAATAAAGTACTATATTAACATAAGAGATTCTTACATCAGTAATCATACTGGCTAACATATATTGCCTACTGAGCTCTTATTTTGAGCTTTGTGTTCAGACCCATCCTGCATTGTCAACTCATGCAATGCTCACATCAATGTTATGATGCAAAAACTGTTATGATCCCTATTTTGCAGATGAAGGAACTGAGGCACAGAGGGTTTCAGTAGCTTACCCAGGACCTCCCACCTATAAGTGACAGCACTGGGACACAGATCCAGGCAGTCTGATTCTGAGGTCTCTATGGCTGCTGTGAAGAAGGAAGGACGGATGGGGTGATGGGTTATGAGAGTAAAGCTCAGCTAGTAACTTGTGACCATCTTTTGGGGCAGCAAACAAAGGAGAAGGTGAAGCTTCTGATTCAGCTGGCTGATAGCTTTGTGGAAAAAGGTCACATTCATGCCACAGAGATCAGGAAATGGGTGACCACAGTGGACAAGCACTACAGAGACTTCTCATTGAGGATGGGAAAATACCGGTACTCCCTGGAGAAAGCCCTGGGAGTCAACACAGAGGTAGGTGTGGGTGCTCCCAAGTGGGCCATCTTCCTTTCCCTCTCCCTCCTTACTGCTGCTCCTCACTGTGGAGGGAAGCTGGGATTGCAGAGGAGTCTTCCTGAGCTGTTGACGCCTAGAGCACTCGCCTTGTGTGGTTTTTCTCCTGGATGGGCTGGATCTTGCTGGAACTTCCAACTCCCCACAACTGGTGCTGTGTATATTGTAAAATTGGCTGGCCAGGGGTGGGGCCTATGGCTACAGAACAGAGTTTTTCTATGTGTAGAGTTAACTGTTTGAGGATTAAACTTCTTATCTTGGCTTCATCAGTACTGTCTTCCACCCAATTATGTTGACCAGCAAATGATTAGAGTCCTCAGTATGTATAATAGTGCCCTTTTAAGAATAAGGGATGCAATTTGTGTAAAGTCTATTTGACATTTCACCTGAAAAGGGACACTCTTTGCCAGGAAGCAAAGAAGACTGACTTTTTAATCTCTTCCTTATAATAGAGGTCAGTAACCTATGAATTAAGAGCTGAATAGAGGGTGACAATTTAATCCTAGGATTTCTAGTTCTTAAACCTTTAAATAGGCTCATACTCTGAAACAGAGAATAAAGTGGTCAAACCACTAAAATTGGAATTAACATCTCCCCCAGGCTTTAACCTATGAGCTTTTTTTCCCAGAGGTTTTCATCCTATATAAATACCAGACAGTGGTTGAAATAAATAGGAATGGGCAATTAGAAAATTCAGTAATCGTTCTGTCATTTAGCTTTCTATTTCCAGAGAAGTTGTTTGTTTAAATAAAAATATTTACTTAATAAAAATAATTACATTCCCTTGACAAATGGAAGTTTTTTTCTGTATTTATGCATTTCTGTTTCACATCTGTTTTAATGGTTAATCAACCTTGGACCAATGTGTGTGTGTGTAGATCTAAACAGAGCCAAAGTCCTTGGGGAAATATGACACTGATTATCAAATGTGTTCATTCTTTTCCTTTGTTGTAGATATTAGTCCTGAGCATTTGACTTGAACATTTTATATTTTCTTATTTGAAAAAACATTATGAAGAATTTTTTGAAGAAATATGAAGAAGAGTGCTTGTGGGTGGCAGTTGGTGGGATTCCCCATCTTCTTATCCTTCTCCATTATATCTTTCTCTGTTCTTCCTGTCCCCTGCCTCCCCTAACTCTGTTGAGTTGCTTTCCCAGAACATCTCCAAGGTGACCTCTGTGATTTGTCTGTGTGTAGGATAACAAGGACCTGGAGCTGGACATCATCCCAGCAAGCCTTTCAGATCGTGAAGTCAAGCTCCGGGATGCCAACCACGAGGTCAATGAAGAGAAGCGGAAATCAGCCCGGAAAAAAGAGTATGTTTATGTGTGCATGTGGGCAGGGGTTGGGGGCAGTTTCTGCTTGACTGGCAGGTTGCTCATGGCCGTGCTTGGTTTTTACTGCTACCCATCACTTTAGACTAGCTGATGTATCCTCATGACTACCTACAGAGGTTGGGGTGGACAGATGGGATGCTTCCACCCACATTTCACAGTACCCAAGAACTGTAGGGCATTGGAGAGAAGAAACAGTGAACCAAGTCAACTTTACAAACCAAGTCTGCCACTCTGCTTCCTTTACATCGGTGTTACAAAGTTACATATAGCCAGAGATATGCGCACACCTTATAAAGAGTATTTTGACAGAGTCCTTTCAGGTAATGCTGGAAAAAAGTGTGTTCTAAGATTAGGAAGTCTTCTGTAGTTGATTTTATCAAAATAAAGTAGGAGCACAGGTCTCTTAGAGCTGAAGAAATTCAAGGTGGTCTGTGAAGTCAGAGCTTATGTTTCATCTGGGAGTGTAGTAGTTTGTTTGGGCTGCTGTAACAAAGTATGATGAGTAGATGCTTTTAACAAGAATGGATCGTCTCACAGTTCTTGAGGCGAGAAGTCTGAAAGTACAGTGTTGTCTGGGTTGGTTCCTTCTGAGGGCTGGGAGGGAAGCCTCTGCTCCAGGCCATTCTCCTGCCATATTGATGGCTGTCTTCATGTGCACTTGGCATCCTCCCTGAACACAGGCCTGTGTCTAGATCCCCGCCCCCCCTTTTAGGGATGACAGTCATTTTGGAATGGGAACCCAGCCTATGTCAGTATGAGCTCATCTTAACTAACTGCATCTGCAATGACTCTATTTCTAAATAAGTGCCACATCCTAAGGTACTGGGAGTTGGGGCACAACATATGCATCTTAGGGGAGACACAGTTCAACCCATAACAGGGAGGGAAATGAGGAGAGTGTGGGAGGACAGATCTTCCTGCTGGGCTCTCTCTGTGACTCCAAATCACCAGAGGATGGTAAAGGTGGATGGATAGTAAAAGAAAATGGGATAGAGGGTAGTGGAGCTATATTATGAAGAAAAACAGGAAAAACTGCAGGAAGTAGAAGGAGAATAAAGGAGAAGATAGAAGCTTGCCAGAATCCAAGGCAGTAAAATCAAAGACAGCTTTTCAAAGCGCGTGGGATTACGTTCCTTCTGATCTTCCTTCTTTCCTTGTTTACCAAGCAGTTACAGTGTTCTGGAAACTTTGCTTATACGAGCTTGTTTAATCCTTGAACAGCCCTGTGTGATCAGCTGTGTTACAATTGAGTAGTCTGGGGCTTGGAGAAGCAAGACCTGCCTCTAGGAAACAGCAATCGTGATTCAGTTCCTGCTTGTCTGACTTCAAAGCTCACAGACTTTCCATCTACCAATAGAGCCAGAATAGTAAGAGTGTGGCTTATTAACTCCTCCAAAAGGGAATTTTTATACTTTAATGGAAAGGCCACTGCTAGAACAGTGTATTGCTTTAAAAAAAAATACCATGAAGATAAAGGTCCAGGAGAAGATGCTTCTTATTTTAACATTTCCTGTGAAATTCCCAACAGGGAACACTCTGTGGATAATCTTTCTCTAAATTTTTATCTGATGTGACACATTGTAAATAGGAATTTTCATTATAAAGTACCATGAAAACAGTGATATAGAAAATCTAAAATGTATAAAAATATACTTTGTGCTAAATTAGATATTTTTGCACATCACATGCCAGCTAGGAAGGACCAATTTATAATACAAATTTGTGAAAGACGTGGGTATATTACAGTGAAGCCTCACGTCATTAAATTTAATGTCTGCCCGGGTGCACTGTGTTGTTTAGGAGTCCAGGGAGAAAGGAGCCCTCCCCTTGCAAATGTGTGGCACAGACTTCTCTTTTGGGGAGAGTGAAGAGCAGTCACTTAACATTGTTAGCTTGTTCTGTGGTTGGGATTACCCACTCAGCCTCAGGCACAGTAGTTTTCAATGTAAAATAGTCAGCATACTATGGCCTACAGGCCACCCCTGGCCCACCATCTGTTTTATATAGGCTATAAACTAAAAATTATTTTCTACATTTTTAAATGGTGAAAACTATCAAAACAAGAATATTTTGTTACATAAAAATTAGATGAAGTTATCTTGAACTGTGGTGTTGGAGAAGACCCTTGAGAGTCCCTTGGACTGCAAGGAGGTCCAACCAGTCCATCATAAAGGAGATCAGTCCTGGGTGTTCATTGGAAGGACTGATGTTAAAGCTGAAACTCGAGTACTTTGGCCACCTCAAGCGACGAGTTGACTCATTGGAAAAGACCCTGATGCTGGGAAATATTGGAGGCAGGAGGAGAAGGGGACAACAGAGGATGAGATGGTTGGATGGCATCACCGACTCGATGGACATGAGTTTGAGTGAACTCCGGGAGTTGGTGATGGACAGAGAGGCCTGGCGTGCTGCGATTCATGGGGTCACAAAGAGTCGGACACGACTGAGCAACTGAACTGAATTGAACTGATTTTCTGTTCATAAATAATGAACACAGCCAGATTTATTTCTTTTTAACATATGTCTGTGGCTTCTTTCACATCCAACAACAAAGCTGAGTGCTTGTGACATAGGCTGAATGACCCACAAGTAGTAGTTACTCTCTGGTTCATTACAGAAAACAGTTTGCTAACCTTTCTGACTTTTAGACCTGGCTTAACCTGTGGAACTGTGAACCATTTTGGTGTAAGTCAGCAATTCTACTGAGCAGGAATCAGCATTCTGGGAGCTACAGTAAGAGAAATGTAGGAAGCTGAGTTGGTGTCTAGTTGGTGAGAATGAGTGTGAGTAGTGCTGCATGCTTGTGCCCACACACACACGTGCAACTGAGAGCACACAAATATCAGCACAGAATCACAACATGGTAGAACTGGGGCAGAAAGGAGGGGAATGAGTATGGAACTCGCTGAGCACAAGCATACTGAAGGGACACAAAGCAAATGATCAGAGTGAGAGGGACTCAGAGGAAGAGATTTATGTTAGTAAAGTAGAAATATAGGACACTCAAGAATGTGATAAATGCTTGGGGTGGGGGCAGTGATGTTTGAAAGAGGGATGCATTATCTCTCTAACCAACTAAAAGCCCATTTGTTTCCTTCTAGATTCATTATGGCAGAATTGCTCCAGACAGAGAAGGCTTATGTGAGGGACTTACACGAGTGCTTAGAGGTAAGTCTTGTGGTCATCAGTTCTCAACTGTGTTAGAAAATGATGTCCTTGCCACATCTGGTACTGGAGAGGAGCTCAGTACTCTGTCTTATCCCAGAGCTTGAAGAATGAAAAACTAGCCAGAGGACATCTTTCCCCAAGTCAGTAATAATTGCATGAGAGTTAAAAGTGCTTTGGAAAACAAACTTTTCTCAGATTGGAACTAGACCCAGCAAAAGAAAGCATGTAAGGAAAATGAATTCAAAATAAAGTCCATGACACAGTCAATGAACTTAAGTCTAAAAATCTACATCTCCCATCTGACGCACAGTCAAACTCAAAGCATATTTAAAATATGGAGTTTGTACTGTTGCTGGGATGAATTTCCTTAATAGCAGATCAAGATAATAGAACATTCAGATTTTCTTTCTTTTCATTCTGCTTATTTACCATCTCACTTTTTAAGCTTTACATGCATCCCTAGTCTGACCCTTACCCCACAAGTTTTTAAGGCCTACTTGTTTTGTATGCATTTCACATGGCAGTGCCTGCCAATGATGGAACTGTTGCTATCTTACAGACCTACCTCTGGGAAATGACCAGTGGTGTGGAGGAGATACCCCCTGGGATCCTTAATAAGGAGCATATCATCTTTGGCAACATCCAGGAGATCTACGATTTTCATAACAAGTAGGTTGGTGGTGGAGGGTTTCAGTGGAGGATACTTAGGGCCATAAATACCCAACAGCAAGGCTTCCCAACAAGTGGACCAAAGTTGACTGGGAATTCTCTCCCAGTAAAGTAGTGCCTGTTAAATCTCTAAGTCAGTGGCTGTCAGACTTCTTTCTCACTCACCCCTCTTTCTCCACAGTGGTCCAAAATTCCTAATGGAGGGTGAAGTCAAATGTTCAGCAGTATCCTGACTAACCTAACTGCCAGTATCCTCAGACTGAATCAAATAATAGGCAGGCTTGAGGAAGTAAAAGCAGCTTCTCTTTATAAAACTCTGGGTAATCCTGACATTAGAATTCATCTGAGGTTAACCGTCCTACTTTGCAGGCCTTGGGGTTTCAAGTTCCACTGATGTTTTCTTTTGACCTGAATATTCCCTCCATCACTAACTACCTCATCATCCCCACCCTCAACCAAAACAATAGACAGATTGATAGATACCTAATCAAATTATCTAATGGAATATATTTCTTGACAGTTTATAGGGGAGAACATCAATCAACCCTCTATGTTTTGTTAAAATAAGTAGAATCATAGAGCCCTAAAACCTCACAACTCACTTCTTCCAGCTCCCAATCTGATTTAAACATCTTTTCCATAGCATTCTAAACATATTCAGTCATTAACAAAGGGTCAGCAAGAACACTGGTTGGTTAGATGACATATCCAGCTATGGAAATAACTCAATTTCCAATGTACAAATGGAGGGAACCTTGAGAAATAATGTTGAAAAAAGTCCTAGAGCTCTCTCAGGACCCTGTTGCAAAGAAGGGCTAATGCAGAGTTTCAGAGTTGTAGGATGCAGTGTAGAGGAAGTCCTAGGGTCAGGCTAGTCAAGGCTTTGACTCGATGAAGTTGTCATGCTGGAGATGAAACTGCCAGTGCACCAGGGTGGCAGTCCCCTTGAGGCAAAACTCTGGAACAGCACTGTACCATAGAGCCGTCAGTAGGGTGGAAATGTTTTGTGTCTGTGATGTCCAATACCATAGCCACTGGTTATGTGTGCTTAGTGAACACATGATGTGTGCTTAGTGCTACTGAGAACTGCATTTTCAACTTTGTTTAATAAATATAGGTGACAAGTGGCTACTATAGGGCACGGCCCAGCTCTAGAGAATGAGACCTCACTCTTTGCTAAGAAAGATCAAAGGCAAGTGTGTGTGTTCAGTTGCTCAGCAATGTCTGACTCTTTGCAACTCCATGAACTATAGCCCACCAGGCTCCT
This sequence comes from Moschus berezovskii, assembly GCF_049115385.1. Lineage (NCBI taxonomy): Eukaryota > Metazoa > Chordata > Mammalia > Artiodactyla > Moschidae > Moschus > Moschus berezovskii. Next base: position 90,486,392 of record NC_142460.1, read on the forward strand.
CTGTCCATGGAATTTTCCAGGCAAGAATACTGGAGTGGGTTGCCATTTCCTCCTCCAGGGGATCTTCCCAACCCAAGGATCAAACACGCATCTCCTGCACTGCAGGCGGATTCTTCTGAGCCACCTGGCAAGTAATGCTGCTGCTGCTAAGTCACTTCAGTCGTGTCCGACTCTGTGCGACCCCATAGACGGAAGCCCACCAGGCTCCCCCGTCCCTGGGATTCTCCAGGCAAGAACACTGGAGTGGGTTGCCATTTCCTTCTCCAATGTGTGAAAGTGAAAAGTGAAAGTGAAGGCGCTCAGTCGTGTCCGGCCCTTAGCGACCCCACGGACTGCAGCCTACCAGGCTCCTCCATCCATGGGATTTTCTAGGCAATAGTACTGGAGTGGCTTGCCATTGCCTTCTCCGTGGCAAGTAATAGTTGGATATAAAAGGATGCTGAGCTCTAAAGGGTCTAAAAAGCGGGTGAAGAGGCACTCCTCTTGTCCACATCTGATGATTAATCCCCTGTGAAGTCATCAAATGACATTAGTTTAAAGAAAACATAAAATATGTAGCTCCCCCGTCAGATTATGAAAGCAGTAAGCTCCAGAGTGAAAATACCTTCTGACTTTCTGGAGTACTTGATAAAAGTTCCTAGTCCAAATTGTTATACTCTATATGTTTTGTCTGGAAATCTCCAGCAACAGCAATATTTTCTCCTCATGTCTGTTTAATAAGATCCCAATAAAGCCATTCTTGACCACTGACCCCACATTCCATCATCTGAGCTCAGTTGAGTATTATCCCATCTCCCTAGATATTTGGGAAGATATCAGCCTAGAAAGCAATAAGTCATGTTACTTTTCTTATCTGATTTATGATCTCTGGGATTTAGTCATAAGTCTCACTTTGCTCATATTCTTACCAAATTGGCAAGGTATAGGAATATAGAGATCACTATCAGACACGACTGAGTGACTGAACTGAACTGAATACGCACTTCCTGTGAGCCTTGTGCCAAATCAGTGTATAAGGGGAAAGACTCTTTGTTTCAAAATTGACCAATTGTAACAATATCTGGGCTTCCCTGATGGCTCAGTGTTTAAAGGATCCACTTGCCATACAGGAGACATGGGTTCAATCCCTGGGTTGGAAAGATCCCCTGCAGAAGGACATGGCAACCCACTCCAGTATTCTTGCCTGGGAAATCCCATGGACAGATGAGCCTGGTGGGCTACAGTCCATGGGGTCATAAAGAGTTGGACACAATTTAACAACTAAATAACAACAGAATATCTAGCATAACCTTGCCTTATTGTGGTTTAAAGGTATCAATCCAGTAAATCAAGGCAAGCGGTTTGGTAGTCTATTTGAAAAGTAGCTGAAGATCTACCTACCAGTTACAAAGTAGAGTTCTAAGAACTTCATAAAATAAAAAAGTCAAGTTAAGCCATAGGAATATTGCATTTTGTAGAGGAATAAATTCAGTGATTAAGAACACAGCTACCCCGAAAATGTTACCTATTTATAACATTATAAGAAACAAGAAAATGAAAACCAGCCTCTGAGCAACCAAAAGAAATATCACAAAGATCAAGTTCTTACCTTTCCAGAGGAACTCCTTCTTGTCTTCCATAAAGCCCTCTCTATTTCTTGGTTAGATTGTTTCCAAGACCATAGCAATTTAGAAGCAGCAAATAAGAATCAAGAATTTGAGCAAAAACTTGATATCAGTACCTGACAGGAAAGAAATATAAACTTTCAAAAAAGAGTCAAAAGAACCCAAAAGATCAAGGTGGTCAAGAGCTATTCTTCATTGGTGCAGATGATCCTATGTCCCAATATGACCCAATACAAAGCCCAGTAGAACCACTGTATTATGATACAGCATAATAATATGTTATTACGTTAGTAATAGCTGAGAAGGAAATGGCAACCCACTCCAGTGTTCTTGCCTGGAGAATCCCAGGGACGGGGGAGCTTGGTGGGCTGCCGTCTATGGGGTTTCACAGAGTCGGACATTGACTGAAGCGACTTAGCAGCAGCAGCAATAATAAGTCATTGGCATACCCTGCATGAAAAAGCAAGGAACTTGTAATGCATTTAGAAAGCTATCCACCAAAACAAGTTTTAAATGGTCCACAGTTTAGGGGAACGTGCATAAAAGTCAAGCTGTTCATTAATTCCCAGTAGGATCTAGAGGACTTAAGGCTTTATTTACTCTACTTACAATATGTGCTTTCTTCTCATGTCATACAAAATTTGACCAGTGTAGAAAGTATGGCCCTCTAAAACCTCTAATGAGTAATATTAAAAATGGCAATTAAGCCAACTTTGAAAACGCAGAAATTGTGAACTCCGTAAGAGGTCAGTCATGTCTTTCACTGCATAACCCCAATACTTGGCACACAGTAAACGTTAAGTAAGTGTTTGTTGGGTGGATGAATGGATGGATGGGCTAAAAATAGAATTAAGATTTGCAGATTATGGCTAATGCCATTCAAGTCACAGTTCACTCTTTTGTTTATGAAAATCTCAAGATACGGAAAATCATTATTTTTCTTCACCACTGTCAGAACCTTCTAGACAAGCAAAACATTTGCATGTCTAAATGAAGGAGTTTCCTGGGTACTTCTTATTGGGAAGACCAGGCAGTTGTCCAAACTCTAGTTTGCTCTTCAAGAATACTTTTCTGAAATGGTCACTTTTTAACCTAAACATATCAAAAGGTTCTTTAACCCCAGTTGCTTGCATCTTTTCAAATGTATAATTAAGTGCCATCTGACAGAGAAACAGACTCCTCTGACTTCTGGTGCATGGCTCAGGTTCTGTGCCTCTTCTCTAGAGAGAGAGTGAGGGAAAGAGATTGGGAGGGAGGAAGGCTGAGAGAATGAGAGGCAGAGGGACCGAGATGGACACTGCCTGCATAACCATATCAGCTGAGGCACTAGGAAATTAGTATCTAGACCAAAAGTCAATATGTTAAATAACTCAGCTAGTCAATATTGATCCTTTTAAATGATGTCACTTTGAAAAATGACAGTCAAGATTGGTTTTGTGTGTGTGTCACCTTTCTGTAGGAGCTTTGCCTCTATAGGTATTGAATGGAGAAGTTCCCAAGTACCAAAATTTTTGTAAAGAAGAACAATTTGTATATGTAGAATTTAATAGTTACAAGTAGTGATGTTAACACAAATTGGAGGTTTAAGTGGGGTGGTACTTGGTTTTTCCCTCTGCTCTCCCTGTGTTAATACTGCATCTCACATCCATAGAACTCAATATAAAGATCATGGCACTTATCTACTCGAAACCCAGATCTATTCTTTGCATTTTATTAAGCATTCTGGGAGTACTCAGGAAAGGTAATAAATGCCATAAATAGATCTCCCCAATGGTGATGGTTTTATTAATGCTTTCTCCCCACTTTGACTGGCCTACAGCTTGTAATGTGGGAAAATCATTCATTTTCAGTTTGCCTTGTATTTGATTTTCAGCTTTGGTAAGGACAGCAGTTTGTTTAAAATGCTCATCCCCTTTGGTTAAATCTGAACTTAATTTTTCCCTTTCAGTTTTTGGAGATATGACCATATATGAGTCTGGGCAATAACATTTTTATAAAGTCTCTGTTGTCAGGGATCAGAAGGTCTTCCTGAGCATCAAGCATAATCATCTCCATAGACAGATAAGGGCCCTGAGATCCAGAGAGGGCCCAGTGACTTGCACACTATGTCACATTTCCCCATTTAACAGTTAGGCACAGATTCCAGGGGGTGGGGCAGTCCCTTTCTCTTCTCCATAGACCACAGCTGGCACTACCAAGTCTGGTTGCTTTGATTCATATCTAACCAGCTTCAATGTGCGTCCTCAAATCTCAGGAACGCTTCAACCCATTTCTTCCATAGGTATGTCATCCAGGTCACACACCCTTATAATAATGGCCTGAAATGAAGACGTCTGGGAGTCTCAGTCCTGGGTCAAGGATGGGGGAAGGTGCAGCCGTCACACTCCCAGTTGGACTGTGTCTTGTCACGTCTGCTTCTGTGAGACGGAGGCACAAGAGGGGTGAGGTGGTGGGTGGAGGTGGTGCGAGGCAGAAGTGGTGGCAACAGTAGTATGAAGGAAGGGAGTGACAGAGAACGTGGGCAAGGGGGATAAAGCCCCTGGGTAGAGGAGAAGTGAGGACAGTGGATAGCCAGGGAAAAGAAGAGATGGGGAGAAGGGAGGGAGAAGGGGGAGAGGGGGAGGGGGCAGTAGATAGAAAGGGGGAGGGGGAGAGGGAGGGAGAGAGATGGACAAGAGAGAGCTAGACCTCCCTGTCCCCTGTTGTAGGCAGGAGAGTCAGTAACGTGTTTTTCAAACATTTTGTATTACAATTTAAAGAAAAATTATATATCCTGTCCTGATACGCACATGCTTTATATATTATATATAACAGGAAAATTAAATCCTGCAAAATAATACCCTCACCATGTGTGATGCACTCTGATGTTTTAGATTAGGTTCTGTTCTCCTTCCTCTTTAATGCTAGTTTCAACCCTCTAAATTGATTTTACAACCCCTTGAAATGCAGAGGGTGGATCTGTAGCTACAAGGTGAGTAGCTGGCTCCCCCAAGTGGAGAGAAAAGGGATGTGCAGACCACTGCCTCATCTGAAGGCCCCTCTGCCAGGCTGCAGCTGCTTTTTCTGCTTTGCCTTTCCTATTCCCTGCTATACTCACACACCTTGTTTGTATTCTCTGCTTTCTGTGCTTCTTTCCAACACCAGGAAAATCTCGTTTTATTCTACTCCCTTGTTTCATAGAAACTGGAACTTACAAAGGTTTGTGATCTGCTCAAACTGATTAGTAACACAGCCAAAGAATCCACGTCTTCATAACTCCCTATTTTCACACTGTCATTTTCTTAATATTCAAATGTCAAACAGAGAGGAAGGGGACATCCTAGCGTGTTTTTTCTTGGGCCCTAAATTTATACTCTGAGAGATAACTGTGAGCCTTACACACTTATCAGTAGGGCCTTAAAAAATTATAGCTGTGATTTTGTTGCTGTTTTTTTTTTTTTCCAGCGCTAGTTTTATAAATATGGGGGAGTACCCAAAGCAAAACAAAGTCTAAGCATTCATTTTGGTGTGTCAAAGTCACGTTCATTTCAGTTGTACACACTAACTTCTTGGTGTCCATGCCTAGCTACTAAACAACCTGTCAATGGCCTATGAATAACATTAAATGTAAGATTAGTTGTTTATATTTTACTTTAACATTAAACTTATGTTTGTGTAGTACTTTTTGATTCATCTAATCACAAAAGTTAAATTTAGGAAATATTAGCAAAACATATTCAACAAGTAGCACTGCAGCGAGGGAAGCTGCTGCTTGAGGTTGAAGGTGGCAGGGGTGTATACTGAGTAAGAGTCCAGCCCTGTGCACCTTTCCTCTCCACCTCTAACCTCAGCGAAGTCTCTGCTGTGAAATAAAGAGACAGAGCCTGGTGATTGTCATGGCTCAGCCCAGGTGATCAAACTGTGCTGAATAAAGGCTTCTGTGAACCATCTGGCACCTTCCCTGGAGTGCACACAACCCTCCAATAGTTTAACAATGCTCAGTGTACTAACCAGCTGTCCTGGCCTGCAGTCCAGAACCTCTTCCATGCTGGGCTCTGGGTCTATCTGGTCACTAATGCGTCCCTTAGAAATGATCTCTAGCTCCTCTTATATGCAAAAGCATAAGGGGCAGTGTCCTGGGCTGCCTGCAAACAAGCCTGATACCTCTGTCCCCAGCCTGCCTCCTGCTTTATTTGTTTGTCTCCTCCTCGTTGTTCTACTTTTCTCTCGTTACCACTGTGCCCCTGCTTCATTCCCCTTCTCACCAACAAGTGTATGTGCCCATGCCTGAGAGCATGCACAAACAAGGTCACCACATGTATTGCCCTTTAAATTCTAGCTGTACCCTTGATATGAAGGTCCTCAGTGAAGGACACACTACTCTAGAAGCAGTAAGACTATAGACCAGATTTACCTTTGGCAAAAATAACAGTTTCAGAATTACTCAGGGTGCCTTTGGAGTGGTACTGTTTTCATAGTGCTTAATGACAAAGTTCACAAAGTTTTTCTGTCAATAATGCTAGTGGCTTTATTTTCCAGGATCCCATCCAAAGCCGAAGGGAAGCATTTTCCTCATAAAGTAACTGCATAATGTATTGCATAATAATAATTTGTTAGAGTAATAACATTGCTTAGATCTTGACATTTCTTTTTTATTGAAGTGTAGTTGTACACTGTTAAGTACAATGTGCTGTGCTTAGTCGCTCAGTCGTGTCCGACTCTGCGACCCCATGGACTGTAGCCTGCCAGGCTCCTCTGTCCATGGGGAGTCTCCAGGCAAGAATACTGAAGTGGGTTGCCATGCCCTCCTCCAGGGGATCTTCCCAACCCAGGTACTGAACCCAGGTCTCCCACATTGCAGGTGGATTCTTTACCATTTGAGCGACCAGGGAAGCCCCATTATGTACAATACAGGTGTACAATAGAGTGATTCACAATTTCAAAGGTTGTACTCCATTTATAAGTATTATATAACGTTGACTGTATCCCTTGTGTTTGTTGTATTTTTTAGACTCCACGTATAAGTGATATCATATGGTATTTGTTTTTCTCCGTCTGACTTATTTCACTTAGCATAATAGCCTCCTAGTAAATCCATGTTGTTGCAAATGGAAAAATTGCATTCTTTTTATGGCTGAGTAAATTCGTGTGTGTGTCTGTGTGTGTGTGTGTAGGATGGCTCCTTTTCTCCACATCCTTGCCAGCATTTGTCATTTGTGTCCCTTTTGGTGATAGCCATTCTGACTAGTGTGAGATGATGCTTCATTGTGGTTTTAATTTGCATTTCTCTGATGATTAATGATGTTGAAATATCTTTTCATGTGCCTGTTAGCCATCTGTATGTCTTCCTAGGAGAAAATGTCCATTCAGGTCTTCTGCCCATTTTCAAATCACATTGGTTTTTTTTTTTTTGTTTGTTTGTTTATTGGAGGGTAATGCTTTACAACATTGTGGTGGTCTCTGCCATACATTAGTGCAAATCAGTCATAGTTATATTATATATTGCCTCCCTCCCCTCCTCATTCCAGCCCTCTCGGTCATCACAGAGCACCAAGCTGGGCTCCCTGTGTTACACAGCAGCTTCCCACTAGCAGTCTGTTTTAGACACAATAGTGTATATATGTCAGTGCTACTCTCCCAGTTTGTCCCACCCTCTCCTTCCCCCGCTGTGTCCACCAGACCATTCTCTGTGTCTGCATCTCCATTTCTTCTCTGCAGATAGGTTCATCGGTACTATTTTTCTCTACCCCATTTATATGCATTAATACACGGCAATTGTTTCTCTTTCTGACTTCTTCACTCGGTAGAGCAGGCTCTAGGTTTATCCACTTCACTGCACCTGACTCAAATTTGTTCCTTTTTATGGCCAAGTAATATTCCATTGTATCTGTGTACCACAACTTCTTTATCCATTCATCTGTCAATGGACATCTAGGTTGCTTCCATGTCCTGGCTATTGTAAATAGTGCTGCAATGAACATTGGGGTGCATGTATCTTTTAGAATTGTGGTTTTCTCAAGGTTTATGCCCAGTAGTTAGATTGCTGGGTGATATGGTAGTTTTATTCCTAGTTTGTTAAGAAATCTCCGTAGTGTTCTCTGTAGTGGCTGTACCAATTTACATTCCCAGCAACAATGCAGTAGGGTTCCCTTTTCTTCACATCCTCCCCAGCATTTATTGTTTGTAGTATTTTGGTCATTCTGATTGGTGTGAGGTGATACCTCAGTGTACCTTTGATTTGCATTTCTCTAATAATGAGTGATGTTGAGTGTCTTTTCATGTGTTTATTGGCCATCTGTATGTCTTCTTTGGAGAAACGTCTGTTTAGATCTTCTGCCCATTGTTTGATCATGTTGTTAGTTTTTCTGATATTGAACTATATGAGCTACTTATATATTTTGGAATTAATCCTTTGTCAGTTGCTTCATTTGCAGTTGTATGAGCTATTTATATATGTTGGATAGTAACCTCGTATTGCTTATATCATTTGCAAGTGTTTTCTCCTGTTCAGTAGGTTGTCTTTTTGTTTTGGGAAGACTTTCTTTTTAACCACTTTATTGAAGTACAGTTGATGTAAAATTTTGTACATATTTAATATCACAAAAACACTGATGCATTTGGGGATAATTATATACCCATGAAACTATCACCACCATCAAGGCCATAGACATATTTATCACCTCCCAAAGTTTTCTTTTCTGTTGTTATATAAGAACACTTAACAAAAGATCCATCTTCTTTGCAAATTTTAAGTATGTGATGCAGTAATCTTAGCTATTGATATTATGCTATATAGTAGATCTCCAGAATTAATCTTGCAAAACTAAAATTATACACTTTAACTATTAGTTTCTTGGGTTGGAAATAAGAGTATATATATTCCCTACTTAGACAAAAGTCAGAATATTAGGTACATTCTTCTACACCTTGCTTTTTTTACTTAACAGCTTGCCCTGGAGATCTTCCATGTAAAAAACCTGCAGAGTTTTGCCATTTTCTATAGCCATATGTATATGGTTCTGTGGATGTACTGTAGTTTACTTTGTCATCTATGCACTGTCTTTTGCTATTATGAAGAGTGCCACAGTGAATATGCGTATGTATACTTCATTTTGCATATGTGTGACTACAACTGTAGCACATTTTCCAAAATTAAAATTGCAGACGCAAAGATAAGTACTTTTTTACTTTGATACATATTGTCAAATTGACCTGTAAAGATTATACCATCTTCCATCATTGTCAGAATGTTTCCCTACAGCCTCATAATTATTTGTAACACTTTGTCTGATTTTTAAAAAGAAAATCCCATTCCAATGATTCTGGCTTATTTGAGCTTGTCTTCTCTGAGTTCAAACCAATTGTTTAATATATGAATTTGAAGTTGGTGTAGTCAGCTCTTTATTATTTATTAACATAAAAAGGAGCCATACCTTAGATATTCACAATGGCAGATAATTCGGTAGTAATTCAATTCAGCTTTGAAATGTATTATGACATTTTCCCCATTAAATTTTCTTTCCTAACAGTGTCAACAACAGGAAGCATTAACTCAGTTTTTAGCACAAACTGGGTACTGATGGAAGAAGAAAGTGAAAAATTGGAAAGAAGTCAGTATAGGATTCAGAATTTTTCCGCCTTACCTCTGGGATCATAGATAGTATTATTTTGGTCTTTTGATACCTATATCTATATATTTTCAAATGTTGCAACATGCTCAGACTACTTGTATTAAAAATTAGAGTCACTGTTAACATTGAAATGCCCAACACAAGTATCATATTCCATTATTTTCAGCCTGAGAAGTGTAAACCTTTAAGGGAAACAATTAAGTAGCACTAACTAATCAATTAAACAGTTAATGAAATTAGTTCCAACATATTTTAAATTGCTCCTTACCAACATATCACTTAGAAATTGGAGAAGGCATATGTAAATAATGGAGAGCTTATGAGATTGGGTTGGCCTCAGTATGAGCCTCTGGTGGGGAGGGGTCGGCAGTACAGAAATGTCTGATTTCAGCCTTTCTCCCTCCTTGCAGCATCTTCCTCAAAGAACTGGAGAAGTATGAGCAGCTGCCTGAGGATGTGGGACACTGCTTTGTTACCTGGGTAACCTACTGAACTCCTCCTCCTATGATTGCATGTTTTCCAGGAGTACAGATACCAGATGGCATCACTGTTCAGTGCCTGAGCTGATGATTGGTGTCACTGACATTCTAACACAGCACCAGGGGCTGTAAAGAAGATCCATGAGTAGATCTGAAAGAAAGCAGACTATCACTGAGCATCAGAGCCCTCCTTGGGAAAGGTCCTTAGATGTTGTGTCTACCTTAAAAAAAAAACTTTCAAAAGCTGAAATGTCAGAAGATTGAAACAAGACCACCACCCCGGTAGAAGAACTGTTCCAGCTCCATCCATGAGTTATTTTTAACAAGATGAGGATTAGGGAATTAGAACTTTAGAAACCCACCAAGCTATTGTTTACATTTTCTTCCTTAATAAGAGAACAGACTCCTTGGGTATTCATCCCAATTCTGACCTACAGGATGTATACATAGTCATTCTCTTTCTTGGAGCTGTTGTCATGGGCCAAGTAAATGGGCTGAATGTACCAGATTCTAATTATATAAATGGAAACACTAGTCTCTGTTAGTATCTCCATGCCCCATTATCCTGAGTTCAGGTTTGTGATATGTGTACCAACATTTCCAGGGAAGCCCACCTAGTACAATAAGTGCAACTAAACATGGAAATCTTTCCCCAGGGCCAGGAGCTCTAAATATTCAACAATTAACTAATTAGAACTTCTACTCAAAATGGGCTAATTACTTGTCCAATGTCTTCACAATCCAGAGAGTTTGCGCTCTTAACAGCCCTATGGAATAGGCAGGGCTGTGGTTATGTTTTATGTTTTATACATGGAAAGATCTCAGAGGAGCAAGGATGTTGGCTAGTCCATTGACATATAATTTATATCACAGTTTATTCTGCAACTCTAGACCTGAGTTGCCTCCTTTTTCTGAAACAGTAGCATTTGCTTCCTGGCCTACTCTCTTAAGGAAGTCTCAGACTGCCGTTTTATTTTGTGCTAATACATTTCTACCTCTAAATGCATGAGCCCCTGCACAGGTCACATGATTACTAATAAATAGTGTATGATCCCTGGCACAGCCAATGCAGAGGAAAAAGGAAACTGACCATTAAGGGAAGGGATTTTTTTTTTTTTTTTTGGTATCTTGTTTCATACATTTTGTGGATTTGCCTTACAATCAACCATAAGTATGATTTATTAGCATCTCTTAGGGATGATGAATGCCTCCTAAATAGTACATAAAATTGGTTTCACAAAACCTTTAGTATAAAATGTGCTTATTTTGCCAGGAATTATCTCAAAGTGATTTCTTAGTCTTATCACCTTAATGTATGACTGTAGTGCAGGAGTAAAGGGTAGAAAGAGTTGCCATGTATTGAATGGCAAGAGTTATGACCAAGAAGCCTCAAGTCAACTTGCCTGGGCTCCACTGCTTTCTGAATTTAAAGTTACCCGACAGGGAGGCCTGGCATGCTGTGATTCATGGGGTCGCAAAGAGTCAGACACAACTGAGCCACTGAACTGAACTGAACTGAACCTACATTGTGGACTTCTCATGTGGCTCAATGCTAAAGAATCTGCCTGCCAGTGCAGGAGACACAGGTTCGGTCCCTGGGTCAGGAAGATGCCCGGAGAAAAAGAAATGGCAACCCACTCCAGTATTCTTGCCTGGAAAATCCCATGGACAGAGGAACCTGTCAGGCTAGAGTCCATGGGGTCACAGAAGTCAAACATGACTTAGCGACTAAACAACAGCAACCAACCTCATGCCACTATTTTCATACCTGTTAAGTGGGTTGATAATAATAGAACTCACCACATAGGATTCTCATAAGGATCAAATGAGTTAATATGTATGGAGTACTTGGGAAAGTGCTGGCATAAGTGAAACCTGCTATAATTAGCACATTATTAGGCTTCTTTTTTAGAAGAGGACATCCCCAATGTTATGCAGGCATTGGGATGGGGAGTACTTCACAGTTGGGAAAAGTGCTTGGTGGCCAAAGTATACTTTGGCCAGTAACTTTCCCAGTGTAAAGGCTGTGATGCACTAACCCAGGAGATGCCAAAGACATAAGAAATGAATTTTTACCAAGCCATAGGATTCTTGACTTGAAGTAGCAATCTGTTTAGGATTCACTGTTTAAGGTTCACATAGGACCCCCTAAGGGTCTCCCTGCTTTCCTTTTCCCCCATCATTGCTTCTGGCACATTTGGGATGGTGGCACAGTTGCTTAACATGCCCTCAAAACTGCCCCCATGGGGATATTTAGAGTACGAGCAGATCTCCCACTGAGATTACACTTCATTTTCATTCTTTGACTTTTCATTTTTAAAGCAAATGCTATCATTTTTCAAGATGGGAAGCAAATTATAGGTAACGCTAAAAGGGGGACACTCAATAAATTCTGTCCAGGTTCAGGACATATTATGACTTGTAAATTGATTTTTCTAATTCTATCTAGTACAGACTAGTTTTAAAATGAACTCTCTTTCAGTGAGCTCTCTTCCCCTGCTGATAAGAAAAAAGTATCCCCCAGTTTATTAGGGTAGCACAGGCCTAATGAGCTCAGGACATTTGCCACAGGATTGTCTGTACCAGGCAATATCTGAGGGTTTAACTGCACAGCACTTGATGGCACAGTCAACAGAAGGGAGCAACTAATGGATGCTGATCTATTATTATCTTTGTTTTTTTAGGCAGACAAATTTCAGATGTACGTCACCTACTGTAAAAACAAGCCTGATTCCAACCAGCTGATCCTGGAGCATGCAGGCACCTTCTTTGATGTAAGCTGTGAATTTCCATTCTTGAGCCACTGATGAGCAGGTGGAATGCTTCTCTACTCTGAGATTGTGGGTTTCTAACTATCCTTTGTTCCTCATTTTTCTTTATTGGCCCCCCAATCCTCTCTCTCTCATGGATAAAACATGGAAAAAACCAAAACCACTGTTTATCTTTTGTTTTGGGTTTCTCTGGTGGCTCAGCGGTAAAGAATCCATGTGCCAAGCAGAAGATGCAGGTTTGATCCCTGAGTCAGGAAGATCCCCTAGAGAAGAAAATGGCAACTCACTCCAGTATTCTTGCCTGGGAAATCCCATGAACAGAGGAACCTGGCGGGCTACAGTTCACGGGGTTGCAAAAGAGTTAGACACGACTCATAAACAACAAAACAACAGTGTTGTGTTTTACTTCATCCCATCTCAGGTGCTGTGGTTTCTGATAAGGCATATTTGCCTGCATATCTCAACATCATGGAGTTGCAAAGAGTCAGACACAAGTGAGCAGCTAAGCACACAACACCAAATCTAGCTAG